>NC_090384.1:108276027-108876027 GCF_036365525.1 Heterodontus francisci | reverse complement strand
AATGCTGCACTGATGGAGGGGCAGTACTGAGGGAGCGCTGCACTGTCAGAGGGTCAGTACTGAGACAGTGCAGCACTGTCAGAGGGTCAGTACTGAGGGAGTGCTGCACTGTCGGAGGGTCAATACTGAAGGAGTGCTGCACTGATGGAGGGGCAGTACTGAGGGAGTGCTGCACTGTCAGAGGGTCAGTACTGAGGGAGTGCTGCACTGTCAGACGGTCAGTACTGAGGGAGTGCTGCACTGTTGGACGGTCAGTACTGAGGGAGTGCTGCACTGTCGGAGGGTCAATACTGAAGGAGTGCTGCACTGATGGAGGGTCAGTACTGAGACAGTGCAGCACTGCCAGAGGGTCAGTACTGAGGGAGTGCTGCACTGTCGGAGGGTCAGTACTGAGGGAGTGCTGCACTGTCGGAGGGTCAGTACTGAGGGAGTGCTGCACTGTCAGAGTGTCAGTACTGAGACAGTGCAGAACTGTCAGAGGGTCAGTACTGAGGGAGTGCTGCACTGTCGGAGGGTCAGTACTGAGACAGTGCAGCACTGTCAGAGGGTCAGTACTGAGGGAGTGCTGCACTGTCGGAGGGTCAGTACTGAGGGAGTGCTGCACTGTCGGAGGGTCAGTACTGAGTGAGTGCTGCACTGTCAGAGGGTCAGTACTGAAGGAGTGCTGCACTGTCGGAGGGTCAGTACTGAGGGAGTGATGTACTGTCGGAGGGTCAGTACTGAGGGAGTGATGTACTGTCGGAGGGTCAGTACTGAAGGAGTGCTGCACTGTCATAGGGTCAGTACTGAGGGAGTGCTGTACTGTCGGAGGGTCAGTACTGAAGGAGTGCTGCACTGTCGGAGGGTCAGTACTGAGGGAGTGCTGTACTGTCGGAGGGTCAGTACTGAAGGAGTGCTGCACTGTCGGAGGGTCAGTACTGAGGGAGTGCTGCACTAATGGAGGGTCAGTACTGAGGGAGTGCTGCACTGTCGGAGGGTCAGTACTGAGGAAGTGCTGCACTGTCGGAGGGTCAGTACTGAAGGAGTGCTGCACTGTCGGAAGGGTCAGTACTGAGGGAGTGCTGCACTGTCGCAGGGTCAGTACTGAAGGAGTGCTGCACTGTCGGAGGGTCAGTACTGAGGGAGTGCTGCACTGTCAGAGTGTCAGTACTGAGGGAGCGCTGCACTGTCAGAGGGTCAGTACTGAGGGAGTGCTGCACTGTCAGAGGGTGAGTACTGAGGGATCACTGCACTGTCGGAGGCTCAGTACTGAGGGAGCGCTGCACTGTCAGAGGGTCAGTACTGAGGGAGCACTGCACTGTCGGAGGGTCAATACTGAATGAGTGCTGCACTGATGGAGGGGCAGTACTGAGGGAGCGCTGCACTGTCAGAGGGTCAGTACTGAGACAGTGCAGCACTGTCAGAGGGTCAGTACTGAGGGAGTGCTGCACTGTCGGAGGGTCAATACTGAAGGAGTGCTGCACTGATGGAGGGGCAGTACTGAGGGAGTGCTGCACTGTCAGAGGGTCAGTACTGAGGGAGTGCTGCACTGTCAGACGGTCAGTACTGAGGGAGTGCTGCACTGTTGGACGGTCAGTACTGAGGGAGTGCTGCACTGTCAGACGGTCAGTACTGAGGGAGTGCTGCACTGTTGGACGGTCAGTACTGAGGGAGTGCTGCACTGTCGGAGGGTCAATACTGAAGGAGTGCTGCACTGATGGAGGGTCAGTACTGAGACAGTGCAGCACTGTCAGAGGGTCAGTACTGAGGGAGTGCTGCACTGTCGGAGGGTCAGTACTGAGGGAGTGCTGCACTGTCGGAGGGTCAGTACTGAGGGAGTGCTGCACTGTCGGAGGGTCAGTACTGAGGGAGTGCTGCACTGTCAGAGTGTCAGTACTGAGACAGTGCAGCACTGTCAGAGGGTCAGTACTGAGGGAGTGCTGCACTGTCAGAGGGTCAGTACTGAGGGAGTGTTGCACTGTTGGAGGGTCAGTACTGAGGGAGTGCTGCACTGTCAGAGGGTCAGTACTGAGGGAGTGTTGCACTGTCGGAGAGTCAGTACTGAGGGAGTGCTGCACTGTCAGAGGGGCAGTACTAAGGGAGTGCTGCACTGTCAGAGGGGCAGTACTGAGGGAGTGCTGCACTGTCAGAGGGGCAGTACTAAGGGAGTGCTGCACTGTCAGAGGGTCAGTACTGAGGGAGTGCTGCACTGTCAGAGGGGCAGTACTAAGGGAGTGCTGCACTGTCAGAGGGTCAGTACTGAGGGAGTACTGCATTGTCAGAGGAGCAGTACGGAGGGAGTACTGCACTGTCAGAGGGGCAGTACTGAGGGAGTGCTGCACCGTCAGAGGGTCAGTACTGAGGGAGTGCTGCACTGCCTGAGGGTCAGTACCGAGGGAGCACTGCACTGTCGGAGGGTCAGTACTGAGGGTGTACAGCACGATCAGAGGGGCAGTACTGAGGGAGTGCTGCACCGTCAGAGGGTCAGTACTGAGGGAGTGCTGCACTGTCAGAGGGTCAGTACTGAGGGAGCGCTGTACTGTCAGAGGGTCAGTACTGAGGGAGTGTTGCACTGTCAGAGGGGCAGTACTGAGGGAGTGCTGCACTTTCAGAGGGTTTGCACTGAGGGTGTGTTGAATTGTCAGAGGGTCAGTACTGAGGGAGTGCTGCACTGTCAGAGGGTCTGTACTGAGGGTGTGTTGAACTGTCAGAGGGTCAGTACTGAGGGAGTGCTGCACAGTTGGAGGGTCTGTACTGAGGGAGTGCTGCACTGTCTGAGGGTCTGTACTGAGGGTGTGTTGAACTGTCAGAGGGTCAGTACTGAGGGAGTGCTGCACTGTCAGAGGGGCAGCACGGAGGGAGCACTGCACTGTAAGAGGGTCAGTACTGAGGGAGTGCTGCACAGTTGGAGGGTCAGTACTGAGGGAGTGCTGCACTGTCAGAGGGTCTGTATTGAGGGTGTGTTGAACTGTCAGAGGGTCAGTACTGAGGGAGTGCTGCACTGTCGGAGGGTCAGTATTGAGGGAATGCTGCACTGTCGGAGGGTCAGTATTGAGGGAATGCTGCACTGTCGGAGGGTCAGTACTGAGGGAGTGCTGCACTGTCGGAGGGTCAGTACTGAGGGAGTGCTGCACTGTCGGAGGGTCAGTATTGAGGGAATGCTGCACTGTCATCGGGTCAGTACTGAGGGAGTGCTGTACTGTCAGAGGGACAGTACTGAAGGAGTGCTGCACTGTCGGAGGGTCAGTACTGAGGGAGTGCTGTACTGTCGGAGGGTCAGTACTGAAGGAGTGCTGCACTGTCGGAGGGTCAGTACTGAGGGAGTGCTGCACTAATGGAGGGTCAGTACTGAGGGAGTGCTGCACTGTCGGAGGGTCAGTACTGAGGAAGTGCTGCACTGTCGGAGGGTCAGTACTGAAGGAGTGCTGCACTGTCGGAGGGTCAGTACTGAGGGAGTGCTGCACTGTCGCAGGGTCAGTACTGAAGGAGTGCTGCACTGTCGGAGGGTCAGTACTGAGGGAGTGCTGCACTGATGGAGGGGCAGTACTGAGGGAGTGCTGCACTGTCAGAGGGTCAGTACTGAGGGAATGCTGCACTGTCGGAGGGTCAGTACTGAGGGAGTGCTGCACTGTCAGAGTGTCAGTACTGAGGGAGCGCTGCACTGTCAGAGGGTCAGTACTGAGGGAGTGCTGCACTGTCAGAGGGTGAGTACTGAGGGATCACTGCACTGTCGGAGGCTCAGTACTGAGGGAGCGCTGCACTGTCAGAGGGTCAGTACTGAGGGAGCACTGCACTGTCGGAGGGTCAATACTGAAGGAGTGCTGCACTGATGGAGGGGCAGTACTGAGGGAGCGCTGCACTGTCAGAGGGTCAGTACTGAGACAGTGCAGCACTGTCAGAGGGTCAGTACTGAGGGAGTGCTGCACTGTCGGAGGGTCAATACTGAAGGAGTGCTGCACTGATGGAGGGGCAGTACTGAGGGAGTGCTGCACTGTCAGAGGGTCAGTACTGAGGGAGTGCTGCACTGTCAGACGGTCAGTACTGAGGGAGTGCTGCACTGTTGGACGGTCAGTACTGAGGGAGTGCTGCACTGTCGGAGGGTCAATACTGAAGGAGTGCTGCACTGATGGAGGGTCAGTACTGAGACAGTGCAGCACTGCCAGAGGTTCAGTACTGAGGGAGTGCTGCACTGTCGGAGGGTCAGTACTGAGGGAGTGCTGCACTGTCGGAGGGTCAGTACTGAGGGAGTGCTGCACTGTCAGAGTGTCAGTACTGAGACAGTGCAGCACTGTCAGAGGGTCAGTACTGAGGGAGTGCTGCACTGTCGGAGGGTCAGTACTGAGACAGTGCAGCACTGTCAGAGGGTCAGTACTGAGGGAGTGCTGCACTGTCGGAGGGTCAGTACTGAGGGAGTGCTGCACTGTCGGAGGGTCAGTACTGAGTGAGTGCTGCACTGTCAGAGGGTCAGTACTGAAGGAGTGCTGCACTGTCGGAGGGTCAGTACTGAGGGAGTGATGTACTGTCGGAGGGTCAGTACTGAGGGAGTGATGTACTGTCGGAGGGTCAGTACTGAAGGAGTGCTGCACTGTCATAGGGTCAGTACTGAGGGAGTGCTGTACTGTCGGAGGGTCAGTACTGAAGGAGTGCTGCACTGTCGGAGGGTCAGTACTGAGGGAGTGCTGTACTGTCGGAGGGTCAGTACTGAAGGAGTGCTGCACTGTCGGAGGGTCAGTACTGAGGGAGTGCTGCACTAATGGAGGGTCAGTACTGAGGGAGTGCTGCACTGTCGGAGGGTCAGTACTGAGGAAGTGCTGCACTGTCGGAGGGTCAGTACTGAAGGAGTGCTGCACTGTCGGAAGGGTCAGTACTGAGGGAGTGCTGCACTGTCGCAGGGTCAGTACTGAAGGAGTGCTGCACTGTCGGAGGGTCAGTACTGAGGGAGTGCTGCACTGTCAGAGTGTCAGTACTGAGGGAGCGCTGCACTGTCAGAGTGTCAGTACTGAGGGAGTGCTGCACTGTCAGAGGGTGAGTACTGAGGGATCACTGCACTGTCGGAGGCTCAGTACTGAGGGAGCGCTGCACTGTCAGAGGGTCAGTACTGAGGGAGCACTGCACTGTCGGAGGGTCAATACTGAATGAGTGCTGCACTGATGGAGGGGCAGTACTGAGGGAGCGCTGCACTGTCAGAGGGTCAGTACTGAGACAGTGCAGCACTGTCAGAGGGTCAGTACTGAGGGAGTGCTGCACTGTCGGAGGGTCAATACTGAAGGAGTGCTGCACTGATGGAGGGGCAGTACTGAGGGAGTGCTGCACTGTCAGAGGGTCAGTACTGAGGGAGTGCTGCACTGTCAGACGGTCAGTACTGAGGGAGTGCTGCACTGTTGGACGGTCAGTACTGAGGGAGTGCTGCACTGTCAGACGGTCAGTACTGAGGGAGTGCTGCACTGTTGGACGGTCAGTACTGAGGGAGTGCTGCACTGTCGGAGGGTCAATACTGAAGGAGTGCTGCACTGATGGAGGGTCAGTACTGAGACAGTGCAGCACTGTCAGAGGGTCAGTACTGAGGGAGTGCTGCACTGTCGGAGGGTCAGTACTGAGGGAGTGCTGCACTGTCGGAGGGTCAGTACTGAGGGAGTGCTGCACTGTCGGAGGGTCAGTACTGAGGGAGTGCTGCACTGTCAGAGTGTCAGTACTGAGACAGTGCAGCACTGTCAGAGGGTCAGTACTGAGGGAGTGCTGCACTGTCGGAGGGTCAGTACTGAGACAGTGCAGCACTGTCAGAGGGTCAGTACTGAGGGAGTGCTGCACTGTCGGAGGGTCAGTACTGAGGGAGTGCTGCACTGTCGGAGGGTCAGTACTGAGTGAGTGCTGCACTGTCAGAGGGTCAGTACTGAAGGAGTGCTGCACTGTCGGAGGGTCAGTACTGAGGGAGTGATGTACTGTCGGAGGGTCAGTACTGAGGGAGTGATGTACTGTCGGAGGGTCAGTACTGAAGGAGTGCTGCACTGTCATAGGGTCAGTACTGAGGGAGTGCTGTACTGTCGGAGGGTCAGTACTGAAGGAGTGCTGCACTGTCGGAGGGTCAGTACTGAGGGAGTGCTGTACTGTCGGAGGGTCAGTACTGAAGGAGTGCTGCACTGTCGGAGGGTCAGTACTGAGGGAGTGCTGCACTAATGGAGGGTCAGTACTGAGGGAGTGCTGCACTGTCGGAGGGTCAGTACTGAGGAAGTGCTGCACTGTCGGAGGTTCAGTACTGAAGGAGTGCTGCACTGTCGGAGAGTCAATACTGAGGGAGTGCTGCACTGTCGGAGGGTCAGTAATGAAGGAGTGCTGCACTGATGGAGGGTCAGTACTGAGGGAGTGCTGCACTGATGGAGGGTTAGTTCTGAGGGAGTGCTGCACTTTTGGAGGGTCAGTACTGAGGGAGTGCTGCACTGATGGAGGGGCAGTACTGAGGGATTGTTGCACTGTCAGAGGGTCAGTCCTGAGGGAGTGTGGCACTGTCGGAGAGTCAGTACTGAGGGAGTGCTGCACTGTCAGAGGGGCAGTACTGAGGGAGTGCTGCACTGTCAGAGGGGCAGTACTAAGGGAGTGCTGCACTGTCAGAGGGTCAGTACTGAGGGAGTGTTGCACTGTCAGAGGAGCAGTACGGAGGGAGTACTGCACTGTCAGAGGGGCAGTACTGAGAGGGTGCTGCACTGTTGGAGGGTCAACACTGAGGGAGGACTGCACTGTCAGAGGGGCAGTACTGAGGGAGTACTGCACTGTTGGAGGGTCAGTACTGACAGAATACTGCACTGTCAGTGGGGCAGTACTGAGGGTGTACAGCATGATCAGAGGGGCAGTACTGAGGGAGCACTGCACTGTCGGAGGGTCAGTACTGAGGGTGTACAGCACGATCAGAGGGGCAGTACTGAGGGAGTGCTGCACCGTCAGAGGGTCAGTACTGAGGGAGTGCTGCACTGTCAGAGGGTCAGTACTGAGGGAGTGCTGTACTGTCAGAGGGTCAGTACTGAGGGAGTGCTGCACTGTCAGAGGGGCAGCACTGAGGGAGTGCTGCACTTTCAGAGGGTTTGCACTGAGGGTGTGTTGAACTGTCAGAGGGTCAGTACTGAGGGAGTGCTGCACTGTCAGAGGGTCTGTACTGAGGGTGTGTTGAACTGTCAGAGGGTCAGTACTGAGGGAGTGCTGCACAGTTGGAGGGTCTGGACTGAGGGAGTGCTGCACTGTCAGAGGGTCTGTACTGAGGGTGTGTTGAACTGTCAGAGGGTCAGTACTGAGGGAGTGCTGCACTGTCAGAGGGGCAGCACGGAGGGAGCACTGCACTGTAAGAGGGTCAGTACTGAGGGAGTGCTGCACAGTTGGAGGGTCAGTACTGAGGGAGTGCTGCACTGTCAGAGGGTCTGTATTGAGGGTGTGTTGAACTGTCAGAGGGTCAGAACTGAGGGAGTGCTGCACTGTCGCAGGGTCAGTACTGAAGGAGTGCTGCACTGTCGGAGGGTCAGTACTGAGGGAGTGCTGCACTGATGGAGGGGCAGTACTGAGGGAGTGCTGCACTGTCAGAGGGTCAGTACTGAGGGAATGCTGCACTGTCGGAGGGTCAGTACTGAGGGAGTGCTGCACTGTCAGAGTGTCAGTACTGAGGGAGCGCTGCACTGTCAGAGGGTCAGTACTGAGGGAGTGCTGCACTGTCAGAGGGTGAGTACTGAGGGATCACTGCACTGTCGGAGGCTCAGTACTGAGGGAGCGCTGCACTGTCAGAGGGTCAGTACTGAGGGAGCACTGCACTGTCGGAGGGTCAATACTGAAGGAGTGCTGCACTGATGGAGGGGCAGTACTGAGGGAGCGCTGCACTGTCAGAGGGTCAGTACTGAGACAGTGCAGCACTGTCAGAGGGTCAGTACTGAGGGAGTGCTGCACTGTCGGAGGGTCAATACTGAAGGAGTGCTGCACTGATGGAGGGGCAGTACTGAGGGAGTGCTGCACTGTCAGAGGGTCAGTACTGAGGGAGTGCTGCACTGTCAGACGTTCAGTACTGAGGGAGTGCTGCACTGTTGGACGGTCAGTACTGAGGGAGTGCTGCACTGTCAGACGGTCAGTACTGAGGGAGTGCTGCACTGTTGGACGGTCAGTACTGAGGGAGTGCTGCACTGTCGGAGGGTCAATACTGAAGGAGTGCTGCACTGATGGAGGGTCAGTACTGAGACAGTGCAGCACTGTCAGAGGGTCAGTACTGAGGGAGTGCTGCACTGTCGGAGGGTCAGTACTGAGGGAGTGCTGCACTGTCGGAGGGTCAGTACTGAGGGAGTGCTGCACTGTCGGAGGGTCAGTACTGAGGGAGTGCTGCACTGTCAGAGTGTCAGTACTGAGACAGTGCAGCACTGTCAGAGGGTCAGTACTGAGGGAGTGCTGCACTGTCGGAGGGTCAGTACTGAGACAGTGCAGCACTGTCAGAGGGTCAGTACTGAGGGAGTGCTGCACTGTCAGAGGGTCAGTACTGAGGGAGTGCTGCACTGTCGGAGGGTCAGTACTGAGTGAGTGCTGCACTGTCAGAGGGTCAGTACTGAAGGAGTGCTGCACTGTCGGAGGGTCAGTACTGAGGGAGTGATGTACTGTCGGAGGGTCAGTACTGAGGGAGTGATGTACTGTCGGAGGGTCAGTACTGAAGGAGTGCTGCACTGTCATAGGGTCAGTACTGAGGGAGTGCTGTACTGTCGGAGGGTCAGTACTGAAGGAGTGCTGCACTGTCAGAGGGTCAGTACTGAGGGAGTGCTGTACTGTCGGAGGGTCAGTACTGAAGGAGTGCTGCACTGTCGGAGGGTCAGTACTGAGGGAGTGCTGCACTAATGGAGGGTCAGTACTGAGGGAGTGCTGCACTGTCGGAGGGTCAGTACTGAGGAAGTGCAGCACTGTCGGAGGTTCAGTACTGAAGGAGTGCTGCACTGTCGGAGAGTCAATACTGAGGGAGTGCTGCACTGTCGGAGGGTCAGTAATGAAGGAGTGCTGCACTGATGGAGGGTCAGTACTGAGGGAGTGCTGCACTGATGGAGGGTTAGTTCTGAGGGAGTGCTGCACTTTTGGAGGGTCAGTACTGAGGGAGTGCTGCACTGATGGAGGGGCAGTACTGAGGGATTGTTGCACTGTTGGAGGGTCAGTACTGAGGGAGTGCTGCACTGTCAGAGGGTCAGTCCTGAGGGAGTGTTGCACTGTCGGAGAGTCAGTACTGAGGGAGTGCTGCACTGTCAGAGGGTCAGTCCTGAGGGAGTGTTGCACTGTCGGAGAGTCAGTACTGAGGGAGTGCTGCACTGTCAGAGGGGCAGTACTGAGGGAGTGCTGCACTGTCAGAGGGGCAGTACTAAGGGAGTGCTGCACTGTCAGAGGGTCAGTACTGAGGGAGTACTGCATTATCAGAGGAGCAGTACGGAGGGAGTACTGCACTGTCAGAGGGGCAGTACTGAGAGGGTGCTGCACTGTTGGAGGGTCAACACTGAGGGAGTACTGCACTGTCAGAGGGGCAGTTCTGAGGGAGTGCTGCACTTTTGGAGGGTCAGTACTGAGGGAGTGCTGCACTGATGGAGGGGCAGTACTGAGGGATTGTTGCACTGTTGGAGGGTCAGTACTGAGGGAGTGCTGCACTGTCAGAGGGTCAGTCCTGAGGGAGTGTTGCACTGTCGGAGAGTCAGTACTGAGGGAGTGCTGCACTGTCAGAGGGTCAGTACTGAGGGAATGCTGCACTGTCGGAGGGTCAGTACTGAGGGAGTGCTGCACTGTCAGAGTGTCAGTACTGAGGGAGCGCTGCACTGTCAGAGGGTCAGTACTGAGGGAGTGCTGCACTGTCAGAGGGTGAGTACTGAGGGATCACTGCACTGTCGGAGGCTCAGTACTGAGGGAGTGCTGCACTGTCGGAGGGTCAGTACTGAGTGAGTGCTGCACTGTCAGAGGGTCAGTACTGAAGGAGTGCTGCACTGTCGGAGGGTCAGTACTGAGGGAGTGATGTACTGTCGGAGGGTCAGTACTGAAGGAGTGCTGCACTGTCATAGGGTCAGTACTGAGGGAGTGCTGCACTGTCGGAGGGTCAGTAATGAAGGAGTGCTGCACTGATGGAGGGTCAGTACTGAGGGAGTGCTGCACTGATGGAGGGTTAGTTCTGAGGGAGTGCTGCACTTTTGGAGGGTCAGTACTGAGGGAGTGCTGCACTGATGGAGGGGCAGTACTGAGGGATTGTTGCACTGTTGGAGGGTCAGTACTGAGGGAGTGCTGCACTGTCAGAGGGTCAGTCCTGAGGGAGTGTTGCACTGTCGAAGAGTCAGTACTGAGGGAGTGCTGCACTGTCAGAGGGTCAGTCCTGAGGGAGTGTTGCACTGTCGGAGAGTCAGTACTGAGGGAGTGCTGCACTGTCAGAGGGGCAGTACTGAGGGAGTGCTGCACTGTCAGAGGGGCAGTACTAAGGGAGTGCTGCACTGTCAGAGGGTCAGTACTGAGGGAGTACTGCATTATCAGAGGAGCAGTACGGAGGGAGTACTGCACTGTCAGAGGGGCAGTACTGAGAGGGTGCTGCACTGTTGGAGGGTCAACACTGAGGGAGTACTGCACTGTCAGAGGGGCAGTTCTGAGGGAGTGCTGCACTTTTGGAGGGTCAGTACTGAGGGAGTGCTGCACTGATGGAGGGGCAGTACTGAGGGATTGTTGCACTGTTGGAGGGTCAGTACTGAGGGAGTGCTGCACTGTCAGAGGGTCAGTCCTGAGGGAGTGTTGCACTGTCGGAGAGTCAGTACTGAGGGAGTGCTGCACTGTCAGAGGGTCAGTACTGAGGGAATGCTGCACTGTCGGAGGGTCAGGACTGAGGGAGTGCTGCACTGTCAGAGTGTCAGTACTGAGGGAGCGCTGCACTGTCAGAGGGTCAGTACTGAGGGAGTGCTGCACTGTCAGAGGGTGAGTACTGAGGGATCACTGCACTGTCGGAGGCTCAGTACTGAGGGAGTGCTGCACTGTCGGAGGGTCAGTACTGAGTGAGTGCTGCACTGTCAGAGGGTCAGTACTGAAGGAGTGCTGCACTGTCGGAGGGTCAGTACTGAGGGAGTGATGTACTGTCGGAGGGTCAGTACTGAGGGAGTGATGTACTGTCGGAGGGTCAGTACTGAAGGAGTGCTGCACTGTCATAGGGTCAGTACTAAGGGAATGCTGCACTGTCGGAGGGTCAGGACTGAGGGAGTGCTGCACTGTCAGAGTGTCAGTACTGAGGGAGCGCTGCACTGTCAGAGGGTCAGTACTGAGGGAGTGCTGCACTGTCAGAGGGTGAGTACTGAGGGATCACTGCACTGTCGGAGGCTCAGTACTGAGGGAGTGCTGCACTGTCGGAGGGTCAGTACTGAGTGAGTGCTGCACTGTCAGATGGTCAGTACTGAAGGAGTGCTGCACTGTCGGAGGGTCAGTACTGAGGGAGTGATGTACTGTCGGAGGGTCAGTACTGAGGGAGTGATGTACTGTCGGAGGGTCAGTACTGAAAGAGTGCTGCACTGTCGGAGGGTCAGTACTGAGGGAGTGCTGTACTGTCGGAGGGTCAGTACTGAAGGAGTGCTGCACTGTCGGAGGGTCAGTACTGAGGGAGTGCTGCACTAATGGAGGGTCAGTACTGAGGGAGCGCTGCACTGTCGGAGGGTCAGTACTGAGGAAGTGCTGCACTGTCGGAGGTTCAGTACTGAAGGAGTGCTGCACTGTCGGAGAGTCAATACTGAGGGAGTGCTGCACTGTCGGAGGGTCAGTAATGAAGGAGTGCTGCACTGATGGAGGGTCAGTAATGAGGGAGTGCTGCACTGATGGAGGGTTAGTTCTGAGGGAGTGCTGCACTTTTGGAGGGTCAGTACTGAGGGAGTGCTGCACTGATGGAGGGGCAGTACTGAGGGATTGTTGCACTGTTGGAGGGTCAGTACTGAGGGAGTGCTGCACTGTCAGAGGGTCAGTCCTGAGGGAGTGTTGCACTGTCGGAGAGTCAGTACTGAGGGAGTGCTGCACTGTCAGAGGGTCAGTCCTGAGGGAGTGTTGCACTGTCGGAGAGTCAGTACTGAGGGAGTGCTGCACTGTCAGAGGGGCAGTACTGAGGGAGTGCTGCACTGTCAGAGGGTCAGTACTGAGGGAGTACTGCATTATCAGAGGAGCAGTACGGAGGGAGTACTGCACTGTCAGAGGGGCAGTACTGAGAGGGTGCTGCACTGTTGGAGGGTCAACACTGAGGGAGTACTGCACTGTGAGAGGGGCAGTTCTGAGGGAGTGCTGCACTTTTGGAGGGTCAGTACTGAGGGAGTGCTGCACTGATGGAGGGGCAGTACTGAGGGATTGTTGCACTGTTGGAGGGTCAGTACTGAGGGAGTGCTGCACTGTCAGAGGGTCAGTGCTGAGGGAGTGTTGCACTGTCGGAGAGTCAGTACTGAGGGAGTGCTGCACTGTCAGAGGGTCAGTACTGAGGGAATGCTGCACTGTCGGAGGGTCAGTACTGAGGGAGTGCTGCACTGTCAGAGTGTCAGTACTGAGGGAGCGCTGCACTGTCAGAGGGCCAGTACTGAGGGAGTGCTGCACTGTCAGAGGGTGAGTACTGAGGGATCACTGCACTGTCGGAGGCTCAGTACTGAGGGAGCGCTGCACTGTCAGAGGGTCAGTACTGAGGGAGCACTGCACTGTCGGAGGGTCAATACTGAAGGAGTGCTGCACTGATGGAGGGGCAGTACTGAGGGAGCGCTGCACTGTCAGAGGGTCAGTACTGAGAGTGCAGCACTGTCAGAGGGTCAGTACTGAGACAGTGCAGTACTGTCAGAGGGTCAGTACTGAGGGAGTGCTGCACTGTCGGAGGGTCAGTACTGAAGGAGTGCTGCACTGATGGAGGGGCAGTACTGAGGGAGTGCTGCACTGTCAGAGGGTCAGTACTGAAGGAGTGCTGCACTGTCAGACGGTCAGTACTGAGGGAGTGCTGCACTGTTGGACGGTCAGTACTGAGGGAGTGCTGCACTGTCAGACGGTCAGTACTGAGGGAGTGCTGCACTGTTGGACGGTCAGTACTGAGGGAGTGCTGCACTGTCGGAGAGTCAATACTGAAGGAGTGCTGCACTGATGGAGGGTCAGTCCTGAGACAGTGCAGCACTGTCAGAGGGTCAGTACTGAGGGAGTGCTGCACTGTCGGAGGGTCAGTACTGAGGGAGTGCTGCACTGTCAGAGTGTCAGTACTGAGGGAGTGCTGTACTGTCGGAGGGTCAGTACTGAAGGAGTGCTGCACTGTCGGAGGGTCAGTACTGAGGGAGTGCTGTACTGTCGTAGGGTCAGTACTGAAGGAGTGCTGCACTGTCGGAGGGTCAGTACTGAGGGAGTGCTGCACTAATGGAGGGTCAGTACTGAGGGATCGCTGCACTGTCGGAGGGTCAGTACTGAGGAAGTGCTGCACTGTCGGAGGTTCAGTACTGAAGGAGTGCTGCACTGTCGGAGAGTCAATACTGAGGGAGTGCTGCACTGTCGGAGGGTCAGTAATGAAGGAGTGCTGCACTGATGGAGGGTCAGTACTGAGGGAGTGCTGCACTGATGGAGGGTTAGTTCTGAGGGAGTGCTGCACTTTTGGAGGGTCAGTACTGAGGGAGTGCTGCACTGATGGAGGGGCAGTACTGAGGGATTGTTGCACTGTTGGAGGGTCAGTACTGAGGGAGTGCTGCACTGTCAGAGGGTCAGTCCTGAGGGAGTGTTTCACTGTCGGAGAGTCAGTACTGAGGGAGTGCTGCACTGTCGGAGGGTCAGTACTGAGTGAGTGCTGCACTGTCAGAGTGTCAGTACTGAAGGAGTGCTGCACTGTCGGAGGGTCAGTACTGAGGGAGTGCTGTACTGTCGTAGGGTCAGTACTGAAGGAGTGCTGCACTGTCGGAGGGTCAGTACTGAGGGAGTGCTGTACTGTCGTAGGGTCAGTACTGAAGGAGTGCTGCACTGTCGGAGGGTCGGTACTGAGGGAGTGCTGCACTAATGGAGGGTCAGTACTGAGGGAGTGCTGCACTGTCGGAGGGTCAGTACTGAGGAAGTGCTGCACTGTCGGAGGTTCAGTACTGAAGGAGTGCTGCACTGTCGGAGAGTCAATACTGAGGGAGTGCTGCACTGTCGGAGGGTCAGTAATGAAGGAGTGCTGCACTGATGGAGGGTCAGGACTGAGGGAGTGCTGCACTGATGGAGGGTTAGTTCTGAGGGAGTGCTGCACTTTTGGAGGGTCAGTACTGAGGGAGTGCTGCACTGATGGAGGGGCAGTACTGAGGGATTGTTGCACTGTTGGAGGGTCAGTACTGAGGGAGTGCTGCACTGTCAGAGGGTCAGTCCTGAGGGAGTGCTGCACTGTCAGAGGGGCAGTACTAAGGGCGTGCTGCACTGTCAGTCAGTACTGAGGGAGTACTGCATTATCAGAGGAGCAGTACGGAGGGTGTACTGCACTGTCAGAGGGGCAGTACTGAGAGGGTGCTGCACTGTTGGAGGGTCAACACTGAGGGAGTACTGCACTGTCAGTGGGGCAGTACTGAGGATGTCCAGCATGATCAGAGGGGCAGTACTGAGGGAGTGCTGCACCGTCAGAGGGTCAGTACTGAGGGAGTGCTGCACTGCCTGAGGGTCAGTACAGAGGGAGCACTGCACTGTCGGAGGGTCAGTACTGAGGGTGTACAGCACGATCAGAGGGGCAGTACTGAGGGAGTGCTGTACTGTCAGAGGGTCAGTACTGAGGGAGTGCTGCACTGTCAGAGGGGAAGCACTGAGGGAGTGCTGCACTTTCAGAGGGTTTGCACTGAGGGTGTGTTGAACTGTCAGAGGGTCAGTACTGAGGGAGTGCTGCACTGTCAGAGGGTCTGTACTGAGGGTGTGTTGAACTGTCAGAGGGTCAGTACTGAGGGAGTGCTGCACAGTTGGAGGGTCTGGACTGAGGGAGTGCTGCACTGTCAGAGGGTCTGTACTGAGGGTGTGTTGAACTGTCAGAGGGTCAGTACTGAGGGAGTGCTGCACTGTCAGAGGGGCAGCACGGAGGGAGCACTGCACTGTAAGAGGGTCAGTACTGAGGGAGTGCTGCACAGTTGGAGGGTCAGTACTGAGGGAGTGCTGCACTGTCAGAGGGTCTGTATTGAGGGTGTGTTGAACTGTCAGAGGGTCAGTACTGAGGGAGTGCTGCACTGTCGGAGGGTCAGTACTGAAGGAATGCTGCACTGTCGGAGGGTCAGTACTGAGGGAGTGCTGCACTGTCGGAGGGTCAGTACTGAGGGAGTGCTGCACTGTCGGAGGGTCAGTACTGAGGGAGTGCTGCACTGTCAGACGGTCAGTACTGAAGGAGTGCTGCACTGTCGGAGGGTCAGTACTGAGGGAGTGCTGCACTGTCATCGGGTCAGTACTGAGGGAGTGCTGTACTGCCAGAGGGTCAGTGCTGAAGGAGTGCTGCACTGTCGGAGGGTCAGTACTGAGGTAGTGCTGTACTGTCGGAGGGTCAGTACTGAAGGAGTGCTGCACTGTCGTAGGGTCAGTACTGAGGGAGTGCTGCACTAATGGAGGGTCAGTACTGAGGGAGCGCTGCACAGTTGGAGGGTCAGTACTGAGGGAGTGCTGCACTGTCAGAGGGTCTGTATTGAGGGTGTGTTGAACTGTCAGAGGGTCAGTACTGAGGGAGTGCTGCACTGTCGCAGGGTCAGTACTGAAGGAGTGCTGCACTGTCGGAGGGTCAGTACTGAGGGAGTGCTGCACTGATGGAGGGGCAGTACTGAGGGAGTGCTGCACTGTCAGAGGGTCAGTACTGAGGGAATGCTGCACTGTCGGAGGGTCAGTACTGAGGGAGTGCTGCACTGTCAGAGTGTCAGTACTGAGGGAGCGCTGCACTGTCAGAGGGTCAGTACTGAGGGAGTGCTGCACTGTCAGAGGGTGAGTACTGAGGGATCACTGCACTGTCGGAGGCTCAGTACTGAGGGAGCGCTGCACTGTCAGAGGGTCAGTACTGAGGGAGCACTGCACTGTCGGAGGGTCAATACTGAAGGAGTGCTGCACTGATGGAGGGGCAGTACTGAGGGAGCGCTGCACTGTCAGAGGGTCAGTACTGAGACAGTGCAGCACTGTCAGAGGGTCAGTACTGAGGGAGTGCTGCACTGTCGGAGGGTCAATACTGAAGGAGTGCTGCACTGATGGAGGGGCAGTACTGAGGGAGTGCTGCACTGTTGGACGGTCAGTACTGAGGGAGTGCTGCACTGTCGGAGGGTCAATACTGAAGGAGTGCTGCACTGATGGAGGGTCAGTACTGAGACAGTGCAGCACTGTCAGAGGGTCAGTCCTGAGGGAGTGCTGCACTGTCGGAGGGTCAGTACTGAGGGAGTGCTGCACTGTCGGAGGGTCAGTACTGAGGGAGTGCAGCACTGTCGGAGGGTCAGTACTGAAGGAGTGCTGCACTGTCAGAGTGTCAGTACTGAGACAGTGCAGCACTGTCAGAGGGTCAGTACTGAGGGAGTGCTGCACTGTCGGAGGGTCAGTACTGAGACAGTGCAGCACTGTCAGAGGGTCAGTACTGAGGGAGTGCTGCACTGTCGGAGGGTCAGTACTGAGGGAGTGCTGCACTGTCGGAGGGTCAGTACTGAGTGAGTGCTGCACTGTCAGAGGGTCAGTACTGAAGGAGTGCTGCACTGTCGGAGGGTCAGTACTGAGGGAGTGATGTACTGTCGGAGGGTCAGTACTGAGGGAGTGATGTACTGTCGGAGGGTCAGTACTGAAGGAGTGCTGCACTGTCATAGGGTCAGTACTAAGGGAGTGCTGTACTGTCGGAGGGTCAGTACTGAAGGAGTGCTGCACTGTCGGAGGGTCAGTACTGAGGGAGTGCTGTACTGTCGGAGGGTCAGTACTGAAGGAGTGCTGCACTGTCGGAGGGTCAGTACTGAGGGAGTGCTGCACTAATGGAGGGTCAGTACTGAGGGAGTGCTGCACTGTCGGAGGGTCAGTACTGAGGAAGTGCTGCACTGTCGGAGGTTCAGTACTGAAGGCGTGCTGCACTGTCGGAGAGTCAATACTGAGGGAGTGCTGCACTGTCGGAGGGTCAGTAATGAAGGAGTGCTGCACTGATGGAGGGTCAGTACTGAGGGAGTGCTGCACTGATGGAGGGTTAGTTCTGAGGGAGTGCTGCACTTTTGGAGGGTCAGTACTGAGGGAGTGCTGCACTGATGGAGGGGCAGTACTGAGGGATTGTTGCACTGTTGGAGGGTCAGTACTGAGGGAGTGCTGCACTGTCAGAGTGTCAGTCCTGAGGGAGTGTTGCACTGTCGGAGAGTCAGTACTGAGGGAGTGCTGCACTGTCAGAGGGGCAGTACTGAGGGAGTGCTGCACTCAGAGGGGCAGTACTGAGGGAGTGCTGCACTGTCAGAGGGTCAGTACTGAGGGAGTACTGCATTATCAGAGGAGCAGTACGGAGGGAGTACTGCACTGTCAGAGGGGCAGTACTGAGAGGGTGCTGCACTGTTGGAGGGTCAACACTGAGGGAGTACTGCACTGTCAGAGGGGCAGTTCTGAGGGAGTGCTGCACTTTTGGAGGGTCAGTACTGAAGGAGTGCTGCACTGATGGAGGGGCAGTACTGAGGGATTGTTGCACTGTTGGAGGGTCAGTACTGAGGGAGTGCTGCACTGTCAGAGGGTCAGTCCTGAGGGAGTGCTGCACTGTCGGAGAGTCAGTACTGAGGGAGTGCTGCACTGTCAGAGGGTGAGTACTGAGGGATCACTGCACTGTCGGAGGCTCAGTACTGAGGGAGCGCTGCACTGTCAGAGGGTCAGTAGTGAGGGAGCACTGCACTGTCGGAGGGTCAATACTGAAGGAGTGCTGCACTGAGGGAGGGGCAGTACTGAGGGAGCGCTGCACTGTCAGAGGGTCAGTACTGAGAGTGCAGCACTGTCAGAGGGTCAGTACTGAGACAGTGCAGCACTGTCAGAGGGTCAGTACTGAGGGAGTGCTGCACTGTCGGAGGGTCAATACTGAATGAGTGCTGCACTGATGGAGGGGCAGTACTGAGGGAGTGCTGCACTGTTGGACGGTCAGTACTGAGGGAGTGCTGCACTGTCGGAGGGTCAATACTGAAGGAGTGCTGCACTGATGGAGGGTCAGTACTGAGACAGTGCAGCACTGTCAGAGGGTCAGTACTGAGGGAGTGCTGCACTATCGGAGGGTCAGTACTGAGGGAGTGCTGCACTGTCGGAGGGTCAGTACTGAGG
Organism: Heterodontus francisci; assembly: GCF_036365525.1. Lineage (NCBI taxonomy): Eukaryota > Metazoa > Chordata > Chondrichthyes > Heterodontiformes > Heterodontidae > Heterodontus > Heterodontus francisci. The sequence goes on along the minus strand of NC_090384.1, from coordinate 108,857,820 downwards.
GAGTGCAGCACTGTCGGAGGGTCAGTACTGAAGGAGTGCTGCACTGTCAGAGTGTCAGTACTGAGACAGTGCAGCACTGTCAGAGGGTCAGTACTGAGGGAGTGCTGCACTGTCGGAGGGTCAGTACTGAGACAGTGCAGCACTGTCAGAGGGTCAGTACTGAGGGAGTGCTGCACTGTCGGAGGGTCAGTACTGAGGGAGTGCTGCACTGTCGGAGGGTCAGTACTGAGTGAGTGCTGCACTGTCAGAGGGTCAGTACTGAAGGAGTGCTGCACTGTCGGAGGGTCAGTACTGAGGGAGTGATGTACTGTCGGAGGGTCAGTACTGAGGGAGTGATGTACTGTCGGAGGGTCAGTACTGAAGGAGTGCTGCACTGTCATAGGGTCAGTACTAAGGGAGTGCTGTACTGTCGGAGGGTCAGTACTGAAGGAGTGCTGCACTGTCGGAGGGTCAGTACTGAGGGAGTGCTGTACTGTCGGAGGGTCAGTACTGAAGGAGTGCTGCACTGTCGGAGGGTCAGTACTGAGGGAGTGCTGCACTAATGGAGGGTCAGTACTGAGGGAGTGCTGCACTGTCGGAGGGTCAGTACTGAGGAAGTGCTGCACTGTCGGAGGTTCAGTACTGAAGGAGTGCTGCACTGTCGGAGAGTCAATACTGAGGGAGTGCTGCACTGTCGGAGGGTCAGTAATGAAGGAGTGCTGCACTGATGGAGGGTCAGTACTGAGGGAGTGCTGCACTGATGGAGGGTTAGTTCTGAGGGAGTGCTGCACTTTTGGAGGGTCAGTACTGAGGGAGTGCTGCACTGATGGAGGGGCAGTACTGAGGGATTGTTGCACTGTTGGAGGGTCAGTACTGAGGGAGTGCTGCACTGTCAGAGTGTCAGTCCTGAGGGAGTGTTGCACTGTCGGAGAGTCAGTACTGAGGGAGTGCTGCACTGTCAGAGGGGCAGTACTGAGGGAGTGCTGCACTCAGAGGGGCAGTACTGAGGGAGTGCTGCACTGTCAGAGGGTCAGTACTGAGGGAGTACTGCATTATCAGAGGAGCAGTACGGAGGGAGTACTGCACTGTCAGAGGGGCAGTACTGAGAGGGTGCTGCACTGTTGGAGGGTCAACACTGAGGGAGTACTGCACTGTCAGAGGGGCAGTTCTGAGGGAGTGCTGCACTTTTGGAGGGTCAGTACTGAAGGAGTGCTGCACTGATGGAGGGGCAGTACTGAGGGATTGTTGCACTGTTGGAGGGTCAGTACTGAGGGAGTGCTGCACTGTCAGAGGGTCAGTCCTGAGGGAGTGCTGCACTGTCGGAGAGTCAGTACTGAGGGAGTGCTGCACTGTCAGAGGGTGAGTACTGAGGGATCACTGCACTGTCGGAGGCTCAGTACTGAGGGAGCGCTGCACTGTCAGAGGGTCAGTAGTGAGGGAGCACTGCACTGTCGGAGGGTCAATACTGAAGGAGTGCTGCACTGAGGGAGGGGCAGTACTGAGGGAGCGCTGCACTGTCAGAGGGTCAGTACTGAGAGTGCAGCACTGTCAGAGGGTCAGTACTGAGACAGTGCAGCACTGTCAGAGAGTCAGTACTGAGGGAGTGCTGCACTGTCGGAGGGTCAGTACTGAAGGAGTGCTGCACTGATGGAGGGGCAGTACTGAGGGAGTGCTGCACTGTCAGAGGGTCAGTACTGAGAGAGTGCTGCACTGTTGGACGGTCAGTACTGAGGGAGTGCTGCACTGTCAGACGGTCAGTACTGAGGGAGTGCTGCACTGTTGGACGGTCAGTACTGAGGGAGTGCTGCACTGTCGGAGAGTCAATACTGAAGGAGTGCTGCACTGATGGAGGGTCAGTACTGAGACAGTGCAGCACTGTCAGAGGGTCAGTACTGAGGGAGTGCTGCACTGTCGGAGGGTCAGTACTGAGGGAGTGCTGCACTGTCAGAATGTCAGTACTGAGGGAGTGCTGTACTGTCGGAGGGTCAGTACTGAAGGAGTGCTGCACTGTCGGAGGGTCAGTACTGAGGGAGTGCTGTACTGTCGTAGGGTCAGTACTGAAGGAGTGCTGCACTGTCGGAGGGTCAGTACTGAGGGAGTGCTGCACTAATGGAGGGTCAGTACTGAGGGAGTGCTGCACTGTCGGAGGGTCAGTACTGAGGAAGTGCTGCACTGTCGGAGGTTCAGTACTGAAGGAGTGCTGCACTGTCGGAGAGTCAATACTGAGGGAGTGCTGCACTGTCGGAGGGTCAGTAATGAAGGAGTGCTGCACTGATGGAGGGTCACTACTGAGGGAGTGCTGCACTGATGGAGGGTTAGTTCTGAGGGAGTGCTGCACTTTTGGAGGGTCAGTACTGAGGGAGTGCTGCACTGATGGAGGGGCAGTACTGAGGGATTGTTGCACTGTTGGAGGGTCAGTACTGAGGGAGTGCTGCACTGTCAGAGGGTCAGTCCTGAGGGAGTGTTTCACTGTCGGAGGGTCAGTACTGAGGGAGTGCTGCACTGTCGGAGGGTCAGTACTGAGGGAGTGCTGCACTGTCAGAGTGTCAGTACTGAGGGAGTGCTGTACTGTCGGAGGGTCAGTACTGAAGGAGTGCTGCACTGTCGGAGGGTCAGTACTGAGTGAGTGATGTACTGTCGGAGGGTCAGTACTGAGGGAGTGATGTACTGTCGGAGGGTCAGTACTGAAGGAGTGCTGCACTGTCATAGGGTCAGTACTGAGGGAGTGCTGTACTGTCGGAGGGTCAGTACTGAAGGAGTGCTGCACTGTCGGAGGGTCAGTACTGAGGGAGTGCTGTACTGTCGGAGGGTCAGTACTGAAGGAGTGCTGCACTGATGGAGGGTCAGTACTGAGACAGTGCAGCACTGTCAGAGGGTCAGTACTGAGGGAGTGCTGCACTGTCGTAGGGTCAGTACTGAAGGAGTGCTGCACTGTCGGAGGGTCAGTACTGAGGGAGTGCTGCACTAATGGAGGGTCAGTACTGAGGGAGTGCTGCACTGTCGGAGGGTCAGTACTGAGGAAGTGCTGCACTGTCGGAGGTTCAGTACTGAAGGAGTGCTGCACTGTCGGAGAGTCAATACTGAGGGAGTGCTGCACTGTCGGAGGGTCAGTAATGAAGGAGTGCTGCACTTTCGGAGGGTCAGTACTGAGGGAGTGCTGCACTGATGGAGGGGCAGTACTGAGGGATTGTTGCACTGTTGGAGGGTCAGTACTGAGGGAGTGTTTCACTGTCGGAGAGTCAGTACTGAGGGAGTGCTGCACTGTCAGAGGGGCAGTACTGAGGGAGTGCTGCACTGTCAGAGGGGCAGTACTGAGGGAGTGCTGCACTGTCAGAGGGGCAGTACTGAGGGAGTGCTGCACTGTCAGAGGGGCAGTACTAAGGGAGTGCTGCACTGTCAGAGGGTCAGTACTGAGGGAGTGCTGCACTGTCGGATGGTCAGTACTGAGGGAGTGCTGCACTGTCAGAGTGTCAGTACTGAGGGAGTGCTGTACTGTCGGAGGGTCAGTACTGAAGGAGTGCTGCACTGTCAGAGTGTCAGTACTGAGGGAGTGCTGTACTGTCGGAGTGTCAGTACTGAGGGAGTGCTGTACTGTCGTAGGGTCAGTACTGAAGGAGTGCTGCACTGTCAGAGTGTCAGTACTGAGGGAGTGCTGTACTGTCGGAGTGTCAGTACTGAGGGAGTGCTGCACTGTCGGAGGGTCAGTACTGAGGGAGTGCTGCACTTTTGGAGGGTCAGTACTGAGGGAGTGCTGCACTGATGGAGGGGCAGTACTGAGGGATTGTTGCACTGTTGGAGGGTCAGTACTGAGGGAGTGCCGCACTGTCAGAGGGTCAGTCCTGAGGGAGTGTTTCACTGTCGGAGAGTCAGTACTGAGGGAGTGCTGCACTGTCAGAGGGGCAGTACTGAGGGAGTGCTGCACTGTCAGAGGGGCAGTACTAAGGGAGTGCTGCACTGTCAGAGGGTCAGTACTGAGGGAGTGCTGCATTATCAGAGGAGCAGTACGGAGGGAGTACTGCACTGTCAGAGGGGCAGTACTGAGAGGGTGCTGCACTGTTGGAGGGTCAACACTGAGGGAGTACTGCACTGTCAGTGGGGCAGTACTGAGGGTGTACAGCATGATCAGAGGGGCAGTACTGAGGGAGTGCTGCACCGTCAGAGGGTCAGTACTGAGGGAGTGCTGCACTGCCTGAGGGTCAGTACAGAGGGAGCACTGCACTGTCGGAGGGTCAGTACTGAGGGTGTACAGCACGATCAGAGGGGCAGTACTGAGGGAGTGCTGTACTGTCAGAGGGTCAGTACTGAGTGAGTGCTGCACTGTCAGAGGGGCAGCACTGAGGGAGTGCTGCACTTTCAGAGGGTTTGCACTGAGGGTGTGTTGAACTGTCAGAGGGTCAGTACTGAGGGAGTGCTGCACTGTCAGAGGGTCTGTACTGAGGGTGTGTTGAACTGTCAGAGGGTCAGTACTGAGGGAGTGCTGCACAGTTGGAGGGTCTGTACTGAGGGAGTGCTGCACTGTCAGAGGGTCTGTACTGAGGGTGTGTTGAACTGTCAGAGTGTCAGTACTGAGGGAGTGCTGCACTGTCAGAGGGGCAGCACGGAGGGAGCACTGCACTGTAAGAGGGTCAGTACTGAGGGAGTGCTGCACAGTTGGAGGGTCAGTACTGAGGGAGTGCTGCACTGTCAGAGGGTCTGTATTGAGGGTGTGTTGAACTGTCAGAGGGTCAGTACTGAGGGAGTGCTGCACTGTCGGAGGGTCAGTACTGAAGGAATGCTGCACTGTCGGAGGGTCAGTACTGAGGGAGTGCTGCACTGTCGGAGGGTCAGTACTGAGGGAGTGCTGCACTGTCGGAGGGTCAGTACTGAGGGAGTGCTGCACTGTCAGACGGTCAGTACTGAAGGAGTGCTGCACTGTCGGAGGGTCAGTACTGAGGGAGTGCTGCACTGTCATCGGGTCAGTACTGAGGGAGTGCTGTACTGTCAGAGGGTCAGTACTGAAGGAGTGCTGCACTGTCGGAGGGTCAGTACTGAGGGAGTGCTGTACTGTCGGAGGGTCAGTACTGAAGGAGTGCTGCACTGTCGTAGGGTCAGTACTGAGGGAGTGCTGCACTAATGGAGGGTCAGTACTGAGGGAGCGCTGCACTGTCGGAGGGTCAGTACTGAGGATGTGCTGCACTGTCGGAGGGTCAGTACTGAAGGAGTGCTGCACTGTCGGATGGTCAGTACTGAGGGAGTGCTGCACTGTCGCAGGGTCAGTACTGAAGGAGTGCTGCACTGTCGGAGGGTCAGTACTGAGGGAGTGCTGCACTGATGGAGGGGCAGTACTGAGGGAGTGCTGCACTGTCAGAGGGTCAGTACTGAGGGAATGCTGCACTGTCGGAGGGTCAGTACTGAGGGAGTGCTGCACTGTCAGAGTGTCAGTACTGAGGGAGCGCTGCACTGTCAGAGGGTCAGTACTGAGGGAGTGCTGCACTGTCAGAGGGTGAGTACTGAGGGATCACTGCACTGTCGGAGGCTCAGTACTGAGGGAGCGCTGCACTGTCAGAGGGTCAGTACTGAGGGAGCACCGCACTGTCGGAGGGTCAATACTGAAGGAGTGCTGCACTGATGGAGGGGCAGTACTGAGGGAGCGCTGCACTGTCAGAGGGTCAGTACTGAGACAGTGCAGCACTGTCAGAGGGTCAGTACTGAGACAGTGCAGCACTGTCAGAGGGTCAGTACTGAGGGAGTGCTGCACTGTCGGAGGGTCAGTACTGAAGGAGTGCTGCACTGATGGAGGGGCAGTACTGAGGGAGTGCTGCACTGTCAGAGGGTCAGTACTGAGGGAGTGCTGCACTGTCAGACGGTCAGTACTGAGGGAGTGCTGCACTGTTGGACGGTCAGTACTGAGGGAGTGCTGCACTGTCAGACGGTCAGTACTGAGGGAGTGCTGCACTGTTGGACGGTCAGTACTGAGGGAGTGCTGCACTGTCGGAGAGTCAATACTGAAGGAGTGCTGCACTGATGGAGGGTCAGTACTGAGACAGTGCAGCACTGTCAGAGGGTCAGTACTGAGGTAGTGCTGCACTGTCGGAGGGTCAGTACTGAGGGAGTGCTGCACTGTCAGAGTGTCAGTACTGAGGGAGTGCTGCACTGTCAGAGGGTCAGTACTGAGGGAGTGCTGCACTGTCGGAGGGTCAGTACTGAGGGAGTGCTGCACTGTCAGAGGGTCAGTACTGAAGGAGTGCTGCACTGTCGGAGGGTCAGTACTGAGGGAGTGATGTACTGTCGGAGGGTCAGTACTGAAGGAGTGCTGCACTGTCATAGGGTCAGTACTGAGGGAGTGCTGTACTGTCGGAGGGTCAGTACTGAAGGAGTGCTGCACTGATGGAGGGGCAGTACTGAGGGAGTGCTGCACTGTCAGAGGGTCAGTACTGAAGGAGTGCTGCACTGTCAGACGGTCAGTACTGAGGGAGTGCTGCACAGTTGGACGGTCAGTACTGAGGGAGTGCTGCACTGTCAGACGGTCAGTACTGAAGGAGTGCTGCACTGTTGGACGGTCAGTACTGAGGGAGTGCTGCACTGTCGGAGAGTCAATACTGAAGGAGTGCTGCACTGATGGAGGGTCAGTACTGAGACAGTGCAGCACTGTCAGAGGGTCAGTACTGAGGGAGTGCTGCACTGTCGGAGGGTCAGAACTGAGGGAGTGCTGCACTGTCAGAGTGTCAGTACTGAGACAGTGCAGCACTGGCAGAGGGTCAGTAATGAAGGAGTGCTGCACTTTTGGAGGGTCAGTACTGAGGGAGTGCTGCACTGATGGAGGGGCAGTACTGAGGGATTGTTGCACTGTTGGAGGGTCAGTACTGAGGGAGTGTTTCACTGTCGGAGAGTCAGTACTGAGGGAGTGCTGCACTGTCAGAGGGGCAGTACTGAGGGAGTGCTGCACTGTCAGAGGGGCAGTACTGAGGGAGTGCTGCACTGTCAGAGGGGCAGTACTGAGGGAGTGCTGCACTGTCAGAGGGGCAGTACTAAGGGAGTGCTGCACTGTCAGAGGGTCAGTACTGAGGGAGTGCTGCACTGTCGGATGGTCAGTACTGAGGGAGTGCTGCAATGTCAGAGTGTCAGTACTGAGGGAGTGCTGTACTGTCGGAGGGTCAGTACTGAAGGAGTGCTGCACTGTCAGAGTGTCAGTACTGAGGGAGTGCTGTACTGTCGGAGTGTCAGTACTGAGGGAGTGCTGTACTGTCGTAGGGTCAGTACTGAAGGAGTGCTGCACTGTCAGAGTGTCAGTACTGAAGGAGTGCTGCACTGTCAGAGTGTCAGTACTGAGGGAGTGCTGTACTGTCGGAGTGTCAGTACTGAGGGAGTGCTGCACTGTCGGAGGGTCAGTACTGAGGGAGTGCTGCACTTTTGGAGGGTCAGTACTGAGGGAGTGCTGCACTGATGGAGGGGCAGTACTGAGGGATTGTTGCACTGTTGGAGGGTCAGTACTGAGGGAGTGCTGCACTGTCAGAGGGTCAGTCCTGAGGGAGTGTTTCACTGTCGGAGAGTCAGTACTGAGGGAGTGCTGCACTGTCAGAGGGGCAGTACTGAGGGAGTGCTGCACTGTCAGAGGGTCAGTACTGAGGGAGTGCTGCATTATCAGAGGAGCAGTACGGAGGGAGTACTGCACTGTCAGAGGGGCAGTACTGAGAGGGTGCTGCACTGTTGGAGGGTCAACACTGAGGGAGTACTGCACTGTCAGTGGGGCAGTACTGAGGGTGTACAGCATGATCAGAGGGGCAGTACTGAGGGAGTGCTGCACCGTCAGAGGGTCAGTACTGAGGGAGTGCTGCACTGCCTGAGGGTCAGTACAGAGGGAGCACTGCACTGTCGGAGGGTCAGTACTGAGGGTGTACAGCACGATCAGAGGGGTAGGACTGAGGGAGTGCTGTACTGTCAGAGGGTCAGTACTGAGTGAGTGCTGCACTGTCAGAGGGGCAGCACTGAGGGAGTGCTGCACTTTCAGAGGGTTTGCACTGAGGGTGTGTTGAACTGTCAGAGGGTCAGTACTGAGGGAGTGCTGCACTGTCAGAGGGTCTGTACTGAGGGTGTGTTGAACTGTCAGAGGGTCAGTACTGAGGGAGTGCTGCACAGTTGGAGGGTCTGTACTGAGGGAGTGCTGCACTGTCAGAGGGTCTGTACTGAGGGTGTGTTGAACTGTCAGAGTGTCAGTACTGAGGGAGTGCTGCACTGTCAGAGGGGCAGCACGGAGGGAGCACTGCACTGTAAGAGGGTCAGTACTGAGGGAGTGCTGCACAGTTGGAGGGTCAGTACTGAGGGAGTGCTGCACTGTCAGAGGGTCTGTATTGAGGGTGTGTTGAACTGTCAGAGGGTCAGTACTGAGGGAGTGCTGCACTGTCGGAGGGTCAGTACTGAAGGAATGCTGCACTGTCGGAGGGTCAGTACTGAGGGAGTGCTGCACTGTCGGAGGGTCAGTACTGAGGGAGTGCTGCACTGTCGGAGGGTCAGTACTGAGGGAGTGCTGCACTGTCAGACGGTCAGTACTGAAGGAGTGCTGCACTGTCGGAGGGTCAGTACTGAGGGAGTGCTGCACTGTCATCGGGTCAGTACTGAGGGAGTGCTGTACTGTCAGAGGGTCAGTACTGAAGGAGTGCTGCACTGTCGGAGGTTCAGTACTGAGGGAGTGCTGTACTGTCGGAGGGTCAGTACTGAAGGAGTGCTGCACTGTCGTAGGGTCAGTACTGAGGGAGTGCTGCACTAATGGAGGGTCAGTACTGAGGGAGCGCTGCACTGTCGGAGGGTCAGTACTGAAGGAGTGCTGCACTGTCGGATGGTCAGTACTGAGGGAGTGCTGCACTGTCGCAGGGTCAGTACTGAAGGAGTGCTGCACTGTCGGAGGGTCAGTACTGAGGGAGTGCTGCACTGATGGAGGGGCAGTACTGAGGGAGTGCTGCACTGTCAGAGGGTCAGTACTGAGGGAATGCTGCACTGTCGGAGGGTCAGTACTGAGGGAGTGCTGCACTGTCAGAGTGTCAGTACTAAGGGAGCGCTGCACTGTCAGAGGGTCAGTACTGAGGGAGTGCTGCACTGTCAGAGGGTGAGTACTGAGGGATCACTGCACTGTCGGAGGCTCAGTACTGAGGGAGCGCTGCACTGTCAGAGGGTCAGTACTGAGGGAGTACCGCACTGTCGGAGGGTCAATACTGAAGGAGTGCTGCACTGATGGAGGGGCAGTACTGAGGGAGCGCTGCACTGTCAGAGGGTCAGTACTGAGACAGTGCAGCACTGTCAGAGGGTCAGTACTGAGACAGTGCAGCACTGTCAGAGGGTCAGTACTGAGGGAGTGCTGCACTGTCGGAGGGTCAGTACTGAAGGAGTGCTGCACTGATGGAGGGGCAGTACTGAGGGAGTGCTGCACTGTCAGAGGGTCAGTACTGAGGGAGTGCTGCACTGTCAGACGGTCAGTACTGAGGGAGTGCTGCACTGTTGGACGGTCAGTACTGAGGGAGTGCTGCACTGTCAGACGGTCAGTACTGAGGGAGTGCTGCACTGTTGGACGGTCAGTACTGAGGGAGTGCTGCACTGTCGGAGAGTCAATACTGAAGGAGTGCTGCACTGATGGAGGGTCAGTACTGAGACAGTGCAGCACTGTCAGAGGGTCAGTACTGAGGTAGTGCTGCACTGTCGGAGGGTCAGTACTGAGGGAGTGCTGCACTGTCAGAGTGTCAGTACTGAGGGAGTGCTGCACTGTCAGAGGGTCAGTACTGAGGGAGTGCTGCACTGTCGGAGGGTCAGTACTGAGGGAGTGCTGCACTGTCAGAGGGTCAGTACTGAAGGAGTGCTGCACTGTCGGAGGGTCAGTACTGAGGGAGTGATGTACTGTCGGAGGGTCAGTACTGAAGGAGTGCTGCACTGTCATAGGGTCAGTACTGAGGGAGTGCTGTACTGTCGGAGGGTCAGTACTGAAGGAGTGCTGCACTGATGGAGGGGCAGTACTGAGGGAGTGCTGCACTGTCAGAGGGTCAGTACTGAAGGAGTGCTGCACTGTCAGACGGTCAGTACTGAGGGAGTGCTGCACAGTTGGACGGTCAGTACTGAGGGAGTGCTGCACTGTCAGATGGTCAGTACTGAAGGAGTGCTGCACTGTTGGACGGTCAGTACTGAGGGAGTGCTGCACTGTCGGAGAGTCAATACTGAAGGAGTGCTGCACTGATGGAGGGTCAGTACTGAGACAGTGCAGCACTGTCAGAGGGTCAGTACTGAGGGAGTGCTGCACTGTCGGAGGGTCAGTACTGAGGGAGTGCTGCACTGTCAGAGTGTCAGTACTGAGACAGTGCAGCACTGGCAGAGGGTCAGTACTGAGGGAGTGCTGCACTGTCGGAGGGTCAGTACTGAGACAGTGCAGCACTGTCAGAGGGTCAGTACTGAGGGAGTGCTGCACTGTCGGAGGGTCAGTACTGAGGGAGTGCTGCACTGTCAGAGGGTCTGTATTGAGGGTGTGTTGAACTGTCAGAAGGTCAGTACTGAGGGAGTGCTGCACTGTCGGAGGGTCAGTACTGAAGGAATGCTGCACTGTCGGAGGGTCAGTACTGAGGGAGTGCTGCACTGTCGGAGGGTCAGTACTGAGGGAGTGCTGCACTGTCGGAGGGTCAGTACTGAGGGAGTGCTGCACTGTCAGACGGTCAGTACTGAAGGAGTGCTGCACTGTCGGAGGGTCAGTACTGAGGGAGTGCTGCACTGTCATCGGGTCAGTACTGAGGGAGTGCTGTACTGTCAGAGGGTCAGTACTGAAGGAGTGCTGCACTGTCGGAGGGTCAGTACTGAGGGAGTGCTGTACTGTCGGAGGGTCAGTACTGAAGCTGTGCTGCACTGTCGTAGGGTCAGTACTGAGGGAGTGCTGCACTAATGGAGGGTCAGTACTGAGGGAGCGCTGCACTGTCGGAGGGTCAGTACTGAGGAAGTGCTGCACTGTCGGAGGGTCAGTACTGAAGGAGTGCTGCACTGTCGGATGGTCAGTACTGAGGGAGTGCTGCACTGTCGCAGGGTCAGTACTGAAGGAGTGCTGCAGAGTCGGAGGGTCAGTACTGAGGGAGTGCTGCACTGATGGAGGGGCAGTACTGAGGGAGTGCTGCACTGTCAGAGGGTCAGTACTGAGGGAATGCTGCACTGTCGGAGGGTCAGTACTGAGGGAGTGCTGCACTGTCAGAGTGTCAGTACTGAGGGAGCGCTGCACTGTCAGAGGGTCAGTACTGAGGGAGTGCTGCACTGTCAGAGGGTGAGTACTGAGGGATCACTGCACTGTCGGAGGCTCAGTACTGAGGGAGCGCTGCACTGTCAGAGGGTCAGTACTGAGGGAGCACCGCACTGTCGGAGGGTCAATACTGAAGGAGTGCTGCACTGATGGAGGGGCAGTACTGAGGGAGCGCTGCACTGTCAGAGGGTCAGTACTGAGACAGTGCAGCACTGTCAGAGGGTCAGTACTGAGACAGTGCAGCACTGTCAGAGGGTCAGTACTGAGGGAGTGCTGCACTGTCGGAGGGTCAGTACTGAAGGAGTGCTGCACTGATGGAGGGGCAGTACTGAGGGAGTGCTGCACTGTCAGAGGGTCAGTACTGAGGGAGTGCTGCACTGTCAGACGGTCAGTACTGAGGGAGTGCTGCACTGTTGGACGGTCAGTACTGAGGGAGTGCTGCACTGTCAGACGGTCAGTACTGAGGGAGTGCTGCACTGTTGGACGGTCAGTACTGAGGGAGTGCTGCAATGTCGGAGAGTCAATACTGAAGGAGTGCTGCACTGATGGAGGGTCAGTACTGAGACAGTGCAGCACTGTCAGAGGGTCAGTACTGAGGGAGTGCTGCACTGTCGGAGGGTCAGTACTGAGGGAGTGCTGCACTGTCAGAGTGTCAGTACTGAGGGAGTGCTGCACTGTCGGAGGGTCAGTACTGAGGGAGTGCTGCACTGTCGGAGGTTCAGTACTGAGGGAGTGCTGCACTGTCAGAGGGTCAGTACTGAAGGAGTGCTGCACTGTCGGAGGGTCAGTACTGAGGGAGTGATGTACTGTCGGAGGGTCAGTACTGAAGGAGTGCTGCACTGTCATAGGGTCAGTACTGAGGGAGTGCTGTACTGTCGGAGGGTCAGTGCTGAAGGAGTGCTGCACTGATGGAGGGGCAGTACTGAGGGAGTGCTGCACTGTCAGAGGGTCAGTACTGAGGGAGTGCTGCACTGTCAGACGGTCAGTACTGAGGGAGTGCTGCACAGTTGGACGGTCAGTACTGAGGGAGTGCTGCACTGTCAGACGGTCAGTACTGAAGGAGTGCTGCACTGTTGGACGGTCAGTACTGAGGGAGTGCTGCACTGTCGGAGAGTCAATACTGAAGGAGTGCTGCACTGATGGAGGGTCAGTACTGAGACAGTGCAGCACTGTCAGAGGGTCAGTACTGAGGGAGTGCTGCACTGTCGGAGGGTCAGTACTGAGGGACTGCTGCACTGTCAGAGTGTCAGTACTGAGACAGTGCAGCACTGGCAGAGGGTCAGTACTGAGGGAGTGCTGCACTGTCGGAGGGTCAGTACTGAGACAGTGCAGCACTGTCAGAGGGTCAGTACTGAGGGAGTGCTGCACTGTCGGAGGGTCAGTACTGAGGGAGTGCTGCACTGTCAGAGGGTCAGTACTGAATGAGTGCTGCACTGTCGGAGGGTCAGTACTGAGGGAGTGATGTACTGTCGGAGGGTCAGTACTGAGGGAGTGATGTACTGTCGGAGGGTCAGTACTGAAGGAGTGCTGCACTGTCATAGGGTCAGTACTGAGGGAGTGCTGTACTGTCGGAGGGTCAGTACTGAAGGAGTGCTGCACTGTCGGAGGGTCAGTACTGAAGGAGTGCTGCACTGTCGGAGGGTCAGTACTGAGGGAGTGCTGCACTAATGGAGGGTCAGTACTGAGGGAGTGCTGCACTGTCGGAGGGTCAGTACTGAGGAAGTGCTGCACTGTCGGAGGTTCAGTACTGAAGGAGTGCTGCACTGTCGGAGAGTCAGTACTGAGGGAGTGCTGCACTGTCGGAGGGTCAGTACTGAAGGTGTGCTGCACTGATGGAGGGTCAGTACTGAGGGAGTGCTGCACTGATGGAGGGTTAGTTCTGAGGGAGTGCTGCACTTTTGGAGGGTCAGTACTGAGGGAGTGCTGCACTGATGGAGGGGCAGGACTGAGGGAGTGCTGCACTGTTGGAGGGTCAGTACTGAGGGAGTGCTGTACTGTCGGAGGGTCAGTACTGAAGGAGTGCTGCACTGTCGGAGGGTCAGTACTGAGGGAGTGCTGCACTAATGGAGGGTCAGTACTGAGGGAGTGCTGCACTGTCGGAGGGTCAGTACTGAGGAAGTGCTGCACTGTCGGAGGTTCAGTACTGATGGAGTGCTGCACTGTCGGAGAGTCAGTACTGAGGGAGTGCTGCACTGTCGGAGGGTCAGTACTGAAGGTGTGCTGCACTGATGGAGGGTCAGTACTGAGGGAGTGCTGCACTGATGGAGGGTTAGTTCTGAGGGAGTGCTGCACTTTTGGAGGGTCAGTACTGAGGGAGTTCTGCACTGATGGAGGGGCAGTACTGAGGGAGTGCTGCACTGTCAGAGGGTAAGTACTGAGGGATTGCTGCACTGTCGGAGGGTCAGTACTGAGGGAGTGCTGCACTGTCGGAGGGTCAGTACTGAGGGAGTGCTGCACTGTCCGAGGGTCAGTACTGAAGGAGTGCTGCACTGTCGGAGGGTCAGTACTGAGGGAGTGCTGCACTGTCCGAGGGTCAGTACTGAAGGAGTGCTGCACTGTCGGAGGGTCAGTACTGAGGGAGTGCTGTACTGTCGGAGGGTCAGTACTGAAGGAGTGCTGCACTGACGGAGGGGTCAGTACTGAGGGAGTGCTGCACTAATGGAGGGGCAGTACTGAGGGAGTGCTGCACTGTCAGACGGTCAGTACTGAGGGAGTGCTGCACTGTTGGACGGTCAGTACTGAGGGAGTGCTGCACTGTCAGACGGTCAGTACTGAGGGAGTGCTGCACTGTTGGACGGTCAGTACTGAGGGAGTGCTGCACTGTCGGAGAGTCAATACTGAAGGAGTGCTGCACTGATGGAGGGTCAGTACTGAGACAGTGCAGCACTGTCAGAGGGTCAGTACTGAGGGAGTGCTGCACTGTCGGAGGGTCAGTACTGAGGGAGTGCTGCACTGTCAGAGTGTCAGTACTGAGGGAGTGCTGTACTGTCGGAGGGTCAGTACTGAAGGAGTGCTGCACTGTCGGAGGGTCAGTACTGAGGGAGTGCTGTACTGTCGTAGGGTCAGTACTGAAGGAGTGCTGCACTGTCGGAGGGTCAGTACTGAGGGAGTGCTGCACTAATGGAGGGTCAGTACTGAGGGAGTGCTGCACTGTCGGAGGGTCAGTACTGAGGAAGTGCTGCACTGTCGGAGGTTCAGTACTGAAGGAGTGCTGCACTGTCGGAGAGTCAATACTGAGGGAGTGCTGCACTGTCGGACAGTCAGTAATGAAGGAGTGCTGCACTGATGGAGGGTCAGTACTGAGGGAGTGATGCACTGATGGAGGGTTAGTTCTGAGGGAGTGCTGCACTTTTGGAGGGTCAGTACTGAGGGAGTGCTGCACTGATGGAGGGGCAGTACTGAGGGATTGTTGCACTGTTGGAGGGTCAGTACTGAGGGAGTGCTGCACTGTCAGAGGGTCAGTCCTGAGGGAGTGTTTCACTGTCGGAGAGTCAGTACTGAGGGAGTGCTGCACTGTCGGAGGGTCAGTACTGAGGGAGTGCTGCACTGTCAGAGTGTCAGTACTGAGGGAGTGCTGTACTGTCGGAGGGTCAGTACTGAAGGAGTGCTGCACTGTCGGAGGGTCAGTACTGAGGGAGTGCTGTACTGTCGTAGGGTCAGTACTGAAGGAGTGCTGCACTGTCGGAGGGTCAGTACTGAGGGAGTGCTGCACTAATGGAGGGTCAGTACTGAGGGAGTGCTGCACTGTCGGAGGGTCAGTACTGAGGAAGTGCTGCACTGTCGGAGGTTCAGTACTGAAGGAGTGCTGCACTGTCGGAGAGTCAATACTGAGGGAGTGCTGCACTGTCGGAGGGTCAGTAATGAAGGCGTGCTGCACTGATGGAGGGTCAGTACTGAGGGAGTGCTGCACTGATGGAGGGTTAGTTCTGAGGGAGTGCTGCACTTTTGGAGGGTCAGTACTGAGGGAGTGCTGCACTGATGGAGGGGCAGTACTGAGGGATTGTTGCACTGTTGGAGGGTCAGTACTGAGGGAGTGCTGCACTGTCAGAGGGTCAGTCCTGAGGGAGTGTTTCACTGTCGGAGAGTCCGTACTGAGGGAGTGCTGCACTGTCAGAGGGGCAGTACTGAGGGAGTGCTGCACTGTCAGAGGGGCAGTACTAAGGGAGTGCTGCACTGTCAGAGGGTCAGTACTGAGGGAGTACTGCATTATCAGAGGAGCAGTACGGAGGGAGTACTGCACTGTCAGAGGGGCAGTACTGAGAGGGTGCTGCACTGTTGGAGGGTCAACACTGAGGGAGTACTGCACTGTCAGTGGGGCAGTACTGAGGGTGTACAGCATGATCAGAGGGGCAGTACTGAGGGAGTGCTGCACCGTCAGAGGGTCAGTACTGAGGGAGTGCTGCACTGCCTGAGGGTCAGTACAGAGGGAGCACTGCACTGTCGGAGGGTCAGTACTGAGGGTGTACAGCACGATCAGAGGGACAGTACTGAGGGAGTGCTGTACTGTCAGAGGGTCAGTACTGAGGGAGTGCTGCACTGTCAGAGGGGCAGCACTGAGGGAGTGCTGCACTTTCAGAGGGTTTGCACTGAGGGTGTGTTGAACTGTCAGAGGGTCAGTACTGAGGGAGTGCTGCACTGTCAGAGGGTCTGTACTGAGGGTGTGTTGAACTGTCAGAGGGTCAGTACTGAGGGAGTGCTGCACAGTTGGAGGGTCTGTACTGAGGGAGTGCTGCACTGTCAGAGGGTCTGTACTGAGGGTGTGTTGAACTGTCAGAGTGTCAGTACTGAGGGAGTGCTGCACTGTCAGAGGGGCAGCACGGAGGGAGCACTGCACTGTAAGAGGGTCAGTACTGAGGGAGTGCTGCACAGTTGGAGGGTCAGTACTGAGGGAGTGCTGCACTGTCAGAGGGTCTGTATTGAGGGTGTGTTGAACTGTCAGAGGGTCAGTACTGAGGGAGTGCTGCACTGTCGGAGGGTCAGTACTGAAGGAATGCTGCACTGTCGGAGGGTCAGTACTGAGGGAGTGCTGCACTGTCGGAGGGTCAGTACTGAGGGAGTGCTGCACTGTCGGAGGGTCAGTACTGAGGGAGTGCTGCACTGTCAGACGGTCAGTACTGAAGGAGTGCTGCACTGTCGGAGGGTCAGTACTGAGGGAGTGCTGCACTGTCATCGGGTCAGTGCTGAGGGAGTGCTGTACTGTCAGAGGGTCAGTACTGAAGGAGTGCTGCACTGTCGGAGGTTCAGTACTGAGGGAGTGCTGTACTGTCGGAGGGTCAGTACTGAAGGAGTGCTGCACTGTCGTAGGGTCAGTACTGAGGGAGTGCTGCACTAATGGAGGGTCAGTACTGAGGGAGCGCTGCACTGTCGGAGGGTCAGTACTGAGGAAGTGCTGCACTGTCGGTCAGTACTGAAGGAGTGCTGTACTGTCAGAGGGTCAGTACTGAGGGAATGCTGCACTGTCGGAGGGTCAGTACTGAGGGAGTGCTGCACTGTCAGAGTGTCAGTACTGAGGGAGCGCTGCACTGTCAGAGGGTCAGTACTGAGGGAGTGCTGCACTGTCAGAGGGTGAGTACTGAGGGATCACTGCACTGTCGGAGGCTCAGTACTGAGGGAGCGCTGCACTGTCAGAGGGTCAGTACTGAGCGAGCACCGCTCTGTCGGAGGGTCAATACTGAAGGAGTGCTGCACTGATGGAGGGGCAGTACTGAGGGAGCGCTGCACTGTCAGAGGGTCAGTACTGAGACAGTGCAGCACTGTCAGAGGGTCAGTACTGAGGGAGTGCTGCACTGTCAGACGGTCAGTACTGAGGGAGTGCTGCACTGTTGGACGGTCAGTACTGAGGGAGTGCTGCACTGTCAGACGGTCAGTACTGGGGGAGTGCTGCACTGTTGGACGGTCAGCACTGAGGGAGTGCTGCACTGTCGGAGAGTCAATACTGAAGGAGTGCTGCACTGATGGAGGGTCAGTACTGAGAAAGTGCAGCACTGTCAGAGGGTCAGTACTGAGGGAGTGCTGCACTGTCGGAGGGTCAGTAGTGAGGGAGTGCTGCACTGTCAGAGTGTCAGTACTGAGGGAGTGCTGCACTGTCGGAGGGTCAGTACTGAGGGAGTGCTGCACTGTCGGAGGGTCAGTACTGAGGGAGTGCTGCACTGTCAGAGGGTCAGTACTGAAGGAGTGCTGCACTGTCGGAGGGTCAGTACTGAGGGAGTGATGTACTGTCGGAGGGTCAGTACTGAAGGAGTGCTGCACTGTCATAGGGTCAGTACTGAGGGAGTGCTGTACTGTCGGAGGGTCAGTACTGAAGGAGTGCTGCACTGATGGAGGGTCAGTACTGAGGGAGTGCTGCACTGTCAGAGGGTCAGTACTGAGGGAGTGCTGCACTGTCAGACGGTCAGTACTGAGGGATTGCTGCACTGTTGGACGGTCAGTACTGAGGGAGTGCTGCACTGTCAGACGGTCAGTACTGAAGGAGTGCTGCACTGTTGGACGGTCAGTACTGAGGGAGTGCTGCACTGTCCGAGAGTCAATACTGAAGGAGTGCTGCACTGATGGAGGGTCAGTACTGAGACAGTGCAGCACTGTCAGAGGGTCAGTACTGAGGGAGTGCTGCACTGTCGGAGGGTCAGTACTGAGGGAGTGCTGCACTGTCAGAGTGTCAGTACTGAGACAGTGCAGCACTGTCAGAGGGTCAGTACTGAGGGAGTGCTGCACTGTCGGAGGGTCAGTACTGAGACAGTGCAGCACTGTCAGAGGGTCAGTACTGAGGGAGTGCTGCACTGTCGGAGGGTCAGTACTGAGGGAGTGCTGCACTGTCGGAGGGTCAGTACTGAGGGAGTGCTGCACTGTCAGAGGGTCAGTACTGAAGGAGTGCTGCACTGTCGGAGGGTCAGTACTGAGGAAGTGATGTACTGTCGGAGGGTCAGTACTGAGGGAGTGATGTACTGTCGGAGGGTCAGTACTGAAGGAGTGCTGCACTGTCATAGGGTCAGTACTGAGGGAGTGCTGTACTGTCGGAGGGTCAGTACTGAAGGAGTGCTGCACTGTCGGAGGGTCAGTACTGAGGGAGTGCTGCACTAATGGAGGGTCAGTACTGAGGGAGTGCTGCACTGTCGGAGGGTCAGTACTGAGGAAGTGCTGCACTGTCGGAGGTTCAGTACTGAAGGAGTGCTGCACTGTCGGAGAGTCAGTACTGAGGGAGTGCTGCACTGTCGGAGGGTCAGTACTGAAGGTGTGCTGCACTGATGGAGGGTCAGTACTGAGGGAGTGCTGCACTGATGGAGGGTTAGTTCTGAGGGAGTGCTGCACTTTTGGAGGGTCAGTACTGAGGGAGTGCTGCACTGATGGAGGGGCAGTACTGAGGGAGTGCTGCACTGTTGGAGGGTCAGTACTGAGGGAGTGCTGTACTGTCGGAGGGTCAGTACTGAAGGAGTGCTGCACTGTCGGAGGGTCAGTACTGAGGGAGTGCTGCACTAATGGAGGGTCAGTACTGAGGGAGTGCTGCACTGTCGGAGGGTCAGTACTGAGGAAGTGCTGCACTGTCGGAGGTTCAGTACTGAAGGAGTGCTGCACTGTCGGAGAGTCTGTACTGAGGGAGTGCTGCACTGTCGGAGGGTCAGTACTGAAGGTGTGCTGCACTGATGGAGGGTCAGTACTGAGGGAGTGCTGCACTGATGGAGGGTTAGTTCTGAGGGAGTGCTGCACTTTTGGAGGGTCAGTACTGATGGAGTGCTGCACTGATGGAGGGGCAGTACTGAGGGAGTGCTGCACTGTCAGAGGGTAAGTACTGAGGGATTGCTGCACTGTCGGAGGGTCAGTACTGAGGGAGTGCTGCACTGTCGGAGGGTCAGTACTGAGGGAGTGCTGCACTGTCGGAGGGTCAGTGCTGAAGGAGTGCTGCACTGTCGGAGGGTCAGTACTGAGGGAGTGCTGCACTGTCGGCGGGTCAGTACTGAAGGAGTGCTGCACTGACGGAGGGGTCAGTACTGAGGGAGTGCTGCACTAATGGAGGGGCAGTACTGAGGGAGTGCTGCACTGTCAGAGGGTAAGTACTGAAGGAGTGCTGCACTGTCTGAGGGTCAGTATTGAGGGAGTGCTGCACTGATGGAGGGTCAGTACTGAGGGAGTGCTGCACTGTCGGAGTGTCAGTACTGAGGGAGTGCTGCACTGTCTGAGGGTCAGTATTGAGGGAGTGCTGCACTGATGGAGGGTTAGTTCTGAGGGAGTGCTGCACTGATGGAGGGTTAGTTCTGAGGGAGTGCTGCACTTTTGGAGGGGCTGTCTTTTGGACATTAAACCAAGGTTTTCGTCTGTCCTATCACATCGCACAACCAGTATCGCGACAGAGGATCTGGTTTCTATAGAATCATCGAACGTTTGAGGCACAGAAAGAGGCCACCTGGCCCATTGTGTCTGTACCGGCTGAAAAACGACCCACCTATTCTCATCCCACCTTCCAGCATTTGGTCTGTAGCCCTGCAGATTACAGCACTTGAGGTTCATATCCAAACTCCTTTTAAATGAGTTGAGGGTTTCTGCCTCAACTACCCTTTCAGGCAGTGAGTTCCAGACCCCCACCACCCTCTGGGTGAAAAAGATTTTCCTCAGCTCACCTCTAATTTTTCTACCAATCACTTTAAATCTATGCCCCCTCATCACTGACCTCTCTGCTAAGGTGAACAGACCCTTCACCTCCACTCTATCCAGACCCCTCAAAATGTTGTACATTTCAATCCGATCTCCCCTCAGCCTTCTCTGTTCCAAGGAGAACAACCCCAGCCTATCCAATCTTTCCTCATAGCTGCATTTTTCCAGTCCTGACAACATCCTCGTAAATCTCCTCTGTACCCTCTCTAGTGCAATTACATCCTTTCTGTAATGAGGTGACCAGAACTGCACACAGTACTCAAGTTGTGGCCTAACCAATGATTTATACAGTTCCAGCATAACCTCCCTGTTCTTATATTCTACACCTTGGCTAATAAAGGAAAGGATTCCATATGCCTTCTTAACCACCTTATCGATCTGTCCTGCTACCTTCAGGGATCTGTGGACATTCACTCCAAGGTCCCTCACTTCCTCTACACTTCTCAGTATTTTCCCATTAATCGTGTATTCCTTTGCCTTGTTTGACCTCCCCAAATGCATCACCTCACACTTCTCCAAGTTGAATTCCATTTGCCACTTTTCTGCCCATCTGACCAGACCATCAATATCTTCCTGCAGCCGACAGCTATCCTCCTCGCTATCTACAACACGGCCAGTCTTTGTGTCGTCCGCAAACTTCTTGTTCATATCCCCTTTTTTTTAGCAATAATTTACCAAATAACTTAAACATGGAAAAAGCTCCCGAGGCATTTTCAGAGGCCTCAGGAAACGAATCAGCTGTGAGAGACACAGAAAGATATTCTGAGTGTTGACCAAAAACCTGGTCAGAGATGAGTGTTAAAGGAGGGGAGGGAGACGGAGAGGCCTAGGGAGGGAATCCCAAAGATCGGGAGGCAGGTGAGTGTGAGCATGGCTGTCAACGCTGCTGCGATGGGTGAGGGGGATTTGCAAGAAGCCAGTGATAGTGGGGTAGAGAATGCAAGGGGATCTACGGGCAAGAGGGGGTAACAGACACTGCAGTGTGAACCCAAAGTGAGAAACCTTTCGTTAAGGTGGGGATTCAGTGTGTCAGAACTCACTGCTCAATTGTCACCTGCCCTCTCATCTCCTTCAAATGAAATTGTACATTAACCAGCGGCAGTTTGTTGGATCACTGAGGCAGCAGAGAATTAACCAGCCCTGTACTGCCCATTACCAGGTCACAAACTCCACCTCACAGCTCACACTCACACTCCCTCAACCTGCCAAACTGCATTTCAAACATTAACAGTTGAACTCCTCACCATTTCATGCTTGTCAGTCTTTATGTGTCCACATGAGATTATCTGGTGGGTCTGAAGATTCAGCATTTGCTGAAAGGCAGATGTGGTTTGGAGATTGGAAGCAGGAGTTGTTGAGTGTCACAGCCCTCACTCGTCACAAACAGCTGCAGTGTCAGAAAGATGAGAACCCGCTGGAGGGGGAAATGCTGGAAACCCCTCTCCACCCCGGACCACCTCCCCCCTGCCCCGCTCTCAGAGGGGGATCAGAGAGCTGCGGAGCGCTAACCTCCAGTCGGCAGGTTAGACTGAAGGTGAACGGATCACTACAAGGAGAATGTATTATACAGGCAACAGAACAAATCCCCTGAGTATTCCCACAATATACTTCTGAAAGATTTTATTGCTTATTTAGTCAGACAATTAACTACTTTGTAAATAAAATTCATTAACAGTTTCTCCTGCCAGTGGCTTATTTATTTATTCACATTAAAAGATTATTGATTTATTCCTATCAGGAAAGTTAATATTTAATTCAGGCAGTTCATTAACTTTTAGCCCTTCCTCTAAAATACTGAATTACTGTTTATACACATGACTAGCAGGAGGCCATTCAGCCCCTCGATCCTGTTACACAGGAAAGGAGGAGGTCATTCAGCCCCTCAAACCTGTTACACAGGAACAGGAGGAGCCCATTCAGCCCCTCGATATTGTCACACAGGAACAGGAGGAGGCCATTCAGCCCCTCGAACCTGTTACACAGGAACAGGAGGAGGCCATTCAGCCCCTCGATATTGTTACACAGGAACAGGAGGAGGTCATCCAGCCCCTCGAACCTGTTACACAGGAACAGGAGGAGCCCATTCAGCCCCTCGATCCTGTTACACAGGAACAGGAGGAGGCCATTCAGCCCCTCGATCCTGTTACACAGGAACAGGAGGAGGCCATTCAGCCCCTCGATCCTGTTACACAGGAACAGGAGGAGCCCATTCAGCCCCTCGAGCCTTTTACACAGGAACAGGAGGAGGTCATTCAGCCCCTCGAACCTGTTACACAGGAACAGGAGGAGCCCATTCAGCCCCTCGATCCTGTTACACAGGAACAGGAGGAGGCCATTCAGCCCCTCGATCCTGTTACACAGGAACAGGAGGAGGCCATTCAGCCCCTCGAACCTGTTACACAGGAACAGGAGGAGCCCATTCAGCCCCTCGATCCTGTTACACAGGAACAGGAGGAGGTCATTCAGCCCCTCGAACCTGTTACACAGGAACAGGAGGAGGCCATTCAGCCCCTCGAACCTGTTACACAGGAACAGGAGGAGCCCATTCAGCCCCTCGATCCTGTTACACAGGAACAGGAGGAGGTCATTCAGCCCCTCGAACCTGTTACACAGGAACAGGAGGAGGTCATTCAGCCCCTCGATCCTGTTACACAGGAACAGGAGGAGGTCATTCAGCCCCTCGATCCTGTTACACAGGAACATGTCAACCCAGAATTCCAACCGAAGTTCTTGTCTCCACTCCCCTGGACAACCTGAAGCTCCTGAAAATGTCTGGAACCCCATTTCCCGAGACTGTCTCCCCAGGACTGTGCAATTCCAAGGTGGAAACACACTCACTGAGTTAGTAGGTCCTGGTTGTGGTGTGAAATCGTTGTAAAGTCAAGTTAATAGTTATTTATGTAACGATTACCACTAACAATTATTTATTAGGGAGTTTTAACTAAGCAGAGCTTCACTTCATAATGTTCACAAAGGCACTCACCGTTCTATAGGAACTGCAACAGTGAGACAGAGTATCGCTATCGGACTGAGTTAAACATAAGCAGGAATGGGGGTTCTGAGAGGCCAACTTAATAAAATAGAAAGAAAGTTTTGCATTTCTGTGGCGCCTTTCATGACCTCAGGAGGTCCCAAAGTGCTTCAAAGCCAATTAAGTGCTTTTGAAGTGTAGTCACTGTTGTAACGTAGAAAACAACACAGGCAATTTGAACACAGCAAGATCCCAAAAACAGCAATGTCAGAATGTGCACATAATCCATTCTTATGATGTTGATTGAGCCAGAAAAATGGAATGGAATAACTCCCTTACTCTTCAAAGAAATAATGGCCAGTGGATCTTTGAGTTCCACCTGAGAGGGCAGACAGAACCTCAGTGTAATGTCTTGTCTGAAAGGCAGCAGCACCAACAGCAGCACCCTCCGACATTGCAGCACTCCCTCAGTACTGACCGTCTGACAGTGCAGCACTCCCTCAGTACTGACCCTCTGACAGTTCAACACACCCTCAGTACAGACCCTCAGACAGTGCAGCTGGAGTCTCTGGAGTGGGAGTTGAACCCACAACCTCCTGACTCAGAGGCGAGAATGGTAGTGAGTTGAGAGTCAACCACGTTGACTGGATAGATGTTTTGCCCGTATCTGGATCAGATTCCTTCCCTAAAGGGCATTAGCTACAACAATCCGACTGTGTCATGATCACTTTCACTGCTCCCAAGTTTTTTTTTCCAGATGTACTAAAATTGAATTAAAATTCTGAATATGTCACAGTGGGTTTTATACTGACATTCTCTAGGTTATTAATCAAGTAGCGTAACCACAACTCTACCTGATAACTCCTTAAAGCACAGACTCTCCATTCAGTATTCCTCCCTCTAACACTCTGACCCTGTCAATGAGGCAGTGACCTCAGGGAGATTTATATCAGTCTGTCGTCCTATTGTGGCATTAACATTATTTAGATTTTTTTTTAGATTTAGAGATACAGCACTGAAACAGGCCCTTCGGCCCACCGAGTCTGTGCCGACCATTAACCACCCATTTATACTAATCCTACACTAATCCCATATTCCTACTAAATCCTCACCTGTCCCTATTTTCCCCTACCACCTACCTATATTAGGGGCAATTGCTAATGGCCAATTTACCTATCAACCTGCAAGTCTTTTGGCTTGTGGGAGGAAACCGGAGCACCCGGAGAAAACCCACGCAGACACAGGGAGAACTTGCAAACTCCACACAGGCAGTACCCAGAATTGAACCCGGGTCGCTGGAGCTGTGAGGCTGCGGTGCTAACCACTGCGCCACTGTGCCGCCCCTTCATTATGAGAAAAGAATCAGACAAACAATGATTGTGCTAAAATAAAATGGCTTGTGGATGGAATGTTAAAAATCTGACAGGTACTCTCTCGGAATTGACATAAGCAGCAGTGTTGCTGCTGATCAGCAACTGTTTATACTGGCCACAGGGAGGCAGTCTTGTACATGTTATAACCTGCTAGTCAGTGAGTGTCTTCAGACTCAGAACTCCCTGCCAAACACCAGTCCACCCGATTGGTCTAAATCAGCCTTTCCTTAAGCAGATGTGAGTGAGGGGCTGAGTGCAGTTTGGAAAGAGATTGTTTTTACCGGTAAAATGAACTAAATAATAACTAAATGTCAATGATTCAGTATTCATTAGTTATTTTTCAACACAGCAAGCTCACAATATTTCAGGAGCTCAGGCTGGTCATTTCAGCTTGCTCCCAAACACTCACACACATTGAGACTCAGGGTCAGAGGATGAGCCTGCTCATGTCCAACTTTATACCAATGATTGAGGATTTCAAAAAAAATTACTCTACAATTGATAGACATTTTGGAGTAAATTTCTGCCTTTGAGTGGGTGGAAAATTGGCAAATGGAATTCAATCCAGAGAAGTGTGAGGTAATGCATTTGGGGAGGGCAAACAAAGCAAGGGAATACACAATAAACACGAGGATATTGAGAGGGGTCGAAGAAGTGAGAGACCTTGGAGTGCATGTCCACAGGTCCCTGAAGGTGGCAGGGCAGGTAGATAGAGTGAAGAAGGCATATGGAATGCTTTCCTTTATTGGCTGAGGTATAGAATACAAAAGCAGGGATGTAATGCTGGAACTGTATAAAATGCTGGTTAGGCCACAACTGGATTATAGCGTACAGTTCTGGTCACCACATTACAGGAAGGACATAATTACTCTGGAGAGAGCACAGAGGAGATTTACAAGAATGTTGCCAGGGCTCGAAAATTGCAGCTACGAGGAAAGATTGGATCTGCTAGAGTTGTTTTCCTTAGAACAGAGGAGGCTGAGGGGTGACTTAATTGAGGTGTACAAAATTATGAGGGGCCTAGTTACAGTAGACAGGAAGGACCTGTTTCCCCTAATGGAGAGGTCAGTTACCAGGGGGAGCACAGATTTAAGGTGATTGGTAGAAGGGTTCGAGGGGACATGAGGAGAAACTTTTTCACCCAGAGGGTGGTGGGTGTCTGGAATTAACTGCCTGGATCGGTGGTGGAGGCAGAAACCCTCAACTCATTTAAAAGGTAACTGGACCTGCACCTGAAGTGCTGTAACCGGCAAGGCTACAGACCAGGTGCTGGAAGGTGGGATTAGAATGGGCGGCTAGATTTTTCAACTGGCGGAGACACAATGGGCTGAATGGCCTCCTTCTGTGTCGTAACTTTTCTATGGTTCTAAACTAAATTTGCTTCATTTCTTTTCCAGTGTATGTACCCAGTCCGCTCGGAAACTGTATCTTTAATTAGTGTTAAAGTAATTTGAATATTGTGATGTTTGATGGGTGAATTGCAGCACTGCTACTCGTCACCTGTGGCTTAGTGAGGCGAACTCACACTTCGGAATATAAACGTTGTTTGTTCAAATCCCACTCCAGAGACTTGATCCTATAATCCAGGCTGGTGCAATACTGAGGGAGTGCTGCACTGTCAGAGGGTCAGTACTGAGGGAGTGCTGCACTGTCAGAGGGTCAGTACTGAGGGAGTGCTGCACTGTCGGAGGGTCAGTACTGAGGGAGTGCTGCACTGTCAGAGGGTCAGTACTGAGGGAGTGCTGCACTGTCGGAGGGTCAGTACTGAGGGAGTGCTGCACTGTCAGAGGGTCAGTACTGAGGGAGTGCTGCACTGTCGGAGGGTCAGTACTGAGGGAGTGCTGCACTGTCAGAGGGTCAGTACTGAGGGAGTGCTGCACTGTCGGAGGGTCAGTACTGAGGGAGTGCTGCACTGTCGGAGGGTCAGTACTGAGGGAGTGCTGCACTGTCGGAGGGTCAGTACTGGGGGAGTGCTGCACTGTCGGAGGGTCAGTACTGAGGGAGTGCTGCACTGTCGGAGGGTCAGTACTGAGGGAGTGCTGCACTGTCCGAGGGTCAGTACTGAGGGAGTGCTGCACTGTCACACGGTCAGTACTGAGGGAGTGCTGCACTGTCAGAGGGTCAGTACCGAGGGAGTGCTGCACTGTCAGAGGGTCTGTACTGAGGGAGTGCTGCACTGTCAGAGGCTCAGTACTAAGGGAGTGCTGCACTGTCAGAGGGGCAGTACTGAGGGAGTGCTGCACTGTCAGAGGGTCAGTACTGAAGGAGTGCTGCACTGTCAGAGGGTCAGTACTGAGGGAGGGCTGCACTGTCGGAGGGTCAGTACTGAGGGAGCGCCACAGTTCTGGGGCAGTCAGTACTGAGGGAGTGCTGCACTGTCAGAGGGTCAGTACTGAGGGAGGGCTGCACTGTCAGAGGGTCAGTACTCAGTACTGAGGGAGTGCCACAGTGCTGGGGCAGTCAGTACTGAGGGAGTGCTGCACTGTCAGAGGGTCAGTACTGAGGGAGTGCTGCACTGTCAGAGGGTCAGTACTGAGGGTGCTGCACTGTCAGAGGGTCAGTACTGAGGGAGTGCTGCACTGTCTGAGGGCCAGTACTGAGGGAGTGCTGCACTGTCAGAGGGTCAGTACTGAGGGAGTGCTGCACTGTCAGAGGGTCAGTACTGAGGGAGTGCTGCACTGTCTGAGGGCCAGTACTGAGGGACTGCTGCACTGTCAGAGGGTCAGTACTGAGAGAGTGCTGCACTGTCAGAGGGTCAGTACTGAGGGAGGGCTGCACTGTCGGAGGATCAGTACTGAGGGAGCGCCACAGAGCTGGGGCAGTCAGTACTGAGGGACTGCTGCACTGTCAGAGGGTCAGTACTGAGGGAGGGCTGCACTGTCGGAGGGTCAGTACTGAGGGAGCGCCACAGAGCTGGGGCAGTCAGTACTGAGGGAGTGCTGCACTGTCAGGGGGTCAGTACTGAGGGAGTTCTGCACTGTCAGAGGGTCAGTACTGAGGGAGGGCTGCACTGTCGGACGGTCAGTACTGAGGGAGCGCTGTACTGTTAGAGGGTCAGTACTGAGAGAGTGCTGCACTGTCAGAGGGTCAGTACTGAGAGAGTGCTGCACTGTCAGAGGGTCAGTACTGAGGGAGGGCTGCACTGTCAGACGGTCAGTACTGAGGGAGCGCTGCACTGTCGGACGGTCAGTACTGAGGGAGCGCTGTACTGTTAGAGGGTCAGTACTGAGGGACTGCTGCACTGTCAGAGGGTTAGTACTGAGGGATTGCTGCACTGTCAGAGGGTCAGTACTGAGGGACTGCTGCACTGTCAGAGGGTTAGTACTGAGGGATTGCTGCACTGTCGGAGGGTCAGTGCTGAGGGAGCGCTGCACTGTCAGAGGGTCAGTACTGAGGGAGCGCTGTACTGTTAGAGGGTCAGTACTGATGGAATGCTGCACTGTCAGACGGTCAGTACTGAGGGAGCGCTGCACTGTCGGACGGTCAGTACTGAGGGAGCGCTGCACTGTCGGAGGGTCAGTGCTGAGGGAGTGCTGCACTGTCGGAGAGTCAGTACTGAGGGAGTGCTGCACTGTCGGAGGGTCAGTACTGAGGGAGTGCTGCACTGTCGGAGGGTCAGTACTGAGGGAGTGCTGCACAGTCGGAGGGTCAGTACTGAGGGAGTGCTGCACTGTCGGAGGGTCAGTACTGAGGGAGTGCTGCACTGTCGGAGGGTCAGTACTGAGGGAGTGCTGCACTGTCGGAGGGTCAGTACTGAGGGAGAGCTGCACTGTCGGAGGGTCAGTACTGAGGGAGTGCTGCATTGTCGGAGGGTCAGTACTGAGGGAGCGCTGCACTGTCGGACGGTCAGTACTGAGGGAGCGCTGCACTGTCGGAGGGTCAGTACTGAGGGAGTGCTGCACTGTCAGAGGGTCAGTACTGAGGGAGTGCTGCACTGTCGGAGGGTCAGTACTGAGGGAGCGCTGCACTGTCGGACGGTCAGTACTGAGGGAGGGCTGCACTGTCGGAGGGTCAGTACTGAGGGAGCGCCACAGTGCTGGGGCAGTCAGTACTGAGGGAGTGCTGCACTGTCAGAGGGTCAGTACTGAGGGAGTGCTGCACTGTCAGAGGGTCAGTACTGAGGGAGGGCTGCACTGTCGGACGGTCAGTACTGAGGGAGCGCTGTACTGTTAGAGGGTCAGTACTGATGGAGTGCTGCACTGTCAGAGGGTCAGTACTGAGGGAGTGCTGCACTGTCGGACGGTCAGTACTGAGGGAGCGCTGCACTGTCAGAGATTTAGTACTGAGGGATTGCTGCACTATCAGAGGGTCAGTACTGAGGGAGTGCTGCACTGTCAGAGATTTAGTACTGAGGGACTGCTGCACTGTCAGAGGGTTAGTACTGAAGGATTGCTGCACTGTCGGAGGGTCAGTGCTGAGGGAGCGCTGCACTGTCAGAGGGTCAGTACTGAGGGAGCGCTGTACTGTTAGAGGGTCAGTACTGATGGAATGCTGCACTGTCAGACGGTCAGTACTGAGGGAGCGCTGCACTGTCGGAGGGTCAGTGCTGAGGGAGTGCTGCACTGTCGGAGAGTCAGTACTGAGGGAGTGCTGCACTGTCGGAGGGTCAGTACTGAGGGAGCGCTGCACTGTTGGACGGTCAGTACTGAGGGAGCGCTGCACTGTCGGACGGTCAATACTGAGGGAGTGCTGCACTGTCGGACGGTCAGTACTGAGGGAGTGCTGCACTGTCGGAGGGTCAGTACTGAGGGAGTGCTGCACTGTCGGAGGGTCAGTACTGAGGGAGTGCTGCACAGTCGGAGAGTCAGTACTGAGGGAGTGCTGCACTGTCGGAGGGTCAGTAGTGAGGGAGTGCTGCACTGTCGGAGGGTCAGTACTGAGGGAGTGCTGCACTGTCGGAGGGTCAGTACTGAGGGTGTGCTGCACTGTCGGAGGGTCAGTACTGAGGGAGTGCTGCATTGTCGGACGGTCAGTACTGAGGGAGCGCTGCACTGTCGGAGGGTCAGTACAGAGGGAGTGCTGCACTGTCAGAGTCTCGGTACTGAGGGAGTGCTGCACTGTCGGAGGGTCAGTACTGAGGGAGTGCTGCACTGTCGGAGGGTCAGTACTGAGGGAGCGCTGCACTGTCAGACGGTCAGTACTGAGGGAGCGCTGCACTGTCAGACGGTCAGTACTGAGGGAGCGCTGCACTGTCAGACGGTCAGTACTGAGGGAGCGCTGCACTGTCAGACGGTCAGTACTGAGGGAGCGCTGTACTGTCAGAGGGTCAGTACTGAGGGAGGGCTGCACTGTCAGACGGTCAGTACTGAGGGAGCGCTGCACTGTCAGAGGGTCAGTACTGAGGGAGTGCTGCACTGTCAGACGGTCAGTACTGAGTGAGTGCTGCACTGTCAGACGGTCAGTACTGAGGGAGTGCTGCACTGTCAGACGGTCAGTACTGAGGGAGTGCTGTACTGTTAGAGGGTCAGTACTGAGGGAGTGCTGCACTGTCAGAGGGTCAGTACTGAGGGAGTGCTGCACTGTCAGACTTTCAGTACTGAGGGAGTGCTGCACTGTCAGACGGTCAGTACTGAGGGAGTGCTGTACTGTTAGAGGGTCAGTACTAAGGGAGTGCTGCACTGTCAGAGGGGCAGTACTGAGGGAGTGCTGCACTGTCAGAGGGTCAGTACTGAAGGAGTGCTGCACTGTCAGAGGGTCAGTACTGAGGGAGGGCTGCACTGTCGGAGGGTCAGTACTGAGGGAGCGCCACAGTTCTGGGGCAGTCAGTACTGAGGGAGTGCTGCACTGTCAGAGGGTCAGTACTGAGGGAGGGCTGCACTGTCAGAGGGTCAGTACTCAGTACTGAGGGAGTGCCACAGTGCTGGGGCAGTCAGTACTGAGGGAGTGCTGCACTGTCAGAGGGTCAGTACTGAGGGAGTGCTGCACTGTCAGAGGGTCAGTACTGAGGGTGCTGCACTGTTGGACGGTCAGTACTGAGGGAGTGCTGCACTGTCTGAGGGCCAGTACTGAGGGAGTGCTGCACTGTCAGAGGGTCAGTACTGAGGGAGTGCTGCACTGTCAGAGGGTCAGTACTGAGGGAGTGCTGCACTGTCTGAGGGCCAGTACTGAGGGACTGCTGCACTGTCAGAGGGTCAGTACTGAGAGAGTGCTGCACTGTCAGAGGGTCAGTACTGAGGGAGGGCTGCACTGTCGGAGGATCAGTACTGAGGGAGCGCCACAGAGCTGGGGCAGTCAGTACTGAGGGAGTGCTGCACTGTCAGGGGGTCAGTACTGAGGGAGTTCTGCACTGTCAGAGGGTCAGTACTGAGGGAGGGCTGCACTGTCGGAGGGTCAGTACTGAGGGAGCGCCACAGAGCTGGGGCAGTCAGTACTGAGGGAGTGCTGCACTGTCAGGGGGTCAGTACTGAGGGAGTTCTGCACTGTCAGAGGGTCAGTACTGAGGGAGGGCTGCACTGTCGGACGGTCAGTACTGAGGGAGCGCTGTACTGTTAGAGGGTCAGTACTGAGGGACTGCTGCACTGTCAGAGGGTTAGTACTGATGGATTGCTGCACTGTCAGAGGGTCAGTACTGAGGGACTGCTGCACTGTCAGAGGGTTAGTACTGAGGGATTGCTGCACTGTCGGAGGGTCAGTGCTGAGGGAGCGCTGCACTGTCAGAGGGTCAGTACTGAGGGAGCGCTGTACTGTTAGAGGGTCAGTACTGATGGAATGCTGCACTGTCAGACGGTCAGTACTGAGGGAGCGCTGCACTGTCGGACGGTCAGTACTGAGGGAGCGCTGCACTGTCGGAGGGTCAGTGCTGAGGGAGTGCTGCACTGTCGGAGAGTCAGTACTGAGGGAGTGCTGCACTGTCGGAGGGTCAGTACTGAGGGAGTGCTGCACTGTCGGAGGGTCAGTACTGAGGGAGTGCTGCACAGTCGGAGGGTCAGTACTGAGGGAGTGCTGCACTGTCGGAGGGTCAGTACTGAGGGAGTGCTGCACTGTCGGAGGGTCAGTACTGAGGGAGTGCTGCACTGTCGGAGGGTCAGTACTGAGGGAGAGCTGCACTGTCGGAGGGTCAGTACTGAGGGAGTGCTGCATTGTCGGAGGGTCAGTACTGAGGGAGCGCTGCACTGTCGGACGGTCAGTACTGAGGGAGCGCTGCACTGTCGGAGGGTCAGTACTGAGGGAGTGCTGCACTGTCAGAGGGTCAGTACTGAGGGAGTGCTGCACTGTCGGAGGGTCAGTACTGAGGGAGCGCTGCACTGTCGGACGGTCAGTACTGAGGGAGGGCTGCACTGTCGGAGGGTCAGTACTGAGGGAGTGCTGCACTGTCAGAGGGTCAGTACTGAGGGAGGGCTGCACTGTCGGACGGTCAGTACTGAGGGAGCGCTGTACTGTTAGAGGGTCAGTACTGATGGAGTGCTGCACTGTCAGAGGGTCAGTACTGAGGGAGTGCTGCACTGTCGGAGGGTCAGTACTGAGGGAGCGCTGCACTGTCAGAGATTTAGTACTGAGGGACTGCTGCACTGTCAGAGGGTTAGTACTGAAGGATTGCTGCACTGTCGGAGGGTCAGTGCTGAGGGAGCGCTGCACTGTCAGAGGGTCAGTACTGAGGGAGCGCTGTACTGTTAGAGGGTCAGTACTGATGGAATGCTGCACTGTCAGACGGTCAGTACTGAGGGAGCGCTGCACTGTCGGAGGGTCAGTGCTGAGGGAGTGCTGCACTGTCGGAGAGTCAGTACTGAGGGAGTGCTGCACTGTCGGAGGGTCAGTACTGAGGGAGCGCTGCACTGTTGGACGGTCAGTACTGAGGGAGCGCTGCACTGTCGGACGGTCAATACTGAGGGAGTGCTGCACTGTCGGACGGTCAGTACTGAGGGAGTGCTGCACTGTCAGAGGGTCAGTACTGAGGGAGTGC
Organism: Heterodontus francisci; assembly: GCF_036365525.1. Classification (NCBI taxonomy): domain Eukaryota; kingdom Metazoa; phylum Chordata; class Chondrichthyes; order Heterodontiformes; family Heterodontidae; genus Heterodontus; species Heterodontus francisci. The sequence continues at coordinate 108,825,721 of NC_090384.1, read as the reverse complement.
TGCACTGTCGGAGGGTCAGTACTGAGGGAGTGCTGCACTGTCGGAGGGTCAGTACTGAGGGAGTGCTGCACTGTCGGAGGGTCAGTACTGAGGGAGTGCTGCACAGTCGGAGAGTCAGTACTGAGGGAGTGCTGCACTGTCGGAGGGTCAGTAGTGAGGGAGTGCTGCACTGTCGGAGGGTCAGTACTGAGGGAGTGCTGCACTGTCGGAGGGTCAGTACTGAGGGTGTGCTGCACTGTCGGAGGGTCAGTACTGAGGGAGTGCTGCATTGTCGGACGGTCAGTACTGAGGGAGCGCTGCACTGTCGGAGGGTCAGTACTGAGGGAGTGCTGCACTGTCAGAGTCTCGGTACTGAGGGAGTGCTGCACTGTCGGAGGGTCAGTACTGAGGGAGTGCTGCACTGTCGGAGGGTCAGTACTGAGGGAGCGCTGCACTGTCAGACGGTCAGTACTGAGGGAGCGCTGCACTGTCAGACGGTCAGTACTGAGGGAGCGCTGCACTGTCAGACGGTCAGTACTGAGGGAGCGCTGTACTGTCAGAGGGTCAGTACTGAGGGAGGGCTGCACTGTCAGACGGTCAGTACTGAGGGAGCGCTGCACTGTCAGAGGGTCAGTACTGAGGGAGTGCTGCACTGTCAGACGGTCAGTACTGAGTGAGTGCTGCACTGTCAGACGGTCAGTACTGAGGGAGTGCTGCACTGTCAGACGGTCAGTACTGAGGGAGTGCTGTACTGTTAGAGGGTCAGTACTGAGGGAGTGCTGCACTGTCAGAGGGTCAGTACTGAGGGAGTGCTGCACTGTCAGACTTTCAGTACTGAGGGAGTGCTGCACTGTCAGACGGTCAGTACTGAGGGAGTGCTGTACTGTTAGAGGGTCAGTACGGAGGGTGTACTGCACTGTCAGAGGGTCAGTACTGAGGGAGTGCTGCACTGTCAGAGGGTCAGTACTGAGGGAGCGCTGCACTGTTAGAGGGTCAGTACTGAGGGAGCGCTGCACTGTCAGAGGGTCAGTACAGAGGGAGCGCTGCACTGTCAGAGGGTCAGTACAGAGGGAGCGCTGCACTGTTAGAGGGTCAGTACTGAGGGAGCGCTGCACTGACAGAGGGTCAGTGCAGAGGGAGCGCTGCACTGTCAGAGGGTCAGTACAGAGGGAGCGCTGCACTGTCGAACGGTCAGTACTGAGGCAGTGCTGCACTGTCGGAGGGTCAGTGCTGAGGGAGCGCAGCACTGTTAGAGGGTAAGTACTGAGGGAGCGCTGCACTGTTAGAGGGTAAGTACTGAGGGAGTGCTGCACTGTCAGAGGGTCAGTACTGAGGGAGTGCTGTACTGTAGGAGGGTCAGTGCTGAGGGAGTGCTGCACTGTCAGAGGGTCAGTACTGAGGGAGTGCTGTACTGTTAGAGGGTAAGTACTGAGGGAGCGCTGCACTGTTAGAGGGTAAGTACTGAGGGAGTGCTGCACTGTCAGAGGGTCAGTACTGAGGGAGTGCTGTACTGTTAGAGGGTAAGTACTGAGGGAGTGCTGCACTGTCAGAGGGTCAGTACTGAGGGAGTGCTGTACTGTTAGAGGGTAAGTACTGAGGGAGCGCTGCACTGTTAGAGGGTAAGTACTGAGGGAGTGCTGTACTGTTAGAGGGTCAGTACTGAGGGAGTGCTGCACTGTCAGAGGGTCAGTACTGAGGGAGTGCTGCACTGTTAGAGGGTAAGTACTGAGGGAGTGCTGCACTGTCAGACGGTCAGTACTGAGGGAGTGCTGTACTGTTAGAGGGTCAGTACTGAGGGAGCGCTGCACTGTCGGAGGGTCAGTACTGAGGGAGTGCTGCAATGTCGGAGGGTCAGTACTGAGGGAGTGCTGCACTGTCAGACGGTCAGTACTGAGGGAGCGCTGCACTGTCGGAGGGTCAGTACTGAGGGAGTGCTGCACTGTCAGAGGGTCAGTACTGAGGGAGTGCTGCACTGTCGGAGGGTCAGTACTGAGGGAGCGCTGCACTGTCGGACGGTCAGTACTGAGGGAGGGCTGCACTGTCGGAGGGTCAGTACTGAGGGAGCGCCACAGTGCTGGGGCAGTCAGTACTGAGGGAGTGCTGCACTTTCAGAGCGTCAGTACTGAGGGAGTGCTGCACTGTCAGAGGGTCAGTACTGAGGGAGGGCTGCACTGTCGGACGGTCAGTACTGAGGGAGCGCTGTACTGTTAGAGGGTCAGTACTGATGGAGTGCTGCACTGTCAGAGGGTCAGTACTGAGGGAGGGCTGCACTGTCAGACGGTCAGTACTGAGGGAGCGCTGCACTGTCGGACGGTCAGTACTGAGGGAGCGCTGTACTGTTAGAGGGTCAGTACTGAGAGAGTGCTGCACTGTCAGAGGGTTAGTACTGAGGGAATGCTGCACTGTCAGAGGGTCAGTACTGAGGGACTGCTGCACTGTCAGAGGGTTAGTACTGAGGGATTGCTGCACTGTCGGAGGGTCAGTGCTGAGAGAGCGCTGCACTGTCAGAGGGTCAGTACTGAGGGAGCGCTGTACTTTTAGAGGGTCAGTACTGATGGAATGCTGCACCGTCAGACGGTCAGTACTGAGGGAGCGCTGCACTGTCAGAGGGTCAGGACTGAGGGAGCGCTGTACTGTCAGAGGGTCAGTACTGAGGGAGGGCTGCACTGTCAGACGGTCAGTACTGAGGGAGTGCTGCACTGTCAGACGGTCAGTACTGAGGGAGTGCTGTACTGTTAGAGGGTCAGTACTGAGGGAGTGCTGCACTGTCAGACTTTCAGTACTGAGGGAGTGCTGCACTGTCAGACGGTCAGTACTGAGGGAGTGCTGTACTGTTAGAGGGTCAGTACTGAGGGAGTGCTGCACTGTCAGAGGGTCAGTACTGAGGGAGTGCTGCACTGTCAGAGGGTCAGTACTGAGGGAGCGCTGTACTGTCAGACGGTCAGTACTGAGGGAGCGCTGAACTGTCAGAGAGTCAGTACTGAGGGAGCGCTGTACTGTCAGACGGTCAGTACTGAGGGAGCGCTGCACTGTCAGAGGGTCAGTACTGAGGGAGCGCTGCAATGTCAGACGGTCAGTACTGAGGGAGCGCTGCACTGTCAGAGTGTCAGTACAGAGGGAGCGCTGCACTGTTAGAGGGTCAGTACTGAGGGAGCGCTGCACTGTCAGAGGGTCAGTACAGAGGGAGCGCTGCACTGTTAGAGGGTCAGTACTGAGGGAGCGCTGCACTGTCAGAGGGTCAGTACAGAGGGAGCGCTGCACTGTTAGAGGGTCAGTACTGAGGGAGTGCTGCAATGTCAGACGGTCAGTACTGAGGGAGCGCTGCACTGTCAGAGGGTCAGTACAGAGGGAGTGCTGCACTGTTAGAGGGTCAGTACTGAGGGAGCGCTGCACTGTCAGAGGGTCAGTACAGAGGGAGCGCTGCACTGTTAGAGGGTCAGTACAGAGGGAGTGCTGCACTGTCAGAGGGTCAGTACAGAGGGAGCGCTGCACTGTCGAACGGTCAGTACTGAGGGAGTGCTGCACTGTCGGAGGGTCAGTGCTGAGGGAGCGCTGCACTGTCGAACGGTCAGTACTGAGGGAGTGCTGCACTGTCGGAGGGTCAGTACTGAGGGAGCGCTGCACTGTTAGAGGGTCAGTACAGAGGGAGCGCTGCACTGTCGGAGGGTCAGTACTGAGGGAGTGCTGCACTGTCGGAGGGTCAGTGCTGAGGGAGCGCAGCACTGTTAGAGGGTAAGTACTGAGGGAGCGCTGCACTGTTAGAGGGTAAGTACTGAGGGAGTGCTGCACTGTCAGAGGGTCAGTACTGAGGGAGTGCTGTACTGTTAGAGGGTAAGTACTGAGGGAGTGCTGCACTGTCAGAGGGTCAGTACTGAGGGAGTGCTGTACTGTTAGAGGGTAAGTACTGAGGGAGCGCTGCACTGTTAGAGGGTAAGTACTGAGGGAGTGCTGTACTGTTAGAGGGTCAGTACTGAGGGAGTGCTGCACTGTCAGAGGGTCAGTACTGAGGGAGTGCTGCACTGTTAGAGGGTAAGTACTGAGGGAGTGCTGCACTCTCAGACGGTCAGTACTGAGGGAGTGCTGCACTGTCAGAGGGTCAGTACTGAGGGAGTGCTGCACTGTTAGAGGGTAAGTACTGAGGGAGTGCTGCACTGTCAGACGGTCAGTACTGAGGGAGCGCTGCACTGTCGGAGGGTCAGTACTGAGGGAGTGCTGCAATGTCGGAGGGTCAGTACTGAGGGAGTGCTGCACTGTCAGACGGTCAGTACTGAGGGAGTGCTACACTGTCAGAGGGTCAGTACTGAGGGAGTGCTGCACTGTCGGAGGGTCAGTACTGAGGGAGTGCTGCACTGTCAGAGGGTCAGTACTGAGGGAGTGCTGCACTGTCAGAGGGTCAGTACTGAGGGAGTGCTGTACTGTCAGAGGGTCAGTACTGATGGAGTGCTGCACTGTTAGACGGTCAGTACTGAGGGAGCGCTGCACTGTCAGAGGGTCCCCAATGAGGGAAAGCTACACTTTTGAAAGGGTCCTGCATTATCCGTGGTGCTCTCTTTTGAATGAGGTGTTAAATTGAGGGTCTGTCAGCCCTCTCAGATGAATGTAAAAGATTCCTTGGAATTATTTCTAAGAATAGCAGTGGAGTTCCCCACAGTGTCCTGGCCAATATTTGTCCCTCAACCAACATCATTAAAACAGATTGGGTCCGATTTTAACTCACTCAAGACCCATTCCCTTTGCCAGAGTTAAAATTCGGTAGATTATCTAGTCGTTATCTCATTGCTATCTGTGGGAGCTTCCTGTGCTTAAACTGTCTGCCACATTTCCTACAGTACAACAGTGACTGTTGTTATTGGAGTGATTCTGTTGTTTGTTCAAATATTTTCTGAGGAATCCATAGTCAAACTGAATAAATGTTGGAGCAGTTTTTTTTCAAGAGGGCACTGAAAGAACTAGTTTGGCACCAACGTTTACTTGTTATCACTTGACTCAAGTTAAAAATAGATTAGAAACCCTGGTAACAGAGGAAGGTGTGGGCAGAGAAATGACAGCCACACCCCCAATAGGACAAGCCCGGGAGCAGCAGATTTTGGTTGTAGTGTCAGTGTGTGTTTTACCTTCCGGAATGAGATAATGTTAGCCTGCTGCTGAAGAAGTGTCAAGGAAGGAGAGAAGACCATAACCAAGTTCACTTTCCAGCACCTCTCTAAAAGACCCTGAGAAATCCACTGTGTCAATTTAGTTCATCTCTTGTCTTTGAGGAAAAGCCTGCTAGATTGGTTCTCAATGCCACCTGAAAAGAACTGTTCGAAAAGATCTCAGTGACCCATCTGTGTGTACTTGGAAGTTAGATTGTCTGCCAGTTTTGGAACAAAATATATCTCATCAGTATGGCTGAAAATAGAGACATGTTGTCAAAGCTTTTCATCTTGCACTCGTCAGGACAATCCGCAAGAATGCCAATGTAAGGGGAAACAACAACTTTACACTGTATGAGAAGAGAGTGCTTATTGGTTAGCAAATGAACTCTGATTGGTAGAGGTGTTGCCATGGGGAATGCACCAGTTTACAGTGACTGACAGTTAACTGCCAAGTTCTGTTTGAAATTTAAACCAGGCAGCTTGGCATTGCCCTGAGGAATGAACCAGAGAATGGCTGTCACTTACTTTGCTTAGCTGAAAGAGGCGCAATGTTTGTACGTGCTCTTTCTGTCTGCAAGGAACAGGGCCCTGAGTATTAATATATGTCGCTTCCAGTACATGAAAAAGCGCCACACTGCGAGCCCAGCTCACAATCTTAAATTGGTTGTAATTCTTAGCACACTGAGGATTACTTAGAAAATGTTGTCCAATTGTGGAATCACATCTAACGTTGGACACTGTGCATCTACCAATCAGAGTTCACTTGCCAACCAATCAGCACTCTCTTCTCATATAGTATAAAGTTGTTGTTTGCCTCACATTGGTATTCTTGCAGCTTGTCCTGATGAGTGCAAGATGAAAAGCTTCGACAAAATGTCTCTATTTTCAGCAATACTCAAGTTCTGTACGACCAAATGACTATTTATATATCTCATCTGCTGTTTTCTTCAGGAATTAGCAAGTATTCAGCCAAGTGGGTTTTTTTCAGTCCGTAACAGAGCTCGGAACCAAAATCCCTTTTATTTTTTTGGTTAACTGGTGGGGGGGTTGGGGGGGGAGGTGGTGTGTGTATGTGTGTGAGGGTTTAGGTAAAAAGAGAACTTTAAAATTTCAATCTGTCTGCTTATGCTTTACTTCATTACTGGTTTAGGCGTGTTTTATAATAAACTGATAATTTTGTTGCTCATTAAAGAAACCTGGTTAGTATGTTTTATTCTGGGAAAAATAGAGTCTATGATTAACCAACTCAGTAAGTGGGAAATTTAAATATATCTTGTGACCTATGGAGATGTCGGACTAGAAGAAACAGTGCACTCCTCCTGCCTCAGACATAACATATTAATTGGGGGCTCTCTTGCTGGGATAAACCCAACGCCGATGATGTACAATTGTAAGTGGGGTAATAGTAATTGGAAAAGGAAAAAAAATAAAACCAGGTTTCTTGTGCAATAGAGTAAATTTTACTCTATGGGAATGTCTTTAACAGTCGCTGCAACTTTTCTGTGGAAGGAGAATGTATCCCTGAGTGATTTGATGAACTTAACCAAAGTTAAAATGAAGGATTTGGCAGAACTGTTGGTGTTAGGGTTAAAACCAGGAGCTAAGAAAGCAGACATAATTGAAGTAATAGCACAACATTTACAATTGGAAGAAGAAGGAAGTAAAATAGAGGGTAGTGCAGTTGAATTAGATAAAATTCAGTTACAAATGAAAAAAAACTTGAGCAGGGAAAAGAATTGAAAAGAATTTGAGCTGGAAAAAGAATTGACAATGAAAAAATTGAACTTGAGGAAAAGGAAACGGAAAGAGAAAGAGAAGAAAAGGAATTCAAATTAAAAAAGATGGAAGTAAGACAAAAGAGTGGTCTTGACTCCAGTGAAAGTTCTGGTGAGGAAAGATCTGACTCTAGCCCAGGACCCAGTGGAGAGCTGTTTAAATTTGTGCAAGCCCTCCTGATGTTTGAGGAAAGGGACATAGAGGCATTTTACATTCCTTTTGAAAAGATAGCCAAACAGATGAAGTGGCCAAAGGAAGCTGGACACTGCATATGCAAAGCAGGTTGATGGGCAAAGCTCATGACATTTATTCTATGTTTTCTGAGGAGGCTTCTGCAGATTATGAGATGGCAAAAAAGGCTATTCTCACTGTGTATCAGTCAGTCCCTGAAACTTACTGGCAGAAATTTTGGAACCTCTGGAATCTGAGAGAGTAAAGCAAATTAATTTGATCTTTTGATACAGACGCTAAAGATGGAGGTCACACATAAGAAACTTAGGGAACTAATTCTCCTGGAAGAATTTAAAAATTCACTCCCTCTGTTTGTAAGAACCCATGAGGAGAACCAAAAGGATTCAAAGACCAGACAGGAGCAGAAATCGTTGATGATTTTGAGCTTCTGAATTAGCCCAAACTCTTTGTCCGTCATCCCCACAAACCCGAGAAGGAGAGAAGGTGGGAGGGTGAAAGGAAACAAAGTAGCTGGGGACAAGAAGGTACAGCTGGGAATGCCCCGGGATCTCCTCCTTGGATCAGAAAGGAAGGTGCTGAGGGTAGAAGTGAGGTCCACAAGCCCAAGTGTTATCATTGTCACAAGGTGAGACATCTTCGCTTAGAATGCTGGAAGTTGCGGGGTAAACCCATGGGACTTATTGTGGTACACAAGGCCAATGTAGAGAAAGGGACCCTAACCGAGAGTACAACAGATCAGGCTGTAGCTCTGACTACAGCTGTAAGGCCAAATACAAAACCAATGTGAGTGCAGGGATTGTGAATAAGATACCTGAGAATTATAGGGAATTCTTGTCGTAAGGAAAAGTAACTCCTTATCCCTCAAGTGAGGCAGGTAAACCTATAGTTATACTTAGTGATACAGGAGCCAAACTCATTTGCTGGGGAAAGAGATAATATTTCCACCAGACATTGCACTGAATGCCAAAGTTTTGGTGAATGGTATTGGCGGGGAGTATATACCCATATCTTTGTATCGGAAGTACCTGGAGTGTGACCTAATGTCTGGAACGGTAACTGTAGGAGTTGTCCATAGTTGATGTACTCCCATGGAATGATTTGGCCGGAGCAAAAGTAGTAGCTTCTCCAGTAGTCACGGAAAAACCTAGTGAAGTTAAGGAGACAGAACAGTTACAGAAAAAGGTTCCAGGAATTGTTCCTTCATGTGCAGTAACCCGAGAAATGGCTAAACAAGTTCCATTGTCGGAGGTAAAATTAGCACCACAGGCAGATAACTGAATATCTGAAACTTTCTTTGAGGATTTGGATAATCCAAAGGAAATATTTAATAAGTCTTCTTTGATCCCAGCTCAGCAAGCTGGTCCAGAGATAAGTAAAGTAGCACTATCAGCTCTAACAGAAGCTGAGGCAAAGGGAGTTCCAGAAGGCTATTATATTGAAAATGGGATTCTGTTGAGGAAGTGGAGACCTCCTCACAGACCTGCAGATGAAGAATGAATGGTAATTCATTGAATAGTGATACCGTCAAAGTATCACCGGGAACTATTAAGGATAGAGCATGAAACTCCTAACGCAGGACATGTGGGGATCTGGAAGTTCAAATCACGTATAAGTTGACATTTTTACTGGCCAGGTCTTTCCAAGGATGTGGTGCAGTTTTGTAAAACGTGCCAGATTGTGGAAAAACCACAACCTGCCATAAAACCGGCACCTCTAATTCCCGTACCAGTTATTGGGGAACTATTTAGTAGGGCATTGGCAGACTGTGTAGGATCATTACTGAAAACAAAAGCAGGACATTAATATATACTCAATATCGTGGATATGGCTACTCGGTTCCCAGAGACGATTCCCCTGAGACCAATTTCTGCTAAGGTAGTGGTAGGGAAGTTAACCCAGTTCTTCACTAGATATGGATTACCGACTGAGATTCAGTCGGATTAAGGTTCCAATTTTATGTCTAATATTTTTCAGGATAATGCGTAATTTGGGTATAACACAGTTAACGTCTTCAGCATATCACCCACAGACACAGGGAGCTTTAGAAAGGTACAATCAGACCCTCAAAACAATGATCAGGGCATACTGTCATGAATATACCTATGATTGGGATAAAGGGCTAGACTTATATATTGTTTGCCACTAGGGATTCACACAATGAATCTACAGGTTTTAGTCCCTTTGAATTAGTTTATGGGCATGAGACAAGGGATCCTCTAAAATTAGTTAAAGAAAGGTTTTTAGAACAGAGAGACCAATCTTCTGTGTTAGATTATGTATCCGTGTTCTGGGAACAGCTCCCGAGAGCCTGCAAAGTGGGTCTGGAACACCTGAAAGCTTCCCAAACAACCATGAAGAAATGGGCAGACAAGCATGTCAAGACCCGAACATTTCAACCAGGGGATGAGGTGTTAGGATTACTGTCTTTACAGAGTGAACCGCTGTCACGGTTCAGTGGTCCGTATAAAGCGGCCCAGAGAATTTGGAAAGTAGATTAATTGATTGACACCCCAGATCACCGGAAAAAGAATCGGCTGTGTCATATCAATATGTTAATACAATATCATCACCAGGAGGAGGATAGGCAAGCATAGGTATGTCAGGTAGTAGGGACAGTGAAGGATGAAAGGGATAGTGAGGATGAGGCAGAAGGAGGCCTAGACAATTCTCCAATTGAACCTCCTACTATCCAGTTTGCTCATATTGAATTGTTAGGGAGATTGGACAACATGCTTTCATATTTAGATGCAGAATAACGAGAAGACCTAACAAGGCTACTCACAGCATTTAAAAGAGTCTGTAGGGATAAGCCAGGATGTACAACCTTAGCCACACATGATGTGGATGTAGAACATAGAACATAGAACAGTACAGCACAGTACAGGCCCTTCGGCCCACGATGTTGTGCCGACCCTTTAACCTACTCTAAGATCAAACTACCTACACACCCTTCATTCTATTATCATCCATGTACCTATCCAAGAGTCACTTAAATGCCCCTAATGTATCTGCTTCTACTACCACCGCTGGCAGTGCATTCCACGCACCCACCACTCTCTGTGTAAAGAACCTACCTCTGACATCTCCCCGAAACCTTCCTCCAATCACCTTAAAATTATGCCCCCTGGTGATAGCCCTTTCCACCCTGGGAAAAAGTCTCTGGCTATCTACTCTATCTATGCCTCTCATCATCTTGTACCCCTCTATCAAGTCACCTCTCATCCTTCTTCACTCCAATGAGAAAAGCCCTAGCTCCCTCAACCTTTCTTCATAAGACATGCCCTCCAGTCCAGGCAGCATCCTGGTAAATCTCCTCTGCACCCTCTCTAAAGCTTCCACATCCTTCCTATAATGAGGCGACCAGAACTGAACACAATATTCCAAGTGTGGTCTAACCAGGGCCTTTTCGAGCTGCAGCATAACCTCGCGGCTCTTAAACTCAATCCCCCTGTTAATGAAAGCCAACACACCATACGCCTTCTTAACAACCCTATCAACTTGGGTGGCAACTTTGAGCGATCTATGGACATGGACCCCAAGATCCCTCTGTTCCTCCACACTACCAAGAATCCTGTCTTTAAGCCTGTATTCTGCATTCAAATTCGACCTTCCAAAATGAATCACTTCACACTTTTCCAGGTTGAACTCCATCTGCCACTTCTCAGCCCAGCTCTGCATCCTGTCAATGTCCCGTTGCAACCTACAACAGCCTTCCACACTATCCACAACTCCAGCAACCTTCGTGTCATCAGCAAACTTACTAACCCAGCCTTCCACTTCCTCATCCAAGTCATTTATAAAAATCACAAAGAGCAGAGGTCCCAGAACAGATCCCTGCAGAACACCACTGGTCACCGAGCTCCAGGCTGAATACTTTCCATCTACTACCACCCTCTGTCTTCTATGGGCCAGCCAATTCTGTATCCAGACAGCCAACTTTCCCTGTATCCCATGCCTCCTTACTTTCTGAATGAGCCTACCATGGGGAACCTTATCAAACGCCTTGCTAAAATCCATATACACCACATCCACTGCTCTTCCTTCATCAATGTGTTTTGTCACATCCTCAAAGAATTCAATAAGGCTTATGAGGCATGACCTGCTCCTCCCAAAGCCATGCTGACTGTCTCTAATCAAACCATGCTTTTCCAAATAATCATAAATCCTGTCTCTCAGAATCCTCTCCAATAATTTGCCCACCACCGACGTAAGACTGACTGGTCTGTAATTTCCAGGGTTATCCCTATTCCCTTTCTTGAACAAGGGAATAACATTTGCCACCTTCCAATCATCTGGTACTACTCCAGTGGACAGTGAGGACGCAAAGATCATCGCCAAAGGTGCGGCAATCTCTTCCCTCGCTTCCTGTAATAACCTTGGGTATATCCCGTCTGGCCCCGGGGACTTATCTATCCTCATGCCTTTCAAAATTTCCAGCACATCCTCCCTCTTAACATCAACCTGTTCGAGCATATCAGCCTGTTTCACGCTGTCCTCACAAACGACCAGGTCCCTCTCACTAGTGAATGCTGAAGCAAAGTATTCATTTAGGACCTCCCCTACCTCCTCCGACTCCAGGCACAAGTTCCCTCCACTATCCCTGATCGGCCCTACCCTCACTCTGGCCATCCTCTTGTTCCTCACATAAGTTTAGAACGCCTTGGGATTTTCCTTAATCCTACCCGCCAAGACTTTTTCATGTCCCCTCCTAGCTCTCCTAAGTCCATTCTTCAGTTCCTTCCTGGCTACCTTGTAATCCTCTGGAGCCCTGTCTGATCCTTGCTTCCTCAACCTTAAGTAAGCTTCCTTCTTCCTCTTGACTAGCTGTTCCACATCTCTTGTCATCCAAGGTTCCTTCACCCTACCATCCCTTCCTTGCCTCATCGGGACAAACCTATCCAGCAGTCGCAGCAAGTGCTCCCTAAACAACCTCCACATTTCTGTCGTGCATTTCCCTGAGAACATCTGTTCCCAATTTATGCTCCCCAGTTCCTGCCTAATAGCATTGTAATTTCCCCTCCCCCAATTAAATATTTTCCCATCCTGTCTGCTCCTGTCCCTCTCCATGACTATAGTAAAGGTCAGGGAGTTGTGATCACTATCACCGAAATGCTCTCCCACCGAGAGATCTGTCACCTGGCCTGGTTCGTTGCCAAGCACCAAATCCAACATCGTCTCCCCTCTAGTCGGCCTATCTACATATTGAGTCAGGAAACCTTCCTGGACACACCTGACAAAATCTGCTCCATCCAAACTATTTGCACTAAGGAGGTTCCAATCAATATTAGGGAAGTTGAAGTCACCCATGCCAACTACCCTGTTACTTCTGCACCTTTCCAAAATCTGCCTCCAAATCTGTTCCTCCGTGTCTCTGTTGCTATTGGGGGGTCTATAGAAAACTCCCAAGAAAGTGACTGCTCCTTTCCTGTTTCTGACTTCCACCCATAATGACTCAGTAGACAAACCCTCCTCGACGACCTCCCTTTCTGCAGCTGTGATACTATCCCTGATTAGCAATTCCACTCCCCACCTCTTTTACCTCCCTCCCTATTCCTTTTGAAACATCTGAACCCCGGAACATCCAACATCCATTCCTGCCCCTGTAATATCCACGTCTCCGTAATGGCCACAACATCGTAGCTCCAAGTACTGATCCATGCTCTAGGTTCATCACCCTTATTCCTGACACTTCTTGCGTTAAAATAGACACACTTCAACCCATCATACTGGCTGCAACTTTGCCCTGTCAACTGTCTAACCTTCCTCACAGACTCTCTGCACTCTGTATCTGCCTGTTCAACAGCTACCCCATCCACTGATCCGTAGCTCCGGTTCCCATCCCCCTGCCAAACTAGTTTAAACCCTCCCGAAGAGCTCTAGCAAACTTCCCGCCCAGGATATTGGTGCCCCTCCAGTTCAGATGCAACCAGTCCTTCTTGTACAGGTCCCACCTTCCCCAGAAGGTATCCCAATGATCCACATATCTGAAGCCCTCCCTCCTACACCAGCTCTGTAGCCACGTGTTCAGCTGCACTTGCTCTCTGTTTCTAGCCTCACTAGCACGTGGCACCGGTATCAATCCTGAGATTACTATCCTGCTCGTCCTGCCTTTTAGCTTCCAACCTAACTCCCTATATTCGCTTTTCAGGTCCTCATCCCTTTTCCTAGCTATGTCATTGGTACCGATGTGTACCACGACTTCTGGCTGCTCCCCCTCCCCCTTCAGAATCCTGTAGACTCGATCCGAGACATCCCTGACCCTGGCACCCGGGAGGCAACATACCATCCGGGAGTCTCGTTCACGACCACAGAATCTCCTGTCTGTTCCTCTAACCGTTGAATCTCCTATCACTATCGCTCTCCTATTCTCCCCCCTTCCATTCTGAGCCACAGAGCCAGGCTCAGTGCCAGAGACCTGGCCGCTGTGGCTTTCCCCTGGTTGGTCGTCCCCCCCAGCTGCATCCAAAACGGTATACTTATTATTGAGGGGAACGGCCACAGGGAATCCCTGCACTGTGTGCCTATTCCCTTTCCCTCCCCTGACGGTCACCCAGCTACCTTTATCCTGTAACTTAGGTGTCACTACTTCCCTATAACTGCTCGCTATCACCCCCTCAGCATCCTGAATGATCCGAAGTTCATCCAGCTCCAGCTCCAGTTCCCTAACGCGGTCTGTGAGGAGCTGGAGTTGGGTGCACTTCTCACAGGTGAAGTCAGCAGGGACACAAGTGGTGACCCTTACCTCCAACATCCTGCAAGAGGAGCATGCAACTGCCCTAGCTTCCATCCCCTCTGCTCTAAATTGACAACAGGGAATAAAAAAAACAGGAAAACCTTACCTTACCAAACCCTCCACACAAGAGTCCTTTTTTTTGGTTCGAGGAGGAGGATGGGTGGGAGACACTACACGTGTAGTGTTTCGGGTTTAGCCACTGCCCGAATATATAAGTTCACTTACCCAGCGGTCCCCGTGTCTGCATCTGCCGAATCACGAGGTAAGTACTTTATAGCTCAACTTACCTTCCTGTTTCTGGCGCGTTTTTTGAAACCTCGTGTCCTGTTGCTCCTCGGGCTGCTCTGGCTCCTCTCTCTCTCTCTCTCACGGGTTTCGGCACGTTTTTTTTTTAAACCTCCGGTCCTGTTGCTCTTCGGGCTGTTCTGGCTCCTATATCTCTCTCTCTCTCATGGGTTTCGGCGCGTTTTTTTTTAAACCTCCGGTCCTGCTGCTCCTCGGGCTGTTCTGGCTCCTCTCACTCTCTCCCTCACGGGTTTTGGCGCGCTTTTTGAAACCTCCGGCCCTGTTGTTCCTTGGGCTGCTCTGGCTCCTCTCTCTCTCTCTCTCACGGGTTTCGGCGCGTTTGTAAACCTCCGGTCCTGCTGCTCCTCGGGCTGTTCTGGCTCCTCTCACTCTCTCCTTTCCTATAAACAACATCCTTGCCGCTTCAGTCCCGAGAAACAGGCCCAGGCAAAAGCAGAAATCCAATACACATTGGAAAACCGCCTAATTGAGCCCAGTCAAAGCAACTGGAGTTCACCAGTAGTGTTAGTCCCTAGACCTGAAGGTTCAGCCAGACTTTGCATAGACCTCAGAAAAGTTAATTTTAAAAAATTCATTCCTGGGATTTTTGGGAGTCACTGGCCAGGCCAGCATTTATTGCCCAACCCTAATTGCCCTTGAGAAGGTGGTGGTGAGCTGACTTCTTGAACCGCCGCAGTCCATGTGGGGTAGGTATACCCACACTGCTGTTCGGGAGGGAGTTCCAGGATTTTGACCCAGCAGTAACAAAGGCAGACTCTGGCCTAATACCTCACTTGGAAGACTGTATTGACAGAGTGAGCAGTGTCATGTTTCTTACAAAAATAGATTTGTTAAAGAGATACTGACAAGTTCCTTTAACACCCTGAGCTAAAGAAATGGCAGCTTTTGTCATGCTGGATGGTCTTTTCCAGTGCTGAGTGATGCCATCTGGGCTTAAAAAATGCCCCAGCAACTTTTCAGAGACTAATGAACCATGTGGTAGCCATTGTTCCTAACTATGTAGTTTACCTTGATGATGTGGTGACACTTGGGAGGACCACATGGAGCAACTAGAAACTCTGTTCAAAAATTTACAATCAGCTAATTTAGTAATAAACCTTGCCAAAAGCGAATTCGCAAATGTGACAGCGACCTACATCGAGCATATAGTAGGGCAAGGACAAGCGCTAACAAGAAACATGAAAGTACAAGCGTTGGAAGAGTTCCCTACCCCTAAGACTAAGTGAGAAATCATGAGATTTTTGGGGATGTGTGGTTTCTACTGAAAGTTTGTATCAAATTTCAGCACTGTAGCTGCCTCACTGACAGATTTACTACAGAAAAAGAGAACCAAGGTAGTGTGATCAGGGGAGTACCAAGCATCCTTTGAGAGGCTGAAAGCCATTTTGATTAATGAACCAGTCAGTGTTGGCTGCTCCAAATTTCACTAAATCCTTCAAGGTAGCGACTGATGTTAGTGACCTGGGGGAAGGTGCAGTCCTGTTACAAGATGATGAAACTGGCATAAAAGGGCTGGTGGGATACTTTTCCAAAAAGCTAAATCGACATCAAAAAGATATTCAACAGTGGAAAAGCAAACCTTAGGTTTATTATTGGCTCATAAGCATCTTGAAGTCTATGTCCGCCATGACTACAGAGAGACATTGGTATATACTGATCATAAACCCCTAGTCTTCATTGAAAAATTGAAAAATCAGAACGCCAGACTTTTCTGATGGTGTTTACTGTTACAACCTTATCATTTAAAGATTATCAACATTGCGGGTAAAAATAATGTGATTGCAGATGTTTTATCGAGAATCTAACTTTGTTCAAGTGGTTTGAATGAAAAGAGTGAATGAGTATGAGTGTAAAAATGTGTTTTCTATTTTTCCCACAACTTGTAATGAAACGCATTTAAAAATGACGTTTTATTCCTCCGAGGGTGGAGGTGTTATTAAAGTGATTATTTTTGTTAAAAATATTTTAAAGGAATTTATTATTAAGCTGAATAAATGTTGGACCAGATGTTTTTTAAAAATAGGAAGCCATCAAGGGCACTGGAGTAGCTGGATTGGCAACAGTGTTGCTAGTTGTCACATGGTTTGGGTTAGGCTTAGACCAGAAACCCTGGTAACAGGGGCAGAAAAGTGACAAGCACTCCTTTGATTGGAGAAGCCCAGTAATAACAGAGAGCACCTGAAAGGACAGAAAAAAAACTCCCAAGCGTTCTGGTTGTCGGTCAGTGTGTATGTGTGGTTTTACCTTCTGGAAGGAGATAAAAGTCAGGTCTGCTGCAGAAAAAGGAGAGAATTCCAAGGAAGAAAAGAAGACTACAACCCAGTTCACTTTCCCACAATTCCCTAAAAAACTCTGTGAAGTTCACTGTGTCGATTCATCATGTTTCCTGTATTTGAAAAAGGCCTGCGAAATTATTTTTCAACGCCGCCTGAAGAGAACTATTCTGGAAGATTCTTGTGACCTGTCTGCGTGTGCCCGAAGGTTGGACTGTAGGCCAGTTTGGTGTAACGTGTCTGATCTGCTTTTTTTTTCAGGGATGGGCAAGTGATCTGCCCAGGTGCGGATTTTTTGGCTGTAGTAGAGCTTTGATCTAAAAATATTTTGTTTTATTTTTTCGGCTAACCGGTGTGTGAGGGCTTGTGAGGGTGTGTGCATATGTGAAGGGACTAAGGTAAAAGGGGACTTTAAAATAAGGTGAAGGTAGAAAGGAAACTTTTTAAAATTTAATGGTGGATTTTTAAAACTTTTGATATGTGTGATTGCTTTTACTTCATTCCTAGTTAATACTTGTTTTATAATCTACTGTTAATGTTGCTGTTCAGTAAAGAAATCTGGGTCGTGTGTTCTATTCTGGGGAAAATAGTGTATCTGAGACTGTTTCTGTAAGTGGGAGAATTTTTAAAATATGTTGTGACCTGTGGAGAAGTGGGACTGAATTAACAGTGCACTCCTCCCACCTCGGTCGTAACAACGGCCTGACAAAGACATTGGATACAATGTCACCCAACAGACTTGTGGGCAAACATGTAACTTATGGAGAAATGAAAGAATAGTCAGGATGAATGCGTGGCTTGAGAGATGGTGCAGGAGGGAGGGGTTCAAATTTTTGGGACATTGGGACCGGTTCTGGGGGAGGTGGGACTATTACAAATTGGACGGTCTACACCTGGGCCGGACTGGAACCAATGTCCTTGGGGTGCTTTTGCTAACGCTGTTGGGGAGGGTTTAAACTAATGTGGCAGGGGGATGGGAACCAAATGAGGTCAGTGGAGAGTAAGGAGGTAGTAACTAAAGCCTGTAAGGAACTAGATAATGAAGTCAGCGTGACTAAGGGAAAGAGTAGGCAGGGAGCAGATGATGAAAGCAAAGGGACTGGTGGTCTGAGGTGTATTTGTTTTAATGCAAGAAGTGTAGTAGGTAAGGCAGATGAACTTAGGGCTTGGATTAGTACCTGGGAGTATGATGTTATTGCTATTACTGAGACTTGGTTGAGGGAAGGGCATGATTGGCAACTAAATATCCCAGGATATCGATGCTTCAGGCGGGATAGAGAGGGAGGTAAAAGGGGTGGAGGAGTTGCATTACTGGTCAAAGAGGATATCACAGCTGTGCTGAAGGAAGGCACTACGGAGGACTCGAGCTGTGAGGCAATATGGGCAGAACTCAGAAATAGGAAGGGTGCGGTAACAATGTTGGGGCTGTACTACAGGCCTCCCAACAGCGAGCGTGAGATTGAGGTACAAATATGTAAACAGATTATGGAAAGATGTAGGAGCAACAGGGTGGTGGTGATAGGAGATTTTAATTTTCCCAACATTGACTGGGATTCACTTAGTGTTAGAGGTCCAGATGGAGCAGAATTTGTAAGGAGCATCCAGGAGGGTTTTCTAGAGCAGTATGTAAATAGTCCAACTCGGGAAGGGGCCATACTGGACCTGGTGTTGGGGAATGAGCCCGGCCAGGTGGTTGAAGTTTCAGTAGGGGACTACTTTGGGAATAGTGATCACAATTCCGTAAGTTTTAAAATACTCATGGACAAAGACGAGAGTGGTCCTAAAGGAAGAGTGCTAAATTGGGGCAAGGCCAACTATACCAAAATTCGGCAGGAGCTGGGGAATGTAGATTGGGAGCAGCTGTTAGAAGGTAAATCCACATGTGATATGTGGGAGGTTTTTAAAGAGAGGTTGATTAGCGTGCAGGAGAGACATGTTCCTGTGAAAATGAGGGGTAGAAATGGCAAGATTAGGGAACCATGGATGACAGGTGAAATTGTGAGACTAGCTAAGAGGAAAAAGGAAGCATACATAAGGTCTAGGCGGCTGAAGAAAGACAAAGCTTTGAAAGAATATCGGGATTGTAGGACCAATCTGAAACGAGGAATTAAGAGGGCTAAAAGGGGTCATGAAATATCTTTAGCAAACAGGGTTAAGGAAAATCCCAAAGCCTTTTATTCATATATAAGGAGCAAGAGGGTAACTAGAGAAAGGATTGGCCCACTCAAGGACAAAGGAGGAAAGTTATGTGTGGATTCAGAGAAAATGGGTGAGATTCTAAACGAGTACTTTGCATCGGTATTCACCGAGGAGAGGGACATGACGGATGTTGAGGTTAGGGACAGATGTTTGATTACTCTAGGTCAAGTTGGCATAAGGAGGGAGGAAGTGTTGGGTATTCTAAAAGGCATTAAGGTGGACAAGTCCCCAGGTCCGGATGGGATCTATCCCAGGTTACTGTGGGAAGCGAGAGAGGAAATAGTTGGGGCCTTAACAGATATCTTTGCAACATCCTTAAACACGGGTGAGGTCCCGGAGGACTGGAGAATTGCTAATGTTGTCCCCTTGTTTAAGAAGGGTAGCAGGGATAATCCAGGTAATTATAGACCGGTGAGCCTGACGTCAGTGGTAGGGAAGCTGCTGGAAAAGATACTGAGGGATAGGATCTATTCCCATCTGGAAGAAAATGGACTTATCAGTGATAGGCAACATGGTTTTGTGCAGGGAAGGTCATGTCTTACCAACTTAATAGAATTCTTTGAGGAAGTGACAAAGTTGATTGATGAGGGAAGGGCTGTAGATGTCGTATACATGGACTTCAGTAAGGCGTTTGATAAGGTTCCCCATGGTAGGCTGATGGAGAAAGTGAAGGCGCATGGGGTCCAAGGTGTACTAGCTAGATGGATAAAGAACTGGCTGGGCAACAGGAGACAGAGAGGAGCAGTGGAAGGGAGTTTCTCAAAATGGAGACGTGTGACCAGTGGTGTTCCACAGGGATCCGTGCTGGGACCACTGTTGTTTGTGATATACATAAATGATTTGGAGGAAAGTATAGGTGGTCTGATTAGCAAGTTTGCAGACGACACTAAGATTGGTGGAGTAGCAGATAGTGAAGGGGACTGTCAGAGAATACAGCAGAATATAGATAGACTGGAGAGTTGGGCAGAGAAATGGCAGATGGAGTTCAATCAGGGCAAATGCGAGGTGATGCATTTTGGAAGATCCAATTCAAGAGTGAACTATACAGTAATTGGAAAAGTCCTGGGGAAAACTGGTGTGCAGAGAGATTTGGGTGTTCAGGTCCATTGTTCCCTGAAGGTGGCAACGCAGGTCAATAGAGTGGTCAAGAAGGCATACGGCAAGCTTTCCTTCATCGGACGGGGTATTGTGTACAAAAGTTGGCAGGTCATGTTACAGTTGTGTAGGACTTTGGTTCGGCCACATTTGGAATACTGCGTGCAGTTCTGGTCGCCACATTACCAAAAGAATGTGGATGCTTTGGAGAGAGTGCAGAGGAGGTTCACCAGGATGTTGCCTGGTATGGAGGGTGCTAGCTATGAAGAGAGGTTGAGTAGATTAAGATTATTTTCATTAGAAAGACGGAGGTTGAGGGGGGACCTGATTGAGGTGTACAAAATCATGAGAGGTATAGACAGGGTGGATAGCAAGAAGCTTTTTCCCAGAGTGGGGGTTTCAATTACAAGGGGACATGAGTTCAAAGTGAAAGGGGAAAAGTTTAGGGGGGATATGCGTGGAAAGTTCTTTACGCAGAGGGTGGTGGGTGCATGGAACGCATTGCCAGCGGAGGTGGTAGACGCGGGCACGATAGCGTCTTTTAAGATGTATCTAGACAGATACATGAATGGGCAGGAAGTAAAGAGATACAGACCCTTAGATAATAGGCGACAGGTATTGATAGAGGATTTGGATCGGTGTAGGCTTGGAGGGCCGAAGGGCCTGTTCCTGTGCTGTAATTTTCTTTGTTCTTTGTTCATAGAATGAAAGTGACAGTCGGAACATTAACATGGAATTGACTGAGTGACAGGAAACAAAGAGTAGTGGTTAATGGATGTTTTTCGGGCTGGAGGAAGGTTTGTAGTGGAGTTCCCCAGTGATCAGTGTTGGGACCCTTGCTCTTCCTGATATATATTAATGACCCAGACCTTGGGGTAGAGGGCACAATTTCAAAATCTGTGACTGATACGAAACTTGGAAGCACTGTGAACTGTGAGGCGAATAGTGTAGAACTTCAAAAGACATAGAAGGTTGGTGGAATGAGTGGACAAGTGGCAGATGAAATTTAATGCAGATAAGTGTGGAGTGATTCATTTTAACAGGAAGAATGTGGAGAGACAATATAAAATAAAGCGTACAATTCTAAAGGGGGGTGCAGGAGCAGAGAGACCTGGGTGTATATGTGTATAAGTCATTGAATGTGGCAAAACAGGTTGAGAGAGCAGTTAATAAAGCATACAGTATCCTGGGCTTTATTAATAGGGGCACAGAGTACATGAGCAAGGAAGTTATGTTGAAATGGTATAAGACACAAGTTCGGCCTCAGCTGGAGTATTGTGTCCAGTTCTGGGCACCGCTCTTCAGGAAGGATGTGAAAGCGTTACAGAGAGGATACAGAGAAGATTCATGAGAAAGTTTCCAGGGATGAGGAACTTCAGTTATGTGGATAGATTGGAGAAGTTGTGACTGTTTTCCTTGGACAACAGAAAGTTGAGAGGAGATGTAATAGAGGTATTCAAAATCATGAGAGGTCCAGACAGAAGACAGAGAGAAACTGCTCCCAATGGTGGAAGGATCGAGAATGAGAGGACAAAGACTGAAAGTAATTGGCAAAAGGAGTAATGGCAACATGAGGGAAAACTTTTTCACGCAGCGAGAGGTTAGGATCTGGAATGCACTTTCTGAGAGTGTGGTGGAGGCAGGTTCAGTGAATGTTTAGGATCTGGAATGCACTGTCTGAGAGTGTGGTGGAGGCAGGTTCAGTGAGTGTTTAGGATCTGGAATGCACGATCTGAGAGTCTGGTGGACGCAGGATCAGTGAGTGTTTAGGATCTGGAATGCACTGTCTGAGAGTGTGGTGGAGGCAGGTTCAGTGAATGTTTAGGATCTGGAATGTACTGTCAGAGAGTGTGGTGGAGGCAGGTACAGTGAGTGTTTAGGATCTGGAATGCACTGTCTGAGAGTGTGGTGGAGGCAGGTTCAGTGAGTGTTTAGGATCTGGAATGCACTGTCTGAGAGTGTGGTGTTGGCAGGTTCAGTGACTGTTTAGGATCTGGAATGCACTGCCTGAGAGTGTGGTGGAGGCAGGTTCAGTGAGTGTTTAGGATCTGGAATGCACTATCTGAGAGTGTGGTGGAGGCAGGTTCAGTGAGTGTTTAGGATCTGGAATGCACTGCCTGAGAGTGTGGTGGAGGCAGGTTCAGTGAGTGTTTAGGATCTGGAATGCACTGTCTGAGAGTGTGGTGGAGGCAGGTTCAGTAAGTATTTAGGATCTGGAATGCACTGCCTGAGAGTGTGGTGGAGGCAGGTTCAGTGAGTGTTTCGGATCTGGAATCCACTGTCTGAGAGTGTGGTGGAGGCAGGTTCAGTAAGTATTTAGGATCTGGAATGCACTGCCTGAGAGTGTGGTGGAGGCAGGTTCAGTGAGTGTTTCGGATCTGGAATCCACTGTCTGAGAGTGTGGTGGAGGCAGGTTCAGTGAGTGTTTAGGATCTGGAATGCACTGCCTGAGAGTGTGGTGGAGGCAGGTTCAGTGAGTGTTTAGGATCTGAATGCACTATCTGAGAGTGTGGTGGAGGCAGGTTCCGTGAGTGTTTAGGATCTGGAATGCACTGTCTGAGACTGTGGTGGAGGCAGGTTCCGTGAGTGTTTAGGATCTGGAATGCACTGTCTGAGAGTGTGGTGGAGGCAGGTTCAGTGAGTGTTTAGGATCTGGAATGCAATGTCTGAGAGTGTGGTGGAGGCAGGTTCAGTGAGTGTTTAGGATCTGGAATGCACTGTCTGAGAGTGTGGTGGAGGCAGGTTCAGTCAGTGTTTAGGATCTGGAATGCACTGTCTGAGAGTGTGGTGGAGGCAGGTTCAGTGAGTGTTTAGGATCTGGAATGCACTGTCTGAGAGTGTGGTGGAGGCAGGTTCACTGAGTGTTTAGGATCTGGAATGCACTATCTGAGAGTGTGGTGGAGGCAGATTCCGTGAGTGTTTAGGATCTGGAATGCACTGTCTGAGAGTGTGGTGGAGGCAGGTTCAGTAAGTATTTAGGATCTGGAATGCACTGCCTGAGAGTGTGGTGGAGGCAGGTTCAGTGAGTGTTTCGGATCTGGAATCCACTGTCTGAGAGTGTGGTGGAGGCAGGTTCAGTAAGTATTTAGGATCTGGAATGCACTGCCTGAGAGTGTGGTGGAGGCAGGTTCAGTGAGTGTTTCGGATCTGGAATCCACTGTCTGAGAGTGTGGTGGAGGCAGGTTCAGTGAGTGTTTAGGATCTGGAATGCACTGCCTGAGAGTGTGGTGGAGGCAGGTTCAGTGAGTGTTTAGGATCTGAATGCACTATCTGAGAGTGTGGTGGAGGCAGGTTCAGTCAGTGTTTAGGATCTGGAATGCACTGTCTGAGACTGTGGTGGAGGCAGGTTCCGTGAGTGTTTAGGATCTGGAATGCACTGTCTGAGAGTGTGGTGGAGGCAGGTTCAGTGAGTGTTTAGGATCTGGAATGCACTGTCTGAGAGTGTGGTGGAGGCAGGTTCAGTGAGTGTTTAGGATCTGGAATGCACTGTCTGAGAGTGTGGTGGAGGCAGGTTCAGTGAGTGTTTAGGATCTGGAATGCACCATCTGAGAGTGTGGTGGAGGCAGGTTCAGTCAGTGTTTAGGATCTGGAATGCACTGTCTGAGAGTGTGGTGGAGGCAGGTTCAGTGAGTGTTTAGGATCTGGAATGCACTATCTGAGAGTGTGGTGGAGGCAGGTTCCGTGAGTGTTTAGGAACTGGAATGCACTGTCTGAGAGTGAGGTGGAGGCAGGTTCAGTGAGTGTTTAGGATCTGGAATGCACTGTCTGAGAGTGTGGTGGAGGCAGGTTCAGTGAGTGTTTAGGATCTGGAATGCACTGTCTGAGAGTGTGGTGGAGGCAGGTTCACTGAGTGTTTAGGATCTGGAATGCACTGTCTGAGAGTGTGTTGGAGGCAGGTTCAGTGAGTGTTTAGGATCTGGAATGCACTGTCTGAGAGTGTGGTGGAGGCAGGTTCAGTGAGTGTTTAGGATCTGGAATGCACTGTCTGAGAGTGTGGTGGAGGCAGGTTCACTGAGTGTTTAGGATCTGGAATGTACTGTCTGAGAGTGTGTTGGAGGCAGGTTCAGTGAGTGTTTAGGATCTGGAATGCACTGTCTGAGAGTGTGGTGGAGGCAGGTTCAGTGAGTGTTTAGGATCTGGAATGCACTGTCTGAGAGTGTGGTGGAGGCAGGTTCACTGAGTGTTTAGGATCTGGAATGCACTATCTGAGAGTGTGGTGGAGGCAGATTCCGTGAGTGTTTAGGATCTGGAATGCACTGTCTGAGAGTGTGGTGGAGGCAGGTTCAGTGAGTGTTTAGGATCTGGAATGCACTGCCTGAGATTGTGGTGGAGGCAGGTTCAGTCAGTGTTTAGGATCTGGAATGCACTGTCTGAGAGAGTGGTGGAGGCAGGTTCAGTGTGTGTTTAGGATCTGGAATGCACTGTCTGAGAGTGTGGTGGAGGCAGGTTCAGTGTGTGTTTAGGATCTGGAATGCACTGTCTGAGAGTGTGGTGGAGGCAGGTTCAGTGAGTGTTTAGGATCTGGAATGCACTGTCTGAGAATGTGGTGGAGGCAAGTTCACTGAGTGTTTAGGATCTGGAATGCACTGTCTGAGAGTGTGGTGGAGGCAGGTTCGGTGATTGTTTAGGATCTAGAATGCACTGTCTGAGAGTGTGGTGGAGGCAGGTTCAGTCAGTGTTTAGGATCTGGAATGCACTATCTGAGAGTGTGGTGGAGGCAGGTTCCGTGAGTGTTTAGGATCTGGAATGTACTGTCTGAGAGTATGGTGGAGGCAGGTTCAGTCAGTGTTTAGGATCTGGAATGCACTGTCTGAGAGTATGGTGGAGGCAGGTTCAGTGAGTGTTTAGCATCTGGAATGCACTATCTGAGAGTTTGGTGGAGGCAGGTTCAGTGAGTGTTTGGGATCTGGAATGCACTGCCTGAGAGTGTGGTGGAGGCAGGTTCAGTGAGTGTTTAGGATCTGGAATGCACTGCCTGAGAGTGTGGTGGAGGCAGGTTCAGTGAGTGTTTAGGATCTGGAATGCACTGTCTGAGAGTGTGGTGGAGGCAGGTTCAGTGAGTGTTTAGGATCTGGAATGCACTGCCTGAGAGTGTGGTGGAGGCAGGTTCAGTGAGTGTTTCGGATCTGGAATGCACTGTCTGAGAGTGTGGTGGAGGCAGGTTCAGTCAGTGTTTAGGATCTGGAATGCAATATCTGAGAGTGTGGTGGAGGCAGGTTCCGTGAGTGTTTAGGATCTGGAATGCTCTATCTGAGATTGTGGTGGAGGCAGGTTCAGTGAGTGTTTAGGATCTGGAATGCACTGTCTGAGAGTGTGGTGGAGGCAGGTTCAGTGAGTGTTTAGGATCTGGAATGCACTGCCTGAGAGTGTGGTGGAGGCAGGTTCAGTGAGTGTTTCGGATCTGGAATCCACTGTCTGAGAGTGTGGTGGAGGCAGGTTCAGTGAGTGTTTAGGATCTGGAATGCACTGCCTGAGAGTGTGGTGGAGGCAGGTTCAGTGAGTGTTTAGGATCTGAATGCACTATCTGAGAGTGTGGTGGAGGCAGGTTCCGTGAGTGTTTAGGATCTGGAATGCACTGTCTGAGACTGTGGTGGAGGCAGGTTCCGTGAGTGTTTAGGATCTGGAATGCACTGTCTGAGAGTGTGGTGGAGGCAGGTTCAGTGAGTGTTTAGGATCTGGAATGCAATGTCTGAGAGTGTGGTGGAGGCAGGTTCAGTGAGTGTTTAGGATCTGGAATGCACTGTCTGAGAGTGTGGTGGAGGCAGGTTCAGTCAGTGTTTAGGATCTGGAATGCACTGTCTGAGAGTGTGGTGGAGGCAGGTTCAGTGAGTGTTTAGGATCTGGAATGCACTATCTGAGAGTGTGGTGGAGGCAGGTTCCGTGAGTGTTTAGGAACTGGAATGCACTGTCTGAGAGTGAGGTGGAGGCAGGTTCAGTGAGTGTTTAGGATCTGGAATGCACTGTCTGAGAGTGTGGTGGAGGCAGGTTCAGTGAGTGTTTAGGATCTGGAATGCACTATCTGAGAGTGTGGTGGAGGCAGGTTCAGTGAGTGTTCAGGATCTGGAATGCACTGTCTGAGAGTGTGGTGGAGGCAGGTTCACTGAGTGTTTAGGATCTGGAATGCACTATCTGAGAGTGTGGTGGAGGCAGATTCCGTGAGTGTTTAGGATCTGGAATGCACTGTCTGAGAGTGTGGTGGAGGCAGGTTCAGTAAGTATTTAGGATCTGGAATGCACTGCCTGAGAGTGTGGTGGAGGCAGGTTCAGTGAGTGTTTCGGATCTGGAATCCACTGTCTGAGAGTGTGGTGGAGGCAGGTTCAGTAAGTATTTAGGATCTGGAATGCACTGCCTGAGAGTGTGGTGGAGGCAGGTTCAGTGAGTGTTTCGGATCTGGAATCCACTGTCTGAGAGTGTGGTGGAGGCAGGTTCAGTGAGTGTTTAGGATCTGGAATGCACTGCCTGAGAGTGTGGTGGAGGCAGGTTCAGTGAGTGTTTAGGATCTGAATGCACTATCTGAGAGTGTGGTGGAGGCAGGTTCAGTCAGTGTTTAGGATCTGGAATGCACTGTCTGAGACTGTGGTGGAGGCAGGTTCCGTGAGTGTTTAGGATCTGGAATGCACTGTCTGAGAGTGTGGTGGAGGCAGGTTCAGTGAGTTTTTAGGATCTGGAATGCACTGTCTGAGAGTGTGGTGGAGGCAGGTTCAGTGAGTGTTTAGGATCTGGAATGCACTGTCTGAGAGTGTGGTGGAGGCAGGTTCAGTGAGTGTTTAGGATCTGGAATGCACCATCTGAGAGTGTGGTGGAGGCAGGTTCAGTCAGTGTTTAGGATCTGGAATGCACTGTCTGAGAGTGTGGTGGAGGCAGGTTCAGTGAGTGTTTAGGATCTGGAATGCACTATCTGAGAGTGTGGTGGAGGCAGGTTCCGTGAGTGTTTAGGAACTGGAATGCACTGTCTGAGAGTGAGGTGGAGGCAGGTTCAGTGAGTGTTTAGGATCTGGAATGCACTGTCTGAGAGTGTGGTGGAGGCAGGTTCAGTGAGTGTTTAGGATCTGGAATGCACTATCTGAGAGTGTGGTGGAGGCAGGTTCAGTGAGTGTTTAGGATCTGGAATGCACTGTCTGAGAGTGTGGTGGAGGCAGGTTCACTGAGTGTTTAGGATCTGGAATGCACTATCTGAGAGTGTGGTGGAGGCAGATTCCGTGAGTGTTTAGGATCTGGAATGCACTGTCTGAGAGTGTGGTGGAGGCAGGTTCAGTGAGTGTTTAGGATCTGGAATGCACTGCCTGAGATTGTGGTGGAGGCAGGTTCAGTCAGTGTTTAGGATCTGGAATGCACTGTCTGAGAGAGTGGTGGAGGCAGGTTCAGTGTGTGTTTAGGATCTGGAATGCACTATCTGAGAGTGTGGTGGAGGCAGGTTCAGTGTGTGTTTAGGATCTGGAATGCACTGTCTGAGAGTGTGGTGGAGGCAGGTTCAGTGAGTGTTTAGGATCTGGAATGCACTGTCTGAGAATGTGGTGGAGGCAAGTTCACTGAGTGTTTAGGATCTGGAATGCACTGTCTGAGAGTGTGGTGGAGGCAGGTTCGGTGATTGTTTAGGATCTAGAATGCACTGTCTGAGAGTGTGGTGGAGGCAGGTTCAGTCAGTGTTTAGGATCTGGAATGCACTATCTGAGAGTGTGGTGGAGGCAGGTTCCGTGAGTGTTTAGGATCTGGAATGTACTGTCTGAGAGTATGGTGGAGGCAGGTTCAGTCAGTGTTTAGGATCTGGAATGCACTGTCTGAGAGTATGGTGGAGGCAGGTTCAGTGAGTGTTTAGCATCTGGAATGCACTATCTGAGAGTTTGGTGGAGGCAGGTTCAGTGAGTGTTTGGGATCTGGAATGCACTGCCTGAGAGTGTGGTGGAGGCAGGTTCAGTGAGTGTTTAGGATCTGGAATGCACTGCCTGAGAGTGTGGTGGAGGCAGGTTCAGTGAGTGTTTAGGATCTGGAATGCACTGTCTGAGAGTGTGGTGGAGGCAGGTTCAGTGAGTGTTTAGGATCTGGAATGCACTGCCTGAGAGTGTGGTGGAGGCAGGTTCAGTGAGTGTTTCGGATCTGGAATGCACTGTCTGAGAGTGTGGTGGAGGCAGGTTCAGTCAGTGTTTAGGATCTGGAATGCAATATCTGAGAGTGTGGTGGAGGCAGGTTCCGTGAGTGTTTAGGATCTGGAATGCTCTATCTGAGATTGTGGTGGAGGCAGGTTCAGTGAGTGTTTAGGATCTGGAATGCACTGTCTGAGAGTGTGGTGGAGGCAGGTTCAGTGAGTGTTTAGGATCTGGAATGCACTATCTGAGAGTGTGGTGGAGGCAGGTTCAGTGTGTGTTTAGGATCTGGAATGCACTGTCTGAGAGTGTGGTGGAGGCGGGTTCAGTGAGTGTTTAGGATCTGGAATGCACTATCTGAGAGTGTGGTGGAGGCAGGTTCAGTGTGTGTTTAGGATCTGGAATGCACTGCCTGAGAGTGTGGTGGAGGCAGGTTCAGTGATTGTTTAGGATCTGGAATGCACTGTCTGAGAGTGTGGTGGAGGCAGGTTCAGTGAGTGTTTAGGATCTGGAATGCACTGCCTGAGAGTGTGGTGGAGGCAGGTTCAGTGAGTGTTTAGGATCTGGAATGCACTGTCTGAGAGAGTGGTGGAGGCAGGTTCAGTGTGTGTTTAGGATCTGGAATGCACTATCTGAGAGTGTGGTGGAGGCAGGTTCAGTGTGTGTTTAGGATCTGGAATGCACTGTCTGAGAGTGTGGTGGAGGCAGGTTCAGTGAGTGTTTAGGATCTGGAATGCACTGTCTGAGAATGTGGTGGAGGCAAGTTCACTGAGTGTTTAGGATCTGGAATGCACTGTCTGAGAGTGTGGTGGAGGCAGGTTCGGTGATTGTTTAGGATCTAGAATGCACTGTCTGAGAGTGTGGTGGAGGCAGGTTCAGTCAGTGTTTAGGATCTGGAATGCACTATCTGAGAGTGTGGTGGAGGCAGGTTCCGTGAGTGTTTAGGATCTGGAATGTACTGTCTGAGAGTATGGTGGAGGCAGGTTCAGTCAGTGTTTAGGATCTGGAATGCACTGTCTGAGAGTATGGTGGAGGCAGGTTCAGTGAGTGTTTAGCATCTGGAATGCACTATCTGAGAGTTTGGTGGAGGCAGGTTCAGTGAGTGTTTGGGATCTGGAATGCACTGCCTGAGAGTGTGGTGGAGGCAGGTTCAGTGAGTGTTTAGGATCTGGAATGCACTGCCTGAGAGTGTGGTGGAGGCAGGTTCAGTGAGTGTTTAGGATCTGGAATGCACTGTCTGAGAGTGTGGTGGAGGCAGGTTCAGTGAGTGTTTAGGATCTGGAATGCACTGCCTGAGAGTGTGGTGGAGGCAGGTTCAGTGAGTGTTTCGGATCTGGAATGCACTGTCTGAGAGTGTGGTGGAGGCAGGTTCAGTCAGTGTTTAGGATCTGGAATGCAATATCTGAGAGTGTGGTGGAGGCAGGTTCCGTGAGTGTTTAGGATCTGGAATGCTCTATCTGAGATTGTGGTGGAGGCAGGTTCAGTGAGTGTTTAGGATCTGGAATGCACTGTCTGAGAGTGTGGTGGAGGCAGGTTCAGTGAGTGTTTAGGATCTGGAATGCACTATCTGAGAGTGTGGTGGAGGCAGGTTCAGTGTGTGTTTAGGATCTGGAATGCACTGTCTGAGAGTGTGGTGGAGGCGGGTTCAGTGAGTGTTTAGGATCTGGAATGCACTATCTGAGAGTGTGGTGGAGGCAGGTTCAGTGTGTGTTTAGGATCTGGAATGCACTGCCTGAGAGTGTGGTGGAGGCAGGTTCAGTGATTGTTTAGGATCTGGAATGCACTGTCTGAGAGTGTGGTGGAGGCAGGTTCAGTGAGTGTTTAGGATCTGGAATGCACTGCCTGAGAGTGTGGTGGAGGCAGGTTCAGTGAGTGTTTAGGATCTGGAATGCACTGTCTGAGAGTGTGGTGGAGGCAGGTTCAGTGAGTGTTTAGGATCTGGAATGCACTGTCTGAGAGTGTGGTGGAGGCAGGTTCAGTGAGTGTTTAGGATCTGGAATGCACTGTCTGAGAGTGTGGTGGAGGCAGGTTCAGTGAGTGTTTAGGATCTGGAATGCACTGTCTGAGAGTGTGGTGGAGACAGGTTCAGTGGGTGTTTCGGATCTGGAATGGACTATCTGAGAGTGTGGTGGAGGCAGGTTCAGTGAGTGTTTAGGATCTGGAATGCACTGTCTGAGAGTGTGGTGTTGGCAGGTTCAGTGAGTGTTTAGGATCTGGAATGGACTGTCTGAGAGTGTGGTGGAGGCAGGTTCAGTGAGTGTTTAGGATCTGGAATGCACTGTCTGAGAGTGTGGTGGAGGCAGGTTTGGTGAGTGTTTAGGATCTGGAATGCACTGTCTGAGCGTGTGGTGTTGGCAGGTTCAGTGAGTGTTTAGGATCTGGAATGCACTGTCTGAGAGTGTGGTGGAGGCAGGTTCAGTGGGTGTTTCGGATCTGGAATGGACTGTCTGAGAGTGTGGTGGAGGCAGGTTCAGTGAGTGTTTAGGATCTGGAATGCACTGTCTGAGAGTGTGGTGTTGGCAGGTTCAGTGACTGTTTAGGATCTGGAATGCACTATCTGAGAGTGTGCTGGAGGCAGGTTCAGTGTGTGTTTAGGATCTGGAATGCACTGTCTGAGAGTGTGGTGGAGGCAGGTTCAGTGAGTGTTTAGGATCTGGAAGGCAATGTCTGAAAGTGTGGTGGAGGCAGGTTCAGTGAGTGTTTAGGATCTGGAATGCACTGTCTGAGAGTGTGGTGGAGGCAGGTTCAGTGAGTGTTTAGGATCTGGAATGCACTGTCTCAGAGTGTGGCGGAGGCAGGTTCAGTGTGTGTTTAGGATCTGGAATACACTGTCTGAGAGTGTGGTGGAGGCAGGTTCAGTGAGTGTTTAGGATCTGGAATGCACTGTCTGAGAGTATGGTGGAGGCAGGTTCCGTGAGTGTTTAGCATCTGGAATGCACTATCTGAGAGTTTGGTGGAGGCAGGGTCAGTGAGTGTTTGGGATCTGGAATGCACTGCCTGAGAGTGTGGTGGAGGCAGGTTCAGTGAGTGTTTAGGATCTGGAATGCACTGCCTGAGAGTGTGGTGGAGGCAGGTTCAGTGAGTGTTTAGGATCTGGAATGCACTGTCTGAGAGTGTGGTGGAGGCAGGTTCAGTGAGTGTTTAGGATCTGGAATGCACTGCCTGAGAGTGTGGTGGAGGCAGGTTCAGTGAGTGTTTAGGATCTGGAATGCACTGTCTGAGAGTGTGGTGGAGGCAGGTTCCGTGAGTGTTTCGGATCTGGAATGCACTGTCTGAGAGTGTGGTGGAGGCAGGTTCAGTCAGTGTTTACGATCTGGAATGCAATATCTGAGAGTGTGGTGGAGGCAGGTTCCGTGAGTGTTTAGGATCTGGAATGCTCTATCTGAGATTGTGGTGGAGGCAGGTTCAGTGAGTGTTTAGGATCTGGAATGCACTGTCTGAGAGTGTGGTGGAGGCAGGTTCAGTGAGTGTTTAGGATCTGGAATGCACTGCCTGAGAGTGTGGTGGAGGCAGGTTCAGTGAGTGTTTAGGATCTGGAATGCACTATCTGAGAGTGTGGTGGAGGCAGGTTCAGTGTGTGTTTAGGATCTGGAATGCACTGTCTGAGAGTGTGGTGGAGGCGGGTTCAGTGAGTGTTTAGGATCTGGAATGCACTATCTGAGAGTGTGGTGGAGGCAGGTTCAGTGTGTGTTTAGGATCTGGAATGCACTATCTGAGAGTGTGGTGGAGGCAGGTTCAGTGAGTGTTTAGGATCTGGAATACACTGTCTGAGAGGGTGGTGGAGGCAAGTTCACTGAGTGTTTAGGATCTGGAATGCACTGTCTGAGAGTGTGGTGGAGGCAGGTTCAGTGAGTGTTTAGGATCTGGAATGCACTGTCTGAGAGTGTGGTGGAGGCAGGTTCGCTGAGTGTTTAGGATCTGGAATGCACTTTCTGAGAGTGTGGTGGAGGCAGGTTCAGTGAGTGTTTAGGATCTGGAATGCACTGTCTGAGAGTGTGGTGGAGGCAGGTTCAGTGAGTGTTTAGGATCTGGAATGCACTGTCTGAGAGTGTGGTGGAGGCAGGTTCAGTGAGTGTTTAGGATCTGGAATGCACTGTCTGAGAGTGTGGTGGAGGCAGGTTCAGTGAGTGTTTAGGATCTGGAATGCACTGTCTGAGAGTGTGGTGGAGGCAGGTTTGGTGAGTGTTTAGGATCTGGAATGCACTGTCTGAGAGTGTGGTGGAGACAGGTTCAGTGGGTGTTTCGGATCTGGAATGGACTATCTGAGAGTGTGGTGGAGGCAGGTTCAGTGAGTGTTTAGGATCTGGAATGCACTGTCTGAGAGTGTGGTGGAGGCAGGTTCAGTGAGTGTTTAGGATCTGGAATGCACTGTCTGAGAGTGTGGTGGAGGCAGGTTTGGTGAGTGTTTAGGATCTGGAATGCACTGTCTGAGCGTGTGGTGTTGGCAGGTTCAGTGAGTGTTTAGGATCTGGAATGCACTGTCTGAGAGTGTGGTGGAGGCAGGTTCAGTGAGTGTTTAGGATCTGGAATGCACTGTCTGAGAGCTTGGTGGAGGCCGGTTCCGTGTGTGTTTAGGATCTGGAATGCACTGTCTGAGAGTGTGGTGGAGGCAGGTTCAGTGGGTGTTTCGGATCTGGAATGGACTGTCTGAGAGTGTGGTGGAGGCAGGTTCAGTGAGTGTTTAGGATCTAGAATGCACTGTCTGAGAGTGTGGTGTTGGCAGGTTTAGTGACTGTTTAGGATCTGGAATGCACTATCTGAGAGTGTGGTGGAGGCAGGTTCAGTGTGTGTTTAGGATCTGGAATGCACTGTCTGAGAGTGTGGTGGAGGCAGGTTCAGTGAGTGTTTAGGATCTGGACTGCACTATCTGAGAGTGTGGTGGAGGCAGGTTCAGTGTGTGTTTAGGATCTGGAATGCACTATCTGAGAGTGTGGTGGAGGCAGGTTCAGTGAGTGTTTAGGATCTGGAATACACTGTCTGAGTGTGTGGTGGAGGCAGGTTCAGTGAGTGTTTAGGATCTGGAAGGCAATGTCTGAAAGTGTGGTGGAGGCAGGTTCAGTGAGTGTTTAGGATCTGGAATGCACTGTCTGAGAGTGTGGCGGAGGCAGGTTCAGTGTGTGTTTAGGATCTGGAATGCACTGTCTGAGAGTGTGGTGGAGGCAGGTGTAGTGTGTGTATAGGATCTGGAATGCACTGTCTGAGAGTGTGGTGGAGGCAGGTTCAGTGAGTGTTTTGGATCTGGAATGCACTGTCTGAGAGTGTGGTGGAGGCAGGTTCACTGAGTGTTTAGGATCTGGAATGCACTATCTGAGAGTGTGGCGGAGGCAGGTTCAGTGTGTGTTTAGGATCTGGAATGCACTATCTGAGAGTGTGGTGGAGGCAGGTTCAGTGAGTGTTTAGGATCGGGAATACACTGTCTGAGAGTGTGGTGGAGGCAAGTTCACTGAGTGTTTAGGATCTGGAATGCACTGTCTGAGAGTGTGGTGGAGGCAGGTTCGGTGAGTGTTTAGGATCTGGAATGCACTGTCTGAGAGTGTGGTGGAGGCAGGTTCGGTGAGTGTTTAGGATCTGGAATGCACTGTCTGAGAGTGTGGTGGAGGCAGGTTCAGTGAGTGTTTAGGATCTGGAATGCACTGTCTGAGAGTGTGGTGGAGGCAGGTTCAGTGAGTGTTTAGGATCTGGAATGCACTGTCTGAGAGTGTGGTGGAGGCAGGTTCAGTGAGTGTTTAGGATCTGGAATGCACTGTCTGAGAGTGTGGTGGAGGCAGGTTTGGTGAGTGTTTAGGATCTGGAATGCACTGTCTGAGAGTGTGGTGGAGACAGGTTCAGTGGGTGTTTCGGATCTGGAATGGACTATCTGAGAGTGTGGTGGAGGCAGGTTCAGTGAGTGTTTAGGATCTGGAATGCACTGTCTGAGAGTGTGGTGTTGGCAGGTTCAGTGAGTGTTTAGGATCTGGAATGGACTGTCTGAGAGTGTGGTGGAGGCCGGTTCCGTGTGTGTTTAGGATCCGGAATGCACTGTCTGAGAGTGTGGTGGAGGCAGGTTCCGTGTGTGTTTAGGATCTGGAATGCACTGTCTGAGAGTGTGGTGGAGGCAGGTTCAGTGGGTGTTTCGGATCTGGAATGGACTGTCTGAGAGTGTGGTGGAGGCAGGTTCAGTGAGTGTTTAGGATCTGGAATGCACTGTCTGAGTGTGTGGTGGAGGCAGGTTCCGTGTGTGTTTAGAATCTGGAATGCACTGTCTGAGAGTGTGGTGGAGGCAGGTTCAGTGGGTGTTTCGGATCTGGAATGGACTGTCTGAGAGTGTGGTGGAGGCAGGTTCAGTGAGTGTTTAGGATCTGGAATGCACTGTCTGAGAGTGTGGTGTTGGCAGGTTCAGTGACTGTTTAGGATCTGGAATGCACTGTCTGAACGTGTGGTGTTGGCAGGTTCAGTGAGTGTTTAGGATCTGGAATGCACTGTCTGAGAGTGTGGTGGAGGCAGGTTCAGTCAGTGTTTAGGATCTGGAATGCACTATCTGAGATTGTGGTGGAGGCAGGTTCCGTGAGTGTTTAGGATCTGGAATGTACTGTCTGAGAGTGTGGTGGAGGCAGGTTCAGTCAGTGTTTAGGATCTGGAATGCACTGTCTGAGAGTGTGGTGGAGGCAGTTTCAGTGTGTGTTTAGGATCTGGAATGCACTGTCTGAGAGTGTGGTGGAGGCAGGTTCAGTGAGTGTTTAGGATCTGGAATGCACTATCTGAGAGTGTGGTGGAGGCAGGTTCAGTGTGTGTTTAGGATCTGGAATGCACTGTCTGAGAGTGTGGTGTTGGCAGGTTCAGTGACTGTTTAGGATCTGGAATGCACTGTCTGAGCGTGTGGTGTTGGCAGGTTCAGTGAGTGTTTAGGATCTGGAATGCACTGTCTGAGAGTGTGGTGGAGGCAGGTTCAGTCAGTGTTTAGGATCTGGAATGCACTATCTGAGATTGTGGTGGAGGCAGGTTCCGTGAGTGTTTAGGATCTGGAATGTACTGTCTGAGAGTGTGGTGGAGGCAGGTTCAGTGAGTGTTTAGGATCTGGAATGCACTATCTGAGAGTGTGGTGGAGGCAGGTTCAGTGAGTGTTTAGGATCTGGAATGCACTATCTGAGAGTGTGGTGGAGGCAGGTTCAGTGTGTGTTTAGGATCTGGAATGCACTATCTGAGAGTGTGGTGGAGGCAGGTTCAGTGAGTGTTTAGGATCTGGAATACACTGTCTGAGAGTGTGGTGGAGGCAGGTTCAGTGAGTGTTTAGGATCTGGAATGCACTATCTGAGAGTGTGGTGGAGGCAGGTTCAGTGTGTGTTTAGGATCTGGAATGCACTATCTGAGAGTGTGGTGGAGGCAGGTTCAGTGAGTGTTTAGGATCTGGAATACACTGTCTGAGAGTGTGGTGGAGGCAGGTTCAGTGAGTGTTTAGGATCTGGAATGCACTGTCTGAGAGTGTGGTGGAGGCAGGTTCAGTGAGTGTTTAAGATCTGGAATGCACCGTCTGAGAGTGTGGTGGAGGCAGGTTCAGTGTGTGTTTAGGATCTGGAATACACTGTCTGAGAGTGTGGTGGAGGCAGGTTCAGTGACTGTTTAGGATCTGGAAGGCAATGTCTGAAAGTGTGGTGGAGGCAGGTTCAGTGTGTGTTTAGGATCTGGAATGCACTGTCTGAGAGTGTGGTGGAGGCAGGTTCAGTGTGTGTTTAGGATCTGGAATGCACTGTCTGAGAGTGTTGTGGAGGCAGGTTCAGTGTGTGTTTAGGATCTGGAATGCACTGTCTGAGAGTGTGGTGGAGGCAGGTTCAGTGTGTGTTTAGGATCTGGAATGCACTGCCTGAGAGTGTGGTGGAGGCAGGTTCAGTGAGTGTTTAGGATCTGGAATGCACTGTCTGAGAGTGTGGTGGAGGCAGGTTCAGTGAGTGTTTAGGATCTGGAATGCACTGTCTGAGAGTGTGGTGGAGGCAGGTTCAGTGAGTGTTTTGGATCTGGAATGCACTGTCTGAGAGTGTGGTGGAGGCAGGTTCACTGAGTGTTTAGGATCTGGAATGCACTGTCTGAGAGTGTGGCGGGGGCAGGTTCAGTGTGTGTTTCGGATCTGGAATGCACTGTCTGAGAGTGTGGCGGAGGCAGGTTCAGTGTGTGTTTAGGATCTGGAATGCACTGTCTGAGAGTGTGGTGGAGGCAGGTTCAGTGAGTGTTTTGGATCTGGAATGCACTGTCTGAGAGTGTGGTGGAGGCAGGTTCACTGAGTGTTTAGGATCTGGAATGCACTATCTGAGAGTGTGGTGGAGGCAGATTCAGTGAGTATTTAGGATCTGGAATGCACTGTCTGAGAGTGTGGTGGAGGCAGGTTCCATGAGTGTTTAGGATCTGGAATGCACTGTCTGAGAGTGTGGTGGAGGCAGGTTCAGTGAGTGTTTAGGATCTGGAATGCAATATCTGAGAGTGTGGTGGAGGCAGGTTCCGTGAGTGTTTAGGATCTGGAATGCTCTATCTGAGATTGTGGTGGAGGCAGGTTCAGTGAGTGTTTAGGATCTGGAATGCACTGTCTGAGAGTGTGGTGGAGGCAGGTTCAGTGAGCGTTTAGGATCTGGAATGCACTGCCTGAGAGTGTGGTGGAGGCAGGTTCAGTGAGTGTTTAGGATCTGGAATGCACTATCTGAGAGTGTGGTGGAGGCAGGTTCAGTGTGTGTTTAGGATCTGGAATGCACTGTCTGAGAGTGTGGTGGAGGCGGGTTCAGTGAGTGTTTAGGATCTGGAATGCACTATCTGAGAGTGTGGTGGAGGCAGGTTCAGTGAGTGTTTAGGATCTGGAATGCACTGTCTGAGAATATGGTGGAGGCAGGTTCAGTGAGTGTTTAGGATCTGGAATGCACTATCTGAGAGTGTGGTGGAGGCAGGTTCACTGAGTGTTTAGGATCTGGAATGCACTGTCTGAGAATGTGGTGGAGCCAGGTTCAGTGTGTGTTTAGGATCTGGAATGCACTGCCTGAGAGTGTGGTGGAGGCAGGTTCAGTGAGTGTTTAGGATCTGGAATGCACTATCTGAGAGTGTGGTGGAGGCAGGTTCAGTGTGTGTTTAGGATCTGGAATGCACTATCTGAGAGTGTGGTGGAGGCAGTTTCAGTGTGTGTTTAGGATCTGGAATGCACTGTCTGAGAGTGTAGTGGAGGCAGGTTCAGTGAGTGCTTCGGATCTGGAATGCACTATCTGAGAGTGTGGTGGAGGCAGGTTCAGTGTGTGTTTAGGATCTGGAATGCACTGTCTGAGAGTGTGGTGGAGGCAGGTTCAGTGAGTGTTTAGGATCTGGAATGCACTGTCTGAGAATATGGTGGAGGCAGGTTCAGTGAGTGTTTAGGATCTGGAATGCACTATCTGAGAGTGTGGTGGAGGCAGGTTCACTGAGTGTTTAGGATCTGGAATGCACTGTCTGAGAATGTGGTGGAGCCAGGTTCAGTGTGTGTTTAGGATCTGGAATGCACTGCCTGAGAGTGTGGTGGAGGCAGGTTCAGTGAGTGTTTAGGATCTGGAATGCACTATCTGAGAGTGTGGTGGAGGCAGGTTCAGTGTGTGTTTAGGATCTGGAATGCACTATCTGAGAGTGTGGTGGAGGCAGTTTCAGTGTGTGTTTAGGATCTGGAATGCACTGTCTGAGAGTGTAGTGGAGGCAGGTTCAGTGAGTGCTTCGGATCTGGAATGCACTATCTGAGAGTGTGGTGGAGGCAGGTTCAGTGTGTGTTTAGGATCTGGAATGCACTGTCTGAGAGTGTGGTGGAGGCAGGTTCAGTGAGTGTTTAGGATCTGGAATACACTGTCTGAGAGTGTGGTGGAGGCAGGTTCAGTGAGTGTTTAGGATCTGGAAGGCAATGTCTGAAAGTGTGGTGGAGGCAGGTTCAGTGAGTGTTTAGGATCTGGAATGCACTGTATGAGAGTGTGGCGGAGGCAGGTTCAGTGTGTGTTTAGGATCTGGAATGCACTATCTGAGAGTGTGGTGGAGGCAGGTTCAGTGTGTGTTTAGGATCTGGAATGCACTATCTGAGAGTGTGGTGGAGGCAGGTTCAGTGTGTGTTTAGGATCTGGAATGCACTGTCTGAGAGTGTGGTGGAGGCAGGTTCAGTGAGTGTTTTGGATCTGGAATGCACTGTCTGAGAGTGTGGTGGAGGCAGGTTCAGTGAGTGTTTTGGATCTGGAATGCACTGTCTGAGAGTGTGGTGGAGGCAGGTTCACTGAGTGTTTAGGATCTGGAATACACTGTCTGAGAGTGTGGTGGAGGCAGGTTCAGTGAGTGTTTAGGATCTGGAAGGCAATGTCTGAAAGTGTGGTGGAGGCAGGTTCAGTGAGTGTTTAGGATCTGGAATGCACTGTATGAGAGTGTGGCGGAGGCAGGTTCAGTGTGTGTTTAGGATCTGGAATGCACTGTCTGAGAGTGTGGTGGAGGCAGGTTCAGTGTGTGTTTAGGATCTGGAATGCACTATCTGAGAGTGTGGTGGAGGCAGGTTCAGTGTGTGTTTAGGATCTGGAATGCACTGTCTGAGAGTGTGGTGGAGGCAGGTTCAGTGAGTGTTTTGGATCTGGAATGCACTGTCTGAGAGTGTGGTGGAGGCAGGTTCAGTGAGTGTTTTGGATCTGGAATGCACTGTCTGAGAGTGTGGTGGAGGCAGGTTCAGTGAGTATTTAGGATCTGGAATGCACTATCTGAGAGTGTGGTGGAGGCAGATTCAGTAAGTGTTTAGGATCTGGAATGCACTTTCTGAGAGTGTGGTGGAGGCAGGTTCACTGAGTGTTTAGGATCTGGAATGCACTGTCTGAGAGTGTGGTGGAGGCAGGTTCAGTGAGTGTTTAGGATCTGGAATGCACTGTCTGAGAGTGCGGTGGAGGCTGGTTCAGTGAGTGTTTAGGATCTGGAATGCACTGTCTGAGAGTGTGGTGGAGGCAGTTTCGGTGATTGTTTAGGATCTAGAATGCACTGTCTGAGAGTGTGGTGGAGGCAGGTTCAGTGAGTGTTTAGGATCTGGAATGCACTATCTGAGAGTATGGTGGAAGCAGGTTCAGTGAGTGTTTAGGATCTGGAATGCACATTCTGAGAGTGTGGTGGAGGCAGGTTTGGTGAGTGTTTAGGATCTGGAATGCACTGTCTGAGAGTGTGGTGTTGGCAGGTTCAGTGAGTGTTTAGGATCTGGAATGGACTGTCTGAGAGTGTGGTGGAGGCAGGTTCAGTGAGTGTTTAGGATCTGGAATGCACTGTCTGAGAGTGTGGTGGAGGCAGGTTTGGTGAGTGTTTAGGATCTGGAATGCACTGTCTGAGAGTGTGGTGGAGGCAGGTTCAGTGAGTGTTTAGGATCTGGAATGCACAATCTGAGAGTGTGGTGGAGGCAGATTCAGTGTGTGTTTAGGATCTGGAATGCACTGTCTGAGAGCGTGGTGGAGGCAGGTTCCGTGTGTGTTTAGGATCTCGAATGCACTGTCTGAGAGTGTGGTGGAGGCAGGTTCAGTGGGTGTTTCGGATCTGGAATGGACTGTCTGAGAGTGTGGTGGAGGCAGGTTCAGTGAGTGTTTAGGATCTGGAATGCACTGTCTGAGAGTGTGGTGTTGGCAGGTTCAGTGACTGTTTAGGATCTGGAATGCACTGTCTGAGCGTGTGGTGTTGGCAGGTTCAGTGAGTGTTTAGGATCTGGAATGCACTGTCTGAGAGTGTGGTGGAGGCAGGTTCAGTCAGTGTTTAGGATCTGGAATGCACTATCTGAGATTGTGGTGGATGCAGGTTCACTGAGTGTTTAGGATCTGGAATGCACTGTCTGAGAGTGTGGTGGAGGCAGGTTCAGTGAGTCTTTAGGATCTGGAATGCACTGCCTGAGAGTGTGGTGGAGGCAGGTTCAGTGAGTGTTTAGGATCTGCAATGCACTGCCTGAGAGTGTGGTGGAGGCAGGTTCAGTGAGTGTTTAGGATCTGGAATGCACTATCTGAGATTGTGGTGGAGGCAGGTTCACTGAGTGTTTAGGATCTGGAATGCACTGTCTGAGAGTGTGGTGGAGGCAGGTTCAGTGAGTGTTTAGGATCTGGAATGCACTGCCTGAGATTGTGGTGGAGGCAGGTTCAGTGAGTGTTTAGGATCTGCAATGCACTGCCTGAGAGTGTGGTGGAGGCAGGTTCAGTGGGTGCTTCGGATCTGGAATGCACTGTCTGAGAGTGTGGTGGAGGCAGGTTCAGTGAGTGTTTAGGATCTAGAATGCACTATCTGAGAGTGTGGTGGAGGCAGGTTCATTGAGTGTTTAGGATCTGGAATGCACTGTCTGAGAGTGTGGTGGAGGCAGGTTCACTGAGTGTTTAGGATCTGGAATGCACTGTCTGAGAGTGTGGTGGAGGCAGGTTCAGTGAGTGTTTAGGATCTGGAATGCACTATCTGAGAGTGTGGTGGAGGCAGGTTCACTGAGTGTTTAGGATCTGGAATGCACTATCTGAGAGTGTGGTGGAGGCAGGTTCACTGAGTGTTTAGGATCTGGAATGCACTGTCTGAGAGTGTGGTGGAGGCAGGTTCAGTGAGTGTTTAGGATCTGGAATGCACTGCCTGAGAGTGTGGTGGAGGCAGGTTCAGTGAGTGTTTAGGATCTGGAATGCACTATCTGAGAGTGTGGTGGAGGCAGGTTCAGTGTGTGTTTAGGATCTGGAATGCACTATCTGAGAGTGTGGTGGAGGCAGGTTCAGTGAGTGTTTAGGATCTGGAATACACTGTCTGAGAGTGTGGTGGAGGCAGGTTCATTGAGTGTTTAGGATCTGGAATGCACTGTCTGAGAGTATGGTGGAGGCAGGTTCAGTGAGTGTTTAGGATCTGGAATGCACTATCTGAGAGTGTGGTGGAGGCAGGTTCACTGAGTGTTTAGGATCTGGAATGCACTGCCTGAGAGTGTGGTGGAGGCAGGTTCAGTGAGTGTTTAGGATCTGGAATGCACTATCTGAGAGTGTGGTGGAGGCAGGTTCAGTGTGTGTTTAGGATCTGGAATGCACTATCTGAGAGTGTGGTGGAGGCAGGTTCAGTGAGTGTTTAGGGTCTGGAATACACTGTCTGAGAGTGTGGTGGAGGCAGGTTCAGTGAGTGTTTAGGAACTGGAAGGCAATGTCTGAAAGTGTGGTGGAGGCAAGTTCAGTGAGTGTTTAGGATCTGGAATGCACTATCTGAGAGTGTGGCGGAGGCAGGTTCAGTGTGTGTTTAGGATCTGGAATGCACTGTCTGAGAGTGTGGTGGAGGCAGGTTCAGTGTGTGTTTAGGATCTGGAATGCACTGTCTGAGAGTGTGGTGGAGGCAGGTTCAGTGAGTGTTTTGGATCTGGAATGCACTGTCTGAGAGTGTGGTGGAGGCAGGTTCACTGAGTGTTTAGGATCTGGAATGCACTATCTGAGAGTGTGGTGGAGGCAGATTCAGTGAGTGTTTAGGATCTGGAATGCACTTTCTGAGAGTGTGGTGGAGGCAGGTTCACTGAGTGTTTAGGATCTGGAATGCACTGTCTGAGAGTGTGGTGGAGGCAGGTTCAGTGTGTGTTTAGGATCTGGAATACACTGTCTGAGAGTGTGGTGGAGGCAGGTTCAGTGAGTGTTTAGGATCTGGAATACACTGTCTGAGAGTGTGGTGGAGGCAGGTTCAGTGAGTGTTTAGGATCTGGAATGCACTGCCTGAGAGTGTGGTGGAGGCAGGTTCAGTGAGTGTTTAGGATCTGGAATGCACTATCTGAGAGTGTGGTGGAGGCAGGTTCAGTGGGTGCTTCGGATCTGGAATGCACTGTCTGAGAGTGTGGTGGAGGCAGGTTCAGTGAGTGTTTAGGATCTGGAATGCACTATCTGAGAGTGTGGTGGAGGCAGGTTCAGTGAGTGTTTAGGATCTGGAATGCACTGTCTGAGAGTATGGTGGAGGCAGGTTCAGTGAGTGTTTAGGATCTGGAATGCACTATCTGAGAGTGTGGTGGAGGCAGGTTCACTGAGTGTTTAGGATCTGGAATGCACTGTCTGAGAGTGTAGTGGAGGCAGGTTCAGTGAGTGTTTAGGATCTGGAATGCACTATCTGAGAGTGTGGTGGAGGCAGGTTCAGTGAGTGTTTAGGAACTGGAAGGCAATGTCTGAAAGTGTGGTGGAGGCAGGTTCAGTGTGTGTTTAGGATCTGGAATGCACTATCTGAGAGTGTGGTGGAGGCAGGTTCAGTGAGTGTTTAGGATCTGGAATGCACTGTCTGAGAGTGTGGTGGAGGCAGGTTCAGTGAGTGTTTAGGAACTGGAAGGCAATGTCTGAAAGTGTGGTGGAGGCAGGT
Source organism: Heterodontus francisci (assembly GCF_036365525.1). Taxonomy (NCBI): domain Eukaryota; kingdom Metazoa; phylum Chordata; class Chondrichthyes; order Heterodontiformes; family Heterodontidae; genus Heterodontus; species Heterodontus francisci. The sequence continues at coordinate 108,783,654 of NC_090384.1, read as the reverse complement.
TCAGTGTGTGTTTAGGATCTGGAATGCACTATCTGAGAGTGTGGTGGAGGCAGGTTCAGTGAGTGTTTAGGATCTGGAATGCACTGTCTGAGAGTGTGGTGGAGGCAGGTTCAGTGAGTGTTTAGGAACTGGAAGGCAATGTCTGAAAGTGTGGTGGAGGCAGGTTCAGTGAGTGTTTAGGATCTGGAATGCACTATCTGAGAGTGTGGCGGAGGCAGGTTCAGTGTGTGTTTAGGATCTGGAATGCACTGTCTGAGAGTGTGGTGGAGGCAGGTTCAGTGTGTGTTTAGGATCTGGAATGCACTGTCTGAGAGTGTGGTGGAGGCAGGTTCAGTGAGTGTTTAGGAACTGGAAGGCAATGTCTGAAAGTGTGGTGGAGGCAGGTTCAGTGAGTGTTTAGGATCTGGAATGCACTATCTGAGAGTGTGGCGGAGGCAGGTTCAGTGTGTGTTTAGGATCTGGAATGCACTGTCTGAGAGTGTGGTGGAGGCAGGTTCAGTGTGTGTTTAGGATCTGGAATGCACTGTCTGAGAGTGTGGTGGAGGCAGGTTCAGTGAGTGTTTAGGAACTGGAAGGCAATGTCTGAAAGTGTGGTGGAGGCAGGTTCAGTGAGTGTTTAGGATCTGGAATGCACTGTCTGAGAGTGTGGTGGAGGCAGGTTCAGTGAGTGTTTAGGAACTGGAAGGCAATGTCTGAGAGTGTGGCGGAGGCAGGTTCAGTGTGTGTTTAGGATCTGGAATGCACTGTCTGAGAGTGTGGTGGAGGCAGGTTCAGTGTGTGTTTAGGATCTGGAATGCACTGTCTGAGAGTGTGGTGGAGGCAGGTTCAGTGAGTGTTTTGGATCTGGAATGCACTGTCTGAGAGTGTGGTGGAGGCAGGTTCACTGAGTGTTTAGGATCTGGAATGCACTATCTGAGAGTGTGGTGGAGGCAGATTCAGTGAGTGTTTAGGATCTGGAATGCACTTTCTGAGAGTGTGGTGGAGGCAGGTGCAGTGAGTGTTTAGGATCTGGAATGCACTGTCTGAGAGTGTGGTGTTGGCAGGTTCAGTGACTGTTTAGGATCTGGAATGCACTGTCTGAGCGTGTGGTGTTGGCAGGTTCAGTGAGTGTTTAGGATCTGGAATGCACTGTCTGAGAGTGTGGTGGAGGCAGGTTCAGTCAGTGTTTAGGATCTGGAATACACTGTCTGAGAGTGTAGTGGAGGCAGGTTCAGTGAGTGTTTAGGAACTGGAAGGCAATGTCTGAAAGTGTGGTGGAGGCAGGTTCAGTGAGTGTTTAGGATCTGGAATGCACTATCTGAGAGTGTGGCGAGGGAGGTTCAGTGTGTGTTTAGGATCTGGAATGCACTGTCTGAGAGTGTGGTGGAGGCAGGTTCGGTGATTGTTTAGGATCTAGAATGCACTATCTGAGAGTGTGGTGGAGGCAGGTTCAGTGAGTGTTTAGGATCTGGAATGCACTGTCTGAGAGTGTGGTGGAGGCAGGTTCAGTGAGTGTTTAGGATCTGGAATGCACTATCTGAGAGTATGGTGGAAGCAGGTTCAGTGAGTGTTTAGGATCTGGAATGCACATTCTGAGGGTGTGGTGGAGGCAGGTTTGGTGAGTGTTTAGGATCTGGAATGCACTGCCTGAGAGTGTGGTGGAGGCAGGTTCAGTGAGTGTTTAGGATCTGGAATGCACTATCTGAGAGTGTGGTGGAGGCAGGTTCAGTGGGTGCTTCGGATCTGGAATGCACTGTCTGAGAGTGTGGTGGAGGCAGGTTCAGTGAGTGTTTAGGATCTGGAATGCACTATCTGAGAGTGTGGTGGAGGCAGGTTCAGTGAGTGTTTAGGATCTGGAATGCACTATCTGAGAGTGTGGTGGAGGCAGGTTCACTGAGTGTTTAGGATCTGGAATGCAATGCCTGAGAGTGTGGTGGAGGCAGGTTCAGTGAGTGTTTAGGATCTGGAATGCACTATCTGAGAGTGTGGTGGAGGCAGGTTCAGTGAGTGTTTAGGATCTGGAATGCACTGTCTGAGAGTGTATTGGAGGCAGGTTCAGTGAGTGTTTAGGATCTGGAATGCACTATCTGAGAGTGTGGTGGAGGCAGTTTCAGTGTGTGTTTAGGATCTGGAATGCACTGTCTGAGAGTGTAGTGGAGGCAGGTTCAGTGAGTGTTTAGGATCTGGAATGCACTATCTGAGAGTGTGGTGGAGGCAGGTTCAGTGTGTGTTGAGGATCTGGAATGCACTGTCTGAGAGTGTAGTGGAGGCAGGTTCAGTGAGTGTTTAGGATCTGGAATGCACTATCTGAGAGTGTGGTGGAGGCAGGTTCAGTGTGTGTTTAGGATCTGGAATGCACTATCTGAGAGTGTGGTGGAGGCAGGTTCAGTGAGTGTTTAGGATCTGGAATGCACTGTCTGAGAGTGTGGTGGAGGCAGGTTCAGTGAGTGTTTAGGAACTGGAAGGCAATGTCTGAAAGTGTGGTGGAGGCAGGTTCAGTGAGTGTTTAGGATCTGGAATGCACTGTCTGAGAGTGTGGTGGAGGCAGGTTCAGTGTGTGTTTAGGATCTGGAATGCACTGTCTGAGAGTGTGGTGGAGGCAGGTTCAGTGTGTGTTTAGGATCTGGAATGCACTGTCTGAGAGTGTGGTGGAGGCAGGTTCAGTGTGTGTTTAGGATCTGGAATGCACTGTCTGAGAGTGTGGTGGAGGCAGGTTCAGTGTGTGTTTAGGATCTGGAATGCACTGTCTGAGAGTGTGGCGGAGGCAGGTTCAGTGTGTGTTTAGGATCTGGAATGCACTGTCTGAGAGTGTGGTGGAGGCAGGTTCAGTGTGTGTTTAGGATCTGGAATGCACTGTCTGAGAGTGTGGTGGAGGCAGGTTCAGTGAGTGTTTAGGAACTGGAAGGCAATGTCTGAAAGTGTGGTGGAGGCAGGTTCAGTGAGTGTTTAGGATCTGGAATGCACTATCTGAGAGTGTGGCGAGGGAGGTTCAGTGTGTGTTTAGGATCTGGAATGCACTGTCTGAGAGTGTGGTGGAGGCAGGTTCGGTGATTGTTTAGGATCTAGAATGCACTATCTGAGAGTGTGGTGGAGGCAGGTTCAGTGAGTGTTTAGGATCTGGAATGCACTGTCTGAGAGTGTGGTGGAGGCAGGTTCAGTGAGTGTTTAGGATCTGGAATGCACTATCTGAGAGTATGGTGGAAGCAGGTTCAGTGAGTGTTTAGGATCTGGAATGCACATTCTGAGGGTGTGGTGGAGGCAGGTTTGGTGAGTGTTTAGGATCTGGAATGCACTGCCTGAGAGTGTGGTGGAGGCAGGTTCAGTGAGTGTTTAGGATCTGGAATGCACTATCTGAGAGTGTGGTGGAGGCAGGTTCAGTGGGTGCTTCGGATCTGGAATGCACTGTCTGAGAGTGTGGTGGAGGCAGGTTCAGTGAGTGTTTAGGATCTGGAATGCACTATCTGAGAGTGTGGTGGAGGCAGGTTCAGTGAGTGTTTAGGATCTGGAATGCACTGTCTGAGAGTATGGTGGAGGCAGGTTCAGTGAGTGTTTAGGATCTGGAATGCACTATCTGAGAGTGTGGTGGAGGCAGGTTCACTGAGTGTTTAGGATCTGGAATGCAATGCCTGAGAGTGTGGTGGAGGCAGGTTCAGTGAGTGTTTAGGATCTGGAATGCACTATCTGAGAGTGTGGTGGAGGCAGGTTCAGTGAGTGTTTAGGATCTGGAATGCACTGTCTGAGTGTGTAGTGGAGGCAGGTTCAGTGAGTGTTTAGGATCTGGAATGCACTGTCTGAGAGTGTAGTGGAGGCAGGTTCAGTGAGTGTTTAGGATCTGGAATGCACTATCTGAGAGTGTGGTGGAGGCAGGTTCAGTGTGTGTTGAGGATCTGGAATGCACTGTCTGAGAGTGTAGTGGAGGCAGGTTCAGTGAGTGTTTAGGATCTGGAATGCACTATCTGAGAGTGTGGTGGAGGCAGGTTCAGTGTGTGTTTAGGATCTGGAATGCACTATCTGAGAGTGTGGTGGAGGCAGGTTCAGTGAGTGTTTAGGATCTGGAATGCACTGTCTGAGAGTGTGGTGGAGGCAGGTTCAGTGAGTGTTTAGGAACTGGAAGGCAATGTCTGAAAGTGTGGTGGAGGCAGGTTCAGTGAGTGTTTAGGATCTGGAATGCACTGTCTGAGAGTGTGGTGGAGGCAGGTTCAGTGTGTGTTTAGGATCTGGAATGCACTGTCTGAGAGTGTGGTGGAGGCAGGTTCAGTGTGTGTTTAGGATCTGGAATGCACTGTCTGAGAGTGTGGTGGAGGCAGGTTCAGTGTGTGTTTAGGATCTGGAATGCACTGCCTGAGAGTGTGGTGGAGGCAGGTTCAGTGAGTGTTTAGGATCTGGAATGCACTATCTGAGAGTGTGGTGGAGGCAGGTTCAGTGGGTGCTTCGGATCTGGAATGCACTGTCTGAGAGTGTGGTGGAGGCAGGTTCAGTGAGTGTTTAGGATCTGGAATGCACTATCTGAGAGTGTGGTGGAGGCAGGTTCAGTGAGTGTTTAGGATCTGGAATGCACTGTCTGAGAGTATGGTGGAGGCAGGTTCAGTGAGTGTTTAGGATCTGGAATGCACTATCTGAGAGTGTGGTGGAGGCAGGTTCACTGAGTGTTTAGGATCTGGAATGCAATGCCTGAGAGTGTGGTGGAGGCAGGTTCAGTGAGTGTTTAGGATCTGGAATGCACTATCTGAGAGTGTGGTGGAGGCAGGTTCAGTGAGTGTTTAGGATCTGGAATGCACTGTCTGAGTGTGTAGTGGAGGCAGGTTCAGTGAGTGTTTAGGATCTGGAATGCACTGTCTGAGAGTGTAGTGGAGGCAGGTTCAGTGAGTGTTTAGGATCTGGAATGCACTATCTGAGAGTGTGGTGGAGGCAGGTTCAGTGTGTGTTGAGGATCTGGAATGCACTGTCTGAGAGTGTAGTGGAGGCAGGTTCAGTGAGTGTTTAGGATCTGGAATGCACTATCTGAGAGTGTGGTGGAGGCAGGTTCAGTGTGTGTTTAGGATCTGGAATGCACTATCTGAGAGTGTGGTGGAGGCAGGTTCAGTGAGTGTTTAGGATCTGGAATGCACTGTCTGAGAGTGTGGTGGAGGCAGGTTCAGTGAGTGTTTAGGAACTGGAAGGCAATGTCTGAAAGTGTGGTGGAGGCAGGTTCAGTGAGTGTTTAGGATCTGGAATGCACTGTCTGAGAGTGTGGTGGAGGCAGGTTCAGTGTGTGTTTAGGATCTGGAATGCACTGTCTGAGAGTGTGGTGGAGGCAGGTTCAGTGTGTGTTTAGGATCTGGAATGCACTGTCTGAGAGTGTGGTGGAGGCAGGTTCAGTGTGTGTTTAGGATCTGGAATGCACTGTCTGAGAGTGTGGTGGAGGCAGGTTCAGTGTGTGTTTAGGATCTGGAATGCACTGTCTGAGAGTGTGGCGGAGGCAGGTTCAGTGTGTGTTTAGGATCTGGAATGCACTGTCTGAGAGTGTGGTGGAGGCAGGTTCAGTGTGTGTTTAGGATCTGGAATGCACTGTCTGAGAGTGTGGTGGAGGCAGGTTCAGTGAGTGTTTAGGAACTGGAAGGCAATGTCTGAAAGTGTGGTGGAGGCAGGTTCAGTGAGTGTTTAGGAACTGGAAGGCAATGTCTGAAAGTGTGGTGGAGGCAGGTTCAGTGAGTGTTTAGGATCTGGAATGCACTATCTGAGAGTGTGGTGGAGGCAGGTTCAGTGAGTGTTTAGGATCTGGAATGCACTGTCTGAGAGTGTGGCGGAGGCAGGTTCAGTGTGTGTTTAGGATCTGGAATGCACTGTCTGAGAGTGTGGTGGAGGCAGGTTCAGTGTGTGTTTAGGATCTGGAATGCACTGTCTGAGAGTGTGGTGGAGGCAGGTTCAGTGTGTGTTTAGGATCTGGAATGCACTGTCTGAGAGTGTGGTGGAGGCAGGTTCAGTGAGTGTTTTGGATCTGGAATGCACTGTCTGAGAGTGTGGTGGAGGCAGGTTCACTGAGTGTTTAGGATCTGGAATGCACTATCTGAGAGTGTAGTGGAGGCAGATTCAGTGAGTGTTTAGGATCTGGAATGCACTTTCTGAGAGTGTGGTGGAGGCAGGTTCACTGAGTGTTTAGGATCTGGAATGCACTGTCTGAGAGTGTGGTGTTGGCAGGTTCAGTGACTGTTTAGGATCTGGAATGCACTGTCTGAGCGTGTGGTGTTGGCAGGTTCAGTGAGTGTTTAGGATCTGGAATGCACTGTCTGAGAGTGTGGTGGAGGCAGGTTCAGTGAGTGTTGAGGATCTGGAATGCACTGTCTGAGAGTGTGGTGGAGGCAGGTTCAGTCAGTGTTTAGGATCTGGAATACACTGTCTGAGAGTGTAGTGGAGGCAGGTTCAGTGAGTGTTTAGGAACTGGAAGGCAATGTCTGAAAGTGTGGTGGAGGCAGGTTCAGTGAGTGTTTAGGATCTGGAATGCACTATCTGAGAGTGTGGCGGAGGCAGGTTCAGTGAATGTTTAGGATCTGGAATGCACTGTCTGAGAGTGTGGTGGAGGCAGGTTCAGTGTGTGTTTAGGATCTGGAATGCACTGTCTGAGAGTGTGGTGGAGGCAGGTTCGGTGATTGTTTAGGATCTAGAATGCACTATCTGAGAGTGTGGTGGAGGCAGATTCAGTGAGTGTTTAGGATCTGGAATGCACTGTCTGAGAGTGTGGTGGAGGCAGGTTCAGTGAGTGTTTAGGATCTGGAATGCACTATCTGAGAGTATGGTGGAAGCAGGTTCAGTGAGTGTTTAGGATCTGGAATGCACATTCTGAGGGTGTGGTGGAGGCAGGTTTGGTGAGTGTTTAGGATCTGGAATGCACTGTCTGAGAGTGTGGTGGAGGCAGGTTCAGTGGGTGTTTCGGATCTGGAATGGACTATCTGAGAGTGTGCTGGAGGCAGGTTCAGTGAGTGTTTAGGATCTGGAATGCACTGTCTGAGAGTGTGGTGTTGGCAGGTTCAGTGAGTGTTTAGGATCTGGAATGGACTGTCTGAGAGTGTGGTGGAGGCAGGTTCAGTGAGTGTTTAGCATCTGGAATGCCCTGTCTGAGAGTGTGGTGGAGGCAGGTTCCGTGTGTGGTTAGGATCTGGAATGCACTGTCTGAGAGCGTGGTGGAGGCAGGTTCCGTGTGTGTTTAGGATCTGGAATGCACTGTCTGAGAGTGTGGTGGAGGCAGGTTCAGTGGGTGTTTCGGATCTGGAATGGACTGTCTGAGAGTGTGGTGGAGGCAGGTTCAGTGAGTGTTTAGGATCTGGAATGCACTGTCTGAGAGTGTGGTGGAGGCAGGTTCAGTGAGTGTTTAGGATCTGGAATGCACTGTCTGAGCGTGTGGTGTTGGCAGGTTCAGTGAGTGTTTAGGATCTGGAATGCACTCTCTGAGAGTGTGGTGGAGGCAGGTTCAGTCAGTGTTTAGGATCTGGAATGCACTATCTGAGAGTGTGGTGGAGGCAGGTTCCGTCAGTGTTTAGGATCTGGAATGTACTGTCTGAGAGTGTGGTGGAGGCAGGTTCAGTCAGTGTTTAGGATCTGGAATGCACTGTCTGAGAGTATGGTGGAGGCAGGTTCCGTGAGTGTTTAGGATCTGGAATGCACTGTCTGAGAGTGTGGTGGAGGCAGGTTCAGTGAGTGTTTAGGATCTGGAATGCACTGCCTGAGAGTGTGGTGGAGGCAGGTTCAGTGAGTGTTTAGGATCTGGAATGCACTATCTGAGAGTGTGGTGGAGGCAGGTTCAGTGTGTGTTTAGGATCTGGAATGCACTGTCTGAGCGTGTGGTGGAGGCAGGTTCAGTCAGTGTTTAGGATCTGGAATGCACTATCTGAGAGTGTGGTGGAGGCAGGTTCAATGAGTGTTTAGGATCTGGAATGCACTGTCTGAGAGTATGGTGGAGGCAGGTTCAGTGAGTGTTTAGGATCTGGGATGCACTATCTGAGAGTGTGGTGGAGGCAGGTTCAGTGAGTGTTTAGGATCTGGAATGCACTATCTGAGAGTGTGGTGGAGGCAGTTTCAGTGAGTGTTTAGGATCTGGAATGCACTATCTGAGAGTGTGGTGGAGGCAGGTTCACTGATTGTTTAGGGTCTGGAATGCACTGTCTGAGAGTGTGGTGGAGGCAGGTTCAGTGAGTGTTTAGGATCTGGAATGCACTGCCTGAGAGTGTGGTGGAGGCAGGTTCAGTGAGTGTTTAGGATCTGGAATGCACTATCTGAGAGTGTGGTGGAGGCAGGTTCAGTGTGTGTTTAGGATCTGGAATGCACTATCTGAGAGTGTGGTGGAGGCAGTTTCAGTGTGTGTTTAGGATCTGGAATGCACTGTCTGAGAGTGTAGTGGAGGCAGGTTCAGTGAGTGTTTAGGATCTGGAATGCACTATCTGAGAGTGTGGTGGAGGCAGGTTCAGTGTGTGTTTAGGATCTGGAATGCACTGTCTGAGAGTGTGGTGGAGGCAGGTTCAGTGAGTGTTTAGGATCTGGAATGCACTATCTGAGAGTGTGGTGGAGGCAGGTTCAGTGTGTGTTTAGGATCTGGAATGCACTATCTGAGAGTGTGGTGGAGGCAGGTTCAGTGAGTGTTTAGGATCTGGAAGGCAATGTCTGAAAGTGTGGTGGAGGCAGGTTCAGTGAGTGTTTAGGATCTGGAATGCACTGTCTGAGAGTGTGGCGGAGGCAGGTTCAGTGTGTGTTTAGGATCTGGAATGCACTGTCTGAGAGTGTGGTGGAGGCAGGTTCAGTGTGTGTTTAGGATCTGGAATGCACTGTCTGAGAGTGTGGTGGAGGCAGGTTCAGTGAGTGTTTTGGATCTGGAATGCACTGTCTGAGAGTGTGGTGGAGGCAGGTTCACTGAGTGTTTAGGATCTGGAATGCACTATCTGAGAGTGTGGCGGAGGCAGGTTCAGTGTGTGTTTAGGATCTGGAATGCACTGTCTGAGAGTGTGGTGGAGGCAGGTTCAGTGAGTGTTTTGGATCTGGAATGCACTGTCTGAGAGTGTGGTGGAGGCAGGTTCAGTGAGTGTTTAGGATCTGGAATGCACTTTCTGAGAGTGTGGTGGAGGCAGGTTCACTGAGTGTTTAGGATCTGGAATGCACTATCTGAGAGTGTGGTGGAGGCAGATTCAGTGAGTGTTTAGGATCTGGAATGCACTTTCTGAGAGTGTGGTGGAGGCAGGTTCACTGAGTGTTTAGGATCTGGAATGCACTGTCTGAGAGCGTGGTGGAGGCAGGTTCAGTGAGTGTTTAGGATCTGGAATGCACTGTCTGAGAGTGTGGTGGAGGCAGGTTCAGTGAGTGTTTAGGATCTGGAATGCACTGTCTGAGAGTGTGGTGGAGGCAGGTTCGGTGATTGTTTAGGATCTAGAATGCACTATCTGAGAGTCTGGTGGAGGCAGATTCAGTGAGTGTTTAGGATCTGGAATGCACTGTCTGAGAGTGTGGTGGAGGCAGGTTCAGTGAGTGTTTAGGATCTGGAATGCACTATCTGAGAGTATGGTGGAAGCAGGTTCAGTGAGTGTTTAGGATCTGGAATGCACATTCTGAGGGTGTGGTGGAGGCAGGTTTGGTGAGTGTTTAGGATCTGGAATGCACTGTCTGAGAGTGTGGTGGAGGCAGGTTCAGTGGGTGTTTCGGATCTGGAATGGACTATCTGAGAGTGTGGTGGAGGCAGGTTCAGTGAGTGTTTAGGATCTGGAATGCACTGTCTGAGAGTGTGGTGTTGGCAGGTTCAGTGAGTGTTTAGGATCTGGAATGGACTGTCTGAGAGTGTGGTGGAGGCAGGTTCAGTGAGTGTTTAGCATCTGGAATGCACTGTCTGAGAGTGTGGTGGAGGCAGGTTCCGTGTGTGTTTAGGATCTGGAATGCACTGTCTGAGAGCGTGGTGGAGGCAGGTTCCGTGTGTGTTTAGGATCTGGAATGCACTGTCTGAGAGTGTGGTGGAGGCAGGTTCAGTGGGTGTTTCGGATCTGGAATGGACTGTCTGAGAGTGTGGTGGAGGCAGGTTCAGTGAGTGTTTAGGATCTGGAATGCACTGTCTGAGAGTGTGGTGGAGGCAGGTTCAGTGAGTGTTTAGGATCTGGAATGCACTGTCTGAGCGTGTGGTGTTGGCAGGTTCAGTGAGTGTTTAGGATCTGGAATGCACTATCTGAGAGTGTGGTGGAGGCAGGTTCAGTCAGTGTTTAGGATCTGGAATGCACTATCTGAGAGTGTGGTGGAGGCAGGTTCCGTGAGTGTTTAGGATCTGGAATGTACTGTCTGAGAGTGTGGTGGAGGCAGGTTCAGTCAGTGTTTAGGATCTGGAATGCACTGTCTGAGAGTATGGTGGAGGCAGCTTCCGTGAGTGTTTAGGATCTGGAATGCACTGTCTGAGAGTGTGGTGGAGGCAGGTTCAGTGAGTGTTTAGGATCTGGAATGCACTGCCTGAGAGTGTGGTGGAGGCAGGTTCAGTGAGTGTTTAGGATCTGGAATGCACTATCTGAGAGTGTGGTGGAGGCAGGTTCAGTGTGTGTTTAGGATCTGGAATGCACTGTCTGAGCGTGTGGTGGAGGCAGGTTCTGTCAGTGTTTAGGATCTGGAATGCACTATCTGAGAGTGTGGTGGAGGCAGGTTCAGTGTGTGTTTAGGATCTGGAATGCACTATCTGAGAGTGTGGTGGAGGCAGGTTCAGTGTGTGTTTAGGATCTGGAATGCACTATCTGAGAGTGTGGTGGAGGCAGGTTCAGTGAGTGTTTAGGATCTGGAATGCACTGTATGAGAGTGTGGCGGAGGCAGGTTCAGTGTGTGTTTAGGATCTGGAATGCACTGTCTGAGAGTGTGGTGGAGGCAGGTTCAGTGTGTGTTTAGGATCTGGAATGCACTATCTGAGAGTGTGGTGGAGGCAGGTTCAGTGTGTGTTTAGGATCTGGAATGCACTGTCTGAGAGTGTGGTGGAGGCAGGTTCAGTGAGTGTTTAGGATCTGGAATGCACTATCTGAGAGTGTGGTGGAGGCAGATTCAGTGAGTGTTTAGGATCTGGAATGCACTATCTGAGAGTGTGGTGGAGGCAGATTCAGTGAGTGTTTAGGATCTGGAATGCACTTTCTGAGAGTGTGGTGGAGGCAGGTTCACTGAGTGTTTAGGATCTGGAATGCACTTTCTGAGAGTGTGGTGGAGGCAGGTTCACTGAGTGTTTAGGATCTGGAATGCACTTTCTGAGAGTGTGGTGGAGGCAGATTCAGTGAGTGTTTAGGATCTGGAATGCACTTTCTGAGAGTGTGGTGGAGGCAGGTTCACTGAGTGTTTAGGATCTGGAATGCACTTTCTGAGAGTGTGGTGGAGGCAGGTTCAGTGAGTGTTTAGGATCTGGAATGCACTGTCTGAGAGTGTGGTGGAGGCAGGTTCAGTGAGTGTTTAGGATCTGGAATGCACTATCTGAGAGTATGGTGGAAGCAGGTTCAGTGAGTGTTTAGGATCTGGAATGCACTGTCTGAGAGTGTGGTGGAGGCAGATTCAGTGAGTGTTTAGGATCTGGAATGCACTGTCTGAGAGTGTGGTGGAGGCAGGTTCAGTGAGTGTTTAGGATCTGGAATGCACATTCTGAGAGTGTGGTGGAGGCAGGTTCAGTGGGTGCTTCGGATCTGGAATGGACTATCTGAGAGTGTGGTGGAGGCAGGTTCAGTGAGTGTTTATGATCTGGAATGCACTGTCTGAGAGTGTGGTGTTGGCAGGTTCAGTGAGTGTTTAGGATCTGGAATGGACTGTCTGAGAGTGTGGTGGAGGCAGGTTCAGTGAGTGTTTAGGATCTGGAATGCACTGTCTGAGAGTGTGGTGGAGGCAGGTTTGGTGAGTGTTTAGGATCTGGAATGCACTGTCTGAGAGTGTGGTGGAGGCAGGTTCAGTGAGTGTTTAGGATCTGGAATGCACAGTCTGAGAGTGTGGTGGAGGCAGATTCAGTGTGTGTTTAGGATCTGGAATGCACTGTCTGAGAGCGTGGTGGAGGCAGGTTCCGTGTGTGTTTAGGATCTGGAATGCACTGTCTGAGAGTGTGGTGGAGGCAGGTTCAGTGGGTGTTTCGGATCTGGAATGGACTGTCTGAGAGTGTGGTGGAGGCAGGTTCAGTGAGTGTTTAGGATCTGGAATGCACTGTCTGAGAGTGTGGTGTTGGCAGGTTCAGTGAGTGTTTAGGATCTGGAATGCACTCTCTGAGCGTGTGGTGTTGGCAGGTTCAGTGAGTGTTTAGGATCTGGAATGCACTGTCTGAGAGTGTGGTGGAGGCAGGTTCAGTCAGTGTTTAGGATCTGGAATGCACTGTCTGAGAGTGTGGTGGAGGCAGGTTCAGTCAGTGTTTAGGATCTGGAATGCACTATCTGAGAGTGTGGTGGAGGCAGGTTCAGTCAGTGTTTAGGATCTGGAATGCACTGTCTGAGAGTATGGTGGAGGCAGGTTCCGTGAGTGTTTAGGATCTGGAATGCACTATCTGAGAGTGTGGTGGAGGCAGGTTCAGTGAGTGTTTGGGATCTGGAATGCACTGCCTGAGAGTGTGGTGGAGGCAGGTTCAGTGAGTGTTTAGGATCTGGAATGCACTGCCTGAGAGTGTGGTGGAGGCAGGTTCAGTGAGTGTTTAGGATCTGGAATGCACTGTCTGAGAGTGTGGTGGAGGCAGGTTCAGTGAGTGTTTAGGATCTGGAATGCACTGCATGAGAGTGTGGTGGAGGCAGGTTCAGTGAGTGTTTAGGATCTGGAATGCACTGTCTGAGAGTGTGGTGGAGGCAGGTTCCGTGAGTGTTTAGGATCTGGAATGCACTGTCTGAGAGTGTGGTGGAGGCAGGTTCCGTGAGTGTTTAGGATCTGGAATGCACTGTCTGAGAGTATGGTGGAGGCAGGTTCAGTCAGTGTTTTGGATCTGGAATGCACTGTCTGAGAGTGTGGTGGAGGCAGGTTCACTGAGTGTTTAGGATCTGGAATGCACTATCTGAGAGTGTGGCGGAGGCAGGTTCAGTGTGTGTTTAGGATCTGGAATGCACTGTCTGAGAGTGTGGTGGTGGCAGGTTCAGTGTGTGTTTAGGATCTGGAATGCACTGTCTGAGAGTGTGGTGGAGGCAGGTTCAGTGAGTGTTTTGGATCTGGAATGCACTGTCTGAGAGTGTGGTGGAGGCAGGTTCACTGAGTGTTTAGGATCTGGAATGCACTATCTGAGAGTGTGGTGGAGGCAGATTCAGTGAGTGTTTAGGATCTGGAATGCACTTTCTGAGAGTGTAGTGGAGGCAGGTTCACTGAGTGTTTAGGATCTGGAATGCACTGTCTGAGAGCGTGGTGGAGGCAGGTTCAGTGAGTGTTTAGGATCTGGAATGCACTGTCTGAGAGTGTGGTGGAGGCAGGTTCAGTGAGTGTTTAGGATCTGGAATGCACTGTCTGAGAGTGTGGTGGAGGCAGGTTCGGTGATTGTTTAGGATCTAGAATGCACTATCTGAGAGTGTGGTGGAGGCAGATTCAGTGAGTGTTTAGGATCTGGAATGCACTGTCTGAGAGTGTGGTGGAGGCAGGTTCAGTGAGTGTTTAGGATCTGGAATGCACTATCTGAGAGTATGGTGGAAGCAGGTTCAGTGAGTGTTTAGGATGTGGAATGCACATTCTGAGGGTGTGGTGGAGGCAGGTTTGGTGAGTGTTTAGGATCTGGAATGCACTGTCTGAGAGTGTGGTGGAGGCAGGTTCAGTGGGTGTTTCGGATCTGGAATGGACTATCTGAGAGTGTGGTGGAGGCAGGTTCAGTGAGTGTTTAGGATCTGGAATGCACTGTCTGAGAGTGTGGTGTTGGCAGGTTCAGTGAGTGTTTAGGATCTGGAATGGACTGTCTGAGAGTGTGGTGGAGGCAGGTTCAGTGAGTGTTTAGCATCTGGAATGCACTGTCTGAGAGTGTGGTGGAGGCAGGTTCCGTGTGTGTTTAGGATCTGGAATGCACTGTCTGAGAGCGTGGTGGAGGCAGGTTCCGTCTGTGTTTAGGATCTGGAATGCACTGTCTGAGAGTGTGGTGGAGGCAGGTTCAGTGGGTGTTTCGGATCTGGAATGGACTGTCTGAGAGTGTGGTGGAGGCAGGTTCAGTGATTGTTTAGGATCTGGAATGCACTGTCTGAGAGTGTGGTGGAGGCAGGTTCAGTGAGTGTTTAGGATCTGGAATGCACTGTCTGAGCGTGTGGTGTTGGCAGGTTCAGTGAGTGTTTAGGATCTGGAATGCACTATCTGAGAGTGTGGTGGAGGCAGGTTCAGTCAGTGTTTAGGATCTGGAATGCACTATCTGAGAGTGTGGTGGAGGCAGGTTCCGTGAGTGTTTAGGATCTGGAATGTACTGTCTGAGAGTGTGGTGGAGGCAGGTTCAGTCAGTGTTTAGGATCTGGAATGCACTGTCTGAGAGTATGGTGGAGGCAGCTTCCGTGAGTGTTTAGGATCTGGAATGCACTGTCTGAGAGTGTGGTGGAGGCAGGTTCAGTGAGTGTTTAGGATCTGGAATGCACTGCCTGAGAGTGTGGTGTAGGCAGGTTCAGTGAGTGTTTAGCATCTGGAATGCACTGTCTGAGCGTGTGGTGGAGGCAGGTTCTGTCAGTGTTTAGGATCTGGAATGCACTATCTGAGAGTGTGGTGGAGGCAGGTTCAATGAGTGTTTAGGATCTGGAATGCACTGTCTGAGAGTATGGTGGAGGCAGGTTCAGTGAGTGTTTAGGATCTGGAATGCACTATCTGAGAGTGTGGTGGAGGCAGGTTCACTGAGTGTTTAGGATCTGGAATGCACTGTCTGAGAGTGTGGTGGAGGCAGGTTCAGTGAGTGTTTAGGATCTGGAATGCACTGCCTGAGAGTGTGGTGGAGGCAGGTTCAGTGAGTGTTTAGGATCTGGAATGCACTATCTGAGAGTGTGGTGGAGGCAGTTTCAGTGTGTGTTTAGGATCTGGAATGCACTGTCTGAGAGTGTAGTGGAGGCAGGTTCAGTGAGTGTTTAGGATCTGGAATGCACTGTCTGAGAGTGTGGTGGAGGCAGGTTCACTGAGTGTTTCGGATCTGGAATGCACTATCTGAGAGTGTGGTGGAGGCAGGTTCAGTGTGTGTTTAGGATCTGGAATGCACTGTCTGAGAGTGTGGTGGAGGCAGGTTCAGTGAGTGTTTAGGATCTGGAATGCACTATCTGAGAGTGTGGTGAAGGCAGGTTAAGTGTGTGTTTAGGATCTGGAATGCACTATCTGAGAGTGTGGTGGAGGCAGGTTCAGTGAGTGTTTAGGATCTGGAATACACTGTCTGAGAGTGTGGTGGAGGCAGGTTTGGTGAGTGTTTAGGATCTGGAAGGCAATGTCTGAAAGTGTGGTGGAGGCAGGTTCAGTGAGTGTTTAGGATCTGGAATGCACTGTATGAGAGTGTGGCGGAGGCAGGTTCAGTGTGTGTTTAGGATCTGGAATGCACTGTCTGAGAGTGTGGTGGAGGCAGGTTCAGTGTGTGTTTAGGATCTGGAATGCACTATCTGAGAGTGTGGTGGAGGCAGGTTCAGTGTGTGTTTAGGATCTGGAATGCACTGTCTGAGAGTGTGGTGGAGGCAGGTTCAGTGAGTGTTTTGGATCTGGAATGCACTGTCTGAGAGTGTGGTGGAGGCAGGTTCACTGAGTGTTTAGGATCTGGAATGCACTATCTGAGAGTGTGGTGGAGGCAGATTCAGTGAGTGTTTAGGATCTGGAATGCACTATCTGAGAGTGTGGTGGAGGCAGATTCAGTGAGTGTTTAGGATCTGGAATGCACTTTCTGAGAGTGTGGTGGAGGCAGGTTCACTGAGTGTTTAGGATCTGGAATGCACTGTCTGAGAGTGTGGTGGAGGCAGGTTCGGTGATTGTTTAGGATCTAGAATGCACTGTCTGAGAGTGTCTTGGAGGCAGGTTCAGTGAGTGTTTAGGATCTGGAATGCACTATGTGAGAGTATGGTGGAAGCAGGTTCAGTGAGTGTTTAGGATCTGGAATGCACTGTCTGAGAGTGTGGTGGAGGCAGATTCAGTGAGTGTTTAGGATCTGGAATGCACTGTCTGAGAGTGTGGTGGAGGCAGGTTCAGTGAGTGTTTAGGATCTGGAATGCACATTCTGAGAGTGTGGTGGAGGCAGGTTCAGTGGGTGCTTCGGATCTGGAATGGACTATCTGAGAGTGTGGTGGAGGCAGGTTCAGTGAGTGTTTAGGATCTGGAATGCACTGTCTGAGAGTGTGGTGTTGGCAGGTTCAGTGAGTGTTTAGGATCTGGAATGGACTGTCTGAGAGTGTGGTGGAGGCAGGTTCAGTGAGTGTTTAGGATCTGGAATGCACTGTCTGAGAGTGTGGTGTTGGCAGGTTCAGTGAGTGTTTAGGATCTGGAATGGACTGTCTGAGAGTGTGGTGGAGGCAGGTTCAGTGAGTGTTTAGGATCTGGAATGCACTTTCTGAGAGTGTGGTGGAGGCAGGTTCACTGAGTGTTTAGGATCTGGAATGCACTGTCTGAGCGTGTGGTGTTGGCAGGTTCAGTGAGTGTTTAGGATCTGGAATGCACTATCTGAGAGTGTGGTGGAGGCAGGTTCAGTCAGTGTTTAGGATCTGGAATGCACTATCTGAGAGTGTGGTGGAGGCAGGTTCCGTGAGTGTTTAGGATCTGGAATGTACTGTCTGAGAGTGTGGTGGAGGCAGGTTCAGTCAGTGTTTAGGATCTGGAATGCACTGTCTGAGAGTATGGTGGAGGCAGCTTCCGTGAGTGTTTAGGATCTGGAATGCACTGTCTGAGAGTGTGGTGGAGGCAGGTTCAGTGAGTGTTTAGGATCTGGAATGCACTGCCTGAGAGTGTGGTGTAGGCAGGTTCAGTGAGTGTTTAGCATCTGGAATGCACTGTCTGAGCGTGTGGTGGAGGCAGGTTCTGTCAGTGTTTAGGATCTGGAATGCACTATCTGAGAGTGTGGTGGAGGCAGGTTCAATGAGTGTTTAGGATCTGGAATGCACTGTCTGAGAGTATGGTGGAGGCAGGTTCAGTGAGTGTTTAGGATCTGGAATGCACTATCTGAGAGTGTGGTGGAGGCAGGTTCACTGAGTGTTTAGGATCTGGAATGCACTGTCTGAGAGTGTGGTGGAGGCAGGTTCAGTGAGTGTTTAGGATCTGGAATGCACTGCCTGAGAGTGTGGTGGAGGCAGGTTCAGTGAGTGTTTAGGATCTGGAATGCACTATCTGAGAGTGTGGTGGAGGCAGTTTCAGTGTGTGTTTAGGATCTGGAATGCACTGTCTGAGAGTGTAGTGGAGGCAGGTTCAGTGAGTGTTTAGGATCTGGAATGCACTGTCTGAGAGTGTGGTGGAGGCAGGTTCACTGAGTGTTTCGGATCTGGAATGCACTATCTGAGAGTGTGGTGGAGGCAGGTTCAGTGTGTGTTTAGGATCTGGAATGCACTGTCTGAGAGTGTGGTGGAGGCAGGTTCAGTGAGTGTTTAGGATCTGGAATGCACTATCTGAGAGTGTGGTGAAGGCAGGTTAAGTGTGTGTTTAGGATCTGGAATGCACTATCTGAGAGTGTGGTGGAGGCAGGTTCAGTGAGTGTTTAGGATCTGGAATACACTGTCTGAGAGTGTGGTGGAGGCAGGTTTGGTGAGTGTTTAGGATCTGGAAGGCAATGTCTGAAAGTGTGGTGGAGGCAGGTTCAGTGAGTGTTTAGGATCTGGAATGCACTGTATGAGAGTGTGGCGGAGGCAGGTTCAGTGTGTGTTTAGGATCTGGAATGCACTGTCTGAGAGTGTGGTGGAGGCAGGTTCAGTGTGTGTTTAGGATCTGGAATGCACTATCTGAGAGTGTGGTGGAGGCAGGTTCAGTGTGTGTTTAGGATCTGGAATGCACTGTCTGAGAGTGTGGTGGAGGCAGGTTCAGTGAGTGTTTTGGATCTGGAATGCACTGTCTGAGAGTGTGGTGGAGGCAGGTTCACTGAGTGTTTAGGATCTGGAATGCACTATCTGAGAGTGTGGTGGAGGCAGATTCAGTGAGTGTTTAGGATCTGGAATGCACTATCTGAGAGTGTGGTGGAGGCAGATTCAGTGAGTGTTTAGGATCTGGAATGCACTTTCTGAGAGTGTGGTGGAGGCAGGTTCACTGAGTGTTTAGGATCTGGAATGCACTGTCTGAGAGTGTGGTGGAGGCAGGTTCGGTGATTGTTTAGGATCTAGAATGCACTGTCTGAGAGTGTGGTGGAGGCAGGTTCAGTGAGTGTTTAGGATCTGGAATGCACTATGTGAGAGTATGGTGGAAGCAGGTTCAGTGAGTGTTTAGGATCTGGAATGCACTGTCTGAGAGTGTGGTGGAGGCAGATTCAGTGAGTGTTTAGGATCTGGAATGCACTGTCTGAGAGTGTGGTGGAGGCAGGTTCAGTGAGTGTTTAGGATCTGGAATGCACATTCTGAGAGTGTGGTGGAGGCAGGTTCAGTGGGTGCTTCGGATCTGGAATGGACTATCTGAGAGTGTGGTGGAGGCAGGTTCAGTGAGTGTTTAGGATCTGGAATGCACTGTCTGAGAGTGTGGTGTTGGCAGGTTCAGTGAGTGTTTAGGATCTGGAATGGACTGTCTGAGAGTGTGGTGGAGGCAGGTTCAGTGAGTGTTTAGGATCTGGAATGCACTGTCTGAGAGTGTGGTGTTGGCAGGTTCAGTGAGTGTTTAGGATCTGGAATGGACTGTCTGAGAGTGTGGTGGAGGCAGGTTCAGTGAGTGTTTAGGATCTGGAATGCACTTTCTGAGAGTGTGGTGGAGGCAGGTTCACTGAGTGTTTAGGATCTGGAATGCACTGTCTGAGAGTGTGGTGGAGGCAGGTTCGGTGATTGTTTAAGATCTAGAATGCACTGTCTGAGAGTGTGGTGGAGGCAGGTTCAGTGAGTGTTTAGGATCTGGAATGCACTATGTGAGAGTATGGTGGAAACAGGTTCAGTGAGTGTTTAGGATCTGGAATGCACTGTCTGAGAGTGTGGTGGAGGCAGATTCAGTGAGTGTTTAGGATCTGGAATGCACTGTCTGAGAGTGTGGTGGAGGCAGGTTCAGTGAGTGTTTAGGATCTGGAATGCACATTCTGAGAGTGTGGTGGAGGCAGGTTCAGTGGGTGCTTCGGATCTGGAATGGACTATCTGAGAGTGTGGTGGAGGCAGGTTCAGTGAGTGTTTAGGATCTGGAATGCACTGTCTGAGAGTGTGGTGTTGGCAGGTTCAGTGAGTGTTTAGGATCTGGAATGGACTGTCTGAGAGTGTGGTGGAGGCAGGTTCAGTGAGAGTTTAGGATCTGGAATGCACTGTCTGAGAGTGTGGTGTTGGCAGGTTCAGTGAGTGTTTAGGATCTGGAATGGACTGTCTGAGAGTGTGGTGGAGGCAGGTTCAGTGAGTGTTTAGGATCTGGAATGCACTGTCTGAGAGTGTGGTGTTGGCAGGTTCAGTGAGTGTTTAGGATCTGGAATGGACTGTCTGAGAGTGTGGTGGAGGCAGGTTCAGTGAGTGTTTAGGATCTGGAATGCACTGTCTGAGAGTGTGGTGTTGGCAGGTTCAGTGAGTGTTTAGGATCTGGAATGGACTGTCTGAGAGTGTGGTGGAGGCAGGTTCAGTGAGTGTTTAGGATCTGGAATGCACTGTCTGAGAGTGTGGTGGAGGCAGGTTTGGTGTGTGTTTAGGATCTGGAATGCACTGTCTGAGAGTGTGGTGGAGGCAGGTTCAGTGAGTGTTTAGGATCTGGAATGCACAGTCTGAGAGTGTGGTGGAGGCAGATTCAGTGTGTGTTTAGGATCTGGAATGCACTGTCTGAGAGCGTGGTGGAGGCAGGTTCCGTGTGTGTTTAGGATCTGGAATGCACTGTCTGAGAGTGTGGTGGAGGCAGGTTCAGTGGGTGTTTCGGATCTGGAATGGACTGTCTGAGAGTGTGGTGGAGGCAGGTTCAGTGAGTGTTTAGGATCTGGAATGCACTGTCTGAGAGTGTGGTGTTGGCAGGTTCAGTGACTGTTTAGGATCTGGAATGCACTGTCTGAGCGTGTGGTGTTGGCAGGTTCAGTGAGTGTTTAGGATCTGGAATGCACTGTCTGAGAGTGTGGTGGAGGCAGGTTCAGTCAGTGTTTAGGATCTGGCATGCACTATCTGAGAGTGTGGTGGAGGCAGTTTCAGTGTGTGTTTAGGATCTGGAATGCACTGTCTGAGAGTGTAGTGGAGGCAGGTTCACTGAGTGTTTCGGATCTGGAATGCACTATCTGAGAGTGTGGTGGAGGCAGGTTCAGTGTGTCTTTAGGATCTGGAATGCACTGTCTGAGAGTGTGGTGGAGGCAGGTTCAGTGAGTGTTTAGGATCTGGAATGCACTATCTGAGAGTGTGGTGGAGGCAGGTTAAGTGTGTGTTTAGGATCTGGAATGCACTATCTGAGAGTGTGGTGGAGGCAGGTTCAGTGAGTGTTTAGGATCTGGAAGGCAATGTCTGAAAGTGTGGTGGAGGCAGGTTCAGTGAGTGTTTAGGATCTGGAATGCACTTTCTGAGAGTGTGGTGGAGGCAGGTTCACTGAGTGTTTAGGATCTGGAATGCACTGTCTGAGAGTGTGGTGGAGGCAGGTTCGGTGATTGTTTAGGATCTAGAATGCACTGTCTGAGAGTGTGGTGGAGGCAGGTTCAGTGAGTGTTTAGGATCTGGAATGCACTATGTGAGAGTATGGTGGAAACAGGTTCAGTGAGTGTTTAGGATCTGGAATGCACTGTCTGAGAGTGTGGTGGAGGCAGATTCAGTGAGTGTTTAGGATCTGGAATGCACTGTCTGAGAGTGTGGTGGAGGCAGGTTCAGTGAGTGTTTAGGATCTGGAATGCACATTCTGAGAGTGTGGTGGAGGCAGGTTCAGTGGGTGCTTCGGATCTGGAATGGACTATCTGAGAGTGTGGTGGAGGCAGGTTCAGTGAGTGTTTAGGATCTGGAATGCACTGTCTGAGAGTGTGGTGTTGGCAGGTTCAGTGAGTGTTTAGGATCTGGAATGGACTGTCTGAGAGTGTGGTGGAGGCAGGTTCAGTGAGTGTTTAGGATCTGGAATGCACTGTCTGAGAGTGTGGTGTTGGCAGGTTCAGTGAGTGTTTAGGATCTGGAATGGACTGTCTGAGAGTGTGGTGGAGGCAGGTTCAGTGAGTGTTTAGGATCTGGAATGCACTGTCTGAGAGTGTGGTGTTGGCAGGTTCAGTGAGTGTTTAGGATCTGGAATGGACTGTCTGAGAGTGTGGTGGAGGCAGGTTCAGTGAGTGTTTAGGATCTGGAATGCACTGTCTGAGAGTGTGGTGTTGGCAGGTTCAGTGAGTGTTTAGGATCTGGAATGGACTGTCTGAGAGTGTGGTGGAGGCAGGTTCAGTGAGTGTTTAGGATCTGGAATGCACTGTCTGAGAGTGTGGTGGAGGCAGGTTTGGTGTGTGTTTAGGATCTGGAATGCACTGTCTGAGAGTGTGGTGGAGGCAGGTTCAGTGAGTGTTTAGGATCTGGAATGCACAGTCTGAGAGTGTGGTGGAGGCAGATTCAGTGTGTGTTTAGGATCTGGAATGCACTGTCTGAGAGCGTGGTGGAGGCAGGTTCCGTGTGTGTTTAGGATCTGGAATGCACTGTCTGAGAGTGTGGTGGAGGCAGGTTCAGTGGGTGTTTCGGATCTGGAATGGACTGTCTGAGAGTGTGGTGGAGGCAGGTTCAGTGAGTGTTTAGGATCTGGAATGCACTGTCTGAGAGTGTGGTGTTGGCAGGTTCAGTGACTGTTTAGGATCTGGAATGCACTGTCTGAGCGTGTGGTGTTGGCAGGTTCAGTGAGTGTTTAGGATCTGGAATGCACTGTCTGAGAGTGTGGTGGAGGCAGGTTCAGTCAGTGTTTAGGATCTGGAATGCACTATCTGAGAGTGTGGTGGAGGCAGTTTCAGTGTGTGTTTAGGATCTGGAATGCACTGTCTGAGAGTGTAGTGGAGGCAGGTTCACTGAGTGTTTCGGATCTGGAATGCACTGTCTGAGAGTGTGGTGTTGGCAGGTTCAGTGACTGTTTAGGATCTGGAATGCACTGTCTGAGCGTGTGGTGTTGGCAGGTTCAGTGAGTGTTTAGGATCTGGAATGCACTGTCTGAGAGTGTGGTGGAGGCAGGTTCAGTCAGTGTTTAGGATCTGGCATGCACTATCTGAGAGTGTGGTGGAGGCAGTTTCAGTGTGTGTTTAGGATCTGGAATGCACTGTCTGAGAGTGTAGTGGAGGCAGGTTCACTGAGTGTTTCGGATCTGGAATGCACTATCTGAGAGTGTGGTGGAGGCAGGTTCAGTGTGTCTTTAGGATCTGGAATGCACTGTCTGAGAGTGTGGTGGAGGCAGGTTCAGTGAGTGTTTAGGATCTGGAATGCACTATCTGAGAGTGTGGTGGAGGCAGGTTAAGTGTGTGTTTAGGATCTGGAATGCACTATCTGAGAGTGTGGTGGAGGCAGGTTCAGTGAGTGTTTAGGATCTGGAAGGCAATGTCTGAAAGTGTGGTGGAGGCAGGTTCAGTGAGTGTTTAGGATCTGGAATGCACTTTCTGAGAGTGTGGTGGAGGCAGGTTCACTGAGTGTTTAGGATCTGGAATGCACTGTCTGAGAGTGTGGTGGAGGCAGGTTCGGTGATTGTTTAGGATCTAGAATGCACTGTCTGAGAGTGTGGTGGAGGCAGGTTCAGTGAGTGTTTAGGATCTGGAATGCACTATGTGAGAGTATGGTGGAAACAGGTTCAGTGAGTGTTTAGGATCTGGAATGCACTGTCTGAGAGTTTGGTGGAGGCAGATTCAGTGAGTGTTTAGGATCTGGAATGCACTGTCTGAGAGTGTGGTGGAGGCAGGTTCAGTGAGTGTTTAGGATCTGGAATGCACATTCTGAGAGTGTGGTGGAGGCAGGTTCAGTGGGTGCTTCGGATCTGGAATGGACTATCTGAGAGTGTGGTGGAGGCAGGTTCAGTGAGTGTTTAGGATCTGGAATGCACTGTCTGAGAGTGTGGTGTTGGCAGGTTCAGTGAGTGTTTAGGATCTGGAATGGACTGTCTGAGAGTGTGGTGGAGGCAGGTTCAGTGAGTGTTTAGGATCTGGAATGCACTGTCTGAGAGTGTGGTGTTGGCAGGTTCAGTGAGTGTTTAGGATCTGGAATGGACTGTCTGAGAGTGTGGTGGAGGCAGGTTCAGTGAGTGTTTAGGATCTGGAATGCACTGTCTGAGAGTGTGGTGTTGGCAGGTTCAGTGAGTGTTTAGGATCTGGAATGGACTGTCTGAGAGTGTGGTGGAGGCAGGTTCAGTGAGTGTTTAGGATCTGGAATGCACTGTCTGAGAGTGTGGTGTTGGCAGGTTCAGTGAGTGTTTAGGATCTGGAATGGACTGTCTGAGAGTGTGGTGGAGGCAGGTTCAGTGAGTGTTTAGGATCTGGAATGCACTGTCTGAGAGTGTGGTGGAGGCAGGTTTGGTGTGTGTTTAGGATCTGGAATGCACTGTCTGAGAGTGTGGTGGAGGCAGGTTCAGTGAGTGTTTAGGATCTGGAATGCACAGTCTGAGAGTGTGGTGGAGGCAGATTCAGTGTGTGTTTAGGATCTGGAATGCACTGTCTGAGAGCGTGGTGGAGGCAGGTTCCGTGTGTGTTTAGGATCTGGAATGCACTGTCTGAGAGTGTGGTGGAGGCAGGTTCAGTGGGTGTTTCGGATCTGGAATGGACTGTCTGAGAGTGTGGTGGAGGCAGGTTCAGTGAGTGTTTAGGATCTGGAATGCACTGTCTGAGAGTGTGGTGTTGGCAGGTTCAGTGACTGTTTAGGATCTGGAATGCACTGTCTGAGCGTGTGGTGTTGGCAGGTTCAGTGAGTGTTTAGGATCTGGAATGCACTGTCTGAGAGTGTGGTGGAGGCAGGTTCAGTCAGTGTTTAGGATCTGGAATGCACTATCTGAGAGTGTGGTGGAGGCAGTTTCAGTGTGTGTTTAGGATCTGGAATGCACTGTCTGAGAGTGTAGTGGAGGCAGGTTCACTGAGTGTTTCGGATCTGGAATGCACTATCTGAGAGTGTGGTGGAGGCAGGTTCAGTGTGTGTTTAGGATCTGGAATGCACTGTCTGAGAGTGTGGTGGAGGCAGGTTCAGTGAGTGTTTAGGATCTGGAATGCACTATCTGAGAGTGTGGTGGAGGCAGGTTAAGTGTGTGTTTAGGATCTGGAATGCACTATCTGAGAGTGTGGTGGAGGCAGGTTCAGTGAGTGTTTAGGATCTGGAAGGCAATGTCTGAAAGTGTGGTGGAGGCAGGTTCAGTGAGTGTTTAGGATCTGGAATGCACTGTATGAGAGTGTGGCGGAGGCAGGTTCAGTGTGTGTTTAGGATCTGGAATGCACTGTCTGAGAGTGTGGTGGAGGCAGGTTCAGTGTGTGTTTAGGATCTGGAATGCACTATCTGAGAGTGTGGTGGAGGCAGGTTCAGTGTGTGTTTAGGATCTGGAATGCACTGTCTGAGTGTGTGGTGGAGGCAGGTTCAGTGAGTGTTTTGGATCTGGAATGCACTGTCTGAGAGTGTGGTGGAGGCAGGTTCACTGAGTGTTTAGGATCTGGAATGCACTATCTGAGAGTGTGGTGGAGGCAGATTCAGTGAGTGTTTAGGATCTGGAATGCACTATCTGAGAGTGTGGTGGAGGCAGATTCAGTGAGTGTTTAGGATCTGGAATGCACTTTCTGAGAGTGTGGTGGAGGCAGGTTCAGTGAGTGTTTAGGATCTGGAATGCACTATCTGAGAGTGTGGTGGAGGCAGGTTTGGTGAGTGTTTAGGATCTGGAATGCACTGTCTGAGAGTGTGGTGGAGGCAGGTTCAGTGAGTGTTTAGGATCTGGAATGCACTGTCTGAGAGTGTGGTGTTGGCAGGTTCAGTGAGTGTTTAGGATCTGGAATGGACTGTCTGAGAGTGTGGTGGAGGCAGGTTCAGTGAGTGTTTAGGATCTGGAATGCACTGTCTGAGAGTGTGGTGTTGGCAGGTTCAGTGAGTGTTTAGGA
The DNA here is from genome assembly GCF_036365525.1 of Heterodontus francisci. Classification (NCBI taxonomy): domain Eukaryota; kingdom Metazoa; phylum Chordata; class Chondrichthyes; order Heterodontiformes; family Heterodontidae; genus Heterodontus; species Heterodontus francisci. The sequence goes on along the minus strand of NC_090384.1, from coordinate 108,758,669 downwards.
TCTGGAATGGACTGTCTGAGAGTGTGGTGGAGGCAGGTTCAGTGAGTGTTTAGGATCTGGAATGCACTGTCTGAGAGTGTGGTGGAGGCAGGTTTGGTGAGTGTTTAGGATCTGGAATGCACTGTCTGAGAGTGTGGTGGAGGCAGGTTCAGTGAGTGTTTAGGATCTGGAATGCACAGTCTGAGAGTGTGGTGGAGGCAGGTTCCGTGTGTGTTTAGGATCTGGAATGCACTGTCTGAGAGTGTGGTGGAGGCAGGTTCAGTGGGTGTTTCGGATCTGGAATGGACTGTCTGAGAGTGTGGTGGAGGCAGGTTCAGTGAGTGTTTAGGATCTGGAATGCACTGTCTGAGAGTGTGGTGTTGGCAGGTTCAGTGACTGTTTAGGATCTGGAATGCACTGTCTGAGCGTGTGGTGTTGGCAGGTTCAGTGAGTGTTTAGGATCTGGAATGCACTGTCTGAGAGTGTGGTGGAGGCAGGTTCAGTCAGTGTTTAGGATCTGGAATGCACTATCTGAGAGTGTGGTGGAGGCAGGTTCAGTCAGTGTTTAGGATCTGGAATGCACTGTCTGAGAGTATGGTGGAGGCAGGTTCAGTGAGTGTTTGGGATCTGGAATGCACTGCCTGAGAGTGTGGTGGAGGCAGGTTCAGTGAGTGTTTAGGATCTGGAATGCACTGTCTGAGAGTGTGGTGGAGGCAGGTTCAGTGAGTGTTTAGGATCTGGAATGCACTGTCTGAGAGTGTGGTGGAGGCAGGTTCAGTGAGTGTTTAGGATCTGGAATGCACTGCATGAGAGTGTGGTGGAGGCAGGTTCAGTGAGTGTTTAGGATCTGGAATGCACTGTCTGAGAGTGTGGTGGAGGCAGGTTCCGTGAGTGTTTAGGATCTGGAATGCACTGTCTGAGAGTGTGGTGGAGGCAGGTTCCGTGAGTGTTTAGGATCTGGAATGCACTGTCTGAGAGTGTGGTGGAGGCAGGTTCAGTCAGTGTTTAGGATCTGGAATGCACTATCTGAGAGTGTGGTGGAGGCAGGTTCCGTGAGTGTTTAGGATCTGGAATGCTCTATCTGAGATTGTGGTGGAGGCAGGTTCTGTGAGTGTTTAGGATCTGGAATGCACTGCCTGAGAGTGTGGTGGAGGCAGGTTCAGTGAGTGTTTAGGATCTGGAATGCACTATCTGAGAGTGTGGTGGAGGCATGTTCAGTGTGTGTTTAGGATCTGGAATGCACTGTCTGAGAGTGTGGTGGAGGCAGGTTCAGTGAGTGTTTAGGATCTGGAATGCACTATCTGAGAGTGTGGTGGAGGCAGGTTCAGTGAGTGTTTAGGATCTGGAATGCACTATCTGAGAGTGTGGTGGAGGCAGGTTCAGTGAGTGTTTAGGATCTGGAATACACTGTCTGAGAGTGTGGTGGAGGCAGGTTTGGTGAGTGTTTAGGATCTGGAAGGCAATGTCTGAAAGTGTGGTGGAGGCAGGTTCAGTGAGTGTTTAGGATCTGGAATGCTCTGTATGAGAGTGTGGCGGAGGCAGGTTCAGTGTGTGTTTAGGATCTGGAATGCACTGTCTGAGAGTGTGGTGGAGGCAGGTTCAGTGTGTGTTTAGGATCTGGAATGCACTATCTGAGAGTGTGGTGGAGGCAGGTTCAGTGTGTGTTTAGGATCTGGAATGCACTGTCTGAGAGTGTGGTGGAGGCAGGTTCAGTGAGTGTTTTGGATCTGGAATGCACTGTCTGAGAGTGTGGTGGAGGCAGGTTCACTGAGTGTTTAGGATCTGGAATGCACTATCTGAGAGTGTGGTGGAGGCAGATTCAGTGAGTGTTTAGGATCTGGAATGCACTATCTGAGAGTGTGGTGGAGGCAGATTCAGTGAGTGTTTAGGATCTGGAATGCACTTTCTGAGAGTGTGGTGGAGGCAGGTTCACTGAGTGTTTAGGATCTGGAATGCACTGTCTGAGAGTGTGGTGGAGGCAGGTTCGTTGATTGTTTAGGATCTAGAATGCACTGTCTGAGAGTGTGGTGGAGGCAGGTTCAGTGAGTGTTTAGGATCTGGAATGCACTATCTGAGAGTATGGTGGAAGCAGGTTCAGTGAGTGTTTAGGATCTGGAATGCACTGTCTGAGAGTGTGGTGGAGGCAGATTCAGTGAGTGTTTAGGATCTGGAATGCACTGTCTGAGAGTGTGGTGGAGGCAGGTTCAGTGAGTGTTTAGGATCTGGAATGCACTATCTGAGAGTATGGTGGAAGCAGGTTCAGTGAGTGTTTAGGATCTGGAATGCACATTCTGAGAGTGTGGTGGAGGCAGGTTCAGTGGGTGCTTCGGATCTGGAATGGACTATCTGAGAGTGTGGTGGAGGCAGGTTCAGTGAGTGTTTAGGATCTGGAATGCACTGTCTGAGAGTGTGGTGGAGGCAGGTTCAGTGAGTGTTTAGGATCTGGAATGGACTGTCTGAGAGTGTGGTGGAGGCAGGTTCAGTGAGTGTTTAGGATCTGGAATGCACTGTCTGAGAGTGTGGTGGAGGCAGGTTTGGTGAGTGTTTAGGATCTGGAATGCACTGTCTGAGAGTGTGGTGGAGGCAGGTTCAGTGAGTGTTTAGGATCTGGAATGCACAGTCTGAGAGTGTGGTGGAGGCAGATTCAGTGTGTGTTTAGGATCTGGAATGCACTGTCTGAGAGCGTGGTGGAGGCAGGTTCCGTGTGTGTTTAGGATCTGGAATGCACTGTCTGAGAGTGTGGTGGAGGCAGGTTCAGTGGGTGTTTCGGATCTGGAATGGACTGTCTGAGAGTGTGGTGGAGGCAGGTTCAGTGAGTGTTTAGGATCTGGAATGCACTGTCTGAGAGTGTGGTGTTGGCAGGTTCAGTGACTGTTTAGGATCTGGAATGCACTGTCTGAGCGTGTGGTGTTGGCAGGTTCAGTGAGTGTTTAGGATCTGGAATGCACTGTCTGAGAGTGTGGTGGAGGCAGGTTCAGTCAGTGTTTAGGATCTGGAATGCACTATCTGAGAGTGTGGTGGAGGCAGGTTCAGTCAGTGTTTAGGATCTGGAATGCACTGTCTGAGAGTATGGTGGAGGCAGGTTCCGTGAGTGTTTAGGATCTGGAATGCACTATCTGAGAGTGTGGTGGAGGCAGGTTCAGTGAGTGTTTGGGATCTGGAATGCACTGCCTGAGAGTGTGGTGGAGGCAGGTTCAGTGAGTGTTTAGGATCTGGAATGCACTGCCTGAGAGTGTGGTGGAGGCAGGTTCAGTGAGTGTTTAGGATCTGGAATGCACTGTCTGAGAGTGTGGTGGAGGCAGGTTCAGTGAGTGTTTAGGATCTGGAATGCACTGCATGAGAGTGTGGTGGAGGCAGGTTCAGTGAGTGTTTAGGATCTGGAATGCACTGTCTGAGATTGTGGTGGAGGCAGGTTCAGTGTGTGTTTAGGATCTGGAATGCACTGTCTGAGAGTGTGGTGGAGGCAGGTTCAGTGAGTGTTTAGGATCTGGAATGCACTATCTGAGAGTGTGGTGGAGGCAGGTTCAGTGAGTGTTTAGTGTCTGGAATGCACTGTCTGAGAGTGTTGTGGAGGCAGGTTCACTGAGTGTTTAGGATCTGGAATGCACTATCTGAGAGTGTGGTGGAGGCAGGTTCAGTGAGTGTTTAGGATCTGGAATGCACTGTCTGAGAGTATGGTGGAGGCAGGTTCAGTGAGTGTTTAGTGTCTGGAATGCACTGTCTGAGAGTGTTGTGGAGGCAGGTTCACTGAGTGTTTAGGATCTGGAATGCACTATCTGAGAGTGTGGTGGAGGCAGATTCAGTGTGTGTTTAGGATCTGGAATGCACTGTCTGAGAGTGTGGTGGAGGCAGGTTCAGTGGGTGTTTCGGATCTGGAATGGACTGTCTGAGAGTGTGGTGGAGGCAGGTTCAGTGAGTGTTTAGGATCTGGAATGCACTATCTGATAGTGTGGTGGAGGCAGGTTCAGTGTGTGTTTAGGATCTGGAATGCACTATCTGAGAGTGTGGTGGAGGCAGGTTCAGTGTGTGTTTAGGATCTGGAATGCACTGTCTGAGAGTGTGGTGGAGGCAGGTTCAGTGAGTGTTTAGGATCTGGAATGCACTATCTGAGAGTGTGGTGGAGGCAGGTTCAGTGTGTGTTTAGGATCTGGAATGCACTATCTGAGAGTGTGGTGGAGGCAGGTTCAGTGTGTGTTTAGGATCTGGAATGCACTGTCTGAGAGTGTGGTGGAGGCAGGTTCAGTGAGTGTTTAGGATCTGGAATGCACTATCTGAGAGTGTGGTGGAGGCAGGTTCAGTGTGTGTTTAGGATCTGGAATGCACTATCTGAGAGTGTGGTGGAGGCAGGTTTGGTGAGTGTTTAGGATCTGGAATGCACTGTCTGAGAGTGTGGTGGAGGCAGGTTCAGTGAGTGTTTAGGATCTGGAATGCACAGTCTGAGAGTGTGGTGGAGGCAGATTCAGTGTGTGTTTAGGATCTGGAATGCACTGTCTGAGAGCGTGGTGGAGGCAGGTTCCGTGTGTGTTTCGGATCTGGAATGGACTGTCTGAGAGTGTGGTGGAGGCAGGTTCAGTGAGTGTTTAGGATCTGGAATGCACTGTCTGAGAGTGTGGTGTTGGCAGGTTCAGTGACTGTTTAGGATCTGGAATGCACTGTCTGAGCGTGTGGTGTTGGCAGGTTCAGTGAGTGTTTAGGATCTGGAATGCACTGTCTGAGAGTGTGGTGGAGGCAGGTTCAGTCAGTGTTTAGGATCTGGAATGCACTATCTGAGAGTGTGGTGGAGGCAGGTTCAGTCAGTGTTTAGGATCTGGAATGCACTGTCTGAGAGTATGGTGGAGGCAGGTTCCGTGAGTGTTTAGGATCTGGAATGCACTGCCTGAGAGTGTGGTGGAGGCAGGTTCAGTGAGTGTTTAGGATCTGGAATGCACTCTCTGAGAGTGTGGTGGAGGCAGGTTCAGTGAGTGTTTAGGATCTGGAATGCACAGCCTGAGAGTGTGGTGGAGGCAGGTTCAGTGAGTGTTTAGGATCTGGAATGCACTGTCTGAGAGTGTGGTGGAGGCAGGTTCAGTGAGTGTTTAGGATCTGGAATGCACTGCATGAGAGTGTGGTGGAGGCAGGTTCAGTGAGTGTTTAGGATCTGGAATGCACTGTCTGAGAGTGTGGTGGAGGCAGGTTCCGTGAGTGTTTAGGATCTGGAATGCACTGTCTGAGAGTGTGGTGGAGGCAGGTTCCGTGAGTGTTTAGGATCTGGAATGCACTGTCTGAGAGTGTGGTGGAGGCAGGTTCAGTCAGTGTTTAGGATCTGGAATGCACTATCTGAGAGTGTGGTGGAGGCAGGTTCCGTGAGTGTTTAGGATCTGGAATGCTCTATCTGAGATTGTGGTGGAGGCAGGTTCTGTGAGTGTTTAGGATCTGGAATGCACTGCCTGAGAGTGTGGTGGAGGCAGGTTTGGTGAGTGTTTAGGATCTGGAATGCACTATCTGAGAGTGTGGTGGAGGCAGGTTCAGTGTGTGTTTAGGATCTGGAATGCACTGTCTGAGAGTGTGGTGGAGGCAGGTTCAGTGAGTGTTTAGGATCTGGAATGCACTGTCTGAGAGTATGGTGGAGGCAGGTTCAGTGAGTGTTTAGTGTCTGGAATGCACTGTCTGAGAGTGTGGTGGAGGCAGGTTCACTGAGTGTTTAGGATCTGGAATGCACTATCTGAGAGTGTGGTGGAGGCAGATTCAGTGTGTGTTTAGGATCTGGAATGCACTGTCTGAGAGTGTGGTGGAGGCAGGTTCAGTGAGTGTTTAGGATCTGGAATGCACTGCCTGAGAGTGTGGTGGAGGCAGGTTCAGTGAGTGTTTAGGATCTGGAATGCACTATCTGAGAGTGTGGTGGAGGCAGGTTCAGTGTGTGTTTAGGATCTGGAATGCACTATCTGAGAGTGTGGTGGAGGCAGGTTCAGTGTGTGTTTAGGATCTGGAATGCACTGTCTGAGAGTGTGGTGGAGGCAGGTTCAGTGAGTGTTTATGATCTGGAATGCACTATCTGAGAGTGTGGTGGAGGCAGGTTCAGTGTGTGTTTAGGATCTGGAATGCACTGTCTGAGAGTGTGGTGGAGGCAGGTTCAGTGAGTGTTTAGGATCTGGAAGGCAATGTCTGAAAGTGTGGTGGAGGCAGGTTCAGTGAGTGTTTAGGATCTGGAATGCACTGTCTGAGAGTGTGGTGGAGGCAGGTTCAGTGAGTGTTTAGGATCTGAAATGCACTGTCTGAGAGTGTGGTGGAGGCAGGTTCAGTGAGTGTTTAGGATCTGGAATGCACTATCTGAGAGTGTGGTGGAGGCAGGTTCAGTGAGTGTTTAGGATCTGGAATGCACTGTCTGAGAGTGTGGTGGAGGCAGGTTCAGTGAGTGTTTTGGATCTGGAATGCACTGTCTGAGAGTGTGGTGGAGGCAGGTTCACTGAGTGTTTAGGATCTGGAATGCACTATCTGAGAGTGTGGTGGAGGCAGATTCAGTGAGTGTTTAGGATCTGGAATGCACTATCTGAGAGTGTGGTGGAGGCAGATTCAGTGAGTGTTTAGGATCTGGAATGCACTTTCTGAGAGTGTGGTGGAGGCAGGTTCACTGAGTGTTTAGGATCTGGAATGCACTGTCTGAGAGTGTGGTGGAGGCAGGTTCGTTGATTGTTTAGGATCTAGAATGCACTGTCTGAGAGTGTGGTGGAGGCAGGTTCAGTGAGTGTTTAGGATCTGGAATGCACTATCTGAGAGTATGGTGGAAGCAGGTTCAGTGAGTGTTTAGGATCTGGAATGCACTGTCTGAGAGTGTGGTGGAGGCAGATTCAGTGAGTGTTTAGGATCTGGAATGCACTGTCTGAGAGTGTGGTGGAGGCAGGTTCAGTGAGTGTTTAGGATCTGGAATGCACTATCTGAGAGTATGGTGGAAGCAGGTTCAGTGAGTGTTTAGGATCTGGAATGCACATTCTGAGAGTGTGGTGGAGGCAGGTTCAGTGGGTGCTTCGGATCTGGAATGGACTATCTGAGAGTGTGGTGGAGGCAGGTTCAGTGAGTGTTTAGGATCTGGAATGCACTGTCTGAGAGTGTGGTGGAGGCAGGTTCAGTGAGTGTTTAGGATCTGGAATGGACTGTCTGAGAGTGTGGTGGAGGCAGGTTCAGTGAGTGTTTAGGATCTGGAATGCACTGTCTGAGAGTGTGGTGGAGGCAGGTTTGGTGAGTGTTTAGGATCTGGAATGCACTGTCTGAGAGTGTGGTGGAGGCAGGTTCAGTGAGTGTTTAGGATCTGGAATGCACAGTCTGAGAGTGTGGTGGAGGCAGATTCAGTGTGTGTTTAGGATCTGGAATGCACTGTCTGAGAGCGTGGTGGAGGCAGGTTCCGTGTGTGTTTAGGATCTGGAATGCACTGTCTGAGAGTGTGGTGGAGGCAGGTTCAGTGGGTGTTTCGGATCTGGAATGGACTGTCTGAGAGTGTGGTGGAGGCAGGTTCAGTGAGTGTTTAGGATCTGGAATGCACTGTCTGAGAGTGTGGTGTTGGCAGGTTCAGTGACTGTTTAGGATCTGGAATGCACTGTCTGAGCGTGTGGTGTTGGCAGGTTCAGTGAGTGTTTAGGATCTGGAATGCACTGTCTGAGAGTGTGGTGGAGGCAGGTTCAGTCAGTGTTTAGGATCTGGAATGCACTATCTGAGAGTGTGGTGGAGGCAGGTTCAGTCAGTGTTTAGGATCTGGAATGCACTATCTGAGAGTGTGGTGGAGGCAGGTTCAGTGAGTGTTTGGGATCTGGAATGCACTGCCTGAGAGTGTGGTGGAGGCAGGTTCAGTGAGTGTTTAGGATCTGGAATGCACTGCCTGAGAGTGTGGTGGAGGCAGGTTCAGTGAGTGTTTAGGATCTGGAATGCACTGTCTGAGAGTGTGGTGGAGGCAGGTTCAGTGAGTGTTTAGGATCTGGAATGCACTGCATGAGAGTGTGGTGGAGGCAGGTTCAGTGAGTGTTTAGGATCTGGAATGCACTGTCTGAGATTGTGGTGGAGGCAGGTTCAGTGTGTGTTTAGGATCTGGAATGCACTGTCTGAGAGTGTGGTGGAGGCAGGTTCAGTGAGTGTTTAGGATCTGGAATGCACTATCTGAGAGTGTGGTGGAGGCAGGTTCAGTGAGTGTTTAGTGTCTGGAATGCACTGTCTGAGAGTGTTGTGGAGGCAGGTTCACTGAGTGTTTAGGATCTGGAATGCACTATCTGAGAGTGTGGTGGAGGCAGGTTCAGTGAGTGTTTAGGATCTGGAATGCACTGTCTGAGAGTATGGTGGAGGCAGGTTCAGTGAGTGTTTAGTGTCTGGAATGCACTGTCTGAGAGTGTTGTGGAGGCAGGTTCACTGAGTGTTTAGGATCTGGAATGCACTATCTGAGAGTGTGGTGGAGGCAGATTCAGTGTGTGTTTAGGATCTGGAATGCACTGTCTGAGAGTGTGGTGGAGGCAGGTTCAGTGAGTGTTTAGGATCTGGAATGCACTGCCTGAGAGTGTGGTGGAGGCAGGTTCAGTGAGTGTTTAGGATCTGGAATGCACTATCTGAGAGTGTGGTGGAGGCAGGTTCAGTGTGTGTTTAGGATCTGGAATGCACTATCTGAGAGTGTGGTGGAGGCAGGTTCAGTGTGTGTTTAGGATCTGGAATGCACTGTCTGAGAGTGTGGTGGAGGCAGGTTCAGTGAGTGTTTAGGATCTGGAATGCACTATCTGAGAGTGTGGTGGAGGCAGGTTCAGTGTGTGTTTAGGATCTGGAATGCACTATCTGAGAGTGTGGTGGAGGCAGGTTCAGTGTGTGTTTAGGATCTGGAATGCACTGTCTGAGAGTGTGGTGGAGGCAGGTTCAGTGAGTGTTTAGGATCTGGAATGCACTATCTGAGAGTGTGGTGGAGGCAGGTTCAGTGTGTGTTTAGGATCTGGAATGCACTATCTGAGAGTGTGGTGGAGGCAGGTTTGGTGAGTGTTTAGGATCTGGAATGCACTGTCTGAGAGTGTGGTGGAGGCAGGTTCAGTGAGTGTTTAGGATCTGGAATGCACAGTCTGAGAGTGTGGTGGAGGCAGATTCAGTGTGTGTTTAGGATCTGGAATGCACTGTCTGAGAGCGTGGTGGAGGCAGGTTCCGTGTGTGTTTCGGATCTGGAATGGACTGTCTGAGAGTGTGGTGGAGGCAGGTTCAGTGAGTGTTTAGGATCTGGAATGCACTGTCTGAGAGTGTGGTGTTGGCAGGTTCAGTGACTGTTTAGGATCTGGAATGCACTGTCTGAGCGTGTGGTGTTGGCAGGTTCAGTGAGTGTTTAGGATCTGGAATCCACTGTCTGAGAGTGTGGTGGAGGCAGGTTCAGTCAGTGTTTAGGATCTGGAATGCACTGTCTGAGAGTGTGGTGGAGGCAGGTTCCGTGAGTGTTTAGGATCTGGAATGCACTGCCTGAGAGTGTGGTGGAGGCAGGTTCAGTGAGTGTTTAGGATCTGGAATGCACTCTCTGAGAGTGTGGTGGAGGCAGGTTCAGTGAGTGTTTAGGATCTGGAATGCACAGCCTGAGAGTGTGGTGGAGGCAGGTTCAGTGAGTGTTTAGGATCTGGAATGCACTGTCTGAGAGTGTGGTGGAGGCAGGTTCAGTGAGTGTTTAGGATCTGGAATGCACTGCATGAGAGTGTGGTGGAGGCAGGTTCAGTGAGTGTTTAGGATCTGGAATGCACTGTCTGAGAGTGTGGTGGAGGCAGGTTCCGTGAGTGTTTAGGATCTGGAATGCACTGTCTGAGAGTGTGGTGGAGGCAGGTTCCGTGAGTGTTTAGGATCTGGAATGCACTGTCTGAGAGTGTGGTGGAGGCAGGTTCAGTCAGTGTTTAGGATCTGGAATGCACTATCTGAGAGTGTGGTGGAGGCAGGTTCCGTGAGTGTTTAGGATCTGGAATGCTCTATCTGAGATTGTGGTGGAGGCAGGTTCTGTGAGTGTTTAGGATCTGGAATGCACTGCCTGAGAGTGTGGTGGAGGCAGGTTTGGTGAGTGTTTAGGATCTGGAATGCACTATCTGAGAGTGTGGTGGAGGCAGGTTCAGTGTGTGTTTAGGATCTGGAATGCACTGTCTGAGAGTGTGGTGGAGGCAGGTTCAGTGAGTGTTTAGGATCTGGAATGCACTGTCTGAGAGTATGGTGGAGGCAGGTTCAGTGAGTGTTTAGTGTCTGGAATGCACTGTCTGAGAGTGTGGTGGAGGCAGGTTCACTGAGTGTTTAGGATCTGGAATGCACTATCTGAGAGTGTGGTGGAGGCAGATTCAGTGTGTGTTTAGGATCTGGAATGCACTGTCTGAGAGTGTGGTGGAGGCAGGTTCAGTGAGTGTTTAGGATCTGGAATGCACTGCCTGAGAGTGTGGTGGAGGCAGGTTCAGTGAGTGTTTAGGATCTGGAATGCACTATCTGAGAGTGTGGTGGAGGCAGGTTCAGTGTGTGTTTAGGATCTGGAATGCACTATCTGAGAGTGTGGTGGAGGCAGGTTCAGTGTGTGTTTAGGATCTGGAATGCACTGTCTGAGAGTGTGGTGGAGGCAGGTTCAGTGAGTGTTTATGATCTGGAATGCACTATCTGAGAGTGTGGTGGAGGCAGGTTCAGTGTGTGTTTAGGATCTGGAATGCACTGTCTGAGAGTGTGGTGGAGGCAGGTTCAGTGAGTGTTTAGGATCTGGAAGGCAATGTCTGAAAGTGTGGTGGAGGCAGGTTCAGTGAGTGTTTAGGATCTGGAATGCACTGTCTGAGAGTGTGGTGGAGGCAGGTTCAGTGAGTGTTTAGGATCTGGAATGCACTGTCTGAGAGTGTGGTGGAGGCAGGTTCAGTGAGTGTTTAGGATCTGGAATGCACTATCTGAGAGTGTGGTGGAGGCAGGTTCAGTGAGTGTTTAGGATCTGGAATGCACTATCTGAGAGTGTGGTGGAGGCAGGTTCAATGGAGGCATTGAAGAAGGAATTGGGTTGTTATCTGAAAAAGACGAATGTGCAGAGCTACAGGGAGAAGTTGGGGGAGTGGCACTCGGTAAATTGCTCTTTTCGAGAGCTGAATTACCTCCTTCTGTGCTGTAGCCATTCTGTGATCTACTAAAATATACTAACTACCCATTATTACATCCTGAGGTTGTGAAAGGCGCCATATAAATGTAAGTCTTTGTTTTCTTTTTTTGCCTTGCATCATCATCCTTTTTTTTATTTAATTTCTCCTGCCTTCTGTCCAATCACACACCTTCCCTTTTGTTCTTCCCCAGCTCCCCGCTTTCCCTGCCTTTCTATTTCTTCAAACCTATTACATTTCTAACCTTTTCCAGCTCTGAAAAAGAGTCATTGACCTGAAATTTTAATGCTTCTTCTCTCTCCACAGATGTTGCCAAACCTGCTGAGTATTTCCAGCATTCTCTGTTTTTATTTGAAATCTGCTGATGGACAGAGCTGACTGAGGGAAGTCAGTGTCTGATGTGTCCACATCCTCGATCTCACTGATATATGCAGAGGATAGGACTGCATTGTTTTTACAATGGCCGAGAGGGGGGTTTTGACACTTGGACAACTCACAACCTCCATACATCCGCCCAGGCATGCACCTTGGAGAGGTCACTCCATAGTCGCCTCACAGTGACCAAATCAACACAGAAGGCAGCAGTTACGGGTTATAAGTCCAGCTCAGTTGGCGTAGAGATTGGGCGCCACGGGTTGCCTTTGTCGGTGGGAGAGGTCATTGCATCTCACTGGACAGCTACCGCCCGCCTCAAACCGGGCAGCCCCTGGTCAATAAGGTTCTGTCCCGCCACAGTCCACCTGCTTCAATGGGTGCTTGGAGCTCAGGGTCATTGCCCGAAAAGTGGACTGCAACACCACACCAAACAGCACAACCAAAAAAGGAAAGAAGGTACCAGCCCTTCATTTTGCAAGCTGGAACGTCAGAACTATGTGTCCTGGCCTGTTGGAAGACCTTACACAAATCAACGATTCTCGGAAGACCGCCATCATTAACAACGAGCTCAGTAGACTCAATGTGGACATTGCAGCACTTCAGGAGACACGCCTCCCTGCGAGCGGATCTCTAAGACAGCAAGACTACACCTTCTTCTGGCAGGGTAGGGATCCTGAAAAACCAAGACAGCATGGAGTGGGCTTCGCCATCAGAAACTCCTTGCTCAGCATGATAGAGCCACCCTCAAATGGCTCAGAATGCATACTGTCCATCCGACTGCTCACCGCCTCTGGTCCAGTACACCTACTCAGCATCTATGCTCCAACACTCAGCTCCCCACCTGAAGTTAAAGACCAGTTCTACGAGGAACTCCATAATATCGTTAGTAGCATTCCTAATACCAAACATTTGTTCCTGCTGGGGGACTTTAATGCCAGGGTTGGGGCCGACCATGACTCATGGCCCTCCTGCCTTGGGCGCTATGGCATTGGAAGGATGAATGAGAACCGGCAGAGGCTGCTTGAGTTGTGTACCTATCATAACCTCTGCATCACCAACTCGTTCTTTCATACTAAACCCTGTCACCAGGTTTCTTGGAGACACCCGAGATCACGTCGTTGGCACCAGCTGGACCTCATCGTCACAAGGCGAGCCTCCTTAAACAGCGTTCAAATCACACGCTGCTTCCACAGTGCGGACTGCAACACCGACCACTCCCTGGTGTGCAGCAAGGTTAGACTCAAACCAAAGAAGCTGCATCACTCCAAGCAGAAGGGCCGCCCACGCATCAACACTGGCAGAATTTCTTATCCACAGCTGTTACGTAAGTTTCTAAATTCACTTGAAAAAGCCCTTCAAAACACTCCCACAGGGGATGCAGAGACCAAGTGGGCCCACATCAGAGACGCCATCTATGACCCAGCAATGACCACCTGTGGCAAACATGTGAAGTGGAATGCAGACTGGTTTCAATCTCACTTTGAAGAGCTGGAACCTGTCATTGCCGCTAAGCGCATTGCACTGTTGAACTACAAGAAAGCCCCCAGCTAGTTAACATCCGTAGCACTTAAAGCAGCCAGAAGCACTGCACAAAGAACAGCCTGGCGCTGTGCAAATGACTACTGGCAACACCTATGCAGTCATATTCAGCTGGCCTCTGACACCGGAAATATCAAAGGAATGTATGATGGCATTAAGAGAGCTTTTGGGCCAACCATCAAGAAGATTTCCCCCCTCAAATCAAAATCAGGGGACACAATCACTGACCAACGCAAGCAAACGGACCACTGGGTGGAGCACTACCTAGAACTGTACTCCAAGGAAAATGTTGTCACTGAGACCGCCCTCAATGCAGCCCAGTCTCTGCCAGTCATGGATGAGCTGGACGAATAGCCAACAAAATCGGAACTCAGTGATGCCATTGATTCTCTAGCCAGCAGAAAAGCCCCTGGGAAGGACGGCATTACCCCTGAAATCATCAAGAGTGCCAAGCCTGCTATACTTTCAGCACTGTACGAACTGCTTTGCCTGTGTTGGGACGAGGGAGCAGTACCACAGAACATGCGCGATGCCAATATCATCACCATCTATAAGAACAAGGGTGACCGTGGAATCTCCCTGCTCAGCATAGTGGGGAAAGTCTTTGCTCGAGTCGTTTTAAACAGGCTCCAGAAGCTGGCTGAGCATGTCTACCCTGAGGCACAGTGTGGCTTTCGAGCAGAGAGATCCACCATTGACATGCTGTTCTCCCTTTGCCAGCTACAGGAGAAATGCCGTGAACAACAGATGCACCTCTACATTGCTTTCATTGATCTCACCAAAGCCTCTGACCTTGTCAGCAGATGTGGTCTCTTCAGACTACTAGAAAAGATTGGATGTCCACCAAAGCTACTTAGTATCATCACCTCATTCCATGACAATATGAAAGGCACAATTCAGCATAGCGGCGCCTCATCAGACCCCTTTCCTATCCTGAGTGGTGTGAAACAGGGTTGTGTTCTCGCACCTACACTGTTTGGGATCTTCTTCTCCCTGCTGCTCTCACATGCGTTCAAGTCTTCAGAAGAAGGAATTTTTCTCCACACAAGATCAGGTGGCAGGTTGTTCAACCTTGCCCGTCTAAGAGTGAAGACCAAAGTACGGAAAGTCCTCATCAGGGAACTCCTCTTTGCTGACAATGCTGCTTTAACATCTCACACTGAAGAGTGTCTGCAGAGACTCATTAACAGGCTTGCGGCTGCCTGCAATGAATTTGGCCTAACCATCAGCCTCAAGAAAACGAACATCATGGGACAGGACCTCAGAAATGCCCCATCCATAAATATCGGCGACCACGCTCTGGAAGTGGTTCAAGAGTTCACCTACCTAGGTTCAACTATCACCAGTAACCTGTCTCTAGATGCAAAAATCAACAAGCGCATGGGAAAGGCTTCCACTGCTATGTCCAGACTGGCCAAGAGAGTGTGGGAAAATGGCGCACTGACACGGAACACAAAAGTCCAAGTGTATCAAGCCTGTGTCCTCAGTACCTTGCTGTGCAGCAGCGAGGCCTGGACAACGTATGTCAGCCAAGAGCAACGTCTCAATTCATTCCATCTTCGCTGCCTCCGGAGAATACTTGGCATCAGGTGGCAGGACCGTATCTCCAACACTGAAGTCCTCGAGGCGGCCAACATCCCCAGCATATACACACTACTGAGTCAGCGGCGCCTGAGATGACTTGGCCAAGTGAGCCGCATGGAAGATGGCAGGATCCCCAAAGACACATTGTACAGTGAGCTCGTCACTGGTAACAGACTCACCGGCCATCCTTGTCTCCACTTTAAAGACGTCTGCAAACGTGAGATGAAGTCCTGTGACATTGATCACAAGTCGTGGGAGTGAGTTGCCAGCGATCGCCAGAGCGGCGGGCAACCATAAACGCGGGGCTAAAACGTGGTGAGTCGAAGAGACTTAGCAGTTGGCAGGAAAAAAGTGAGAAGCGCAAGGAGAGAGCCAACTGTGTAGCAGCCCTGTCAACCAATTTTATCTGCAGCACCTGTGGAAGAGTCTGTCACTCTAATATTGGCCTTTATATCCACTCCAGGCACTGCTTCACAAACCACTGACCACCTCCAGGCGCGTATCCATTGTCTCTCGAGACAAGGAGGCCAAAGATGAAGATGGAGCACAAGATATCAATGGGATTGCTAGATCAGAGTGGGATGTGAGAGCACAGAACAGTGTTACAGGCTTTTGTTTTTGTATTAAAAAACATAGGATTCTATGTTTAAAAAAAAATTGAAAAAGGATTGCAGTGGACATTGAAACACCTGCAAATAACTGAATTTTATGGATGTTTTGAAAGGACGTTCAATAAGAGCTGAAATAAAAACAAGAAATGCTGGAAATACTCAGCAGGTCTGGCAGCATCTGTGGAGAGAGAAGCAGAGTTAACGTTTCAGGTCAGTGACCCTTCATAAGAACTGGCAAAGGTTAGAAATATAGTAGGTTTTAAGCAAATAAAGCGGATGTGGGGCAAGAGATAACCAAAGAGAAGGTGTTGCTAGGACAGGGTCACAGAAAACAACTGACCAGAAGGTCATGGAACAAAGGCAAATGGTATGTTAATGGTGTGCAGAAAGACAAAGCGTTAGTGCAGGGAGGGTGTTAATTGACAGTAAAATAGAATAGCCCTGGCCCAAAGCACAAACATGAAAAAAAGCAGTGGGTAGGCACATGGTAAAAAAAAATGAATGATGAGACAAAATAAAATAAAGAAAGTAAAAAGAAAAAAGAACTAAAAATAAAAAGGGGGGCCCGTCATTCTCTGAAATTATTGAACTCAATGTTCAGTCCAGCAGGCTGTCGTGTGCCTAATCGGTAGATGAGATGCTGTTCCTCGAGCTTGCGTTGATGTTCACTGGAACACTGCAGCAATCCCAGGACAGAGATGTGAGCATGAGAGCAGGGGGGTGTGTTGAAATGGCAAGCAAGCGGAAGCTCAGGGTCCTGCTTGCGGACTGAGCAGGGGTGTTCCACAAAGCGGTCACCCAGTCTGTGTTTGGTCTCCCCAATGTAGAGGAGATCACATTGTGAGCAGTGAATACAGTACACTACATTGAAAGAAGTACAAGTAAATCACTACTTCACCTGAAAGGAGTGTTTGGGGCCTTGGATAGTGAGGAGAGAGGAAGTAAAAAAGCAGGTATTACACCTCCTGTGATTGCAGGGGAAGGTGCCGTGGGAAGGGGACAAGAGCTGAACTTGTAAACAAGGACAGGAAAGCAGGTAATTTCAAGGAAACCAGCAAGGAGTTTTACCTCAGAGCTACTCTTTGACTGACAAGAGAGACCTTATGACTGGGCTTGTGGCTTGTTTCTGGAAGTTTCAGTTTCAGATTTGAAGTTTATAAAAGCCAGTGAGTTTGGACAAAGAAGAAGCATTTGAAATTTGATTTTGACCTGCCGAGATCAGAAGACGACCCAGAGAAAGTATCACCTCTCTGTGATGGAATCCTGCATCTCTTGAGAAGAAACCCTGCATTTCAAATGTGGCAGATTCCTATTGCCTCCTGTCTCCGAAGAATCCCTGCACCAAAAGTGGTTCCTGTTGCCTCCTGCAATGCCTGCAGAATTATTTTCTCTTTAAAAAAGGACTTTTATATCAAATGTGTAACAGAGAACTGACACCTGTTGCTACACCCCTGATGGAAGACCTATGTGAAGCCTGCTGCAACTGAATTTACTTGAAGGTCTACCCATCGCAGACTGTTTACCAACTTTGCCTGGCATCCAACTATTCGACTTTGGGACACCTTGCCCAACCAAAGGACTTCCTTCTATATCTTTTCAGTGAAAGTTTTTTTTTCATTCCTATGAAACAGCTGTAAACCATAATCCTGTTTTTTTCCCAGTTAACCATTTTTTTGGGATGTATATGTGTATACATGAGGCCTAGGGAAATAAGAAGCTTTAATATCTCAATTCATGTATAGATTTACTTCATTTTTGGTTCAGACATGGTTTTATAACAAATAGTTAATTTTGTTATTGATTAAAGAAACCTGGTTGGTGTGCTTTAGTCAGGGGAAAAATAGAATATCTAATAAGCTGTTTTCGGTAAGTGGGAAAATATATTGATATGCTGTCATCTGTGGAGAAGCGGGACTGAATTAACAGTGCACTCCTCCCACCTCAGTCGGAAAAACAGACAGAATTCATCACAGTCCCTGCACCATGCTATTTGCATTCCACTTCATCGTGTTAACACACTTTCCAGCATTATGCAAATATTAACATGTTATGTGAAATATAAAGAGAGGAGCTCCCTGAGTGATCGCACTAATGTCACAATTAGTCGCCTTAACAAGAAAAACAATCTTAATGCTAAATGAGGAGATCTTTGAAAGAAGGAGCTCAGCAGACAGTAATTAGATCCCTTACAGTGCTGTTCCCTATTACTGAGACTCATTACAAGACTCACGGCGCTATTCCTTATTACTGACACTCATTACATCCCTCACAGTGCTACTCCTGATTGCTGATCCTCATTATATCCCTCACAGCTCTATTCCTTATTACTGACCCACATTACATCCCTCACGACGCTACTTCTTATTACTGACTCTCATTACATCGTTCACGGCACTGCTCCCTATTACTGACCCTCATTACATCACTCACGGTGTTATTCTTTATTACTGATGCTCATTACATCTCTCATGGTGCTGCTCCCAATAACTGACCCTCATTACATCGCTCACGGTGCTACTCCTGATTTCTGACCCTCATTACATCCTTCACAGTGCTACGCCTTATTACTTTCTCTCATTACATCTCTCATGGTGCTACTCCATTTTACTGACCATTACATCCCTCATAGCACTACTCCTTATTACTGACCCTCATTAAAACCCTCACAGTGCTACTCCTGATTACTTGCCCCATTACATCCCTCACAGTGCTACGCCTTATTACTTTCTCTCATTACATCCCTCATAGCACTACTCCTGATTACTGACCCTCATTAGATCCCTCACGGCACTACTCCTTATTACTGACCCTCATTAAAACCCTCACAGCGCTACTCCTGATTACTTGTCCTCATTACATCCCTCACAGTGCTACGCCTTATTACTTTCTCTCATTACATCTCTCATGGTGCTACTCCTTATTACTGACCTTCATTATATCCCTCACGGCACTACACCTTATTACCGACCCGCATTACATACCTCAAAGTGCTACTCCTTATTACTAACCCGCATTACATCCCTCACGATGTTACTCCTTATTACTGACCTTCATTACATCCCTCACGGCACTACTCCTTATTATCGACCCGCATTGCATCCCTCAAAGTGCTACTCCTGATTACTGGCCCTCATTACATACCTCACAGTGCTACTCCTTATTACTGGCCCTCATTTTATCCCTCACAGTGCTACTCCTTATTACTGGCCCTCATTACATACTTCACAGTGCTACTCCTTATTACTGGGCCTCATTACATCCCTCACAGTGCTACTCCTTATTACTGGGCCTCATTACATCCCTCACAGTGCTACTCCTTATTACTGGCCCTCATATACATCCCTCACAGCACTACTGCTTATTACTGGCCCTCATTACATCCCTCACAGCGCTACTCCTTATTACTGGCCCTCATTAAATCCCTCACAGTGCAACTCCTTATTACTGGCCCTCATTACATCCCTCACAGCGCTACTCCTTATTGCTGGCCCTCATTACATCATTCACAGCGCGACTCCTTATTACTGGCCCTCATTACATCCCTCACACCGCTACTCCTTATTACTGGCCCTCATTACATCCCTCACAGGGCTACTCCTTATTTCTGGCCCTCATTACATCCCTCACATGGTTACTCCTTATTACTGGCCCTCATTACATCCCTCACAGTGCTACTCCTTATTACTGGCCCTCATTACATCCCTCTCACACTGCTACTCCTTATTACTGGCCCTCATTACATCCCTTACAGTGCTACATCTTATTGCTGGCCCTCATTACATCCCTCACAGGGCTACTCCTTATTACTGGCCCTCATTACATCCCTTACAGTGCTACATCTTATTGCTGGCCCTCATTACATCCCTCACAGCGCTACTCCTTCTTACTGGCCCTCATTTCATCCCTCACAGTGCTACTCCTTATTACTAGCCCTCATTACATCCCTCATGGCATTGCTCCCTATTACTGACCCTCATTACAATGTTCACATCGCTATTCTTTAATACTGACCCTCATTTTATCCCTCACAGTGCTACTCCTTATTAATGGCCCGAATTATATCCCTCACAGTGCTACTCCTTATTACTGACTTTCATTACATCATTCACAGCGCGACTCCTTATTACTGGCCCTCATTACATTCCTCACCAGGGCTTCTCCTTATTACTGGCCCTCATTACATTCCTCACAGCGCTTCTCCTTATTACTGGCCCTTATTACATCCCTCACAGGGCTACTCCTTATTACTGGCCCTCATTACATCCCTCACAGCACTACTCCTTATTTCTGGCCCTCATTACATCCCTCACAGGGCTACTCCTTATTACTGGCCCTCATTACATCCCGCACAGGGCTACTCCTTATTGCTGGCCCTCATTACATCCCTCACAGCGCTACTCCTTATTACTGGCCCTCATTACATCCCTCACTGTACTACTCATTATTACTGGCCCTCATTACATCACTCACAGGGCTACTCCTTATTACTGGCCCTCATTACATCCCTCACAGTGCTACTCCTTATTACTGGCCCTCATTACATCCCTCACAGTGCTACTCCTTATTACTGGCCCTCATTACATCCCTTACAGTGCTACATCTTATTGCTGGCCCTCATTACATCCCTCACAGGGCTACTCCTTATTACTGGCGCTCATTACATCCCTTACAGTGCTACATCTTATTACTGGCCCTCATTACATCCCTCACAGCGCTACTCCTTCTTACTGGCCCTCATTTCATCCCTCACAGTGCTACTCCTTATTACTAGCCCTCATTACATCCCTCATGGCATTGCTCCCTATTACTGACCCTCATTACAATGTTCACATCGCTATTCTTTAATACTGACCCTCATTTTATCCCTCACAGTGCTACTCCTTATTACTGGCCCTCATTACATCCCTCACTGTACTACTCATTATTACTGGCCCTCATTACATTCCTCACAGTGCTTCTCCTTATTACTGGCCCTCATTACATCCCTCACAGGGCTACTCCTTATTACTGGCCCTCATTACATTCCTCACAGTGCTTCTCCTTATTACTGGCCCTCATTACATCCCTCACTGTACTACTCCTTATTACTGGCCCTCATTACATTCCTCACAGCGCTTCTCCTTATTACTGGCCCTCATTACATCCCTCACAGGGCTACTCCTTATTACTGGCCCTCATTACATCCCTCACATGGTTACTCCTTATTACTGGCCCTCATTACATCCCTCACAGTGCTACTCCTTATTACTGGCCCTCATTACATCCCTCACAGGGCTACTCCTTATTACTGGCCCTCATTACATCCCTTACAGTGCTACATGTTATTACTGGCCCTCATTACATCCCTCACAGCGCTACTCCTTCTTACTGGCCCTCATTTCATCCCTCACAGTGCTACTCCTTATTACTAGCCCTCATTACATCCCTCATGGCATTGCTCCCTATTACTGACCCTCATTACAATGTTCACATCGCTATTCTTTAATACTGACCCTCATTTTATCCCTCACAGTGCTACTCCTTATTACTGGCCCAAATTATATCCCTCACAGTGCTACTCCTTATTACTGACTTTCATTACATCATTCACAGCGTGACTCCTTATTACTGGCCCTCATTACATTCCTCACAGCGCTTCTCCTTATTACTGGCCCTCATTACATTCCTCACAGCGCTTCTCCTTATTACTGGCCCTTATTACATCCCTCACAGGGCTACTCCTTATTACTGGCCCTCATTACATCCCTCACAGCACTACTCCTTATTTCTGGCCCTCATTACATCCCTCACAGGGCTACTCCTTATTACTGGCCCTCATTACATCCCGCACAGGGCTACTCCTTATTGCTGGCCCTCATTACATCCCTCACAGCGCTACTCCTTATTACTGGCCCTCATTACATCCCTCACTGTACTACTCATTATTACTGGCCCTCATTACATTCCTCACAGTGCTTCTCCTTATTACTGGCCCTCATTACATCCCTCACAGGGCTACTCCTTATTACTGGCCCTCATTACATTCCTCACAGTGCTTCTCCTTATTACTGGCCCTCATTACATCCCTCACTGTACTACTCCTTATTACTGGCCCTCATTACATTCCTCACAGCGCTTCTCCTTATTACTGGCCCTCATTACATCCCTCACAGGGCTACTCCTTATTACTGGCCCTCATTACATCCCTCACATGGTTACTCCTTATTACTGGCCCTCATTACATCCCTCACAGTGCTACTCCTTATTACTGGCCCTCATTACATCCCTCACAGTGCTACTCCTTATTACTGGCCCTCATTACATCCCTTACAATGCTACATCTTATTGCTGGCCCTCATTACATCCCTCACAGGGCTACTCCTTATTACTGGCGCTCATTACATCCCTTACAGTGCTACATCTTAATACTGGCCCTCATTACATCCCTCACAGCGCTACTCCTTCTTACTGGCCCTCATTTCATCCCTCACAGTGCTACTCCTTATTACTAGCCCTCATTACATCCCTCATGGCATTGCTCCCTATTACTGACCCTCATTACAATGTTCACATCGCTATTCTTTAATACTGACCCTCATTTTATCCCTCACAGTGCTACTCCTTATTACTGGCCCGAATTATATCCCTCACAGTGCTACTCCTTATTACTGACTTTTATTACATCATTCACAGCGCAACTCCTTATTACTGGCCCTCATTACATTCCTCACAGCGCTTCTCCTTATTACTGGCCCTCATTACATCCCTCACTGTACTACTCCTTATTACTGGCCCTCATTACATTCCTCACAGCGCTTCTCCTTATTACTGGCCCTTATTACATCCCTCACAGGGCTACTCCTTATTACTGGCCCTCATTACATCCCTCACAGCACTACTCCTTATTTCTGGCCCTCATTACATCCCTCACAGGGCTACCCCTTATTACTGGCCCTCATTACATCCCTCACAGCACTACTCCTTATTTCTGGCCCTCATTACATCCCTCACAGGGCTACTCCTTATTACTGGCCCTCATTACATCGCTCACAGCACTACTCCTTATTTCTGGCCCTCATTACATCCCTCACAGGGCTACTCCTTATTACTGGCCCTCATTACATTCCTCACAGCGCTTCTCCTTATTACTGGCCCTCATTACATCCCTCACAGGGCTACTCCTTATTTCTGGCCCTCATTACATCCCTCACAGGGCTACTCCTTATTACCGGCCCTCATTGCATCCATCACATCGCAACTCCTTATTACTGGCCCTCATTGCATCCATCACATCGCAACTCCTTATTACTGGCCCTCATTACATCCCTCTCAGTGCTACTCCTTATTACTGGCCCTCATTACATCCCTCAGCGCTACTCCTTATTACTGGCCCTCATTACATCCCTCACAGCGCTACTCCTTATTACCGGCCCTCATTGCATCCATCACATCGCAACTCCTTATTACTGGCCCTCATTACATCCCTCACAGTGCTACTCCTTATTACTGGCCCTCATTACATCCCTCACAGTGCTACTCCTTATTACTAGCCCTCATTACATCCCTCATGGCATTGCTCCCTATTACTGACCCTCATTACAATGTTCACATCGCTATTCTTTAATACTGACCCTCATTTTATCCCTCACAGTGCTACTCCTTATTACTGGCCCGAATTATATCCCTCACAGTGCTACTCCTTATTACTGACTTTCATTACATCATTCACAGCGCGACTCCTTATTACTGGCCCTCATTACATTCCTCACAGCGCTTCTCCTTATTACTGGCCCTCATTACATTCCTCACAGCGCTTCTCCTTATTACTGGCCCTTATTACATCCCTCACAGGGCTACTCCTTATTACTGGCCCTCATTACATCCCTCACAGCACTACTCCTTATTTCTGGCCCTCATTACATCCCTCACAGGGCTACTCCTTATTACTGGCCCTCATTACATCCCGCACAGGGCTACTCCTTATTGCTGGCCCTCATTACATCCCTCACAGCGCTACTCCTTATTACTGGCCCTCATTACATCCCTCACTGTACTACTCATTATTACTGGCCCTCATTACATTCCTCACAGTGCTTCTCCTTATTACTGGCCCTCATTACATCCCTCACAGGGCTACTCCTTGTTACTGGCCCTCATTACATTCCTCACAGTGCTTCTCCTTATTACTGGCCCTCATTACATCCCTCACTGTACTACTCCTTATTACTGGCCCTCATTACATTCCTCACAGCGCTTCTCCTTATTACTGGCCCTCATTACATCCCTCACAGGGCTACTCCTTATTACTGGCCCTCATTACATCCCTCACATGGTTACTCCTTATTACTGGCCCTCATTACATCCCTCACAGTGCTACTCCTTATTACTGGCCCTCATTACATCCCTCACAGTGCTACTCCTTATTGCTGGCCCTCATTACATCCCTCACAGCGCTACTCCTTATTACTAGCCCTCATTACATCCCTCATGGCATTGCTCCCTATTACTGACCCTCATTACAATGTTCACATTGCTATACTTTAATACTGACCCTCATTTTATCCCTCACAGTGCTACTCCTTATTACTGACCCGAATTATATCCCTCACAGTGCTACTCCTTATTACTGACTTTTATTACATCATTCACAGCGCAACTCCTTATTACTGGCCCTCATTACATTCCTCACAGCGCTTCTCCTTATTACTGGCCCTCATTACATCCCTCACTGTACTACTCCTTATTACTGGCCCTCATTACATTCCTCACAGCGCTTCTCCTTATTACTGGCCCTTATTACATCCCTCACAGGGCTACTCCTTATTACTGGCCCTCATTACATCCCTCACAGCACTACTCCTTATTTCTGGCCCTCATTACATCCCTCACAGGGCTACTCCTTATTACTGGCCCTCATTACATCCCGCACAGGGCTACTCCTTATTGCTGGCCCTCATTACATCCCTCACAGCGCTACTCCTTATTACTGGCCCTCATTACATCCCTCACTGTCCTACTCCTTATTACTGGCCCTCATTACATTCCTCACAGCGCTTCTCCTTATTACTGGCCCTCATTACATCCCTCACAGGGCTACTCCTTATTACTGGCCCTCATTACATTCCTCACAGTGCTTCTCCTTATTACTGGCCCTCATTACATCCCTCACTGTACTACTCCTTATTACTGGCCCTCATTACATTCCTCACAGCGCTTCTCCTTATTACTGGCCCTCATTACATCCCTCACAGGGCTACTCCTTATTACTGGCCCTCATTACATCCCTCACAGCACTACTCCTTATTTCTGGCCCTCATTACATCCCTCACAGGGCTACTCCTTATTACTGGCCCTCATTACATCCCTCACAGCACTACTCCTTATTTCTGGCCCTCATTACATCCCTCTCAGGGCTACTCCTTATTACTGGCCCTCATTACATCGCTCACAGCACTACTCCTTATTTCTGGCCCTCATTACATCCCTCACAGGGCTACTCCTTATTACTGGCCCTCATTACATTCCTCACAGCGCTTCTCCTTATTACTGGCCCTCATTACATCCCTCACAGGGCTACTCCTTATTTCTGGCCCTCATTACATCCCTCACAGGGCTACTCCTTATTACCGGCCCTCATTGCATCCATCACATCGCAACTCCTTATTACTGGCCCTCATTGCATCCATCACATCGCAACTCCTTATTACTGGCCCTCATTACATCCCTCTCAGTACTACTCCTTATTACTGGCCCTCATTACATCCCTCAGCGCTACTCCTTATTACTGGCCCTCATTACATCCCTCACAGCGCTACTCTTTATTACTGGCCCTCATTACATCCCTCACAGCGCTACTCCTTATTACCGGCCCTCATTGCATCCATCACATCGCAACTCCTTATTACTGGCCCTCATTACATCCCTCACAGTGCTACTCCTTATTACTGGCCCTCATTACATCCCTCACAGTGCTACTCCTTATTACTAGCCCTCATTACATCCCTCATGGCATTTCTCCCTATTACTGACCCTCATTACAATGTTCACATCGCTATTCTTTAATACTGACCCTCATTTTATCCCTCACAGTGCTACTCCTTATTACTGGCCCGAATTATATCCCTCACAGTGCTACTCCTTATTACTGACTTTCATTACATCATTCACAGCGCGACTCCTTATTACTGGCCCTCATTACATTCCTCACAGCGCTTCTCCTTATTACTGGCCCTCTTTACATTCCTCACAGCGCTTCTCCTTATTACTGGCCCTTATTACATCCCTCACAGGGCTACTCCTTATTACTGGCCCTCATTACATCCCTCACAGCACTACTCCTTATTTCTGGCCCTCATTACATCCCTCACAGGGCTACTCCTTATTACTGGCCCTCATTACATCCCGCACAGGGCTACTCCTTATTGCTGGCCCTCATTACATCCCTCACAGCGCTACTCCTTATTACTGGCCCTCATTACATCCCTCACTGTACTACTCATTATTACTGGCCCTCATTACATTCCTCACAGTGCTTCTCCTTATTACTGGCCCTCATTACATCCCTCACAGGGCTACTCCTTATTACTGGCCCTCATTACATTCCTCACAGTGCTTCTCCTTATTACTGGCCCTCATTACATCCCTCACTGTACTACTCCTTATTACTGGCCCTCATTACATTCCTCACAGCGCTTCTCCTTATTACTGGCCCTCATTACATCCCTCACAGGGCTGCTCCTTATTACTGGCCCTCATTACATCCCTCACATGGGTACTCCTTATTACTGGCCCTCATTACATCCCTCACAGTGCTACTCTTTATTACTGGCCCTCATTACATCCCTCACAGGGCTACTCCTTATTACTGGCCCTCATTACATCCCTTACAGTGCTACATCTTATTACTGGCCCTCATTACATCCCTCACAGCGCTACTCCTTCTTACTGGCCCTCATTTCATCCCTCACAGTGCTACTCCTTATTACTAGCCCTCATTACATCCCTCATGGCATTGCTCCCTATTACTGACCCTCATTACAATGTTCACATCGCTATTCTTTAATACTGACCCTCATTTTATCCCTCACAGTGCTACTCCTTATTACTGGCCCGAATTATATCCCTCACAGTGCTACTCCTTATTACTGACTTTCATTACATCATTCACAGCGCGACTCCTTATTACTGGCCCTCATTACGTTCCTCACAGCGCTTCTCCTTATTACAAGCCCTCATTACATTCCTCACAGCGCTTCTCCTTATTACTGGCCATTATTACATCCCTCACAGGGCTACTCCTTATTACTGGCCCTCATTACATCCCTCACAGCACTACTCCTTATTTCTGGCCCTCATTACATCCCTCACAGGGCTACTCCTTATTACTGGCCCTCATTACATCCCGCACAGGGCTACTCCTTATTGCTGGCCCTCATTACATCCCTCACAGGGCTACTCCTTATTACTGGCCCTCATTACATCCCTCACTGTACTACTCATTATTACTGGCCCTCATTACATTCCTCACAGTGCTTCTCCTTATTACTGGCCCTCATTACATCCCTCACAGGGCTACTCCTTATTACTGGCCCTCATTACATTCCTCACAGTGCTTCTCCTTATTACTGGCCCTCATTACATCCCTCACTGTACTACTCCTTATTACTGGCCCTCATTACATTCCTCACAGCGCTTCTACTTATTACTGGCCCTCATTACATCCCTCACAGGGCTACTCCTTATTACTGGCCCTCATTACATCCCTCACATGGTTACTCCTTATTACTGGCCCTCATTACATCCCTCACAGTGCTACTCCTTATTACTGGCCCTCATTACATCCCTCACAGTGCTACTCCTTATTACTGGCCCTCATTTCATCCCTTACAGTGCTACATCTTATTGCTGGCCCTCATTACATCCCTCACAGGGCTACTCCTTAGTACTGGCGCTCATTACATCCCTTACAGTGCTACATCTTATTACTGGCCCTCATTACATCCCTCACAGCGCTACTCCTTCTTACTGGCCCTCATTTCATCCCTCATAGTGCTACTCCTTATTACTAGCCCTCATTACATCCCTCATGGCATTGCTCCCTATTACTGACCCTCATTACAATGTTCACATCGCTATTCTTTAATACTGACCCTCATTTTATCCCTCACAGTGCTACTCCTTATTACTGGCCCGAATTATATCCCTCACAGTGCTACTCCTTTATACTGACTTTTATTACATCATTCACAGCGCAACTCCTTATTACTGGCCCTCATTACATTCCTCACAGCGCTTCTCCTTATTACTGGCCCTCATTACATCCCTCACTGTACTACTCCTTATTACTGGCCCTCATTACATTCCTCACAGCGCCTCTCCTTATTACTGGCCCTTATTACATCCCTCACAGGGCTACTCCTTATTACTGGCCCTCATTACATCCCTCACAGCACTACTCCTTATTTCTGGCCCTCATTACATCCCTCACAGGGCTACTCCTTATTACTGGCCCTCATTACATCCCGCACAGGGCTACTCCTTATTGCTGGCCCTCATTACATCCCTCACAGCGCTACTCATTATTACTGGCCCTCATTACATCCCTCACTGTCCTACTCCTTATTACTGGCCCTCATTACATTCCTCACAGCGCTTCTCCTTATTACTGGCCCTCATTACATCCCTCACAGGGCTACTCCTTATTACTGGCCCTCATTACATTCCTCACAGTGCTGCTCCTTATTACTGGCCCTCATTACATCCCTCACTGTACTACTCCTTATTACTGGCCCTCATTACATTCCTCACAGCGCTTCTCCTTATTACTGGCCCTCATTACATCCCTCACAGGACTACTCCTTATTACTGGCCCTCATTACATCCCTCACAGCACTACTCCTTATTTCTGGCCCTCATTACATCCCTCACAGGGCTACTCCTTATTACTGGCCCTCATTACATCCCTCACAGCACTACTCCTTATTTCTGGCCCTCATTACATCCCTCACAGGGCTACTCCTTATTACTGGCCCTCATTACATCGCTCACAGCACTACTCCTTATTTCTGGCCGTCATTACATCCCTCACAGGGCTACTCCTTATTACTGGCCCTCATTACATTCCTCACAGCGCTTCTCCTTATTACTGGCCCTCATTACATCCCTCACAGGGCTACTCCTTATTTCTGGCCCTCATTACATCCCTCACAGGGCTACTCCTTATTACCGGCCCTCATTGCATCCATCACATCGCAACTCCTTATTACTGGCCCTCATTGCATCCATCACATCGCAACTCCTTATTACTGGCCCTCATTACATCCCTCTCAGTGCTACTCCTTATTACTGGCCCTCATTACATCCCTCAGCGCTACTCCTTATTACTGGCCCTCATTACATCCCTCACAGCGCTACTCTTTATTACTGGCCCTCATTACATCCCTCACAGCGCTACTCCTTATTACCGGCCCTCATTGCATCCATCACATCGCAACTCCTTATTACTGGCCCTCATTACATCCCTCACAGTGCTACTCCTTATTACTGGCCCTCATTACATCCCTCACAGTGCTACTCCTTATTACTAGCCCTCATTACATCCCTCATGGCATTGCTCCCTATTACTGACCCTCATTACAATGTTCACATCGCTATTCACTAATACTGACCCTCATTTTATCCCTCACAGAGCTACTCCTTATTCCTGGCCCGAATTATATCCCTCACAGTGCTACTCCTTATTACTGACCTTCATTACATCATTCAAAGCGCGACTCCTTATTACTGGCCCTCATTACATCCCTCACATGGTTACTCCTTATTACTAGCCCTCATTACATCCCTCACAGTGCTACTCCTTATTACTGACCCTCATTACATCCCTCACAGCGCTACTCCTTATTACTGGCCCTCATTACATCCCTCACTGTACTACTCCTTATTACTGGCCCTCATTACATCCCTCACAGTGCTACTCCTTATTACTGGCCCTCATTACATTCCTCACAGCGCTTCTCCTTATTACTGGCCCTCATTACATCCCTCTGTACTACTCCTTATTACTGGCCCTCATTACATCCCTCACTGTACTACTCCTTATTACTGGCCCTCATTACATTCCTCACAGTGCTACTCCTTATTACTGGCCCTCATTACATCCCTCACAGGGCTACTCCTTATTACTGGCCCTCATTACATCCCTCACAGCGCTACTCCTTATTACTGGCCCTCATTACATCCCTCACAGCACTACTCCTTATTTTTGGCCCTCATTACATCCCTCACAGGGCTACTCCTTATTACTGGCCCTCATTACATCCCTCACAGGGCTACTCCTTATTACTGGCCCTCATTACATCCCTCACAGCGCTACTCCTTATTGCTGGCCCTCATTACATCCCTCACAGGGCTACTCTTTATTACTGGCCCTCATTACATTCCTCACAGCACTTCTCCTTATTACTGGCCCTCATTACATCACTCACTGTACTACTCCTTATTACTGGCCCTCATTACATTCCTCACACCGCTTCTCCTTATTACTGGCCCTCATTACATCCCTCACAGGGCTACTGCTTATTACTGGCCCTCATTACATCCCTCACAGCACCACTCCTTATTTCTGGCCCTCATTACATCCCTCACAGGGCTACTCCTTATTACCGGCCCTCATTGCATCCATCACATCGCAACTCCTTATTACTGGCCCTCATTACATCCCTCACAGTGCTACTCCTTATTACTGGCCCTCATTACATCCCTCACAGTGCTACTCCTTATTACTGGCCCTCATTACATTCCTCAGCGCTACTCCTTATTACTGGCCCTCATTACATCCCTCACAGCGCTACTCCTTATTACTGGCCCTCATTACATCCCTCACAGCGCTTCTCCTTATTACTGGCCCTCATTACATCCCTCACTGTACTACTCCTTATTACTGGCCCTAATTACATCCCTCACTGTACTACTCCTTATTACTGGCCCTCATTACATTCCTCACAGTGCTACTCCTTATTACTGGCCCTCATTACATCCCTCACAGGGCTACTCCTTATATTTGGCCCTCATTACATCCCTCACAGGGCAACTCCTTATTACTGGCCCTCATTACATCCCTCACTGTACTACTCCTTATTACTGGCCCTCATTACATTCCTCACAGCGCTTCTCCTTATTACTGGCCCTCACTACATCCCTCACAGCGCTACTCCTTATTACTGGCCCTCATTACATCCCTCACATGGTTACTCCTTATTTCTGGCCCTCATTACATCCCTCACAGGGCTACTCCTTATTACTGGCCCTCATTACATCCCTCACAGGGCTACTCCTTATTACTGGCCCTCATTACATCCCTCACAGCACTACTCCTTATTACTGGCCCTCATTACATCCCTCACAGGGCTACTCTTTATTACTGGCCCTCATTACATTCCTCACAGCGCTTCTCCTTATTACTGGCCCTCATTACATCCCTCACTGTACTACTCCTTATTACTGGCCCTCATTACATTCCTCACAGCGCTCCTCCTTATTACTGGCCCTCATTACATCCCTCACAGGGCTACTCCTTATTACTGGCCCTCATTACATCCCTCACAGCACTACTCCTTATTTCTGGCCCTCATTACATCCCTCACAGGGCTACTCCTTATTACTGGCCCTCATTACATCCCTCACAGGGCTACTCCTTATTACTGGCCCTCATTACATCCCTCACAGCGCTACTCCTTATTACCGGCCCTCATTGCATCCATCACATCGCAACTCCTTATTACTGGCCCTCATTACATCCCTCACAGTGCTACTCCTTATTACTGGCCCTCATTACATCCCTCACAGTGCTACTCCTTATTACTGGCCCTCATTACATCCCTCAGCGCTACTCCTTATTACTGGCCCTCATTACATCCCTCACAGCGCTACTCCTTATTACTGGCCCTCATTACATCCATCACATCACAACTCCTTATTACTGGCCCTCATTACATCCCTCACAGTGCTACTCCTTATTACTGGCCCTCATTACATCCCTCACAGTGCTACTCCTTATTATTGGCCCTCATTACATCCCTCAGCGCTACTCCTTATTACTGGCCCTCATTACATCCCTCACAGCGCAACTCCTTATTACTGATCCTTATTACATTTCCAGCAGCACTCCTCTCGATTACAGATTCTCATCATATTGATTGTCTAGTTTTGGGTATTGAATGATGTTCCACAGTTAGAGCCGGTGTTCAATGAATTCTCTCCCACTTCCTCAGTTACAATGACAGTGTTTTGGGGATGACTGAATCCTGGTTGTCAGCTCCCTAAATGGGAGAGAGGTTTATGGTTTAGGATCCTGAAACATGGGAGAAATCTTTTCTTGGTGGGGTCAGTGTATGATGCTCTAATGTAAGAGTTATCACCATCGCACTTTAACGTTACATCCCTAAGTTCTGAAACATGGGTTGTCAATCACATTTTCAGGAAGATAGTTGGATTATGTGCTGAATACCTCTGGATCTGTTCTGATGAAAGGTCATCGACCTGAAACGTTAACTCTGCTTCTCTCTGTACAGATTTTGGAAGGTCGAATTTGAATGCGGAATACAGGCTTAAAGACAGGATTCTTGGTAGTGTGGAGGAACAGAGGGATCTTGGGGTCCACGTCCATAGATCGCTCAAAGTTGCCACCCAAGTTGATAGGGTTGTTAAGAAAGCGTATGGTGTGTTGGCTTTCATTAACAGGGGGATTGAGTTTAAGAGCCGCGAGGTTATGCTGCAGCTCTATCAAGCCCTGGTTAGACCACACTTGGAATATTGTGTTCAGTTCTGGTCGCCTCATTATAGGAAGGATGTGGAAGCTTTAGAGAGGGTGCAGAGGAGATTTACCAGGATGCTGCCTGGACTGGAGGGCATGTCTTATGAAGAAAGATTGATGGAGCGAGGGGTTTTCTCATTGGAGCGAAGAAGGATGAGAGGTGACTTGATAGAGGGGTACAAGATGATGAGAGGCATAGATAGAGTGGATAGCCAGAGACTATTTCCCAGGGTGGAAAGGGCTATCACCAGGGGGCATAATTTTAAGGTGATTGGAGGAAGGTTTCGGGGAGATGTCAGAGGTAGGTTCTTTACACAGAGAGTGGTGGGTACGTGGAATGCGCTGCCAGCGGTGGTAGTAGAAGCAGATACATTAGGGACATTCAAGCGACTCTTGGATAGGTACATGGATGATAGTAAAATGAAGGGTATGTAGTTAGTTTGATCTTAGAGCAGGTTAAAGGTTCGGCACAACATCGTGGGCCGAAGGGCCTGTACTGTGCTGTACTGTTCTATGTTCTATGTTCTATGTTCTAGATGTTGCCTGAATTGTTGAATATTTCCAGCACTTTTCAGTTTTTATTTCAGATTTCCAGCATCTGCAGTATTTTGCTTTTATATCAGTGCCACTGAAGATCTGCTGCTAAATAGTTACAATTGGCACATCATGCAGTTCCTGACTATTAAATAATATGAAGAAATGAAGAAATTCTCCAGGAACACAAACTATCAGATCCAGAATAACTGGAGCATCTTATCTAGCCTCTGGATAACTGCACGGACTGCAGACGTTCAAGGAGACTCATCACCAGCATTTTCTCAAGGGGCTACGAGGGATGGGCCAGACTTTGCCAGCAATGCCCCTATCCCGAAAATGATTTTTAAAAAATGATGGGAGCTGTAAGTTGCAAAGGGACAGACAGACAAAGTGAGTTAGCAAAACTGTGACACATGGAATTCAATGTGCGGAAGTGGAAGGTTCTGAGATCTCTGGATCTGAGAGTTGGAGTTGTGAAACAGTAACATTATTTAGCTGTTTAAAATGATAAAAGGATTTGAAAGGTTAGATAGTGGTGGTAAATGGTGGTAAAATTCACAGCAAGGGAGTACAATATTAATCAGGAACAACTTCTTCAAACAATGGGGAGTGGAAATCTGGAAATTTCCCTCCCAAAAATCTGTGGATGCTGGGAGTCAATTGGAGCTTTCAGTATAGCGAGTGGATCAATTTTTACTGGGTATGGGCATCAAGGCAGATGGATCAAAGCTGAATGGAGTTGAGGCACAGATCAGCCATTATAAAATTAAATGGTAGAACAGACTCGACGGGCTGAATGGCCTCCTGCTGTTCCTGCATTGTTTTTGGTGTTGTCCTGTTGTTGTAGTAGAATTAGAAATCGAGAACCCAGCTTCTGAAGAAAGTGTTAGTTGGAATTCTGTACTCGCAGGACTGGCTGCTCGCTCCCTGCTCCCTGACTGCTCACTCCCTGCTCCCTGACTGCTCCCTGACTGCTCACTCCCTGCTCCCTGACTGCTCACTCCCTGCTCCCTGGCTTCTCCCTGACTGCTCCTCCCTGCTCCCTGACTGCTCCCTGACTGCTCGCTCCCTGCTCCCTGACTGCTCCCTGACTGCTCACTCCCTGCTCCCTGACTGCTCGCTCCCTGCTCCCTGGCTTCTCCCTGACTGCTCCTCCCTGCTCCCTGACTGCTCCCTGACTGCTCCTCCCTGCTCCCTGACTGCTCGCTCCCTGCTCCCTGGCTTCTCCCTGACTGCTCCCTGACTGCTCGCTCCTTGCTCCCTGACTGCTGCCTGACAGCTCGCTCCCTGCTCTCTGACTGCTCCCTGACTGCTCGCTCCTTGCTCCCTGACTGCTCCCTGACTGCTCGCACCCTGCTCTCTGACTGCTCCCTGACTGCTCGCTCCTTGCTCCCTGACTGCTGCCTGACTGCTCGCTCCCTGCTCCCTGACTGCTCCCTGACTGCTCTCTCCCTGCTCCCTGACTGTTCCCTGACTGCTCGCTCCCTGCACCCCGACAGCTCCCTGACTGCTCACTCCCTGCTCCCTGACTGCTCGCTCCCTGCTCCCTGACTGCTCCCTGACTGCTCACTCCCTGCTCCCTGACTGCTCGCTCCCTGCTCCCTGACTGCTCCCTGACAGTTCACTCCCTGCTCCCTGACTGCTCGCTCCCTGCTCCCTGACTGCTCCCTGACTGCTCACTCCCTGCTCCCTGACTGCTCGCTCCCTGCTCCCTGACTGCTCCCTGACTGCTCGCTCCCTGCTCTCTGACTGCTCCCTGACTGCTCGCTCCCTGCTCACTGACTGCTCCCTGACTGCTCGCTCCTTGCTCCCTGACTGCTCGCTCCCTGCTCCCTGGCTTCTCCCTGACTGCTCCCTGACTGCTCGCTCCTTGCTCCCTGACTGCTGCCTGACAGCTCGCTCCCTGCTCTCTGACTGCTCCCTGACTGCTCGCTCCTTGCTCCCTGACTGCTCCCTGACTGCTCGCACCCTGCTCTCTGACTGCTCCCTGACTGCTCGCTCCTTGCTCCCTGACTGCTGCCTGACTGCTCGCTCCCTGCTCCCTGACTGCTCCCTGACTGCTCGCTCCCTGCTCCCTGACTGCTCCCTGACAGTTCACTCCCTGCTCCCTGACTGCTCGCTCCCTGCTCCCTGACTGCTCCCTGACTGCTCACTCCCTGCTCCCTGACTGCTCGCTCCCTGCTCCCTGACTGCTCCCTGACAGTTCACTCCCTGCTCCCTGACTGCTCGCTCCCTGCTCCCTGACTGCTCCCTGACTGCTCACTCCCTGCTCCCTGACTGCTCGCTCCCTGCTCCCTGACTGCTCCCTGACTGCTCGCTCCCTGCTCTCTGACTGCTCCCTGACTGCTCGCTCCCTGCTCACTGACTGCTGCCTGACTGCTCACTCCCTGCTCCCTGACTGTTCCCTGACTGCTCGCTCCCTGCTCCCTGACAGCGCCCTGACTGCTCACTCCCTGCTCCCTGACTGCTCGCTCCCTGCTCCCTGACTGCTCCCTGACTGCTCACTCCCTGCTCCCTGACTGCTCGCTCACTGCTCCCTGACTGCTCCCTGACAGCTCGCTCCCTGCTCCCTGACTGCTCGCTCCCTGCTCCCTGGCTGTTCACTCCTGATTTACCTGCTTTGCAAAATGAGGTGGGAGAGAGACAGAGAGGAGCAGAGCCCGAGGAGCAGCAGGACTGGAGGTTTGTGTGGGAGAGAGACAGAGAGGAGCGGAGCCCGAGGAGCAGCAGGACCGGAGGTTTGTGTGGGAGAGAGACAGAGAGGAGCGGAGCCCGAGGAGCAGCAGGACCGGAGGTTTGTGTGGGAGAGAGACAGAGAGGATCAGAGCCCGAGGAGCAGCAGGACCGGAGGTTTGTGTGGGAGAGAGACAGAGAGGAGCGGAGCCCGAGGAGCAGCAGGACCGGAGGGGTGGCCCCCATTGTGGTTCCTAGTGACCACATCTGTAGCAAGTGTTGGCTGATCGAGGAACTCCGGCTCAGAGTTGATGAGCTGGAGTCTGAGCTCCAGACACTCCAACACATCAGGGATGGGGAGAGTTACCTGGATGCTGTGTTTCAGGAGACAGTCACACCCCTTAGATTAATTACCTTGAATTCGGCCTGTGGTCAGGGACAGGAGGGTGTGACTATGAGTGAGGCAGGTAGAGGGATTGAGGAGGTAGTGCTGCAGGAGCCTCAGCCATTGTCCTTGTCCAACAGGTTCAAGATTTTTGCTCCCTGTGTGGACGAGAGCAGAGACTGTAGGGAGGATGAGCAAACTGACCACAGCACCGTGGTACAGGGAGCCATTCAAGTGGGGGGAGAAAAGAGAAATGTAGTCGTAATCGGGGATGGTATAGTTAGGGGCATAGACACTGTTCTCTGTGGCCAGGATCAAGAGTCCCGAAGGCTCTGTTGCCTACCTGGTGCCAGGGTTCAGGATATCTCATCTGGGCTGCAGAGGAACTTGGAGTGGGAGGGGAAAGATCCAGTTGTCGTGGTCCACGTAGGTACCAACGATATAGGTAGAACGAGGATAGAGGTTCTGCTGAGGGAATATGAGCAGCTAGGGGCTAAGTTAAAAAGCAGAACTAAAAAGGTAATAATCTCCGGATTACTACCTGAGTCACGAGCAAATTGGCAAAGGGTCAATAAGGTTAAAGAGGTAAATGCGTGGCTCAAAGATTGGGGTGGGAGAAATGGGTTTGAATTCGTGGGACATTGGCACCAGTACTGGGGAAGGAGGGAGCTGTTCCGATGGGACGTGCTTCATCTGAATCATGCTGGGACTAGAGTCCTGGCGAATCACATAACTAGGGCTGTAGATAGGGCTTTAAACTAAATAGTGTTGGGGGGGGGTGGGTTCAGTTACATGGAAAAACAGGAAGTTAAATGAGAAGGTAGGAGTGCAGGTTAGTGATGAGGCTGATTGTTACCAGAAAATAAAAGGAAGGGACAGAACATGTGAATGTCATATTGCACCAAGGAACGTGGGCGTCGCTGGCCAGGCCAGCATTTATTGCCCATCCCTACTTGCCCTTGAGAAGGTGGTGGTGAGCTGCCTTCTTGAACCGCTGCAGTCCATGTGGGGTAGGTACACCCACAGTGCTGTTAGGAAGGGAGTTCCAGGATTTTGACCCAGCGACAGTGAAGGAACGGCGATATAGTTCCAAGTCAGGATGGTGTGTGGCTTGGAGGGGAACTTGCAGGTGGTGGTGTTCCCATGTATTTGCTGCCCTTGTCCTTCGAGTTGGTAGAGGTCACGGGTTTGGAAGGTGCTGTCTGAGGAGCCTTGGTGCATTGCTGCAGTGCATCTTGTAGATGGTACACACTGCTACCACTGTGCGTCGGTGGTGGAGGGAGTGAATGTTTGTAGATGGGGTGCCAATCAACCGGGCTGCTTTGTCCTAGATGGTGTCGAGCTTCTTGAGTGTTGTTGGAGCTGCACCTATCCAGGCAAGTGGAGAGGATGTTGACAGTGGGGGATTCAGCGATGGTAATGCCGTTGAATGTCAAGGGGAGATGGTTAGATTCTCTCTTGTTGGAGATGGTCATCGCCTGGCACTTGTGTGGCGCGAATGTTACTTGCCACTTATCAGCCCAAGCCTGGATATTGTCCAGGTCTTGCTGCATTTCTACACGGACTGCTACAGTATCTGAGGAGTCACGAATGGTGCTGAACATTGTGCAATCATCAGCGAACATCCCCACTTCTGACCTTATGATTGAAGGAAGGTCATTGATGAAGCAGCTGAAGATGGTTGGGCCTAGGACACTACCCTGAGGAACTCCTGCAGTGATGTCCTGGAGCTCAGATGATTGACCTCCAACAACCACAACCATCTTCCTTTGTGGTAGGTATGACTCCAGCCAGCGGAGGGTTTTCCCCCTGATTCCCATTGACCTCAGTTTTGCTAGGGCTCCTTGATGCCATACTCAGTCAAATGCTGCCTTGATGTCAAGGGCAGTCACTCTCACCTCACCTCTTGCGTTCAGCTCTTTTGTCCATGTTTGAACCAAGGCTGTAATGAGGTCAGGAGCTGAGTGGCCCTGGCGGAACCCAAACTGAGCATCACTGAGCAGGTTGTTGCTAAGCAAGTGTCGCTTGATGGCACTGTTGATGACACCTTCCATCACTTTACTGATGATTGAGAGTAGGCTAATGGGGCGGTAGTTGGCCGGGTTGGATTTGTCCTGCTTTTTGTGTACAGGACCTACCTGGGCAATTTTCCAGATTGCTGGGTAGATGCCAGTATTGTAGCTGTACTGGAACAGCTTGGCTAGGGGCACAGCAAGTTCTGGAGCACAGGTCTTCAGTACTACTGCCGGAATATTGTCATGGCCTGTAGCTTTTGCAGTATCCAGAGCCTTCAGTCGTTTCTTGATATCACACGGAGTGAATTGAATTGGCTGAAGTCTGGCATCTGTGATGCTGGGGAATTTAGGAGGAGGCCGAGATGGATCATCAACTCGGCACTTCTGGCTGAAAATTGTTGCAAATGCTTCAGCCTTATCTTTGGCACTGATGTGCTGGGCTCCCCCTTTCATTGAGGATGGGGATATTTGTGGATCCACCCCCTCCAATTAGTTGTTTAATTGTCCACCACCATTCTCGGCTGGATGTGGCAGGACTGCAGAGCTTAGATCTGATCCGTTGGTTATGGGATCGCTTAGCTCTGTCTATCGCATGCTGCTTACGCAGTTTGGCATGCAAGTAGTCCTGGGTTGTAGCTTCACCAGGTTGACACCTCATTTTGAGGTATGCCTGGTGCTGCTCCTGGCATGCCCTCCTGCACTCTTCATTGAACCAGGGTTGGTCTCCTGGCTTGATGGTAATGGTAGAGTGGGGGATATGCCGGGCCATGAGGTTACAGATTGTGGTTGAGTACAATTCTGCTGCTTCTGATGGCTCACAGCGCCTCATGGATGCCCAGTTTTGCATTGCTGGATCTGTTCGAAATCTATCCCATTCAGCACGGTGGTAGTGCCACACAACACGATGGAGGGTATCCTCAATGTGAAGGCGGGACTTTGTCTCCACAAGGACTGTGCGGTGGTCACTCCTACCAATACTGTCATGGACAGATGCATCTGCAGCAGGCAGATTGGTGAGGACGAGGTCGAGTATGTTCTTCCCTCGTGTTGGTTCCCCCACCACCTGCCGCAGACCCAGTCTAGCAGCCTTGTCCTTTTGGACACGGCCAGCTCGGTCAGTAGTGGTGCTACCAAGCCACTCTTGGTGATGGACATTGAAGTCCCCCACCCAGAGTACATTTTGTGCCCTTGCCACCCTCAGTGCTTCCTCCAAGTGCTGTTCAACATGGAGGAGTACTGAGTCATCAACTGAGGGAGGGCGGTAGGTGGTAATCAGTAGGAGGTTACCTTGACCATGTGTGACCTGATGCCATGAGACTTCATGGGGTCCAGAGTCGATGTTGAGGACTCCCAGGGCAATTCCCTCCCTACTGTATACCACTGTGCCACCACCTCTGCTGGGTCTGTCCTACCGGTGGGACAGGACGTACCCGGGCATGGTGATGGCAGTGTCTGGGACATTGTCTGTAAGGTATGATTCCTTGAGTATGACTATGTCAGGCTGTTGCTTGACTAGTCTGTGGGACATCTCTCCCAACTTTGGCACAAGCCCCCAGATGTTAGTAAGGAGGACTTTGCAGGGTCGACAGGGCTGGGTTTGCCGTTGTCGTTTCCGATGCCTAGGTCGATGCCGGGTGGTCCGTCCGGTTTCATTCCTTTTTATAGACTTTGTAGAGATTAGGTACAACTGAGTGGCTTGCTAGGCCATTTCAGAGGGCATGTAAGAGTAAACCACATTGCTGTGGGTCTGGAGTCACATGTAGGTAGACCAGGTAAGGACAGCAGATTTCCTTCCCTAAAGGACATTAGTGAACCAGATGGGTTTTTACAACAATCGACAATGGTTTCATGGCCATCATTAGACTAGCTTTTTAATCCAGATTTATTAATTAGATTCAAATTCCACCTTCTGCTGTGATGGATTTCGAACCCATGTCCCCAGAGGAGTACCTTGGGTCTCTGGGTTACTAGTCCAGTGATAATACCACTACGCCACCGCCTACCTAAGGGTCACTGACCTGAAACGTTAACTCTGCTTCTCTCTCCACAGATGCTGCCAGACCTGCTGAGTATTTCCAGCATTTCTTCTTTTTATTTCAGATTTCCAGCATCCGCAGTATTTTGCTTTTATTCCAGATTTCGTATTGTGTAATGAGGTGGGATTAATAAACGAGCTCATTGTTAAGGATCCTCTGGGGAAGAGTGATCATAGCATACTAGAATTTCAAATTCAGTTTGCTGGCGAGAAGCTGGAGTCCCACACGAGCGTTCTGGAGTTAAACAAAGGTAATTACATAGGCATGAGGACAGATTTGGCCCTAGTGGACTGGGCAGGAAGACTACAAGGTAGGACAGTTGACGAGCAGTGGCGATGTTTCAGGAGATATTCAATTCCTCCCAACTAAAATATATTCCAGAGAGGAAGAAAGATTCTAGGAGGGGGAAAAAACATCCATGGCTAAGCAAGGAAGTTAATGATAACATAAAGACAAAAACTAAGGCATACCATATTGCAAAGGCCAGTGGCAGGCTGGAAGATTGGGAAACTTTTAAAGATCAACAAAGGGTTACTAAAAAAGTAATAAAAAGAGCAAAGGTAAATTATGAAAGAAAACTAGCGCAAAATATAAAAACTGATAGCAAAAGCTTCTATAAGTATATAAAAGGGAAGAGAGTAGCTAAAGTGAATGTTGGTCCCTTGGAGGATGAGACTTGGGAGTTAATAGAGGGGAACACAGAAATGGCGGAGACACTAAATCAGTATTTTGCCTCAGTTTTCACTGTGGAGGACACTAGTATCATCCCAATACTAAACAGGTAATGCAGAGGTTATAGAAAGGGAAGAACTTAGAACAATCATCATCACTAGGGAAAAAGTACTGAGCAAACTATTGGGGTTGAAGGCAGACAAGTCCCCAGGGACTGATGGCCTACACCTAGGGTCTTAAAGGAAGTGGCAGTGGAGATAGTGGATCCATTGGTTATAATATTCCAAAATTCTCTGGATACGGGAAAGGTTCCAGTGGATTGGAAAAAAGCTAAGAAAACACCCTTATTCAAAAAGGGAGGGAGGCAGAAAGGAGGAAACTACAGACCAGTTAGTTTAACATCTGTCGTTGGGAAATTGTTAGAATCCATTATTAAGGAAGTAATAACAGGACATTTAGAAAGTCAAAACACAATCCATCAGAGTCAGTATGGTTTTATGAAGGGGAAATCATGATTAGATTAGATTAGATTAGAGATACAGCACTGAAACAGGCCCTTCGGCCCACCGAGTCTGTGCCGAACATCAACCACCCATTTATACTAATCCTACACTAATCCCATATTCCTACCAAACATCCCCACCTGTCCCTATATTTCCGTACCACCTACCTATACTAGTGACAATTTATAATGGCCAATTTACCTACCAACCTGCAAGTCTTGTTTGACTAATTTGCTAGAGTTCTTCGAAGATGTAACAAGTAAAGTGGATAATAGGGATCCTGTAGATGTAGTATATCTGGACTTCCAGAAAGCATTTGATAAGGTGCCGCACCAAAGGTTAATACACAAGGTAAGATCACATGGGGTTAGGGGCAATTTATTAGCTTGGATAGAGGATTGGCTAACCAATAGAAAACAGAGAGTCGGGATAAATGGGTCCTTTTCTGGTTGGCAAGATGTAACTAGTGGGGTGCCACAGGGTTCAGCCCTCGGGCCAAAACTATTTACAATCTATATTAATGACTTGGGTGCAGGGATAGAAGGTACTATAGCCAAATTTGCAGATGACACTAAAATAGGTGGGACAGTAAGTTGCAATAAAGAAATAAGAAATTTACAAATGGATATGGATAGGTTAGGTGAATGGGCCAAAATTTGGCAGATGGAGTTTAATGTGGATAAGTGTGAGGTTATCCATTTTGGTTGGAAGAATAGAAAGGCAAATTATTATCTAAATGGAGAGAATCTTCAGAGTGCTTCGGTGCAGAGGGATCTGGGTATCCTCGTCCATGAATCGCAGAAAACTAGTATGCAGGTGCAGCAGGTAATAAGAAGGCAAATGGAATTTTGGCATTTATTGCTGAAGAAATCGAGTATAAAAGTAGGGAAGTGTTGCTGCAACTGTACAAGGCATTAGTGAGACTGCACCTGGAGTACTGTGTACAGTTTTGGTCCCCTTACTTGAGAAAGGACGTAGTTGCATTGGAGGCAGTTCAGAGGAGGTTCACTAGATTGATTCCAGAGATGAGGGGTTTGTCTTATGAAGAGAGATTGAGCAGTTTAGGCCTTTACTCTCGAGAGTTTAGAAGAATGAGAGGAGATCTAATTGAGGTATATAAGATGATTAAGGGGATTGATAAAGTAGACGAAGAGAGGATGTTTCCTCTTCTGGAGCAATCTGGAACGAGAGATCATAGTTTTAGGATAAGGGGTAATAGATTTAAAACAGAGATGAGGAGAAATTACTTCTCTCGAAGGGTCCTGAGTCTGTGGAATTCACTACCCCAGAGTGCGGTGGATGCCGGGACATTGAGTAAATTTAAGGAGGAGATAGACATATTTTTAATTAGTAATGAGTTGAACGGTTATGGAGAACGGGCAGGAAAGTGGAGTTGAGGCCGAGATGAGATCAGCCATGATCGTATTGAATGGTGGAGCAGGCTCAAGGGGCTGAATTGCCTACTCCTGCTCCTAGTTCTTATGTTCAGCTGTTGTATGAATCAAGTTAATTATGTCAAGCAATTCTGGGAATCCAGGGGAGCTGCTCCCTATCGGAAGGTGTTCTGACAGCTGCCAAGCCTTTGGCTATTTGGTGTTTTGCCAAAACTGATGTCAAGCTTTAAATACACCTTTGTTAAAAGGGAATGATGTGCGACATGAATTCTTGCAATATATTAAGAGTTATATATATTATTGCAATATATTAAAAGACACATTGTACAGCGAGCTCGCCACTGGTATCAGACCCACCGGCCGTCCATGTCTCCGTTATAAAGACGTCTGCAAACGCGACATGAAATCGTGTGACATTGATCACAAGTCGTGGGAGTCAGTTGCCAGCATTCGCCAGAGCTGGCGGGCAGCCATAAAGACAGGGCTAAATTGTGGCGAGTCGAAGAGACTTAGTAGTTGGCAGGAAAAAAGACAGAGGCGCAAGGGGAGAGCCAACTGTGCAACAGCCCCAACAAACAAATTTCTCTGCAGCACCTGTGGAAGAGCCTGTCACTCCAGAATTGGCCTTTATAGCCACTCCAGGCGCTGCTTCACAAACCACTGAAAAAAAATTCTTTTGGGCCTCCTTGTCTCTCGAGATAAGGAGGCCCAAAAGAATTTTTAAGTTACATTCTTCTGTGATTGTACAGATCAGGAGGAAGACCTTGTCGAGCAGGTAATTGATAAAGTAGAATGTTAGTTCACAATGAGTGTTCAGAAAAACATTGAACATCCTCCTGATTGGGCATGAAGTGTAGAGTGCACAGTGCCCAAGGCCAGAGGCCTGTATGGGTCCTGAGCTCCATGATGAGATGGCCCACCGATATGGCTTTTACCTGTGCCTCCGCTGGGAATGCAGGAGAATGATGTGCTCCTCTCGCAAACTCCATGAGTATTTGAGAGGATGTTTGAGACGTGTTCTTGCTGTCCTTATACTTACACAAATCCCACCGTAGACAGAGTGGTTAGCACATTCATTGCCCTCTTCTTCTTCTTCTTTGGCCTCCTTATCTCGAGAGACAATGGGTAAGTACCTGGAGGTGGTCAGTGGTTTGTGAAGCAGCGCCTGGAGTGGCTATAAAGGCCAATTCTGGAGTGACAGGCTCTTCCACAGGTGCTGCAGAGAAATTTGTTTGTCGGGGCTGTTGCACAGTTGGCTCTCCCCTTGCGCCTCTGTCTTTTTTCCTGCCAACTACTAAGTCTCTTCGACTCGCCACAATTTAGCCCTGTCTTTATGGTTGCCCGCCAGCTCTGGCGAACGCTGGCAACTGACTCCCACGACTTGTGATCAATGTCACAGGACTTCATCTCACGTTTGCCGACGTCTTTATAGCGGAGACATGGACGGCCGGTGGGTCTGATACCAGTGGCGAGCTCGCTGTACAATGTGTCTTTGGGGATCTTGCCATCTTCCATGTGGCTCACATGGCCAAGCCATCTCAAGCGCCGCTGACTCAGTAGTGTGTATAAGCTGGGGGTGTTGGCCGCCTCGAAGGCTTCTGTGTTGGAGATACGGTCCTGCCACCTGATGCCACGTATTCTCCGCAGGCAGCGAAGATGGAATGAATTGAGACGTCGCTCTTGGCTGACATACGTTGTCCAGGCCTCGCTTCCATAGAGCAAGGTACTGAGGACAAAGGCCTGATACACTCGGACTTTTGTGTTCCGTGTCAGTGCGCCATTTTCCCACACGCTCTTGGCCAGTCTGGACATAGCAGTGGAAGCCTTTCCCATGCGCTTGTTGATTTCTGCATCTAGAGACAGGTTACTGGTGAGAGTTGAGCCTAGGTAGGTGAACTCTTGAACCACTTCCAGAGCGTGGTCGCCAATATTGATGGATGGAACATTTCTGACGTCCTGCCCCATGATGTTCGTTTTCTTGAGGCTGATGGTTAGGCCAAATTCATTGCAGGCAGCCGCAAACCTGTCGATGAGACTCTGCAGGCACTCTTCAGTGTGAGATGTTAAAGCAGCATCGTCAGCAAAGAGGAGTTCTCCGATGAGGACTTTCCGTACTTTGGACTTCGCTCTTAGACGGGCAAGGTTGAACAACCTGCCCCCTCTGGTCCAGTACACCTACTCAGCATCTATGCTCCAACACTCTGCTCCCCACCTGAAGCTAAAGATCAGTTCTACGAAGAACTCCATAACATCATTAGCAGCATCCCCAACACCGAACACCT
The DNA here is from genome assembly GCF_036365525.1 of Heterodontus francisci. NCBI lineage: Eukaryota > Metazoa > Chordata > Chondrichthyes > Heterodontiformes > Heterodontidae > Heterodontus > Heterodontus francisci. The sequence goes on along the minus strand of NC_090384.1, from coordinate 108,714,223 downwards.
ATTCCTGCTGGGGGACTTTAATGCCAGGGTTGGGGCCGACCATGACTCATGGCCCTCCTGCCTGGGGCGCTATGGCGTTGGAAGGATGAATGAGAACGGGCAGAGACTGCTTGAATTGTGTACCTATCATAACCTCTGCATCACCAACTCGTTCTTTCACACTCAACCCTGTCACCAGGTTTGATGGAGGCACCCAAGATCGCGTCGTTGGCACCAGCTAGACCTCATTGTCACAAGGCGAGCTGCCTAAACAGTGTTCAAATCACACGCAGCTTCCACAGTGCGGACTGCAACACCGACCACTCCCTGGTGTGCAGCAAGGTTAGACTCAGACCAAAGAAGTTGCATCATTCCAAGCAGAAGGGCCGCCCGAGCATCAACACGAGCAGAATTTCTCACCCACAGCTGTTGCAAAAATTTCTAAATTCACTTGTAACAGCCCTTCAAAACACTCCCACAGGGGATGCTGAGACCAAGTGGGCCCACATCAGAGACTCCATCTATGAGTCAGCTTTGACCACCTACGGCAAAAGTGCGAAGAGGAATGCAGACTGGTTTCAATCTCACTTTGAAGAGCTGGAACCTGTCATAGCCGCTAAGCGCATTGCACTGTTGAACTACAAGAAAGCCCCCAGCGATTTAACATCCGTGGCACTTAAAGCAGCCAGAAGCACTGCACAAAGAACAGCCAGGCGCTGCGCAAACGACCACTGGCAACACCGAGGCAGTCATATTCAGCTGGCCTCAGACACGGGAAACATCAGAGGAATGTATGATGGCATTAAGAGAGCTTTTGGGCCAACCATCAAGAAGATCGCCCCCCTCAAGTCTAAATCAGGGGACATAATCACTGACCAATGCAAACAAATGGATCGCTGTGTTGAGCACTACCTAGAACTGTACTCCAGGGAGAATGTTGTCACTGAGACCGCCCTCAATGCAGCCCAGCCTCTACCAATCATGGATGAGATGGACATACAGCCAACCAAATCGGAACTCAGTGATGCCATTGATTCTCTAGCCAGCGGAAAAGCCCCTGGGAAGGACAGCATTACCCCTGAAATAATCAAGAGTGCCAAGCCTGCTATACTCTCAGCACTACATGAACTGCTTTGCCTGTGCTGGGACGAGGGAGCAGTACCTCAGGACATGCGCGATGCCAATATCATCACCCTCCATAAAAACAAAGGTGACCGCGGTGACTGCAACAACTACCGTGGAATTTCCCTGCTCAGCATAGTGGGGAAAGTCTTCGCTCGAGTTGCTTTAAACAGGCTCCAGAAGCTGGCCGAGCGCGTCTACCCTGAGGCACAGTGTGGCTTTCGTGCAGAGAGATCGACCGTTGACATGCTGTTCTCCCTTCGTCAGATACAGGAGAAATGCCGTGAACAACAGATGCCCCTCTACATTGCTTTCATTGATCTCACCAAAGCCTTTGGCATCGTCAGCTGACGTGGTCTCTTCAGACTACTAGAAAAGATTGGATGTCCACCAAAGCTACTAAGTATCATCACCTCATTCCATGACAATATGAAAGGCACAATTCAACATAGCGGCACCTCATCAGACCCCTTTCCTATCCTGAGTAGCGTGAAACAGGGCTGTGTTCTCGCACCCACACTTTTTGGGATTTTCTTCTCCCTGCTGCTCTCACATTGCCCTCTGTACATAAATGATAACCCTACACAATCAATGCCCCTTTCCCATTCTCAGCCCCAGTCCATGTCCTTGGTTCGTGAGTCGGTGCCCAGCCCAAACCTATTTTTGAGTTCAATTCCCTTAAAGATTTTGAATACTATCCCATGAGGCCTCCTTTCTCCTCCCTAAACAATCCTGCTGTTATCAAGCACAGCAATCAGTACTTGGAGCTACGATGTTGTGGCCATTACGGAGACTTGGATATCACAGGGGCAGGAATGGATGTTGGATGTTCCGGGGTTTAGATGTTTCAAAAGAAATAGGGAGGGAGATAAAAGAGGTGGGGGAGTGGCATTGCTAATCAGGGATAGTATCACAGCTGCAGAAAGGGAGGTCGTCGAGTAGTACAAGAGTTGGCAGGTCATGTTACAGTTGTATAGGACTTTGGTTCGGCCACATTTGGAATACTGTGTGCAGTTCTGGTCGCCACGTTACCAAAAGGATGTAGATGCTTTGGAGAGGGTGCAGAGGAGGTTCACCAGGATGTTGCCTGGTATGGAGGGTGCTAGCTATGAAGAGAGGTTGAGTAGATTAGGATTATTTTCATTCGAAAGACGATGGTTGAGGGGGGACCTGATTGAGGTGTACAAAATCATGAGAGGTATGGACAGGGTGGATAGCAAGAAGCTTTTTCCCAGAGTGGGGGATTCAAATACTAGGGGTCACGACTTCAAAGTGAGAGGGGAAAGGTTTAGGGGGGATATGCATGGAAAGTTCTTTACGCAGAGGGTGGTGGGTGCCTGGAACGCATTGCCAACAGAGGTGGTAGACGCAGGCACGATAGCGTCTTTTAAGATGTATCTAGACAGATACATGAATGGGCAGGAAGTAAAGAGATACAGACCCTTAGAAAATAGGCGACATGTTTAGACAGAGGATCTGGATCGGCGCAGGCTTGGAGGGCCGAAGGGCCTGTTCCTGTGCTGTAATTTTCTTTGTTCTTTGTGTTCTTTGTTGCACTGTCCGAGGGTCAGTACTGAGGGAGTGCTGCACTGTCGGAGGGTCAGTACTGTGGGAGTGCTGCACTGTCGGAGGAGCAGTACTGAGGAAGCGCTGCACTGTCGGAGGGTCAGTGTTGAGGGAATGCTACACTGTCGGAGGCGCAATACTGAGGGACTGCTGCACTGTCGGAGGGTCAGTACTGTGGGAGTGCTGCACTGTCGGAGGAGCAGTACTGAGGAAGCGCTGCACTGTCGGAGGGTCAGTGTTGAGGGAATGCTACACTGTCGGAGGCGCAATACTGAGGGACTGCTGCACTGTCGGAGGGTCAGTACTGTGGGAGTGCTGCACTGTCGGAGGGTCAGTACTGAGGGAGCACTGCGCTGTCAGAAGGTCAGTACTGAGGGAGTGCTGCACTGTCGGAGGGTCATTACTGGGGAAGTGCTGCACTGTCGAAGGTTCAGTACTGAGGGAGTGCTGCACTGTTGAAGGGTCAGTACTGAGGGAGCACTGCACTGTTGGTAGGTCAGTGTTGAGGGAATACTGCACTGTGGGTGGGTCAGTACAGAGGGAGTGTTGCACTGTCCGAGGGTCAGTACTGAGGGAGTGCTGCACTGTTGGAGGGTCAGTTCTGAGGGAGTGCTGCACTGTCAGGGGGTCAGTACTGAGGGAGTGTTGCACTGTCCGAGGGTCAGTGCCGAGGGTGTGTTGCACTGTCATTTGGGCAGTACTGAGGGAGTGCTGCACTGTCGGAGGGTCAGTGTTGAGGGAATGCTGCACTGCCATTTGGGCAGTACTGAGGGAGTGCTGCACTGTCGGAGGGTCAGTGTTGAGGGAATGCTGCACTGTCATTTGGGCAGTACTGAGGGAGTGCTGCACTGTCGGAGGGTCAGTACTGTGGGAGTGCTGCACTGTCGGAGGGTCAGTACTGTGGGAGTGCTGCACTGTCGGAGGGGCAGTACTGAGGAAGCGCTGCACTGTCGGAACGTCAGTACTGAGGATGCGCTGCACTGTCGGAGGGTCAGTGTTGAGGGACTGCTGCACTCTCGGTGGGTCATTACTGAGGGACCACTGCACTGTCATTGGGGCAGTACTGAGGGAGTGTTATACTGCCGGAGGGTCATTGCTGAGGGAGTGCTGCACTGTTGAAGGGTCAGTTCTGAGGGAGTGCTAAACTGTCAGGGGGTCAGTACTGAGGGAGTGTTGCACTGTTGGAGGGTCAGTGCCGAGGGTGTGTTGCACTGTCAGTGGGGGGGACGGCGGGTGCTCAGTACTGAGGGAGTGCTGCACTGTCAGAGGGTCAGTACTGAGGGAGTGCTGCACTGTCGGAGGGTCAGTACTGAGGGACTGCTGCACTGTCAGAGGGTCAGTTCTGAGGGAGCGCTGCACTGTCAGAGAGGTCAGTACTGTGGGAGTGCTGCACTGTCAGTGGGTCAGTACTGAGGGAGTGTTGCACTGTCCGAGGGTCAGTACTGTGGGAGTGCTGCACTGTTGGAGGGTCAGTATTGAGGGAATGCTGCACAGTCGGAGGGACAATACTGACGGAGCACTGCGCTGTCGGAAGGTCAGTACTGAGGGAGTGCTGCACTGTCGGAGGGTCAGTACTGAGGGAGTGCGGCACTGTCAGAGGGTCAGTATTGAGGGAGTGCTGCACTGTCCGAGGGTCAGTACTGAGGGAGTGCTGCACTGTCGGAGGGTCAGTACTGAGGGAGTGCTGCACTGTCGGAGGGTCAGTACTGGGGAAATGCTGCACTGTCGGAGGGTCAGTACTGAGGGAGTGCGGCACTGTCAGAGGGTCAGTATTGAGGGAGTGCTGCACTGTCCGAGGGTCAGTACTGAGGGAGTGCTGCACTGTCGGAGGGTCAGTTCGGAGGGAGTGCTGCACTGTCAGGGGGTCAGTACTGAGGGAGTGCTGCACTGTCGGAGGGTCAGTACTGGGGGAGTGCTGCACTGTCGGAGGGTCAGTGTTGAGGGAATGCTGCACTGTCGGTGTGGGGGGCGGCGGGGGCTCAGTATTGAGGGAGTGCTGCACTGTTGATGGGTCAGTACTGAGGGAGCACTGCACTGTTGGTAGGTCAGTGTTGAGGGAATACGGCACTGTCGGTGGGTCAGTACAGAGGGACCACTGCACTGTCATTGGGGCAGTACTGAGGGAGTGTTGCACTGTCAGAGGGTCAGTGCTGAGGGAGTGCTGCACTGTTGAAGGGTCAGTTCTGAGGGAGTGCTGCACTGTCGGAGGGTCAGTACTGAGGGACTGTTGCACTGTTGGAGGGTCAGTGGCGAGGGAGTGTTGCACTGTCGGGCCTGGGGGGTGGTGGGGGGCGGTGGTGTCAGTACTGAGGGAGTGCTGCACTGTTGGGGGGTCAGTACCGAGGGAGCATCGTACCAGAGGTGCTGGCTTTCAGATGAGACATTCAACTAAAGCCCTATCTGAAGTCTCTGGTGGAGAAGGGGAACTCTCTCTGTTGTCCTTGTCCCAATATTTATCCCTCAAACAACATCACCTAAACATGGTGAGGTAGTGGTGTAGTGGTAAGGTCACTTGACTAGTAATAGAATCATAGAAAGTTTAAGGCACAGGAAGAGGCCTCTTGGCCCATCATGTTTTATTTCTCCAAGGGTAGAAGTGTTTGGAAGGCTTTATGTTTTTTGTTCAAATATTTTTTGAGGAATCCATAGTCAAACCGAATAAATGTTGGGCCAGTTTTTTTTCAAGAGGGCACTGAAAGAACTAGTTTGGCACCAACGTTTACTTGTTATCACTTGACTCAAGTTAAAAACAGATTAGAAACCCTGGAAGATGTGGATAGCAAATGACAGTCACGCTCCCTGATAGGACAAGCCCGGGAGCAACTGCTTTTGGTTGTCGTGTCAGTGTGTGTTTTACCTTCCGGAATGAGATAAAGTTAGCCTGCTGCTGAAGAAGTGTCAAGGAAGGAGAGAAGACCACAACCCAGTTCGCTTTCCAGCACCTCTCTAAAAGACCCTGAGGAGTCCACTGTGTCAATTCAGCTTATCTCCTGTCTTTGAGGAAAAGCCTGCTAGATTGTTTCTCAATGCCACCTGAAAAGAGCTATTCTGAAAGATCTCAATGACCATCTATGTGTACTCAGAAGTTAGACTGTATGCCAGTGTTGGAACACGATATATCTCATCTCTCTGCTTTCTTCAGAATGAGCAGGTATTCAGCCCAAGGGTTTATTTTTGTCTGTAACAGAGCTCTGAACCAAAATCCCTTTTATTTTTCTGGTTAACTGGTGTATGAATGTGTGTGTGAGTGTGAGGGGCTAAGGTAAAAAGGGGTCTTTAAAATTTCAATCTGTGTGTTTATGCTTTACTTCATTACTGGTTAAGGCTTGTTTTATAATATACTGATAATTTTGTTGTACATTAAAGAAACCTGGTTAGTATGTTCTATTCTGTGAAAAATAGAGCCTATGATTGATTGTATCGGTAAGTGGGAAAATTTAAATATATGTTGTGACCTGTGGAGAAGTGGAACTAGAATAAACAGTGCACTCCTCCAACCTCGGTTGTAACACTTTATTTCAAAAGTACTTCATTGGCTGTAAAGTGCTTTCAGATGTTCTGAGGTTGTGAAAGGTGCTGTAGAAATTGAAGGTCCTTGTGACAGAGAAAGTTCCAAGATCTTGGGGTAGCACCCTTTCCGCAATTTCCCTTTGCACCAATGTTCAGGAGTGATGGCGTCAATCTGGGATCAGTCTCCGAGTGAAGTGTAAATCTCTCCCCAGCAAATCCCGTTTATTCCTCATCATTCCCGGGGAGTGGACATCATTGACAAGGCCGGCATTCAGTCCCTGACTGTCCTGCGCTGAGTGGCTCGCTTGACCACTCCAGAGGAGAGCTAAGAGTCAACCGTGTGGGTCTGGAGTGACATATGGGCTGGAATTTAATGGTTGCTGGACTGGAGTTGTCCACCGACCGGATAGTTGGTGGCGATCCCCATCCACTGGGCCTGGGAATCCAGACCAGATTTTATGGTCCCCAGGCCCTTAATTGGTCTTCGGCGGGATTTCCACCTCCTTGAGGCAAGATGTCCCACCTAATGGAGCTGCCGGCCAATCAGCGGAAGCAGTGGCCACTGCTGGGACTGAACCCAGCTTCAAGATGAAGAGGAAGGACAGCCCAGGAAAAGAGATACGTTTTTGGGGCTTCGCCAGGGTGATCAGTCGTGCCCCGGCGAGGCAAGGAGGGTCGTTTGGGGGAGTGGGGGGCGTGTTGGGCATTGGGGGTGGTTGGGGTATCGGGGGCAGCCCTCTGTCAGGCACAGGGTGCCCAAACATGAGGGCCCCCCAGGCTGTTGGAAGGCCGCCTACATTTATCAGGCAGCTTTTCTCAAACCTGGCCATCTGGCCTGCCAACGGTAAAATCCCCATGCGGTGGGCGGAGGTCCTTCAGTGGCCGTTAATTGGCCTGGGGTAGGCGGGCCGTTTCTCGCATTACCACCCCGTGTATAATGGTGGGGGTGGCGGGAGTGGGTCGGGAAGGGCCCCCGAGCCTCCCACTCCATTTTACTCTCCCCTCCACCCACCACCAGCCCGCTCTTTGGGGGGTGTAAAACTCCGGCCATGGACCCAGGCTTGGTGAGGATGGAATCTCTCCCTCTTGAAAGGAATCTGTCAACTAGCTGGGTTTACTTCGCTCCTGATTTAGATCGATTTGACTCCAGGTTTAGACTGCTGTTTCCTAGCATCAGAGTGAAGTGAAACCAGTTTGTCGTGTCGTTAAAGGTGCTGGTGTTAGTGTTGATTACTGAGCTGCAGGGGGGGGGGGGGTGGCGTTACTGTTATTCATATGTAAGGCAATGATCTACCTCCCAGAAGCTAAATTAAAGCACATTTATAACCAACAATATTCTACCAATTAAATGGCAATGACCTAATAATTTCCATGAACGCAGAAGAAACACATAGCTTATATAAATCTCTGGAAATTGTCATTTCCTTAATTTAGTTTTACTTCATATTACAAATTTACAGGAACTAAACTAATCTGATCAGGGCCTGTGCTGATGATTCAAGGGGATTTTATTTGGACTCAATCTGACCAAAGTGGCTCCTGCCAGTGCTCTGAGAGTAAACTGTTTTCTGCTCAGAGTAATCTTTATTTTGACATGAGTGATTCCAGCTTGAATACTTTTTTATTATTCATGGGATGTGGGAGTCACTGGCCAGGCCAGCATTTATTGCCCATCCCTAATTGCCCTTGAGAAGGTGGTGGTGAGCTGCCTTCTTGAACCGTTGCAGTCCATGTGGGGTAGGTACACCCACAGTGCTGTTAGGAAGGGAGTTCCAGGATTTTGACCCAGCGACAGTGAAGGAACGGCGATATAGTTCCAAGTCAGGATGGTGTGTGACTTGGAGGGGAACTTGCAGGTGGTGGTGATCCCATGTGTCTGCTTCAATGATGGGCAAATTTCATTTACTCACTCCCAGCAGATTAGAAACAAAGAAACTAGGAGCAGGAGTAGGCCATTCGGCCCTTCGAGCCTGCTCCACCATTCATTATGATCATGGCTGATCATCCAACTCAGTAACCTGTTCCCGCTTTCCCCCCATATCCTTTGATCCCTTTAGACCCAAGAGCTATATCTAACTCCTTCTTGAAAACATACAATGTTTTGGCCTCAACTGCTTTCTGTGGTGGTGAATTCCACAGGTTCACCATTCTCTGGGTGAAGAGATTTCTCCTCATCTCAGTCCTGAAAGGTTTACCCCGTATCCTTAGACTATGACCCCTGGTTCTGGATTCCCCCACCATCGGGAACATCCTTCCTGCATCTACCCTGTCAAGTCCTGTTAGAATTTTATAGGTTTCTATGAGATCCCCCCTCACTCTTCTGAACTCCAGCGAATATAATCCTAACCGACTCAATCTCTCCTCATACGTCAGTCTCGCCATCCCACGATTCTTCCCAAGAATATTTTTTCTATTCTGTCATAGGATGTGGACGTCACCGGCAAGGCCAGCATTTGTTGCCCATCCCTAATTGCCCTTGACAACTTAGTGGTTTGCTAGGCCATTTCAGAGGGCATGTAAGAGTTAACCACATTGCTGTGGGTCTGGAGTCACATGTAGGCCAGACCAGGTAAGGACGGCAGATTTTCTTTCCTAAAGGACATTAGTGAACCAGATGGGTTTTTACGACAATCAATGATAGTTTCATGGCACCATTACTGAGACTCGCTTTCAATTCAATTAATTGATTAAAATCTGGGATTTAAATTCTACCAGCTGCTGTGGTGCGATTTGAACCCATGTCCCCAGGACATTAGCCTAGATCTCTAGATTACTAGTTCAGTGATATTACCACTATGCTACAATCTCCAACCTAGTCTCCCAATGTGTTTCTATAGATGTATTTCTTAATGCCAAAGGGATATGGGCGAAAACAGGAACAGGGTACTGAATTAGACGATCAGCCATGATCTTTTTTGAAAGGCGGAGCAGGCCCGAAGGGCCGAATGGCCTACGCTGCTCCTATTTTCTTATGTTTCCAACTGTCCACTGTGTTGGTTTACAGTGAGTAGATTTTGTAAACATAAAGGGACATAGGCACTTTTAGCATCAGAGTACACAGCCCCATTACCTGGTGCAACACTCCTGTCCGTATAAAAGTGAGTATGACGCAGGAGCTGATTGTGTATAAAATATTTAATGTTGGCTGGTAAACTACAAGATGAAGAGGGGTGGGAGGGGGCTTGTGTGGAGTATAAACAGCAGCATTGACCTGTTGAACTGAATGGCTTGTTTCTGTGCTGTAGAGGCAATGCACTTTTAACATTGAGTTACAATCTTGGAATCCTCTTCAGTTCCACATTGACAAGATGGCCTTTCTAAACTGAGGGTTTTCATTTCCAATGGAGTATAGCAAATCTTCATTTCTCCAGTGTCCCTGGCATTACAGTATTTTGCACTGAAATAGTTCAGATCTCATCTTTCCTTTTACATGTTGGTGCTTATCTTCACCTGGAAGCTAGAAAGCACAGACTGAATTAAGGGTGTATGTCACAATAATTTGGTGGATAGGAACAGGAATAGCTCATGATTTTTAAAAATTAATTCATGGGATGTGGGCATCGCTGGCTAGGCCGGCACTTATTGCCCATCCATAATTGCCCTTGGACTGAGTGGCCATTTCAGAGGGCAATTAAGAGTCAACCACATTGCTCTGGGTCTGGAGTCACATGTAGGCCAGACCAGGTAAGGACAGCAGATTTTCTTTCCTAAAGGACATTAGTGAACAAGATGGGTTTTTACAACAATTGATGATAGCTTCATTGCACCATTACTGAGACTAACTTTCAATTCCAGATTTTATTTAATTAATTAATTAAATTTAAATTGATGCCATGGTGGGATTTGAACCTGTGTCCCCAGGGTATTAGCCTGGGCCTCTAGATTACTAGTCCAGGGACATTATCACGACACCATTGCCTCCCCACAGCCTCAGAAAATAACCCTCATAACATAATAGTCTTGTCCCCATTGCTGGGGCAGCTCACTGGAAAAGTATTAAAGATTTGAAATGTTCAAATCATGTTTGCAACTAAAGGTTACATCAGGGAAAACTAGGAACGAGATCAGTGTCATCAGGTGACTGCACAGTCCGATCAGATTAATACACTTCAATCTGTGAGAGTTGGCCTTCGGGATGGTGGAGGGTGTGGGTTCAGCAGGACTTGCCCAGATACACTGTCCTGACACACTGCTCAGATACACTGTCCTGATACACTGCTCAGATACACTGTCCTGATACACTGCCCAAATACACTGCCCAGATACCCTGCCCAGATACATTGCCCTGATACATTGCCCTGATACACTGTCCTGATACACTGCCCAGATACACTGTCCTGATACCCTGCCCAGATACACTGCCCTGATACACTGTCCTGATAAACTGCCCTGATACACTGCCCAGATACACTGTCCTGATACCCTGCCCAGATACACTGCCCTGACACACTGTCCTGATAAACTGCCCTGATACACTGCCCAGATACACTGTCCTGATACACTGCCCAGATACACTGCCCTGACACACTGTCCTGATAAACTGCCCTGATACACTGCCCAGATACACTGTCCAGATACACTGCCCAGATACACTGTCCTGATACACTGCCCAGATACACTGTCCTGATACACTGCCCTGATACACTGTCCTGATACACTGCCCAGATACACAGCCCTGATACACTGCCCTGATACACTGCCCAGATACACTGCCCTGATACACTGCCCTGATACACTGCCCAGATACACTGTCCTGATACACTGCCCTGATACACTGTCCTGATACAATGCCCAGATACACTGCCCTGATACACTGCCCAGTTACACTGTCCTGATACACTGCCCTGATACACTGTCCTGATACACTGCCCAGATACACTGCCCTGATACACTGCCCAGATACACTGTCCTGATACACTGCCCAGATACACTGTCCTGATACACTGCCCAGATACACTGTTCTGATACACTGTCCTGATACACTGTCCTGATACACTGTCCTAATACACTGCCCTGATACACTGCCCTGATATACTGTCCTGATACACTGCCCTGATACACTGTCCTGATACCCTGCCCAGATACACTGCCCTGATACACTGCCCAGATACACTGCCCTGATACACTGTCCTGATACACTGCCCAGATACACTGCCCTGATACACTGCCCTGATACACTGCCCAAATACACTGCCCTGATACACTGCCCTGATACACTGCCCAGATACACTGCCCTGATATACTGTCCTGATACACTGCCCAGATACACTGCCCAGATACACTGTCCTGATACACTGTCCTGATACACTGCCCTCATACACTGTCCTGATACACTGTCCTGATACACTGTCCTGATACACTGCCCAGATACACTGCCCTGATACACTGCCCAGATACACTGCCCAGATACACTGTCCTGATACACTGCCCAGATACACTGCCCTCATACACTGTCCTGATACACTGCCCAGATACACTGCCCTGATACACTGCCCAGATACACTGCCCTGATACACTGTCCTGATACACTGTCCTGATACACTGCCCAGATACATTGCCCTGATGCACTGCCCTGATACACTGCCCTGATACACTGCCCTGATACACTGTCCTGATACACTGCCCTGATACACTGCCCTGATACACTGTCCTGATACACTGCCCAGATACACTGCCCAGATACACTGCCCAGATACACTCTCCTGATACACTGCCCAGATACACTGCCCTGATACACTGCCCAGATACACTGCCCTGATATACTGTCCTGATACAGTGCCCTGATACACTGTCCTGATACACCGCCCAGATACACTGCCCTGATACACTGTCCTGATACACTGCCCAGATACACTGTCCTGATACACTGCCCAGATACACTGCCCTCACACACTGTCCTGATACACTGCCCAGATACACTGCCCTGATACACTGTCCTGATATACTGTCCTGATACACTGCCCTGATACACTGCCCAGATACACTGCCCTGATACACTGCTCAGATACACTGCCCTGATACACTGCCCAGATACACTGACCTGATACACTGTCCAGATATACTGTCCTGATACACTGCCCTGATACACTGCCCAGATACACTGCCCTGATACACTGCCCTGATACACTGTCCTGATACACTGTCCTGATACACTGTCCTGATACACTGCCCAAATACACTGCCCTGATACACTGTCCTGATACACTGCCCAGATACACTGCCCTGATACACTGTCCTGATACACTGCCCTGATACACTGTCCTGATACACTGCCCAGATACACTGCCCTGATACACTGCCCAGATACACTGCCCTGATACACTGCCCAGATACAATGCCCTGATACACTGTCCTGATACACTGTTCTGATACACTGTCCTGATACACTGCCCTGATACACTGCCCAGATACACTGTCCTGATACACTGCCCTGATACACTGTCCTGATACACTGCCCAGATACACTGCCCAGGTACACTGTCCTGATACACTGCCCAGATACACTGCCCAGATACACTGTCCTGATACACTGCCCTGATACACTGTCCTGATACACTGCCCAGATACACTGCCCAGATACACTGCCCAGATACACTGTCCTGATACACTGCCCAGATACACAGTCCTGATACACTGCCCTGATACACTGTCCTGATACACTGTCCTGATACACTGCCCTGATACACTGCCCTGATACACTGCCCCGATACACTGTCCTGATACACTGCCCTGATACACTGTCCTGATACACTGCCCAGATACACTGCCCAGATACACTGCCCAGATACACTGTCCTGATACAATGTCCTGATACACTGCCCAGATACACTGAAAAGATACACTGCCCAGATACACTGCCCTGATACACTGTCCTGATACACTGTCCTGATACACTGCCCAGATACACTGCCCAGATACACTGTCCTGATACAATGTCCTGATACACTGCCCAGATACACTGAAAAGATACACTGCCCTGATACACTGCCCAGATACACTGTCCTGATACAATGTCCTGATACACTGCCCAGATACACTGCCCAGATACACTGTCCTGATACACTGCCCTGATACACTGTCCTGATACACTGCCCTGATACACTGCCCAGATACACTGCCCTGATACACTGCCCTGATACACTGTCCTGATACACTGCCCAGATACACTGCCCTGATACACTGTCCTGATACACTGCCCAGATACACTGTCCTGATACACTGCCCAGATACACTGCCCAGATACACTGTCCTGATACACTGCCCTGATACACTGTCCTGATACACTGCCCTGATACACTGCCCAGATACACTGCCCTGATACACTGTCCTGATACACTGCCCAGATACACTGTCCTGATACACTGCCCTGATACACTGCCCTGATACACTGTCCTGATACACTGCCCTGATACACTGCCCTGATACACTGTCCTGATGCACTGTCCTGATACACTGTCCTGATACACTGCCCTGATACACTGCCCAGATACACTGTCCTGATACACTGCCCTGATACACTGTCCTGATACACTGCCCAGATACACTGCCCAGATACACTGTCCTGATACAATGTCCTGATACACTGCCCAGATACACTGAAAAGATACACTGTCCTGATACAATGTCCTGATACACTGCCCAGATACACTGAAAAGATACACTGCCCAGATACACTGCCCAGATACACTGTCCTGATACAATGTCCAGATACACTGCCCAGATACACTGAAAAGATACACTGTCCTGATACACTGTCCTGATACAATGTCCTGATACACTGAAAAGATACACTGCCCAGATACACTGCCCAGATACACTGTCCTGATACAATGTCCAGATACACTGAAAAGATACACTGCCCAGATACACTGCCCAGATACACTGTCCTGATACAATGTCCAGATACACTGCCCAGATACACTGTCCTGATACACTGCCCAGATACACTGTCCTGATACAATGTCCTGATACACTGCCCAGATACACTGAAAAGATACACTGTCCTGATACACTGCCCAGATACACTGAAAAGATACACTGTCCTGATACACTGCCCAGATACACTGAAAAGATACACTGTCCTGATACACTGCCCTGATACACTGTCCTGCTGTAATATCAGTCTGTGGCTAATTTCTTCCTCATTATTATATAACCACTGTCAACCATCGGCAGCTGATGTAAGTCAAGACTGTTGAACGTTAAGTGTTTAAGAACTCTGAACTTTGCTTTCCTGGAAAGGAGCTTTAGATTATGTTCACCGAACTATAATTAGCAAGCTGTGTTCTCATTCTTCTGAAAGGAGAACTGAGCATTTTCAAACCCTGATTGAGATTTGATTATTTCGAGATGAGGGGGTGAGGGGATTTCTAATTATTACCATGAGAGAACAGGGGCATAATTTTAAAAAGTTCAGCAGAGTGATTTGAATTTTCTATCTTCAAATAACAAGGGATGGAGGAATAATTGGTTAGAAACCCCAAACCGATGTTACTGTCACAATTTTCCTGTCCTGCCTGATCTCTCTCTCTGTGTCACAGCTCTCAAACGCTGACTCAGTGTCACAGCTCTCAAACTCTGTCTGTGTCACAGCTCTCAAACGCTGTGTCACAGCTCTCAAACGCTGTCTCAGTGTCACAGCTCTCAAACTCTGTCTGTGTCACAGCTCTCAAACGCTGTGTCACAGCTCTCAAACGCTGTCTGTGTCACAGCTCTCAAACGCTGTGTCACAGCTCTCAAACGCTGTCTGTGTCACAGCTCTCAAACGCTGTGTCACAGCTCTCAAACTCTGTCTGTGTCACAGCTCTCAAACGCTGTCTGTGTCACAGCTCTCAAACGCTGTGTCACAGCTCTCAAACTCTGTCTGTGTCACAGCTCTCAAACGCTGTCTGTGTCACAGCTCTCAAACGCTGTCTCAGTGTCACAGCTCTCAAACGCTGTGTCACAGCTCTCAAACTCTGTCTGTGTCACAGCTCTCAAACGCTGTGTCACAGCTCTCAAACTCTGTCTGTGTCACAGCTCTCAAACTCTGTCTGTGTCACAGCTCTCAAACGCTGTCTGTGCCACAGCTCTCAAACGCTGTCTCAGTGTCACAGCTCTCAAACGCTGTCTCAGTGTCACAGCTCTCAAACTCTGTCTGTGTCACAGCTCTCAAACTCTGTCTGTGTCACAGCTCTCAAACGCTGTCTGTGTCACAGCTCTCAAACGCTGTCTCAGTGTCACAGCTCTCAAACGCTGTCTCAGTGTCACAGCTCTCAAACGCAGTCTGTGTCACAGCTCTCAAACGCTGTCTGTGTCACAGCTCTCAAACGCTGTCTCAGTGTCACAGCTCTCAAACGCTGTCTCAGTGTCACAGCTCTCAAACTCTGTCTGTGTCACAGCTCTCAAACGCTGTGTCACAGCTCTCAAACGCTGTCTGTGTCACAGCTCTCAAACGCTGTGTCACAGCTCTCAAACGCTGTCTGTGTCACAGCTCTCAAACGCTGTGTCACAGCTCTCAAACTCTGTCTGTGTCACAGCTCTCAAACGCTGTCTGTGTCACAGCTCTCAAACGCTGTCTCAGTGTCACAGCTCTCAAACGCTGTGTCACAGCTCTCAAACTCTGTCTGTGTCACAGCTCTCAAACTCTGTCTGTGTCACAGCTCTCAAACGCTGTGTCACAGCTCTCAAACTCTGTCTGTGTCACAGCTCTCAAACTCTGTCTGTGTCACAGCTCTCAAACGCTGTCTGTGTCACAGCTCTCAAACGCTGTCTCAGTGTCACAGCTCTCAAACGCTGTGTCACAGCTCTCAAACTCTGTCTGTGACACAGCTCTCAAACGCTGTGTCACAGCTCTCAAACGCTGTCTGTGTCACAGCTCTCAAACGCTGTCTCAGTGTCACAGCTCTCAAACGCTGTGTCACAGCTCTCAAACGCTGTCTGTGTCACAGCTCTCAAACGCTGTCTCAGTGTCACAGCTCTCAAACGCTGTCTCAGTGTCACAGCTCTCAAATGCTGTGTCACAGCTCGCAAACGCTGTCTGTGTCACAGCTCTCAAACTCTGTCTGTGTCACAGCTCTCAAACTCTGTCTGTGTCACAGCTCTCAAACGCTGTGTCACTGCTCTCAAACTCTGTCTGTGTCACAGCTCTCAAACTCTGTCTGTGTCACAGCTCTCAAACGCTGTGTCACAGCTCTCAAACGCTGTCTGTGTCACAGCTCTCAAACGCTGTCTGTGTCACAGCTCTCAAACTCTGTCTGTGTCACAGCTCTCAAACTCTGTCTGTCACAGCTCTCAAACGCTGTCTGTGTCACAGCTCTCAAACTCTGTCTGTGTCACAGCTCTCAAACGCTGTCTCAGTGTCACAGCTCTCAAACTCTGTCTGTGTCACAGCTCTCAAACGCTGTCTGTGTCACAGCTCTCAAACTCTGTCTGTGTCACAGCTCTCAAACGCTGTCTCAGTGTCACAGCTCTCAAATGCTGTGTCACAGCTCTCAAACGCTGTCTGTGTCACAGCTCTCAAACTCTGTCTGTGTCACAGCTCTCAAACGCTGTCTCTGTGTCACAGCTCACAAACGCTGTCTCAGTGTCACAGCTGTCAAACTCTGTCTGTGTCACAGCTCTCAAACGCTGTCTCAGTGTCACAGCTCTCAAACGCTGTCTCAGTGTCACAGCTCTCAAACTCTGTCTGTGTCACAGCTCTCAAACGCTGTCTCAGTGTCACAGCTCTCAATCTCTGTCTGTGTCACAGCTCTCAAACGCTGTCTCAGTGTCACAGCTCTCAAACTCTGTCTGTGTCACAGCTCTCAAACTAATTCTGTGTCACAGCTCTCAAACGCTGTCTCAGTGTCACAGCTCTCAAACGCTGTGTCACAGCTCTCAAACGCTGTCTGTGTCACAGCTCTCAAACTCTGTCTGTGTCACAGCTCTCAAACGCTGTCTCAGTGTCACAGCTCTCAAACTCTGTCTGTGTCACAGCTCTCAAACGCTGTCTCAGTGTCACAGCTCTCAAACTCTGTCTGTGTCACAGCTCTCAAACGCTGTCTCTGTCACAGCTCTCAAACTCTGTCTGTGTCACAGCTCTCAAACGCTGTCTGTGTCACAGCTCTCAAACTCTGTCTGTGTCACAGCTCTCAAACGCTGTCTCAGTGTCACAGCTCTCAAACTCTGTCTGTGTCACAGCTCTCAAACTCTGTCTCAGTGTCACAGCTCTCAAACTCTGTCTGTGTCACAGCTCTCAAACGCTGTCTCTGTGTCACAGCTCTCAAACGCTGTCTCTGTGTCACAGCTCTCAAACTCTGTCTGTGTCACAGCTCTCAAATGCTGTCTCTGTGTCACAGCTCTCAAACTCTGTCTGTGTCACAGCCCTCAAACTCTGTCTCAGTGTCACAGCTCTCAAACGCTGTCTCAGTGTCACAGCTCTCAAACGCTGTGTCACAGCTCTCAAACGCTGTCTCAGTGTCACAGCTCTCAAACTCTGTCTGTGTCACAGCTCTCAAACGCTGTCTCAGTGTCACAGCTCTCAAACTCTGTCAGTGTCACAGCTCTCAAACGCTGTCTCAGTGTCACAGCTCTCAAACGCTGTGTCACAGCTCTCAAACTCTGTCTGTGTCACAGCTCTCAAACGCTGTCGCAGTGTCACAGCTCTCAAACGCTGTCTGTGTCACAGCTCTCAAACTCTGTCTGTGTCACAGCTCTCAAACGCTGTCTCAGTGTCACAGCTCTCAAACGCTGTCTCAGTGTCACAGCTCTCAAACTCTGTCTGTGTCACAGCTCTCAAACGCTGTCTCAGTGTCACAGCTCTCAAACGCTGTGTCACAGCTCTCAAACGCTGTCTCAGTGTCACAGCTCTCAAACTCTGTCTCTGTGTCACAGCTCTCAAACGCTGTCTGTGTCACAGCTCTCAAACTCTGTCTGTGTCACAGCTCTCAAACGCTGTCTCAGTGTCACAGCTCTCAAACGCTGTGTCACAGCTATCAAACGCTGTCTGTGTCACAGCTCTCAAACTCTGTCTGTGTCACAGCTCTCAAACGCTGTCTCAGTGTCACAGGTCTCAAACTCTGTCTGTGTCACAGCTCTCAAACGCTGTCTGTGTCACAGCTCTCAAACTCTGTCTGTGTCACAGCTCTCAAACTCTGTCTGTCACAGCTCTCAAACACTGTCTGTGTCACAGCTCTCAAACTCTGTCTGTGTCACAGCTCTCAAACTCTGTCTGTGTCACAGCTCTCAAACTCTGTCTGTGTCACAGCTCTCAAACTCTGTCTGTCACAGCTCTCAAACGCTGTCTGTGTCACAGCTCTCAAACTCTGTCTGTGTCACAGCTCTCAAACGCTGTCTCAGTGTCACAGCTCTCAAACTCTGTCTGTGTCACAGCTCTCAAACGCTGTCTCAGTGTCACAGCTCTCAAACGCTGTGTCACAGCTCTCAAACGCTGTCTGTGTCACAGCTCTCAAACTCTGTCTGTGTCACAGCTCTCAAACGCTGTCTCAGTGTCACAGCTCTCAAACGCTGTGTCACAGCTCTCAAACTCTGTCTGTGTCACAGCTCTCAAACGCTGTGTCACAGCTCTCAAGCTCTGTCTGTGTCACAGCTCTCAAACGCTGTCTGTATCACAGCTCTCAAACTCTGTCTGTGTCACAGCTCTCAAACGCTGTCTCAGTGTCACAGCTCTCAAACTCTGTCTGTGTCACAGCTCTCAAACGCTGTCTCTGTGTCACAGCTCTCAAACGCTGTCTCAGTGTCACAGCTCTCAAACTCTGTCTGTGTCACAGCTCTCAAACTCTGTCTGTCACAGCTCTCAAACGCTGTCTGTGTCACAGCTCTCAAACTCTGTCTGTGTCACAGCTCTCAAACGCTGTCTCAATGTCACAGCTCTCAAACGCTGTCTGTGTCACAGCTCTCAAACGCTGTCTGTGTCACAGCTCTCAAACTCTGTCTGTGTCACAGCTCTCAAACGCTGTCTCAGTGTCACAGCTCTCAAACGCTGTGTCACAGCTCTCAAACGCTGTCTGTGTCACAGCTCTCAAACTCTGTCTGTGTCACAGCTCTCAAACGCTGTCTCAGTGTCACAGCTCTCAAACTTTGTCTGTGTCACAGCTCTCAAACTCTGTCTGTGTCACAGCTCTCAAACTCTGTCTGTGTCACAGCTCTCAAACGCTGTCTCAGTGTCACAGCTCTCAAACGCTGTCTCAGTGTCACAGCTCTCAAACTCTGTCTGTGTCACAGCTTTCAAACTCTGTCTGTGTCACAGCTCTCAAACGCTGTGTCACAGCTCTCAAACTCTGTCTGTGTCACAGCTCTCAAACGCTGTCTGTGTCACAGCTCTCAAACTCTGTCTGTGTCACAGCTCTCAAACGCTGTCTGTGTCACAGCTCCCAAACTCTGTCTGTGTCACAGCTCTCAAACGCTGTCTCAGTGTCACAGCTCTCAAACTCTGTCTGTGTCACAGCTCTCAAACTCTGTCTCAGTGTCACAGCTCTCAAACTCTGTCTGTGTCACAGCTCTCAAACGCTGTCTCTGTGTCACAGCTCTCAAACGCTGTCTCTGTGTCACAGCTCTCAAACTCTGTCTGTGTCACAGCTCTCAAACGCTGTCTCAGTGTCACAGCTCACAAACTCTGTCTGTGTCACAGCTCTCAAACGCTGTCTCTGTGTCACAGCTCTCAAACGCTGTCTCTGTGTCACAGCTCTCAAACTCTGTCTGTGTCACAGCTCTCAAACGCTGTCTCTGTGTCACAGCTCTCAACCTCTGTCTCTGTGTCACAGCTCTCAAACTCTGTCTGTGTCACAGCTCTCAAACTCTGTCTCAGTGTCACAGCTCTCAAACGCTGTCTCAGTGTCACAGCTCTCAAACGCTGTCTCAGTGTCACAGCTCTCAAACTCTGTCTGTGTCACAGCTCTCAAACGCTGTCTCAGTGTCACAGCTCTCAAACCCTGTGTCACAGCTCTCAAACTCTGTCTGTGTCACAGCTCTCAAACGCTGTCTCAGTGTCACAGCTCTCAAACGCTGTGTCACAGCTCTCAAACTCTGTCTGTGTCACAGCTCTCAAACGCTGTCTCAGTGTCACAGCTCTCAAACGCTGTGTCACAGCTCTCAAACTCTGTCTGTGTCACAGCTCTCAAACTCTGTCTCAGTGTCACAGCTCTCAAACTCTGTCATTGTCACAGCTCTCAAACGCTGTCTGTGTCACAGCTCTCAAACTCTGTCTGTGTCACAGCTCTCAAACTCTGTCTGTGTCACAGCTCTCAAACGCTGTCTCAGTGTCACAGCTCTCAAACGCTGTGTCACAGCTCTCAAACGCTGTCTGTGTCACAGCTCTCAAACTCTGTCTGTGTCACAGCTCTCAAACGCTGTCTCAGTGTCACAGCTCTCAAACTCTGTCTGTGTCACAGCTCTCAAACTCTGTCTGTGTCACAGCTCTCAAACACTGTCTCAGTGTCACAGCTCTCAAACGCTGTCTCAGTGTCACAGCTCTCAAACTCTATCTGTGTCACAGCTCTCAAACTCTGTCTGTGTCACAGCTCTCAAACTCTGTCTGTGTCACAGCTCTCAAACACTGTCTCAGTGTCACAGCTCTCAAACGCTGTCTCAGTGTCACAGCTCTCAAACTCTGTCTGTGTCACAGCTCTCAAACTCTGTCTGTGTCACAGCTCTCAAACACTGTCTCAGTGTCACAGCTCTCAAACTCTATCTGTGTCACAGCTCTCAAACTCTGTCTGTGTCACAGCTCTCAAACACTGTCTCAGTGTCACAGCTCTCAAATGCTGTCTGTGTCACAGCTCTCAAACTCTGTCTGTGTCACAGCTCTCCAACGCTGTCTCAGTGTCACAGCTCTCAAACGCTGTGTCACAGCTCTCAAACTCTGTCTGTGTCACAGCTCTCAAACGCTGTCTCAGTGTCACAGCTCTCAAACGCTGTGTCACAGCTCTCAAACTCTGTCTGTGTCACAGCTCTCAAACGCTGTCTCAGTGTCACAGCTCTCAAACGCTGTGTCACAGCTCTCAAACTCTGTCTGTGTCACAGCTCTCAAACTCTGTCTGTGTCACAGCTCTCAAACGCTGTCTGTGTCACAGCTCTCAAACGCTGTCTGTGTCACAGCTCTCAAACTCTGTCTGTGTCACAGCTCTCAAACGGTGTCTCAGTGTCACAGCTCTCAAACGCTGTGTCACAGCTCTCAAACGCTGTCTCAGTGTCACAGCTCTCAAACTCTGTCTGTGTCACAGCTCTCAAACGCTGTCTCAGTGTCACAGCTCTCAAACGCTGTCTCAGTGTCACAGCTCTCAAACTCTGTCTGTGTCATAGCTCTCAAACGCTGTCTCAGTGTCACAGCTCTCAAACGCTGTCTCTGTGTCACAGCTCTCAAACTCTGTCTGTGTCACAGCTCTCAAACGCTGTCTCAGTGTCACAGCTCTCAAACTCTGTCTCTGTGTCACAGCTCTCATACTCTGTCTGTGTCACAGCTCTCAAACTCTGTCTCAGTGTCACAGCTCTCAAACGCTGTCTCAGTGTCACAGCTCTCAAACTCTGTCTGTGCCACAGCTCTCAAACGCTGTCTCAGTGTCACAGCTCTCAAACGCTGTCTGTGTCACAGCTCTCAAACTCTGTCTGTGTCACAGCTCTCAAACGCTGTGTCACAGCTCTCAAACTCTGTCTGTGTCACAGCTCTCAAACGCTGTCTGTGTCACAGCTCTCAAACTCTGTCTGTGTCACAGCTCTCAAACGCTGTCTCAGTGTCACAGCTCTCAAACTCTGTCTCTGTGTCACAGCTCTCAAACTCTGTCTGTGTCACAGCTCTCAAACTCTGTCTGTGTCACAGCTCTCAAACGCTGTCTCAGTGTCACAGCTCTCAAACTCTGTCTGTGTCACAGCTCTCAAACGCTGTCTCAGTGTCACAGCTCTCAAACGCTGTGTCACAGCTCTCAAACGCTGTCTGTGTCACAGCTCTCAAACGCTGTCTCAGTGTCACAGCTCTCAAACGCTGTCTCTGTGTCACAGCTCTCAAACGCTGTCTGTGTCACAGCTCTCAAACTCTGTCTGTGTCACAGCTCTCAAACGCTGTCTTAGTGTCACAGCTCTCAAACGCTGTGTCACAGCTCTCAAACGCTGTCTGTGTCACAGCTCTCAAACTCTGTCTGTGTCACGGCTCTCAAACGCTGTCTCAGTGTCACAGCTCTCAAACTCTGTCTGTGTCAAAGCTCTCAAACGCTGTGTCACAGCTCTCAAACTCTGTCTGTGTCACAGCTCTCAAACTCTGTCTGTGTCACAGCTCTCAAACGCTGTCTCAGTGTCACAGCTCTCAAACGCTGTCTCTGTGTCACAGCTCTCAAACGCTGTCTCAGTGTCACAGCTCTCAAACTCTGTCTGTGTCACAGCTCTCAAACTCTGTCTGTGTCACAGCTCTCAAACGCTGTCTGTGTCACAGCTCTCAAACTCTGTCTGTGTCACAGCTCTCAAACGCTGTCTCAGTGTCACAGCTCTCAAACTCTGTCTCTGTGTCACAGCTCTCAAACTCTGTCTGTGTCACAGCTCTCAAACTCTGTCTGTGTCACAGCTCTCAAACGCTGTCTCAGTGTCACAGCTCTCAAACTCTGTCTGTGTCACAGCTCTCAAACGCTGTCTCAGTGTCACAGCTCTCAAACGCTGTGTCACAGCTCTCAAACGCTGTCTGTGTCACAGCTCTCAAACGCTGTCTCAGTGTCACAGCTCTCAAACGCTGTCTCTGTGTCACAGCTCTCAAACGCTGTCTGTGTCACAGCTCTCAAACTCTGTCTGTGTCACAGCTCTCAAACGCTGTCTTAGTGTCACAGCTCTCAAACGCTGTGTCACAGCTCTCAAACGCTGTCTGTGTCACAGCTCTCAAACTCTGTCTGTGTCACGGCTCTCAAACGCTGTCTCAGTGTCACAGCTCTCAAACTCTGTCTGTGTCAAAGCTCTCAAACGCTGTGTCACAGCTCTCAAACTCTGTCTGTGTCACAGCTCTCAAACTCTGTCTGTGTCACAGCTCTCAAACGCTGTCTCAGTGTCACAGCTCTCAAACGCTGTCTCTGTGTCACAGCTCTCAAACGCTGTCTCAGTGTCACAGCTCTCAAACTCTGTCTGTGTCACAGCTCTCAAACTCTGTCTGTGTCACAGCTCTCAAACGCTGTCTCAGTGTCACAGCTCTCAAACTCTGTCTGTGCCACAGCTCTCAAACGCTGTCTCAGTGTCACAGCTCTCAAACGCTGTGTCACAGCTCTCAAACTCTGTCTGTGTCACAGCTCTCAAACGCTGTCTCAGTGTCACAGCTCTCAAACGCTGTGTCACAGCTCTCAAACTCTGTCTGTGTCACAGCTCTCAAACGCTGTCTTAGTGTCACAGCTCTCAAACGCTGTGTCACAGCTCTCAAACGCTGTCTGTGTCACAGCTCTCAAACGCTGTCTTAGTGTCACAGCTCTCAAACGCTGTGTCACAGCTCTCAAACGCTGTCTGTGTCACAGCTGTCAAACTCTGTCTGTGTCACAGCTCTCAAACGCTGTGTCACAGCTCTCAAACTCTGTCTGTGTCACAGCTCTCAAACGCTGTCTGTGTCACAGCTCTCAAACTCTGTCTGTGTCACAGCTCTCAAACGCTGTCTCAGTGTCACAGCTCTCAAACTCTGTCTGTGTCACAGCTCTCAAACGCTGTCTCAGTGTCACAGCTCTCAAACTCTGTCTCTGTGTCACAGCTCTCAAACTCTGTCTGTGTCACAGCTCTCAAACTCTGTCTGTGTCACAGCTCTCAAACGCTGTCTTAGTGTCACAGCTCTCAAACGCTGTGTCACAGCTCTCAAACGCTGTCTGTGTCACAGCTCTCAAACTCTGTCTGTGTCACGGCTCTCAAACGCTGTCTCAGTGTCACAGCTCTCAAACTCTGTCTGTGTCAAAGCTCTCAAACGCTGTGTCACAGCTCTCAAACTCTGTCTGTGTCACAGCTCTCAAACTCTGTCTGTGTCACAGCTCTCAAACGCTGTCTCAGTGTCACAGCTCTCAAACGCTGTCTCTGTGTCACAGCTCTCAAACGCTGTCTCAGTGTCACAGCTCTCAAACTCTGTCTGTGTCACAGCTCTCAAACTCTGTCTGTGTCACAGCTCTCAAACGCTGTCTCAGTGTCACAGCTCTCAAACTCTGTCTGTGCCACAGCTCTCAAACGCTGTCTTAGTGTCACAGCTCTCAAACGCTGTGTCACAGCTCTCAAACGCTGTCTCAGTGTCACAGCTCTCAAACTCTGTCTGTGCCACAGCTCTCAAACGCTGTCTTAGTGTCACAGCTCTCAAACGCTGTGTCACAGCTCTCAAACGCTGTCTGTGTCACAGCTCTCAAACGCTGTCTTAGTGTCACAGCTCAAACGCTGTGTCACAGCTCTCAAACTCTGTCTGTGTCACAGCTCTCAAACTCTGTCTCAGTGTCACAGCTCTCAAACTCTGTCTGTCACAGCTCTCAAACACTGCTCCAGTATCTGACTGCCTTCTACATAAATTGTTAACAGACATTACAAGCGGCAGATTGGAAATTCTGACCTGTGAATTTCTCAGCCAAATTGCTAGCGACTGCAGCTTCCTCTGGTTAGCGAAAGGGGAATGTGCTTTCTTCAAATGTAATATCTATTTAATTAGTCTCTCACACAATTCTGTTTCTTTGAACAAGTCTGTGTCCCCAGGGCTCATTTTGCTCATTAAATTTGCATGTCGGGGCTGGCCTGCTTTGAAGTAAAGGTTTCTACTCTGACAATCAATGTTGCCATCTCCTGCACATCACGTCTCCAGTGTTTGTTTATCCTGCGTGTTTTACGTATTTTGCTAACCTGTTCATGTTGTTGGGCAACGCCTATCAGAACTGGGGCAATAGAACTATAGAATCATTTAGAGCTGAAGGAGGCTATTCAGTCCATCGTGCCTGTGCTAGATCTTTGAAAGATCTATCCAATTAATCCCACTCCCCTGCTCTTTCCCTGCAAATTTCTCCCCTTCAAAAATGTATCCACTTCCCCTTTTGAAAGTTACTATTGAATCTGCTTCCACTGCCCTTTCAGGCAGCGCATTCTCGATCAGAACAACTCACTGCAGAAAATAAACTTCTCCTCAATTGCAACAGTAGCAATGAGACAAGCGTTACACAGCAGAACTGAAGGATTTTATTTGGTTTAAATTCGAAGGATCTTATGTCATAATTGGTTGCAAACTTTGTGGTGTTTGAATTGTGAATCAGTAATGCTTAAAAGTCCTGCTTCAATTCTGCCCAAATTATAGTCCATTTTTAATTAATTAAAAAACGAGAAATGAAGTTATTGGGATGGTAACACTGTCAGTTACTGTTTCAGGAGTTCCTTTAACCAAATTCTTATTTATTTTTATTACTTCTTGGGATGTGGGTGTTGCTGGCGAGGCCAGTGTTTGTTGCCCATCCCTAATTGCCCTCGAGAAAGTCCTGGTACTTGAAGAGAGAAAAGCTTGCATTTATATAGCGTCTTTCACTACCTCAGGATGTCCCAAAGTGCTTTAAAGCCAATTAGCTCAATCTTTATGTGAAATGTAGGCACGGCCATAATGTAGGAAACGCAGCAGCCAATTTGTGCACAGCAAGCTCCCACAAACAGCAATGACCAGATCATCTTTTTTTCTTATTCGCTCGGGGGATGTGGGCGTCACTGGCCAGGCCAGCATTTATTGCCCATCCCTAATTACCCTTGAGAAGGTGGTGGTGAGCTGCCTTCTTGAACCACTGCAGTCCATGTGGGGTAGGTACACCCACAGTGCTGTTAGGAAGGGAGTTCCAGGATTTGGCCCAGTGACAGTGAAGGAACGGCGATATAGTTCCAAGTCAGGATGGTGTGTGACTCGGAGGGGAACTTGCAGGTGGTGGTGTTCCCATTCATCTGCTGCCCTTGTCCTTCTAGGTGATAGAGGTCACGGGTTTGGAAGGTGCTGTCTACGGAGCCCTGGTGCATTGCTGCAGTGCATCTTGTAGATGGTACACACTGCTGCCACTGTGCGTCGGTGGTAGAGGGAGTGAATGTTGAAGGTAGTGGATGGGGTAACAGACAAGTGGGCGGCTTTGTCCTGGATGGTGTTGAGCTTCCTGAGTGTTGTTGGAGCTGCACCCATCCAGGCAAGTGGAGAGTATTCCATCACATTCCTGACTTATGCCTTGTAGATTGTGGACAGGCTTTGGGGAGTCAGGAAGTGAGTTACTCGCCTCAGGATTCCCAGCCTCTGACCTGTTCTTGTAACCACGGTATTTATATGGCTGGTCCCGTTCAGTTTCTGCTCAATGGTAACCCCCAGGATGTTGATAGTGGGGGATTCAGCGATGGTAATGCCATCGAATGTCAAGGGGAGATGGTTAGATTCTCTCTTGTTGGAGATAGTCATTGCCTGACACTTGTGTGGCGCGAATGTTACTTGCCACTTATCAGCCCAAGCCTGGATATTGTCCAGGTCTCACTGCATATGCATACAGACTGCTCAGTATCTGAGGAGTTGTGAATGGTGCTGAACATTGTGCAATCATCAGCGAACATCCCCACTTCTGACCTTATGATGGAGGAAAAGTCATTAATGAAGCAGCTGAAGATGGTTGGGTCTAGGACACTACCCTGAGGAACTCCTGCAGTGATGTCCTGGAGCTCAGATGATTGACCTCCAACAACCACAATCATCTTCCTTTGTGCTCGGTATGACTCCAACCAGCGGAGAGCTATCACCCCTGAATGCCATTGACTTCAATTTCATTAGTACTCCTTGATGTTGCACTCGGTAAAATTTTTCCTTGATTTCAAGGGCAGTCACTCTCACCTCACCTCTTGAGTTCAGCTCTTTTGTCCATGTTTGAACCAAGGCTGTAATGAGGTCAGGAGCTGAGTGGCCCTGGCTGAACCCAAACTGAGCATCACTGAGCAGGTTATTGCGAGGCAAGTGCAGCTTGATGGCACTGTTGATGACACCTTCTATCACTTTACTGATGATTGAGAGTAGACTGATGGGGCGGTAATTGGCCGAGTTGGACTTGTCCTGCTTTTTGTGTACAGGACATACCTGGGCAATTTTCCACATTGCAGGGTAGATGCTGGTGTTGTCGCTGTACTGGAACAGCTTGGCTAGGGGCGCGGCAGGTTCTGGAGCACAGGTCTTCAGTACTATTGCTGGAATATTGTCAGGGCCCATAGCCTTTGCAGTATTCAGTGCCTTCAGTCATTTCTTGATATCATGCAGAGTGAATCAAATTGGCTGAAGTCTGGCATCTGTGATGCTGGGGACTTCAGAAGGAGGCCGAGATGGATCATCAACTTGGCACTTCTGGCTGAAGATTGTTGCAAATGCTTCAGCCTTATCTTTCGCACTGATGTGCTGGGCTCCCCCATCATTGAGGATGGGGATATTTGTGGAGCCACCTCCTCCAGTTAGATGTTTAATTATCCACCACCATTCACGACTGGATGTGGCAGGACTGCAGAGCTTAGATCTGATCCGTTGGTTATGGGATCGCTTAGCTCTGTCTATCACATGTTGCTTACGCAGTTTGGCATGCAGATAGTCCTGTGTTGTAGCTTCACCAGGTTGACACCTCATTTTGAGGTATGCCTGGTGCGGCTCCTGGCATGCCCTCCTGCACTCTTCATTGAACCAGGGTTGGTCTCCTGGCTTGATGGTAATGGTAGAGTGGGGGATATGCCGGGCCATGAGGTTACAGATTGTGGTTGAGTACAATTCTGCTGCTTCTGATGGCTCACAGCGCCTCATGGATGCCCAGTTTTGCATTGCTGGATCTGTTCGAAATCTATCCCATTCAGCACGGTGGTAGTGCCACATAACACGATGGAGGGTATCCTCAATGTGAAGACGGGACTTCGTCTACACAAGGATTGTGCGGTGGTCACCTATACTCCTACCAATACAGAACAAACACATCTGCGGCACGCAGATTGGTGAGGACTAGGTCAAGTATGTTTTTCCCTCTTGTTGGTTCCCTCACCACCTACTGCAGACCAGATCTAACAGCTTCACCAGGTTGACACCTCATAGTGGTGCTACCGAGCCACTCTTGGTGATGGACATTGAAGTCCTCCACCGAGAGTACATTCTGTGCTTTTGCCACCCTCAGTGCTTCCTCCAAGTGGTGTTCAACATGGAGGAGTACTGAGTCAACTGAGGGAGGGCGGTAGGTGGTAATCAGTAGGAGGTTTTCTTGCCCATGTTTGATCTGATGCCATGAGACTTCATGGGGTCCAGAGTCGATGTTGAGGACTCCCAGGGCAACTCCCTCCTGACTGTATAACACTATGAGCCACCGCCTCTGCTGGGTCTGTCCTGCCGGTGGGACAGGACATACCCGGGGATGGTGATGGCAGTGTCTGGGTCATTGTCTGTAAGGTATGATTTGGTAAGTATGACGATGTCAGGCTGTTGCTTGACTAGTCTGTGGAACAGATCTCCCAACTTTGGCACAAGCCCCCAGATGTTAGTAAGGAGGACTTTGTAGGCTCGACAGGGCTGGGTTTGCCGTTGTCAGTTCTGGTACCTAGGTCGATACCGGGTGGTCTGTCTGGTTTCATTCCTTTCATTCTTGGCAACGCTTGTCCTTGCCCTATTATATGCCCAAAGTAGGTCACTCTCGCTTTTGCAAATTCACTTTTGGCAAGGTTTATTACTAATCAGCTGATTGTAATTTTCGAAACAGAGCTTCCAAGTGGTCCTTCCAATTGTCACTGTATACCAGCACATAGAACCATAGAAAAATAATCGCAAAGAAGGAGGCCATTCAGCCCATCATGACTGCGATGGCCAAGGTAAACTACACAGTTGGGAATAAAAGCAAAATACTGCGGATGCTGGAAATCTGAAACAAAAACAAGAAATGCTGGATTCACTCAGCAGGTCTGGCAGCATCTGTGGAAAGAGAAGCAGAGTTAACGTTTCGGGTCAGTGACCCTTCTTCGGAAGTTCCGAAGAAGGGTCACTGACCCGAAACGTTAACTCTGCTTCTCTTTCCACAGATGCTGCCAGACCTGCTGAGTGAATCCAGCATTTCTTGTTTTTGTACACAGTTGGGAACACTGGCTACCACTTGGTTCATTAGTCTCTCAAAAGTGACTGGGGCATTTTTTAGCCCAGATGGCATCACTCGGCATTGGAAAAAACTGTCTGGTGTGACAAAGGCTGATATATCTTTAGCTCAGTATCCCTTTCACAAATCTACTTTGGTAAGAAACATGGCACTGCCAACTCAAAGAACAAAGAACAAAGAACAAAGAAAATTACAGCACAGGAACAGGCCCTTCGGCCCTCCAAGCCTACACCGATCCAAATCCTCTATCTAAACCTGTCGCCTATTTTCTAAGGGTCTGTATCTCTTTACTTCCTGCCCATTCATGTATCTGTCTAGATACATATTAAAAGACGCTATCGTGCCCGCATCTACCACCTCCGCTTGCAACGCGTTCCAGGCACCCACCACCCTCTGCGTAAAGAACTTTCCACGCATATCCCCCCTAAACTTTTCCCCTTTCACTTTGAACTCGTGTCCCCTTGTAATTGAATCCCCCACTCTGGGAAAAAGCTTCTTGCTATCCACCCTGTCTATACCTCTCATGATTTTGTACACCTCAATCAGGTCCCCCCTCAACCTCCGTCTTTCTAATGAAAATAATCCTAATCTACTCAACCTCTCTTCATAGCTAGCGCCCTCCATACCAGGCAACATCCTGGTGAAACTCCTCTGCACCCTCTCCAAAGCATCCACATCCTTTTGGTAATGTGGCGACCAGAACTGTACGCAGTATTCCAAATGTGGCCGAACCAAAGTCCTATTCAACTGTAACATGACCTACCAACTCTTGTACTCAATACCCCGTCCGATGAAGGAAAGCATGCCGTATGCCTTCTTGACCACTCTATTGGCCGGCGTTGCCACCTTCAGAGAACAATGGACCTGAACACCCAAATCTCTCTGTACATCAATTTTCCCCAGGACTTTTCCATTTACTGTATAGTTCACTCTTGAATTGGATCTTCCAAAATGCATCACCTCGCATTTGCCCTGATTGAACTCCATCTGCCATTTCTCTGCCCAACTCTCCAGTCTATCTATATTCTGCTGTATTCTCTGACAGTCCCCTTCACTATCTGCTACTCCACCAATCTTAGTGTCGTCTGCAAACTTGCTAATCAGACCACCTATACTTTCCTCCAAATCATTTATGTATTTCACAAACAACAGTGGTCCCAGCACGGATCCCTGTGGAACACCACTGGTCACACGTCTCCATTTTGAGAAATTCCCTTCCACTGCTACTCTCTGTCTCCTGTTGCCCAGCCAGTTCTTTATCCATCTAGCTATTACACCCTGGACCCCATGCGCCTTCACTTTCTCTATCAGCCTACCATGGGGAACCTTATCAAACGCCTTACTGAAGTCCATGTATACGACATCTCCAGCCCTTCCCTCATCAATCAACTTTGTCACTTCCTCAAAGAATTCTATTAAGTTGGTAAGACATGAACTTCCCTGCACAAAACCATGTTGCCTATCACTGATAAGCCCATTTTCTTCCAGATGGGAATAGATCCTATCCCTCAGTATCTTCTCCAGCAGCTTCCCTACCACTGACGTCAGGCTCACCGGTCTATAATTACCTGGATTATCCCTGCTACCCTTCTTAAACAAGGGGGCAACATTAGCAATTCTCCAGTCCTCCGGGACCTCACCCGTATTTAAGGATGTTGCAAAGATATCTGTTAAGGCCCCAACTATTTCCTCTCTCGCTTCCCTCAGTAACCTGGGATAGATCCCATCCGGACCTGGGGACTTGTCCACCTTAATGCCTTTTAGAATACCCAACACTTCCTCCCTCCTTATGCTGACTTGACCTAGAGTAATCAAACATCTGTCCCTAACCTCAACATCCGTCATGTCCCTCTCCTCGGTGAATACCGATGCAAAGTACTCGTTTAGAATCTCACCCATTTTCTCTGACTCCACGCATAACTTTCCTCCTTTGTCCTTGAGTGGGCCAATCCTTTCTCTAGTTACCCTCTTGCTCCTTATATATGAATAAAAGGCTTTGGGATTTTCCTTAACCCTGTTTGCTAAAGATATTTCATGACCCCTTTTAGCCCTCTTAATTCCTCGTTTCAGATTGCGCCTACAATCCCGATATTCTTTCAAAGCTTCGTCTTTCTTCAGCCGCCTAGACCTTATGTATGCTTCCTTTTTCCTCTTAGCTAGTCTCACAATTTCACCTGTCATCCATGGTTCCCTAATCTTGCCATTTCTATCCCTCATTTTCACAGGAACATGTCTCTCCTGTACGCTAATCAACCTCTCTTTAAAAGCCTCCCACATATCACATGTGGATTTACCTTCAAACAGCTGCTCCCAATCTACATTCCCCAGCTCCTGCCGAATTTTGGGATAGTTGGCCTTCCCCCAATTTAGCACTCTTCCTTTAGGACCACTCTCGTCTTTGTCCATGAGTATTTTAAAGCTTACGGAATTGTGATCACTATTCCCAAAGTAGTCCCCTACTGAAACTTCAACCACCTGGCCGGGCTCATTCCCGAACACCAGGTCCAGTATGGCCCCTTCCCGAGTTGGACTATTTACATACTGCTCTAGAAAACCCTCCTGGATGCTCCTTACAAATTCTGCTCCATCTGGACCTCTCACACTAAGTGAATCCCAGTCAATGTTGGGAAAATTAAAATCTCCTATCACCACCACCCTGTTGCTCCTACATCTTTCCATAATCTGTTTACATATTTGTACCTCTATCTCACGCTCGCTGTTGGGAGGCCTGTAGTACAGCCCCAACATTGTTACCGCACCCTTCCTATTTCTGAGTTCTGTCCATATTGCCTCACTGCTCGAGTCCTCCATAGTGCCCTCCTTCAGCACAGCTGTGATATCCTCTTTGACCAGTAATGCAACTCCTCCACCCCTTTTACCTCCCTCTCTATCCCGCCTGAAGCATCGATATCCTGGGATATTTAGTTGCCAATCATGCCCTTCCCTCAACCAAGTCTCAGTAATAGCAATAACATCATACTCCCAGGTACTAATCCAAGCCCTAAGTTCATCTGCCTTACCTACTACACTTCTTGCATTAAAACAAATGCACCTCAGACCACCAGTCCCTTTATATTCATCATCTGCTCCCTGCCTGCTCTTCCCCTTAGTCACACTGACTTCATTATCTAGTTCCTTACAGGCTTTTGTTACTACCTCCTTACTGTCAACTGACCTCCTCAATTGGTTCCCATCCCCCTGCCACATTAGTTTAAACCCTCCCCAACAGCGTTAGCAAAAGCACCCCCAAGGACATTGGTTCCAGTCCGGCCCAGGTGTAGACCGTCCAATTTGTAATAGTCCCACCTCCCCCAGAACCGGTCCCAATGTCCCAAAAATCTGAACCCCTCCTTCCTGCACCATCTCTCAAGCCACGCATTCATCCTGACTATTCTTTCATTTCTACTCTGACTATCACGTGGCACTGGTAGCAATCCTGAGATTACTACCTCTGAGGTCCTACTTTTTAACTTGGCTCCTAACTCCCTAAACTCTGCTTGTAGGACCTCATCCCGTTTATTACCTATATCATTGGTGCCTATGTGCACAACGACAACTGGCTGTTCACCCTCCCCCTTCAGAATGTTCTGCAGCCGATCTGAGACATCCCTGACCCGTGCACCTGGGAGGCAACATACCATTCGGGAGTCTCGTTTTCGACCACAGAACCGCCTATCTACTCCCCTTACAATCGAATCCCCGATGACTATAGCCCTTCCACTCTTTTTCCCGCCCTTCCGAACAGCAGAGCCAGCCACGGTGCCATGGACCTGGCTACTGCTGCCTTCCCCTGGTGAGCCATCTCCCTCAACAGTATCCAAAACGGTATACTTGTTTTGGAGGGAGATGACCGCAGGGGACTCCTGCGCTGCCTTCCTGCTCTTTCTCTGCCTTTTGGTCACCCATTCCCTTTCTCCCTCAGCAATCCTAATCTGCGGTGTGACCAATTCACTAAACGTGCTATCCACGACCTCCTCAGCATCGCGCATGCTCCAAAGTGAGTCCATCCGCAGCTCGAGAGCCGTCATGCGGTCTAACAAGAGCTGCAGCTGGACACACTTCCTGCACGTGAAGGAGTCAGGGACATTAGCCATGTCCCTGAGCTCCCACATTGAGCAAGAGGAGCACGACACAGGTCTGAGATCTCCTGCCATTTTTAATCTTAAGCTTAACTTAGTTAAATGAAAAAGGAACAAAAAGTTTTTACCAATCACGATAAAACCAGAGAAATAGAAAAAGCCTTACCTTATAAACACCCCACCGAGTCCTTTTTTTTGGTTAGAGGAGGAGGGCGGGTGGGAGACACTACAAGTGTGGTGTCTCGGGTTCAGAAACCGCCCAAATATATAGTGTTTTACTTACCCAGCAGCCCCCTGGCCTCCGCCGAAAACAAAAGGAAATTAAGTTTACTTTCAAACGGACTTTCCCAGCTGCTCACTCGCTCGCACTCTGCTCCCGAAAAAGCTGCTGCAATGTGTCTAAGTCACACAGGATGTAAAGTTCTGCTCCAGTGTTTGTCAAAGGTTGATGCATCATCAGGGCTATGGGCAGAGTGGGAGGCAATGGGATTAGTTTGGGATAGATTTTTTACAATCCATTTTTTTATGGGATGTGAGTGTTGCTGGCTAGGACAACATTTATTGCCCATTCCTAATTACCCTTGAGAAGGTACTTGCCACAGGATTCCTAGCCTCTGACCCGCTCTTGTAGTCACCGTATTTATATGGCTGATTCAGTTCATTTTCTGTATATCCCATGCTGCTTCCACTGTTTGGTTTTCAAGTAGTCCTGTGTTGGAGCTTCACCAGGCTGACACCTCAGTTTTAGGTATGCCTGGTGCTGTTCTTGGCATTCCTAACATTAACCCTGGGATAAGGACAGGGGGTTCACCCCTCCTAGCACTGACCCTGGGAGGGGGGGTCACCTCTCCCAGCACTGACCCCGGGAGGGGGGGATCACCCCTCCCAGTATGGACCTCGGGAGGGGGGGATTTCACCCCTCCCAGTACGGACCTCGGGAGGGGGGGAATTCACCCCTCCCAGCACTGACCCCAGGAGTGGGGGGTTCACCCCTCCTAGCACTGACCCTGGGAGGGGGGGTCACCTCTCCCAGCACTGACCCCGGGAGGGGGGGATCACCCCTCCCAGTATGGACCTCGGGAGGGGGGGATTTCACCCCTCCCAGTACGGACCTCGGGAGGGGGGTTCACCCTTCCCAGTACTGACCACGGGAGGGGGAGGGGGTTCACCCCTCCGAGCGAGGACCCCGGTGGGAAGGGGGGGGTCCTGTTTGTCACCAGCTTCCTCTCTGTGCTGCTACATTCTCTCTACATGCCTGCATTTTCCTAACAAAGTCTCTGATGTGACAGTCTATCAAACACCTTTTTAAAACAACAGCTTGCATTTATATAGCATCTTTAACATACTAAAACATCCCAAGGCACTTGACATGTGTGTTACCAAACAAACTTTGACACCAGGCCACAGAAGGAGATATTAAGAAATGTTATCAAGGGCTTGTTTAAAGATGAATGATGGTAGAATGATGCAGGTTGCTTAGCTTCTTCTTTGGCCTCCTTGTCTCGAGAGACAATGGGTAAGCGCCTGGAGGTGGTCAGTGGTGTGTGGAGCAGCGCCTGGAGTGGCTATAAAGGCCAATTCTAGAGTGACAGACTCTTCCACAGGTGCTGCAGAAAAATTGGTTGTCGGGGCTGTTACACAGTTGGCTCTCTCCTTGCGCCTCTGTCTTTTTTCCTGCCAACTGCTAAGTCTCTTTGACTCGCCACACTTTAGCCCCACCTTTATGGCTGTCCGCCAGCTCTGGCAAACGCTGGCACAGTGCTAAATGGGTAGACTCAGAACAGATCTCACAGCTCAAAATTGGCATCCATGAGACGCTGTGGGCCATCAGCAGCAGTGGAATTTTATTCAACCACAATCTGTAAACTCATGGCCCGGTATATCCCCCACTCTGCCATTACCATCAAGCCGGGAGACCAATCCTGGTTCAATGAGGAGTGTAGGAGAGCATGCCAGGAGCAGCACCAGGCATACCTAATAATGTGGTGCCAACTTGAAGCTACAACCATGCATGCTAAACAGCAGAAGCAGCATGCGATAGACAGAGCTAAGCAACCTCACAACCAACACATTAAATCTAAGCTCTGCAGTCCTGTCACATCCAGTTGTGAATGGTGGTGGACAATTAAACAACTAAACAGAGGCGGAGGTTCCAAAAACATTCACATCCTCAATAAGGGAAGAGTCCAATACGTCAGTGCAAAAGATAAGAGTGAAGCGTTCGCATCTTCAGCCAGAAGTGCTGAGTTGATGATTCATCTCATCTCCTCCTGAAATCCCCACCATCACAGATGCCAGTCTTCAGCCAATTCAATTCACTCATGTGATATCAAGAAATGACTGAAGGCACTGGATATAATAAAGGCTATGGGCCCTGACAACATCCTGGCGGTAGACGTGCTCCAGAACTTGCCGCGCCCCAAGCCAAGCTGTTCCAGTACAGCTACAACACTGACATCTACCCGGCAATGTGAAAAATTTCCCAAGTATGTCCTGTCCACAAAAAGCAGGACAAATCCAACCCAGCAATTATCGTCCTATCGGTCTGCTCTCAATCATCAGAAAAGTGATGGAAGGGGTCGTTCGACAGTGCTATCAAGTGCACCTACACAGCAATGCACTGCTCAGTGCCGCCCAGTTTGGGTTCCGCCAGGGCCATTCAGCTCATGACCTTGTTACAGCCTTGGTACAAACATGGCCAAAAGTGCTGAACTCCAGAGGTGAGGTGAGGGTAACTGAGGGAGTGCTGCGCTGTCAGTGGTGCCATCTTTCAGATGAGACTTTAAAGTGAGGCCCTGTCTCCGCTCTCAGGTAGACATTAAAGATCCCACGGACAGTATTCGAAGAAGAACAGGAGAGTTCTCCCTGATGTCCTGGGCCAATATTTATCCCTCAACCAATATCACTAAAAAGCAGATTATCTGGTCATTATCTCATTTCTGTTTGTGGGATCTTGCTGTGTGCAAGTTGGCTGCCATGTTTCCTACACATATTACAACCGAGGCGGGAGGAGTGCGTTGTTAATTCAGTCCCACTTCTCCACAGGTCACAGCATATCAATAAATTTTCCCACTTACCGAAAAACAGCCAATTAGATACTTTATTTGTCCCTGAATAAAGCACACCAACCAGGTTTCTTTAATCAACAACAAAATTAACTATTTATTATAAAGCTAAGTCTTAACCAATCATGAAGTAAATCTATATACGAAAAGCTCCTTATTTCCCTAGCCCTCATGCACACACACATACATCCCAGAAAAAAACATTAACCAGGGAAAAAGGATTTTGGTTTACAGCTGTTTCATAGGAATGAAAGGAATAATAACATAACTTAGTTTGTCGTGTTCTGGTAGGAAGCTTTTCGGTTTGGTGAGGTGCCCCAAAGTCGAATAGTTGGATGCCACACGACGACTTTCCAGGCGAGATTGATGAACAGTCTGTGATGGGTAGACATTCAAGGAAATTCAACTGCAGCAGGCTTCACATAGGTCTTCCACCAGGTGTGCAGCAACAGGTCTTCTTAGGTTTTACAGCAGCAGTATAGCAGTAGAAGATTTCTTCAGATTTCAGGATTTCTTAAAACACGGGAGGCAACAGGAACCACACTTGATGCAGGGATTCTTCAGAGACAGGAGGCAATAGGAATCTGACACATTTGAAATACAGGGTTTCTTCTCAAGAGTTGCAGGACTCCTTTACAGAGAGAGGTAGCACTGTTTCTGGGTCTTCCTCTCTGATCTCCAGGCAGGTCAAAACCAAATTTCAAATGCCTGCTCTTTGTCCAACTCACTGGTTTTTTAATAGGTCCAAACTGAATCTAAAACTTCCGGAACTATGTCACATGTCCAGTCATAAAGGCTCTCTTGTCACTCAAAGAGTAACCGATAGGTCAAACCCCTTGCTGGTTTCCTTGAAATTATCTGCTTTCGTGTTCTTGTGTACAAGTTCAACTTCCTTTCAAAATACCCATAAAGTTCAGCTTTTGTTTGAACTTCCTTTCAAACATTCATAAATTTCCACTATTTGCGGGTGTCTCCATGTCCACTGAAATCCTTTTTCAGTTTTTTAAAACACACAGAATTCTAAGTTTTTAGTACATAAACAAAAAGCCTGGTAACACACCTCAGTAACCATACTTTAAAGACAGTGCTTGATTGGCTTTCAAGCAGTTTGGGACATCATGAGGTCGTGAAGGGCGCTATAGAAATGCAAACTCTTTCTTTCTCACTGGAAATTTCACCTAGAACCAGCAGCAATATTTAATGTCATTGGATGGATTATCAAGATCTACTCGACTTAGATCTTCACTTTGCCTGCTGCCATGGTTTTTGCTTATAGTTGATGCAGAATGAGTGAGTCACTCGATCCCAAGTGCTCTGACCCCTGGGACTAAGATCAAAGATAAACTCTGCCTCTGCTTCAGATTATTATGCAGCATTAGGTAACATTTCGCAGACTCTCAACCCTGGAGATCGATTGAGACACCGCCCTGTTTGTAGGCACAAAACAGGCACCAAAGCATCCACTATGGTTGCAGCACAGCCCACTCGCCAGGTTGGTTAAAGCAGGTAAAGAGCTATCCAGTGCCCAAGCTGAACACACATTAGGCACTCAGTCTACACAAAAAATGGACTGTCTGTGGCCAACCCTCTACAAAACTGGACAGCTGTGGATCAGTCAGTGAGAGGCTATTTATGTTCAGGAATCCTGGTCCACATGTGCCCTAACCTAACCAGAGGGCCCTCTGCAGCCTGCCAATCGAAGGCAAATTTGTTAAAAATTCTGACCTGAATGAAGAGTTGGGAGGGGCAGGAGAGAAGTCCCTAATCCAGTGCTATCCTGATGACCAAGATCATTACCCACTCCATCCTTCATCTGATTGCCCCTTCCTCTCAATCACCCACTCCCATTAACCCCATCCCGATCACCCCTTCCTTATTGATTGTTCCCTCCCTCCCAATCACCTCCCCACCAGGATCTCTCTGAGTGCATCCTGAAATCCAATATCAGATCTGCACTGAGTTGCTTGCAGAGATCCAGTAGGAGCTTGCAGCTCAGCTATCATATTTAACTGAGTCCCCAGGACCAATATCGCACGTACCTTAGGTCAACCAGTACCATTGGTCCCGACATCAGTACGTACAGGCAGCTCAGCTTAAGCCTAGGCCCCAGTTCCTAATAATTGAGTTTTCTTAATCTTCTTCTTCTTTGGCCTCCTTATCTCGAGAGACAATGGGTAAGCGCTTGGAGGTGGTCAGTGGTGTATGGAGCAGCGCCTGGAGTGGCTATAAAGGCCAATTCTAGAGTGACAGACTCTTCCACAGGTGCTGCAGATAAAATTTGTTTGTCGGGGCTGTTACACAGTTGGCTCTCTCCTTGCACTTCTGTCTTTTTTCCTGCCAACTGCTGTCTCTTCGACAAGCCACTCTTTAGCCCCGCCTTTATGGCTGCCCGCCAGCTCTGGTGATCACTGGCAACTGACTCCCACGACTTGTGATCAATGTCACAGGACTTCATGTCGCGTTTGCAGATGTCTTTAAAGCGGAGACATGGACGGCCGGTGGGTCTGATACCAGTGACGAGCTCTCTGTACAATGTGTCTTTGGGGATCCTGCCATCTTCCATGCGGCTCACTTGGCCAAGCCATCTCAAGCGCCGCTGGCTCAGTAGTGTGTATAAGCTGGGGATGTTGGCCGCCTCATGGACTTCTGTGTTGGAGATACGGTCCTGCCACCTGATGGCAAGGATTCTCCGGAGGCAGCGAAGATGGAATGAATTGAGACGTTGCTCTTGGCTGACATACGTTGTCCAGGCCTCGCTGCCGTAGATCAAGGTACTGAGGACACAGGCTTGATACACTCGGACTTTTGTGTTCAGTGTCAGTGCGCCATTTTCCCACACTCTCTTGGCCAGTCTGGACATAGCAGTGGAAGCCTTTCCCATGCACTTGTTGATTTCTGCATCGAGAGACAGGTTACTGGTGATAGTTGAGCCTAGGTAGGTGAACTCTTGAACCACTTCCAGAGCGTGGTCGCCGATCTTGATGGATGGAGCATTTCTGACGTCCTGTCCCATGATGTTCATTTTCGTGAGGTTGATGGTTAGGCCAAATTCATTGCAGGCAGCCGCAATCCTGTTGATGAGTCTCTGCAGACACTCTTCAGTGTGAGATGTTAATGCAGCATCGTCAGCAAAGAGGAGTTCCCTGATGAGGACTTTCCGTACTTTGGTCTTCGCTCTTAGACGGGCAAGGTTGAACAACCTGCCACCTGATCTTCTGTTGAGGAAAATTCCTTCTTCTGAAGACTTGAATGCATGTGAGAGCAGCAGGGAGAAGAAAATCCCAAACGCTGTGGGTGCGAGAACACAGCCCTGTTTCACGCTACTCAGGATAGGAAAGGGATCTGATGAGGTGCCGCTATGCTGAATTGTGCCTTTCATATTGTCATGGAATGAGGTGATGATACTTAGTAGCTTTGGTGGACATCCAATCTTTTCTCGTAGTCTGAAGAGACCACGTCTGCTGATGAGGTCAAAGGCTTTGGTGAGATCAATGAAAGCAACGTAGAGGGGCATCTGTTGTTCGCGGCATTTCTCCTGTAGCTGGTGAAGGGAGAACAGCATGTCAATGGTGGATCTCTCTGCTTGAAATGCACACTGTGCCTCAGGGTAGACAGGCTCAGCCAGCTTCTGGAGTCTGTTTAAAATGACTCGAGCGAAGACTTTCCCCACTATGCTGAGCAGGGAGATTCCACGGTAGTTGTTGCAGTCACCGGAGTCACCCTTGTTCTTATAGAGGGTGATGATATTGGCATTGTGCATGTCCTGAGGTACTGTTCCCTCGTCCCAGCACAGGCAAAGCAGTTCGTAGAGTGCTGAAAGTATAGCAGGCTTGGCACTCTTGATTATTTCAGGGGTAATGCCGTCCATTCCGGGGGCTTTTCCACTGGCTAGAAAATCAACGGCATCACTGAGTTCCTATTTTTAATTTTATTTTATTTTATTTAGAGATACAGCACTGAAACAGGCCCTTCGGCCCACCGAGTCTGTGCCGACCATCAACCACCCATTTATACTAATCCTACATTAATCCCATTACCCTCTCACATCCCCACCTTCCCTCAATTCCACTACCACCTACCTGTACGAAAAGAAATTTATAATGGCCAATTTACCTATCAACCTGCAAGTCTTTGGCTGTGGGAGGAAACCGGAGCACCTGGCGAAAACCCACGGGAGAACTTGCAAACTCTGCACAGGCAGTACCCAGAATCGAACCCGGGTCGCTGGAGCTGTGAGACTGCATCCATGACTGGTAGATGCTGGGCTGCACTGAGGGTGGTCTCAGTGACAACATTTTCCCTGGAGTACAGTTCTAGGTAGTGTTCCACCCAGCATTTGTTTGCGTTGGTCAGTGACCGTTTCCCCTGATTTAGATTTGAGGGGGGCGATCTTCTTGATGGTTGGCCCAAAAGCTCTCTTAATGCCATCATACATTCCTCTGATGTTTCCGGTGTCTGAGGCCAGCTGAATATGACTGCATAGGTGTTGCCAGTAGTCATTTCCACAGCGCCTGGCTGTTCTTTGTGCAGCACTTCTGGTTACTTTAAGTGGCTACGGATGTTAACTCACTGGGGGCTTTCTTGTAGTTCAACAGTGCAGTGCAATGCACTTAGTGGCTATGACAGGTTCCAGCTCTTCAAAGTGAGATTGAAACCAGTCGGCATTCTGCTTCTCACGTTTGCCATAGCTGGTCATTGCTGAGACATAGATGGCGTCTCTGATGTGGGCCCACCTCGTCTCTGCATCCCCTGCAGGAGTGTTTTGAAGGGCTTTTTCAGGTGAATTTAGAAACTTTTGTAACAGCTGTGGATAAGAAATTCTGCTCGTGTTGATGCGTGGGTGGCCCTTCTGCTTGGAATGATGCAACTTCTTTGGTTTGAGTCTAACCTTGCTGCACACCAGGGAGTGGTCGGTGTCGCAGTCCGCACTGTGGAAGCTGCGTGTGATTTGAACGCTGTTTAAAGAGGCTCGCCTTGTGACGATGAGGTCCAGCTGGTGCCAACGACGTGATCTCGGGTGCCTCCAAGAAACCTGGTGACAGGTTTTAGTGTGAAAGAACGAGTTGGTGATGCAGAGGTTATGATAGGTACACAACTCCAGCAGCCTCTGCCTGTTCTCATTCATCCTTCCAACGCCATAGCGCCCAAGGCAGGAGGGCCATGAGTCATGGTCGGCCCCAACCCTGGCATTAAATTCCCCCAGCAGGAACAGATGTTCGGTATTGGGGATGCTACTAATAATATTATGGAGTTCCTCGTAGAGCTGGTCTTTAACTTCAGGTGGGGAGCAGAGTGTTGGAGCATAGATGCTGAGTAGGTGTAGTGGACCAGAGGTGGTGAGCAGTCGGATGGACAGTATTCGTTCCCTCTCCATCCGTGAAATCGCACAGTCTACCTGTTAGGGCCCCTGCTCAGGGATAGGAGCTAACAACCCCACTGCCTTGTGGGCATCACAGGAAAGACCAAGGCTAAGGGAGTAAACCCAAACAGAAAATCCGGAGCAGAACCCCTAAGGCGGTCATGTGTCACCTTTGGCATGTTTCCAGCAGTTCCTGCAGCCATACTGCTCTGCACTCCTTTGGACCCCACAGGAAGGCTGAGAGGGGGTTTGACGAATGGGCAACTCACAACCTCCATACATTCCGCCCAGGCATGTGCCATGGAGAAGTCACTCCATAATCGCATCACAGTGACCAAAACAACATGGAAGGCAGCAGTTACGGGTTATAAGTCCAGCTGAGGGTAACGGTCGAGGGTTGTTTTTGCGAGTGGAAGCCTGTGACCAGTGGTGTACCACAGGGATCGGTGCTGGGACCCTTGCTGTTTGTAGTGTACATTAAAGATTTAGATCTGAATATAGGAGGTATGATCAGTAAGTTCGCAGATGACAGGAAAATTGGTGGTGTCGTAAATAGTGAGGAGGAAAACCTTCGATTATAGGGAGAAATAGATGGGCTGGTAAGATGGGCCAAGCAGTGGCAAATGGAATTTAATCCTGAAAAGTGTGAGGTGATGCATTCTGGGAGGACTAACAAGGCAAGGGAATACATAATGGGTGGTAGGAC
Source organism: Heterodontus francisci (assembly GCF_036365525.1). NCBI lineage: Eukaryota > Metazoa > Chordata > Chondrichthyes > Heterodontiformes > Heterodontidae > Heterodontus > Heterodontus francisci. The sequence continues at coordinate 108,671,783 of NC_090384.1, read as the reverse complement.
CCTAGGAAGTACAGAGGGTCAGAGGGACCTTGGTGTATTTGTCCATAGATGACTGAAGGCAGCAGCACAGGTAGATAAGGTGGTTAAGAAGACATATGGGATACTTGCCTTTATTAGCCAAGGCACAGAATATAAGAGCAGGGAGGTTATGATGGAGCTGTATAAAATGCTAGTTAGGCCACAGCTGGAGTACTGTGTACAGTTCTGGTCAACACACTATAGGAAGGATGTGATTGCACTGGAGAGGGTGCAGAGGAGATTCACCAGGATGTTGCCTGGGCTGGAGCATTTCAGCTATGAAGAGAGACTGAAAAGGCTAGGGTTGTTTTCCTTAGAGCAGAGAAGGCTGAGGGGGGACATGATTGAGGTATACAAAATTATGAGGGGCATTGATAGGTTAGATAGGAGGAAACTTTTTCCCTTAGCAGAGGGGTCAAGAACCAGGGGGCATAGATTTAGGGTAAGGGGCAGGAGGTTTAGGGGAGATTTGAGGAAAAATATTTTCACCCAGAGGGTGGCTGGAATCTGGAACACACTGCCTGAAGAGGTGCTAGAGGCAGGAACCCTCACAACATTTAAGAAGTATTTAGATGAGCACTTCAAACGCCATAGCATACAAGGGTACAGGCCAAGTGCAGGAATATGGGATTAGAATAGTTGGGTGCTGTATGGCCGGCACAGACACGATGGGCCAAAGGGCCTGTTACTGTGCTGTATAACTCTATGACTTTATGACTCAATTGGCGTAGAGATTGGGCGCCACGGGTTGCCCCTGTCAGTGGGAGAGGTCATCGCATCTCACTGGACAGCTACCGCCCGCCTCAAACCGGGAAGCCCCCGGTCAGTAAGGTTCTGTCCCGCCACAGTCCACCTGCTACAATGGGTGCTTGGAGCTCAGGTTTATTGCCCGACAAGTAGACTGTAACATCGCACCAAACAGCACGACAAAAAAACGAAAGAAGGTACCAGCCCTTCGTTTTGCAAGCTGAAACGTCAGAACTATGTGTCCTGGCCTGTCGGAAGACCTTACACAAATCAACGACTCTCGGAAGTCCGCCATCATTAACAATGAGCTCAGTAGACTCAAGGTGGACATTGCAGCACTTCAGGAGACACGCCTCCCTGTGAGTGGATCACTAAGAGAGCAAGACTACACCTTCTTCTGGCAGGGCAGGGATCCTGAGGAACCAAGACAGCATGAAACTCTTTGCTCAGCATCATTGAAAGTACAGTGATATTAATCATTAATCCTTTAGTAAATCTGTGACCTTGTGTCCACCTGACTGTGTACATTGACTGTGTACACACCCATTCCAAACATCAACAAGCCTGCCCTAAAGCTCGATAATCTGTGCTCATTTTCACTATAGCATAAAGTAAAGGGAAAACAGCAATGTCAAAACTGTAAAAAAATGTTCAGATGTTGGTTGTAAACCACAAATTCCCACATGGCAATTTATAATGATGTCTTAACACTTTGATGAGATTTTTAATGCCTCTAATGCAGACATTAGACCATCAATCCTTCATAGAACTCTTCAACAGTTTGAGTAAAGTGCACTTGTAAAGAACATGTCAGACTTTATTCCGGAAGCTGAATTGTAAACAGCTTTAATAGCAGGATTAGACTGATGGCTTTGGAAGTTATCTATACATCAAAGGAATTTAAAATCACTTGGATGTAAATGGAAAATACAGCATGAGGTGTTAACAATTATGATTAGTTTCATCAGAATAGGTAGGGAGAACCTGTTTGCAGTGACAGGAGGTTCTGTAACCACATGACACAGATCGAGTGATTGGCAAAAAAGTCAGAGGCACATGAGGAGAAATGTTTTTTACGCAGTGAGTTGTTGTGATCTGGAACGCGCTGCCTAAAAGGGCAGTGGAAGCAGATTCAATAGTAACTTTCAAAACGGGAATTGGATAAATACTTAAAAGGAAAAAAATACAGGCCAAGGGGAAAGAGCAGGGCAGTGGCATTAGCAGAATGGGCAGACGGGTGGCAGATGGAATTTAATACTGATAAGTGTGAGGTGACGTATTTTGGCAAAAGGAACAGGGAGAGGCAATATAGACTTAATGACACAGTTCTAAAGTGTGCAGTAACAGAGGAACCTAGGGTGTGTATATGCAGCGATCTTTGAAGGTGGCAGGACATATTGAGTGAGTGGTTAGTAAAGCAAATGGGATCTTGGGCTTCATAAATGGAGACATTGAGTACAAAAGCAGGAAAGTTATGTGGAACCTTTATAAAGCTCTGGTTAGACCCCAACTGGAGTATTGTATCCAGTTCTGGTCACCACACTTTAGGAAGAATGTGAGGGTCCTTGCGAGGGAGCAGAGGAGATTTACCAGAATGGTTCCAGGGATGGAGGATTTTAGTTATAAGGTTATTTTGGGGAAGCTGGGGTTGTTCTCCTTGGAATAAAGTAGATTGAGGGGAGATTTAATAGAAGTGTACAAGATTATGAAGGGTTAGATAAGTTAGACAAAAAAAAACTGTTCTCATTAACAAATGATACAAGGACTAGGAGACACAAATTGAAAGTTTTAGGCAAAAGATGCAGGGGGAATATGAGGAAGCACTTTTTACACAGCGGGTGGTAATGATCTGGAACTCACTGCCCACGAGGGTGGTGGAAGTGGAGACAAATAATGATTTCCAAAGGAAATTGGATGGGCAGTTGAAGGAAATAAACTTGCAGGGCTACGGGGATCGAGTGGGGCTGTGAGACTGACTGAAATAGCTCTGTGCAGAGTCGGTATGAACCTGATGGGCCGAATGGCCTCCTTCTGTGCAGTAAATGACTCTATGACTCTAATTGGATAACTGTTTCAAAGAGTCAGCACAAGCACGATGAGCTGAATGGCCTCCTCCTGTGTTGTAACATTCTGTAACACAATGCATTTAGATAGCAAGTGACTGGCGATAGAGCACTAGGACCCAGTGCTCACATTGGGAATGCCCCTGGACAGCGGGGAACTGTCGATGAGTACTTCCCAAAGGGGAAGGAAGCATTGACGTTTAAAGTGGAGTGGACTGATTTATCAGAGTACTCATTGGCGGGCTTTTCATCTGCTGTCAAACTGACAGAGAGTGTGCATCCAATAGGAGCTGCTCCTGTTGCAAGTAAATATCCAGGGGTATCGAGAGCCTTTTGTTATCCTGATACCATGCCGTGTTGCCCATCATAATTCCATTAATTATCAGGACAGGTTGCATAAACTACCATTCATTCCCCTGAATGTAGAGGGTTGAGGGATGATCTCATCGAGGTGTATCAAGCAATTAAGGGGTTCGATAGGGCAGATACAGGAAAACTATTTCCTCTGGTGGGGGGAACCCAGAACAAGGGGGAAGAACCTCAAAATTAGAGCCAGGCCGTTCAGGGTGATGTCAGGAAACACTTTTTCACACAAAGTGGAGTAGAAATCTGAAAGTCTATCCCCCAAAAAGCTGTGGATGCTAAGGGTTAATGGAGCTTCCAAGGCTGAGCTTAATGGATGTTTGATGGGTAAGGGCATCGAGGGATATGAAGCAGAGATGGATAAATCAGTTACGATACAGATGAGCCATGATCCTATAGAATAACAGAACAGGTTCAAGGGCCTGAATGGCTCACTCCTTGTATATTCCAATGTAACTGGTAGAATGATGCAGGTTGCTTAGCTTCTTCTTTGGCCTCCTTGTCTCGAGAGACAATGGGTAAGCGCCTGGAGGTGGTCAGTGGTTTGTGACGCAGCGCCTGGAGTGGCTATAAAGGCCAATTCTAGACTGACAGGCTCTTCCACAGGTGCTGCAGATAAAATCGGTTGTCGGGGCTGTTACACAGTTGGCTCTCTCCTTGCGCTTCTGTCTTTTTTCCTGCCAACTGCTAAGTTTCTTCGACTCGCCACACTTTAGCCCCGCCTTTATGGCTGCCCGCCAGCTCTGGCGATCGCTGGCAACTGACTCCCACGACTTGTGATCAATGTCACAGGACTTCATGTCGCGTTTGCAGACGTCTTTAAAGCGGAGACATGGACGGCCGGTGGGTCTGATACCAGTGACGAGTTCGCTGTACAATGTGTCCTTGGGGATCCTGCCATCTCAAGTGCCGCTGACTCAGTAGCGTGTATAAGCTGGGGGTGTTGGCCGCCTCGAGGACTTCTGTGTTGGAGATACGGTCCTGCCACCTGATGCCAAGGATTCTCCGGAGGCAGCGAAGATGGAATAAATTGAGACGTCGCTCTTGGCTGACATACGTTGTCCAGGTCTCGTTGCCTAGAGCAAGGTACTGAGGACACAGGCTTGATACAATCAGACTTTTGTGTTCCATGTCAGTGCGCCATTTTCCCACACTCTCTTGGCCAGTCTGGACATAGCAGTGGAAGCCTTTCCCATGCGCTTGTTGATTTCTGCATCTATAGACAGGTTACTGGTGATAGTTGAGCCTAGGTAGGTGAACTCTTGAACCACTTCCAGAGCGTGGTCGCCGATATTGATGGATGGAGCATTTCGGAGGTCCTGTCCCATGATGTTCATTTTCTTGAGGCTGATGGTGAGGCCAAATTCGATACAGGCAGCCGCAATCCTGTTGATGAGTCTCTGCAGACACTCTTCTGTGTGAAATGTTAATGCAGCATCGTCAGCAAAGAGGAGTTCCCTGATGAGGACTTTCTGTACTTTGGTCTTCGCTCTTAGATGGGCAAGGTTGAACAACCTGCCACCTGATCTTGTGTGGAGGAAAATTCCTTCTTCTGAAGACTTGAATGCATGTGAGAACAGCAGTGAGGAGAAGATCCCAAAGAGTGTAGGTGCGAGAACACAGCCCTGAATTGTGCCTTTCATATTGTCGGAATGAGGTGATGATGCTTAGTAGCTTTTTAATAAAAAAAAGTCAACAGATGAAACTCTCCGCCGAACAAAGGCGGTGGAGGGGTGCCACCACCCGGTAAACGGGACCTGGAACAAGCAGAGATCAGCAGCCGCAAGCCTCTCAATCCGGTGCCGGGGAGGAGGGAGGGTGGGTGGGGGACATCCGATCTTTGCTAGTAGACTGAAGAGACCACGTCTGCTGATGAAGTCAAAGGCTTTGGTGAGATCAATGAAAGCAACGTAGAGGGGCATCTGTTGTTTGTGACATTTCTCCTGTAGCTGGCGAAAGGAGAACAGCATGTCAATGGTGGATCTCTCTGTTCGAAAGCCACACTGTGCCTCAGGGTAGACACACTCAGCCAGCTTCTGGAGTCTGTTTAAAGCGACTCAAGCGAAGACTTTCCCCACTATGCTGGTAGTTGTTGCAGTCACCGCGGTCACCCTTGTTCTTATAGATGGTGATGATATTGGCATTGTGCATGTCCTGTGGTACTGCTCCCTCGTCCCAGCACAGGCAAAGCAGTTCATAGAGTGCTGAACGTATAGCAGGCTTGGCACTCTTGATGATTTCAGGGGCAATGCTGTCCTTCCCAGTGGCTTTTCCACTGGCTAGAGAATCAATGGCATCACTGAGTTCCGATTTTGTTGGCTGTTCATCCAGCTCATCCATGACTGGCAGAGACTGGGCTACATTAAGGGCAGTCTCAGTGACAACATTTTCCCTGGAGTACAGTTCTAGGTAGTGCTCCACCCAGCGGTCCATTTGCTTGCGTTGGTCAGTTTTCGTTTCCCCTGATTTAGACTTGAGGGGGGGGCGATCTTCTTGATGGTTGGCCCAAAAGCTCTCTTAATGCCATCATACATTCCTCTGATATTTCCGGTGTCAGAGGCCAGCTGAATACGACTGCATAGGTGTTGCCAGTAGTCATTTGCGCAGCGCCTGGCTGTTCTTTGTGCAGTGCTTCTGGCTGCTTTAAGTGCCACGGATGTTAACTCGCTGGGGGCTTTCTTGTAGTTCAACAGTGCAATGCGCTTAGCGGCTATGACAGGTTCCAGCTCTTCAAAGTGAGATTGAAACCAGTCTGCATTCTGCTTCTCAAGTTTGCCAAAGGTGGTCATTGCTGAGTCATAGATGGCGTCTCTGATGTGGGCCCTCTTAGTCTCAGCATCCCCTGTGGGAGTGTTTTGAAGGGCTTTTTCAAGTGAATTTAGAAATTCATGTAACAGCTGTGGATAAGAAATTCTGTTAGTGTTGATGCACGGGTGGCCCTTCTGCTTGGAGTGATGCAGCTTCTTTGGTCTGAGTCTAACCTTGCTGCACACCAGGGAGTGGTCGGTGTCGCAGTCTGCACTATGGAAGCTGCGTGTGATTTGAACACTGTTTCAGGAGGCACGCCTTGTGACGTTGAGGTCTAGCTGGTGCCAACGGCGTGATCTTGGGTGTCTCCATGAAACCTGGTGACAGGGTTTAGTATGAAAGAGCGAGTTGGTGATGCAGACGTTATGATAGGTGCACAACTCAAGCAATCTCTGTCCATTCTCATTCATCCTTCCAATGCCATAGTGCCCAAGGCAGGAGGGCCATGAGTCATGGTCGGCCCCAACCCTGGTGTTAAAGTCCCCCAGCAGGAACAAATGTTTGGTATTAGGAATGCTACTAATGATATTATGGAGTTCCTTGTAGAACTGGTCATTAGCTTCAGGTGGGGAGCAGAGTGTTGGAGCATAGATGCTGAGTAGGTGTACTGGACCAGAGGCAGTGAGCAGTCGGATGGACAGTATGCGTTCCAAGCCATTTGAGGGAGGCTCTATCATGCTGAGCAAAGAGTTTCTGATGGCGAAGCCCACTCCATGCTGTCTTGGTTCTTCAGGATCCCTACCCTGCCAGTTGAAGGTGTCTTCTTGCTGTCTTAGAGATCCGCTCGCAGGGAGGCGTGTCTCCTGAAGTGCTGCAATGTCCACATTGAGTCTACTGAGCTCGTTGTTAATGATGGCGGTCTTCCGAGAATCATTGATTTGTGTAAGGTCATCCAACAGGCCAGGACACATCGTTCTGACGTTCCAGCTTGCAAAACGAAGGGCTGGTACCTTCTTTCGTTTTTTTTGTCATGCTGTTTAGTGTGTGTCACAGTACACTTGCTTAGCTTACTATTTTAATAAGAGCAGACTTTTAAAGAGTGTTGTCTTCTTTATAATGTATCTTATGTATAACAGTTTATACTATTCACACATGTTTAGAGAAGAAAGTCAAGTAAGGAGAAAATACCTTACTCTCCTGAACAAATTGTTCAAAACTAATTGAGGATGATTCCTCCTACAGGATATGTTTGATGCGGTGACACTCCTTTGCAAGTCCCCACCTGCCCCTGAAAAAATAAGTATATTATGTAAATGGTGAATTATGCAGAGCTCTGAGATGCAGAAGGATCTGGGTGTCCTAGTGCATGAGGTTAGTATGCATATACAGCAAGTAATTAGGAAATGTTATCGTTTATTACGAAGGGAATTGAATACAAAAGTAGGGAGGTTATGCTTCAGCTATATCGGACATTGGTGAGACCACATCTGGAGTACTGTGTACAGTATTGATCTCCTTATTTAAGAAAGGATGTAAATGTGTTGGAAGCAGTACAGAGAAGGTTTACTAGACTAATACCTGGAATGGGTGGGTTGTCTTATGAGGAAAGATTGGACAGGCTAGGCTCGTATCCGCTGGAGTTTAGAAGAGTAAGAGACGACTTGATTGAAACATATAAGATGATGAGGGGTCTTGACAGGGTTTTTTTTATTTTTTTATTCATTCACAGAATGTGGGTGTCACTGGCCAGGCCAGCATTTATTGCCCATCCCTAATTGCCCTTGAGAAGGTGGTGGTGAGCTGCCTTCTTGAACCGCTGCAGTCCATGTGGGGTAGGTACACCCACAGTGCTGTTAGGAAGGGAGTTCCAGGATTTTGACCCAGTGACAGTGAAGGAACTGCGATATAGTTCCAAGTCAGGATGGTGTGTGACTTGGAGGGGAACTTGCAGATGGTGGTGTTTCCATGCATTTGCTGCCCTTGTCCTTCTAGGTGGTAGAGGTTGCGGGTTTGGAAGGTGCTGTCTAAGGAGCCTTGGTGCATGTGGAAAGGATGTTTCCCCTTGTGGGAGAATCTAGAACTAGGACCCACTGTTTAAAAATAAGGGGTTGCCCATTTAAGAGAGAGATGAGGAGAAATTATTTCTCTCAGAGGGTCGTGAGTCTTTGGAACTCACTTCTTCAAAAGGCCTTGAAAGCAGAGTCTTTGAATATTTTTAAGGCAGAGGTGATAAGCAAAGGGGTGGAAGGTTGTTGAGGGTAGGGGGGAATGTGGAGTTGAGGTTACAATCAGATCAGCCATGTGACCTACCGCTCCTAATTGGTATATTCATATGTAAATACTGCCACGCTCTCTTGCTACTTGCAAAAAAGATGGAATGTTTTCTTGTCTTCAGATTTTTAATGGCTCCTGTCATTGCATTAGCTCTGATTGTCTGACACCCACTTTGAAACAGATCAGCTGGTCCTGACTACCTTACACAGCATCAGTAGAAGCTAAGAACTCGATTACATTGATTCAGTGATATCACCATCAACTCAGGGCAAGCGGAGTTCAGACAGAGCTCATCAAATTCCCTCTCCCCATGGTGCTGGACAGGTCTTTTATACATGTGTAGATCTAAGTTTCCCCTTTATTCCCATTGACTCCAGTTTTGTTAGGGCTCCTTGATGCCATACTCGGTCAAATGCTGCCTTGATGTCAAGGGCAGTCACTTTCACCTCACCTCTTGAGTTCAGCTCTTTTATCCATGTTTGAACCAAGGCTGTAATGAGGTCAGGAGCTGAGTGGCCCTGGCAGAACCCAAACTGAGCGTCACTGAACAGGTTATTGCTAAGCAAGTGCTGTTTGATGGCACTGTTGATGACACCTTCCATCACTTTACTGATGATTGAGAGTAGGCTGGTGGGATGGTAATTGGCCGGGTTGGATTTGTCCTGCTTTTTGTGTACAGGACATACCTGGGCAATTTTCCACATTGCTGGGTAGATACCAGTGCTGTAGCTGTACTGGAACAGCTTGGCTAGGGGCACGGCAAGTTCTGGAGCACAAGTCTTCAGTACCATTGCCAGGATGTTGTCAGGGCCCATAGCGTTTGCTGTATCCAGTAACTTCAGCCATTTTGTGATATCATGCGGAGTGAATTGAATTGGTTGAAGACTGGCATCTGTGATGCTGGGGACTTCAGGAGCAGAACGATTTATTGATCAGTCTGCCATGTGAGTCCTTGTCAAAAGCCTTGCTAAAATCTTTGTCAGCTACGTTACACATGCCACACTCATTGACCTTCCTTGTTACTGCCTCAAAAAATTCAATCAAATTAGTCAGACATGACCGTCCCTTAACAGATCCATGCTGACTGACTGCTGAAGCATGTGTTAATAATTTACCTTAGCTTTAATGCGGCTTTTTTGTGATGCCATCACCACCCAAAGTTTACTTGACTCCATGTAAGACTGAAACCTGCATCATATTTTTATCTGATTGTAGAAAGATATTTTCAAGATGCATATCTGGAAGGTTTGGCATTGGGTGCTGTTTTGGTAGGCGTTACTGGTCGAGAGAAGCCCAGGTAGAATGAGGAAAAGTTCTTGTTAAATGATACACACAACAATAGCACCATTGTTTATGCTGATACAACCAGGTGAGAAAGGGGTCTAGGGTTTCCTCTCAGCCTTCACCTTGTCTTGCCGTAACAGGGTTTAATTTTAAACACACTGTTTTTAGCTCCCCCTTGGTAAATCCTTGTTCACCACTTTCCAATTATAAGACAAAGAAACCAGAACAAACAGGCTTTCTTAGGTTTAGAGAAGAAAAGCTGAAATTTATTAAACTTAAACTTAAACTCTAATTCAGTTGACGCCGACAGATACATGACGCCCCCACGCTAGCATGCATATGCGATACTCACATGCAAATAGAGACAGAAAAGAGCAGAAGAAAAATAAAGTGGAAAAGTTTGAGGCAATATCTGAAGAGTTTTTAAATAAAAACAAGAAATGCTGGAACCACTCAGCAGGTCTGGCAGCATCTGTGAAAAGAGAAGCAGAGTTTAATGTTCCGGGTCAGTGACCCTTCTTCGGAACTGACAAATATTAGAAAAGTCACAGGTTATAAGCAAGTGAGGTGGGGATGGGGCAAGAGATAACAAAGGAGGTTTAGATTGGACCAGGCTACATGCTCACAGATGCTGCCAGACCTGCTGAGTGGTTCCAGCATTTCTTGTTTTTACTATGTGGCCTGGTTCCCAAGTAAGTAACCTTCTGTTTCATAACCTGTGCTTTTTTAGGGTTTACTTTTAGTCCCAATTCGTGTAACAATTGTAGTAATTCACTTCGTAACTGATAATGTTCCTGTTCCGTTTCAGTTTGTAGCAGTAAATCGTCTACATACTGCACCAGACATTCAGGCTTTGAGAACCTTTTTAACCCTCCCCTTAAACGTTGGTGAAATATAGACGGGGAATTATGAAATCCCTGTGGCAGGGCGGTCCATGTATATTGTTGTCCTTGGAAGGTAAACGTAAATTTATATTGGCATTCTTTCTCCAGTGGAATAGATCAAAAACTGTTACTTATGTCTAAAACTGTGAACCACTGTGCATCTTCATTTTGTTTAACTACCGTCTCTGGACTAGTTGCTACGGTGGGGGCTGTTAACAGGGTTACCTTATTTAATTCTCGATAGTCTATCATTAGTCGCCAGCTACCGTCCAGTTTCCTCACTGGCCAATTAGGTGAGTTGTTAGTGGAGGCTACCGGTCTTAGTATCCCTTGTAGCAGAAAACCCTGTATCACCTTTTGTTAGTGGGAATGAATCTAGAAGAATCACTCGACATTCAGGTCTGCTCCAATGTCAAACAGTTTATTGAGTTACACCAGCGGGGAGCAGGTCACTGGGCGGTCCAGATGCCTCTCCACCGAACAAAGGAAAATCCACAACAGATATACAGTTACTCAACCCATCCCGGCTGGACATAATCCAATCATAACGGTTATTGATTACATATCTTACATTCATTACCAATAAAATTATTAATTATGCATCATGTGGTTGTGGGGATAGCTCATGGTACGCCCCTGACCATCTCAGCTTGTTTACCAAACCCCCCTTATCAACTATCCTTGAGTCTTCACAATGAATCCTTCTACCTCTATCAGGCCTGCATTCCTAGTTGCTTTGTGTCGTCCGCAATTAGACAGAGCAGCTGTCTTATGCACTGATATGGGGGGCCCTCCTTGATCAGGCTAATTACCTGTGCTAAGCAGTACCATTCTCAAGGCTGCAAGCTAACTAACTTGTCCCACAATGCCTTGGGTAAATACCACATTTTGTAACAATATGTGGCTACACTTTCATCTTATATTTATATATATATGTATTTATTTAGCTGCATCGGCCACAATTTTTCCCTCTACAATCCCCCCTTTCGGTAAAGGACTACCCCTAGTCCTGTTAACCGACATACCTACTTTATTATCCCTGTTTTAACCCTGTCTGGTATTCCCTGCCTCCATGTGCTGGCCAGTCACGTGATTTCAGGAATCCCGGTCACTTAAATCAAATCAATATGACCCAAATGATCGTGTCCCTTTGAGGTTAACCTCCTGTGTTGTTCCTTTACCAAAGCCTTTGCTTTCTTTCGCTTAGTATATTGTCCGCATGATCTACAAGCTAATATTCCCCTGGTGGGAGCCGGTACCAATTGCAGTCCCACCAACACGTGTGATATTATCCTGATCCAAGGGTGAATATTGACATTCATCCCCCAATATCAAACTCTTCCCCGCCAGCTTGTACTTTGAAGTTCCTGTTCAGTATTTTACTTGAGAACCTTTAACTTTCTTGTTAACTGATGGTGAAGCTTCACTGAGTGACCAACTTTGTCCCGTAATCCGCTCAATTTCTCATCTATGTGTGGGATTGGAACTTGCTCTGACTCTTTATAATGCTGGAGGTGATCGTGGAGCTGATCAGTTGCATTAATGGTTTCCAGCCCCCGCTGTTGGATATAAACTATCCAGGCTAGCCCTATAGTGACTGGTTATTGAGGGGTAAAACAGAAGTCTGGGTATGGTATGGGACAGCGTCAACTTCCATAGCAGTATGATGTTTCAGTGGTGGAAACACAGTACTTTCCATTTCCCTGGTACCCCGACCTTGCAAAATCTCTGTCAGATAATATTGGAGGGAGGTATTGCCCTGTCGATCCAATCTGGTACCTCCCCCCTTTGGAGCTGATCGAGGTTGTGTCTCATTTGTTCCACCATCCACAGCCCATAAGTGTGGCACAATTGTCCCTGCCGGGTACGGCATCCAAAGTGATTAATAGTCTTGGCATGGGCCTCCAGCACTGCTATTCCATCTAATTGTATTTCCATTGTTCTCTGCCCCAGACCTGTTTGATTGGGCCCCCTCAGCTTGAATTATGAGCTCCCTTATAACCCTCCAGAGTCGTTCCACATTCTCGATTACCGCTTGTGTTTGTAAAGAATTGATTAAAGAAGTCCCAGTATTGATCCCTGTTACTTCATCATTTAATATTTTTTTCTCTTGTATCTATGAAATGGGTTACGCCCCCTTATCCTTGTGGCCCCTGTGACGTCAACAGCTTGTCGAACTATTACAGTGGCTAACATACTATACACAGTCTTAGCCTGTTCTGAACACTACTCCAGCATCCAGATACCTGAGACGTTGATCAACACAATTTCATGTTTTACATTATCATACAACGCTTCCCCTGGGCTCGATGTACCCACACACATCCATGTTCCTTTCAACTTTCCTTATCATCTGTTGCCCAATGGGAGGGGCACAAACAATTCCAAAGACACAGCTCTCAGTTACCCCTTCCCCTTTCTGTCTGAGTTAGCACGGTCATCTGTGGAACACCGTACACATACTGCATCTTTGCCCGGATTCACTGTCAGCCATGCAGTCAAGTAGAATTACTCGCCGTTATACACTTCCCATCCAACATGTTGTGCAATGCCCCATAGTTCATATAGTCCATATTAATACTCCTTTCATTAATCCGTTGTGCATCCATTACCGGGTCTTTGTTCTTCCTCTCCGGATATTAGCATCAGACCCCACAGCCACTGCAGTCCGGTTCTTTCCCATTCGCCACTAGTGGTTATATCTGTAATTTAAACACACTGCCCTGGTGGTCACCAGGTGTTAGTACTTGTCCATGTTATGAGTATCCCCTGATGAGGGATACATGTCTACCTGTGGGGACCGAACATGTCCTGGGGAATCCAGGAGTTAATTTATATTCTTATCATCTCTACTCTTTCGAAATTATCTATATGGTCCCGTCACGCTCGGGCTTCATTCCCCACAATCCTTGCCCAGTTAGCCCATCTAATAATAATCCAAATGCCTATCAATACTACCATTATTCCCAGCCCCCCGAGTAGTCCATTCTCAAGTGTATTCTTCCATTCCCGGTATCTCTTTGCGTACCAGGTGGTGTTTATTTCGGAGTCTATCATTTGCTGTTGTCTTTATATACCTTCAGTTGGGACCAATGTTTCCATCGGCCCTTCCCTTTACCATTACTTTGTCTCCCACAACAGACACCTTTGTCTGTTCCTCTATTATGTTTCTATAGAACCTCCTGCCTCACCTTGTGCAGTTGTCTGCACAACTCCTTCAAAAATCTTTTAACCCTTTCTCTTGCGGGTCCTATTTCCTCACTACCTGCTACGACATCCCCTGGCAACCTCATTGCCCTTCCTATCATTATTAAGGTGTTTAATTTATCCTGATTATTATAAAGTCATTTTCTCTATGTGAGTTGTCTCACTGCACTGGCTGTATTAAACATTTCATGCCATGCTGTTTCTCAAGTCAGTAAACATGTTTGAGACCCATTCGTCAGGTGATCTTATCAAAAGATCAAAAATGGCCAGACTTTCAAATGTAGCTCTCCTAAAAACTCATATCTCCAAGAGAAAACTAACAATTGCCAGTCTTATCTACACTTTCCTGACTTTCACTGGAAAATTCTAGACTTCTTGGAAATTTCACACAATGTTATTTTAGCTGTTTGAATTCTAATTTCATCATTTGTTTATACCCAGAGTTCCTTTATTAGCTCTTGCATCAGCCAGATCTAATTGCCAATTCCTATTAATTATAATTCTATTTTTCATTTTGAGCCCTGGAGAACCTTTACAATCAATATTCATAATTCCTTAAAACAGAAATCAAACATTTCCATTTGATTCCAGACATTACTATATATTGTTTGTTTGTTTTTTTTACCTTAGATGACATTTTAATTCCTTAAATAACTTGCCAAATTAAACCTGGATTTTCGACATCTCAGATTATTCCAAATTCAAATAACAGTAAATTTCCCTTTGAATGCTTTAAATAACCACTCATATCAATTTAATTTTGTTTATCGATTCCAATTTCTTATGCCCAGACTTGGTGATATTGCATTTTTTTTATTAAAGACAGAAGTGCTTGCAACTATTTCTCCTTCTCAAGCACTTTGTCTCATTGATAAAGATAGTTGCAGCAAGGTTAATTTCTTTGCTTGTCTCCAAGGGGGCGGAGCAAAGCATTCTCAGCTGTGTCGCTTTACGTAACCTTTTTTTCCTTTTCGAAAAGAACTAAACTCCATTTTAAACGTTTTTTTTTGGTATCCTTAGGATTTTCAAACAACAAAATCTTTAGTAACATTATCAACTTCAAAGGAAACCATCTCCATCAGGAAAGACAGCATTTTAGATTAAACTCCAATTGTTTCCAAACTTTTAGCATCTTTTGTAAGAGATTTCGAGTCCAAGGATTTTATATGACCCAGATGATTCCAAATTCCGGTTCACGTCAATAAACATTTAAAAGTTTTCCTCAACATAACAGGTTAATTAACCTTAACAGTAGTAATTTAATTCAGACTTATTAACTTATATTACTTATTAACTACACACAGAACAGAATAGCACGTGCTTTTTTTAAAAAGATAGGTAAATTACGTCATTTTTCTTGTTCTTTCTTCAGGCGCCTTTTCAAATGACTGTAATAAAACCAAAAACTAAAGAAAAAGTTATTTAACATTCTTATAACAAAAGATTTAACACCAGCTTTTTAAACAGACAGAATCTTTCCTATATCTCCTTTGTTTATCCATCTCTCTCTGAAACCAATATCCAATTCCTGACATTTGCTACTTAAAACAGTCAATAAAACATGTCTTTAATTTAAACTCCAGAAACTAGAACAGATTTTAAACTGGAACTCCAATTAAAGCAGTGTTTTAAACTTCAAATTGGATTTTTGCCAGACATCTTCAGACCTTCAAGGCTGAAGCTTATCTCTTAGAAAATTGTTCATTGCCTTTTCACAGTTGCAAAACCAACTTTTAAAATCAAAATAAAATTTTAACTTAAAATGGGTGACTTCAACTTCCCTAATATTGATTGGAACCTCCTTAGTGCAAATAGTTTGGATGGAGCAGTTTTTCTCAGGTGTGTCCAGGAAGGTTTCCTGACTCAATATGTAGATAGGCCGACTAGAGGGGAGACTATGTTGGACTTGGTGCTTGGCAACGAACCAGGCCAGGTGGCAGATCTCTCGGTGGGAGAGCATTTCGGTGATAGTGATCACAACTCCCTGACCTTTACTATAGTCATGGAGAGGGACAGGAGCAGATGGGATGGGAAAATATTTAATTGGGGGAGGGGGAATTACAATGCTATTCGGCAGGAACTGGGGAGCATAAATTGGGAACAGATGTTCTCAGGGAAATGCACGACAGAAATGTGGAGGTTGTTTAGGGAGCACTTGCTGCGACTGCTGGATAGGTTTGTCCCGATGAGTCAAGGAAGGGATGGTAGGGTGAAGGAACCTTGGATGACAAGAGATGTGGAACAGCTAGTTAAGAGGAAGAAGGAAGTTTACTTAAGGTTGAGGAAGCAAGGATCAGACAGGGCTCTAGAGGGTTACAAGGTAGCCAGGAAGGAACTGAAGAATGGACTTAGGAGAGCTAGAAGGGGACATGAAAAAGTCTTGGCGGGTAGGATTAAGGAAAATCCCAAGGCGTTCTACACTTATGTGAGGAACAAGAGGATGGCCAGAGTGAGGGTAGGACCGATCAGGGATAGTGGAGGGAACTTGTGCCTGGAGTCGGAGGAGGTAGGGGAGGTCCTAAATGAATACTTTGCTTCAGTATTCACTAGTGAGAGGGACCTGGTCGTTTGTGAGGACAGCGTGGAACAGGCTGATATGCTCGAACAGGTTGAGGTTAAGAGGGAGGATGTGCTGGAAATTTTGAATAATATGAGGACAGATAAGTCCCCAGGGCCAGACGGGATATACCCAAGGATATTACGGGAAGCGAGGGAAGAGATTGCTGCGCCTTTGGCGATGATCTTTGCGTCTTCACTGTCCACTGGAGTAGTACCGGATGATTGGAGGGTGGCAAATGTTGTTCCCTTGTTCAAGAAAGGAAATAGGGCTAACCCTGGGAATTCTAGACCAGTCAGTCTTACGTCGGTAGTAGGCAAATTATTGGAGAGGATTCTGAGAGACAGGATTTATGACTATTTGGAAAAGCATGGTTTGATTAGAGACAGTCAGCATGGCTTTGTGAGGGGCAGGTCATGCCTCACAAGCCTTATTGAATTCTTTGAGGATGTGACAAAACACATTGATGAAGGAAGAGCAGTGAATGTGGTGTATATGGATTTTAGCAAGGCGTTTGATAAGGTTCCCCATGGTAGGCTCATTCAGAAAGTAAGGAGGCATGGGATTCAGGGAAAGTTGGCTGTCTGGATACAAAATTGGCTGGCCCATAGAAGTCAGAGGGTGGTAGTAGATGGAAAGTATTCAGCCTGGAGCTCGGTGACCAGTGGTGTTCCGCAGGGATCTGTTCTGGGACCTCTGCTCTTTGTGATTTTTATAAATTACTTGGATGAGGAAGTGGAAGGCTGGGTTAGCAAGTTTGCCGATGACACGAAGGTTGCTGGAGTTGTGGATAGTGTGGAAGGCTGTTGTAGGTTGCAACGGGACATTGACAGGATGCAGAGCTGGGCTGAGAAGTGGCAGATGGAGTTCAACCTGGAAAAGTGTGAAGTGATTCATTTTGGAAGGTCGAATTTGAATGCAGAATACAGGCTTAAAGACAGGATTCTTGGTAGTGTGGAGGAACAGAGGGGTCTTGGGGTCCATGTCCATAGATCGCTCAAAGTTGCCACCCAAGTTGATAGGGTTGTTAGGAAGGCGTATGGTGTGTTGGCTTTCATTAACAGGGGGATTGAGTTTAAGAGTCGCGAGGTTATGCTGCAGCTCTATAAAGCCCTGGTTAGACCACACTTGGAATATTGTGTTCAGTTCTGGTCGCCTCATTATCGGAAGGATGTGGAAGCTTTAGAGAGGGTGCAGAGGAGATTTACCAGGATGCTGCCTGGACTGGAGGGCATGTCCTACGAAGAAAGATTGAGGGAGCTAGGGCTTTTCTCACTGGAGCGAAGAAGGATGAGAGGTGACTTGATAGAGGGGTACAAGATGATGAGAGGCATAGATAGAGTGGATAGTCAGAGACTTTTTCCCAGGGCGGAAAGGGCTATCACCAGGGGGCATAATTTTAAGGTGATTGGAGGAAGGTTTCGGGGAGATGTCAGAGGTAGGTTCTTTACACAGAGAGTGGTGGGTGCGTGGAATGCGCTGCCAGCGGTGGTAGTAGAAGCAGATACATTAGGGGCATTTAAGCGACTCTTGGATAGGTACATGGATGATAGTAAAATGAAGGGTGTGTAGTTAGTTTGATCTTAGAGCAGGTTAAAGGTTCGGCACAACATCGTGGGCCGAAGGGCCTGTACTGTGCTGTACTGTTCTATGTTCCATGTTCTAATTTTATATCCCATTCCTGGGTGCACAATCTTAAATCGAAATGAACACACTCAACAATCACTTTTCACACTCATTCAATTCCAAACAACTTAATAGACTCATGCTTTCAACATTAAAGCCAGACAACAAAGAGTTAACGGCAGTCAGTTCTACAGAACACAAGTTCCACAGAACACAAGCTGCACATCCCAGACATTCAATTCATTCGTGGACGTTTCCAACATTCTCACAGTCGAATCAAAGACAGTAACTTGTTTTTATTCTAAAACATAGTCTTTTATGTCACTGCCATAAACATAGTCAATGATTTTCTTCTTTTTGTCACCACTCCCTTTGTTTTGCGGCAGGGTCGTGGGGACTCCAATTAGATTTAATAATCTTGTCGATAAGTTTCTTGTTCTGAACTGCCAAATAACATGTAAGGGAACCCTCTGGTCCCCGCTCGAGCTCTATCTTTTCACTGGCCAGGCTTGGGTAGGATTAGAACCGTTAGAAATCTACTCTCAGAGGTCCGCTTTCAACCTAGCGCAACTTGTAGTAGACCGTCTCCTGGCTAACTGTCGGGTCACAAGTCTGTCAGTATTTCACACAACCAGCTTATGATATATATATGCATACATATACTCCAAACCCTTCTCGACAGTGCCTACGTATCTTAACGAACTACCTACCACCGTTTGACCATTGGTCAGATCCTGTTCACAAACTTGGCATTCGTTGGTCGCGAAACACCACCCTGCCCCGGGATAAGCTTTAAAGATACTCACCCGGTATTCCTGATGGCATCAAGCGACCGCCGAAGTCTGTTCTCAAGTTCGGGATCAGGCTCCAGCCAACTCCCCCTTGCCCCCTTCGGGGTTACAGAAGAGCTGACTTACACCTGATCCTGCCGACTACGCCAATTATTCGTGGGAATGAATCTAGAAGAATCACTCGACACTCAGGTCTGCTCCAATGTCAAACAGTTTATTTAGTTACACCAGCGGGGAGCAGGTCACTGGTCTGTCCAGATGCCTCTCCACCGAACAAAGGAAAATCCACAACAGATATACAGTTACTCAGCCCATCCCGGCTGGACATAATCCAATCATAACGGTTATTGATTACATATCTTACATTCATTACCAATAAAATTATTAATTATGCATCATGTGGTTGTGGGGATAGCTCATGGTACGCCCCTGACCATCTCAGCTTGTTTACCAAACCCCCCTTATCAACTATCCTTGAGTCTTCACAATGAATCCTTCTACCTCTATCAGGCCTGCATTCCTAGTTGCTTTGTGTCGTCCGCAATTAGACAGAGCAGCTGTCTTATGCACTGATATGGGGGGCCCTCCTTGGTCAGGCTAATTACCTGTGCTAAGCAGTACCATGCTCAAGGCTGCAAGCTAACTAACTTGTCCCACAATGCCTTGGGTAAATACCCCATTTTGTAACAATATGTGGCTACACTTTCATATTATATATATATATATATAGATGTATTTATGTGTGTGTGCATTTATTTAGCTGCATCGGCCACAATTTTTCCCTCTACACCTTTCCTACCTCCTCTTCTGCCTGTTTCGGAAAACCATATTGCTTGTATGGTTTGGGGTCTGTGCCCTGTATACACACACTCCCGGTCATTTTCCCACAATCATGTTTATGTCGAGCAAATACTACTGAATTCCGTGTGATAATTTGTTGTACTTCACTATCGCTACTCATTTCTTCAGGTCTTGTCCACAGTTCCCCGAACGTGCATATCCTATCCTGGTATTCCCCCACCGGGACGGATGTCTGATCTATACTACCCATGCCCAAGGGCATTTGCCGAATCGCGCAATTAACAGGATCAAAACAGATTCCCGCTTTAACTATATAATTACACTCTAATATATGTTCTTGTTCTCTGGGTAACTTAATGAGAACCACTGAGTGCTCTATTGCTACGTCCCCCACACTGACTTCCAACGGTACGCTCACATATCCCACTTGTGAATGTCCTGTAAATCCGCTTAAAACAAGTTTACTTTGAATTTTCCAATCTACTTTACTAACATTGGTGGTGTTTACGGTGTTTCGGGATCCTCCAGTGTCCCAAAGGAACGTGACAGGGCGGCCTCCAACCCTACCATCACTAGGGGTCTCCCTGTGTTATCCCACCGCGTGTCACACTCCCATAACGGAGAGGCCTGCAACTGTCATTGTAGTTCAGGGTACAACCCCGAAGACGGTGCTATCTCTATTATATCACATTGAGGATTTGACCTATTCGGTCCTTCCACGGGTAGGCTTTGGCATTTGTTCTGGCCTCCTCCCCGACCTACATTTTCTCATCTCAGGTTTGGGCATTCTCTTTTGAAATGTCCCTCCTGACCACAATTATAGCAGTGGGTCGGCCCACCCGGAGTTCTCCCTGTTCCTGGGACGGATCCTCTCCCAATGCCTCTACCCCTTCCTCCTGTCTGAAAGGCTGGGTGGGGTACGCTCTGTATAGCTCCCCTCCCTTCATTTTTCCAGGTTATTGTCTGATCTTTGACAGGCATTGCCTTTCCCCCAGGGGCCTTGGAGAATTTTGTTGTTTCCTTCTCCCATGCTCTAACCATCCTCCTGAGTACCCAAGCCTCTGTGTGCGTGTCATCAGAGGGATCAAATTGATCTAGTGCCCTTCTTGACTCCTCAGTGCCATGCGACACCAGCGTTCTCAGCCATCGGTTTCTAATCTCTGGCGTTGGATTGGCTCTATCTCGGTTCGCGCCATATACCCCTTGAAACACCGCCCAGATGCGGACCGCAAACGTGACAGGGTGTTCACCTTTTCTTTGATAGCATTTCGTTAGCGCCTCCGCTGGGTCCCCTTTGTTAGCGGCCATGACATTTAATACTTGTTCTTTTAAAGCCTCATTTGTGCCTTTACCGAGTTTGTGTTCCTCCGGTAGGGCGGAGTGTATGTGTGGGTGTAGGCACATTATAATTAATTTTCTTTCTTCAGCATCATCTAAGCCGTGTATTCCTCTCTGTTAACTGACCGCTTGGAACAGCTCCCTAGGATCATCCCCGGGTGCGCACGTCCCAATATCTTTCACAATATCCCTCAATTGCTGTCCCCCCATTGGAGTGGAATATGTCATACACGGGCCAGCTGTCACCTGACCATCTGCCCCTATCGCTACCCTAGTGGTCACAAGGGGGGCCATGGGGGCCGATGGCTCCTTTGGCTCTGGTTCATATGCTGGCGGAGGATCCTTGGGTAGAGGGTCTCCATTATCATGGCCGTATCTAGCCGCTTCGTCTGCTAACTCATTCCAATCTATGTCCCCTTCACCATTCTCCTCACTTCCTTCGGGTGTAAAAGCACAGATTATACCTCTCTGCGTAGCTAGCTGCTCTTGCAGTCTCGCTATATATTTTTTACACTTTGTGTGATCAGCTGTATTACTTCTCCTTTCCTGAGCTGCTCTCTGAATCACATTCATGGTAGTTTTTAAATCACTACATTGCTGCTTCCATCCTTCCAACTCAGCTTTAGCTGCTTGGGCTTCTCCCTCTCGCCTACTTTTTTCCGTAACTAGTTTTTCACACTGTGACTGATATTGGTTCATATGCATCAAATCCGCACTTCTCTGTCCCTGCAAATTAGTTACTTTTTCACTAAGACGGGCTACCTCCTCAAGGAGTTTTTTAATCTCTTCCTCTAGTCTGTTCTGCTCATTTTTAGCCTGCTGTTGGCATTCTATCCATTCCTCAAGTAAACAGCCGATAGCTACTGACTTCTATATCTTTTTAAATTTCCTCGCTGACATCTTTGCTCGTGCAATCTTCCAAAGGGCTTCCCCTTCGGGTTTTCCCTTATCGCTAGTGTGACTGGCATACGCTCCATATTGTGGCCACTTTGCTATTATGTATTTTTGGAGGAATCCCTTCCAATCAAAACAATCCGGGTCTCCAGGTTTGGAGCTATAAATTAACCCCTAAGTTCCTGTTCGCTCTGTACTTTGCCAATTCGGTTCGGCTCGAGTCTCCCGCTGATTCAACGGAGAGATTTATCCTCGAGCCCACCCAGGGACGCCAATTATGTAAACCGTGGCATGGAGTCAACTCCCCCATGTCCCCTTTATTTCCTATACCCACTTGATCCTGGCCGTCACATGGGACTGAAGTCCTCTTAATTCAGACTCAGGCTGGGTGTTTGGGATATCGGGGTTACAGGAGAGCCACCCTCCAGCTTAATCCACAGCTGCAGTTAATGGCTTAGTACAAAGAGGAGGAAACTCAGTCCTTTCTTTAACTATCAATTTACTTTATTCACATTGTTGTACAATTTAAGAATAAGTCTTATACACTTAGTTAGACAAAAACATGCACCTCCAACTGAGTTATACAGTTAACAACAAAACTAGCTAGAATTCATAAGCACACCCACTAGGTTCCTCTGACCTTTCCCTGACCGAGTCACAGAAAACTAAGGATAATACCCGAAAAAGGGAGAGTTAACGCTGGCCAGGCGTTCCGTTCTCTCTCTCTTCTACGTCATCGCCGCATCGCTCAAGCAGGGTCTTCCACTTCCCAGATGGTTGATCTCCGGAGTTTTCGCTGGCTCTATGCCCAAAAAGCTCTATTCTTATCCTCCCTCTTATCTCTCCAAATCTGAGCTGTCTCTTTCCGGTTGGCTTAAGCCTGCTCACCTCATTCACATCTTCTCTTAATTGGCCCAGGCCCAAAGACCCTGGTATCACACCGTGTCCAAATAAGGCCCTTTTCCTGTGATCACTCCTTTGTCTTGTCTCATAAAGTAATTAGTTCAAATTGTTTTTTGCCAGCACAGGCCAGTGTCCGAGCTCTAGGTTACTACAGGTCAAACAATCCCAGCAGTTTGTAACTGATTCTGTGTTTCTTGCAGCCCCTGGCCAACAGTTCTTGACGGGGGTCCCTTACAGTTCACCAGCCCTCTGCTGGATGGTCCTCCTAATAACAGTACAAGACTTAGGGGTGCAGATTTCACTGTAGGTTGGGGTTTCCCCTCAACCTGGCACATGTGGCAACTCCTGCAGTACTCCGCCACATCTTTGTGGAGTTTTGGTCAGTCAAACTGCTGTCTTATGCAGGCTTTGGTCGTTTGTATACCGGCATGTACAGCCACTGTAATCTTGTGGGCTCTTCTTACTATTTCTGTCCTGTACCTCTGCGACACCACTAACTGGTGAACTACTGTCCACTCCTTGCTCTCAGGTCTGTGAGGAGAACTCTATTTCCTCATCAGTAC
This sequence comes from Heterodontus francisci, assembly GCF_036365525.1. Classification (NCBI taxonomy): domain Eukaryota; kingdom Metazoa; phylum Chordata; class Chondrichthyes; order Heterodontiformes; family Heterodontidae; genus Heterodontus; species Heterodontus francisci. The sequence goes on along the minus strand of NC_090384.1, from coordinate 108,648,722 downwards.
CTCATTCTTTAAATAGTAACAATCAGGGACTCCCTCGGCTTCACTTTCAGACTGGGCAGCCTGTGCTAATTCTCACAATACTGGGTCGGCTCGCTGAGCCTCAGCTTGGGAAAATCCATTTAATTCATTCCCTGGGTCTCCTAACTTTCCAAAAAAAGTCTCGGACAGACAGACCTGGTCATCTGCCTGCAGTGCCAATTCAGTCTCCTCTGGAGGAGCTGGTTTGATCATGGTCTGATCCACTACATATTCAGGGACACTGCGGGGGTCCGTCTCCTGCCACTGCCCTGTCTCTCTGACCTCCTGCGGTCTTTCTTTCACTACTGGGGGGTGGCTACCACCTTCGCCCCCGCCAGATCATTACCTAGGAGCAGGTCAACCCCGTCCACAGGCAAACTAGGGACAATTCCTACGGTCACCGGTCCCGAAACTAGGTCACACTCCAGGTGCACCCAGTGTACAGGTACAGGCATACACTGCCCTCCAATACCATTCACCACCATTCTGGTGTTCACTGCACTCTCTGGGGGAAAGGTCAGGCCTTTTCCCAGTAAAAGGGACCTAGTGGCCCCTGTGTCCCTGAGAATCACTATGGGCTTGCTTGCCCCACTCGAGGGGTATGGGGTTACTTTCCCTTCAGACACAAAACACTGATAACCTTCAGGAATCCTATTAAATTTTCCTGCACTTGCAGTAGTAAGCTTCCTGGGTCTCCCTTTTACTGCAGTTAAAGCCACAGCTTGTTCTGCTGTTCTTTCCATCAGGGTCCTGTCTTCACTGAGCGGGTGTGCCCTGATTAATCCTACAGGTGTTCCCTGCAGATAGATAAGGTGATGGTTAGGAAGGCATATGGGATACTTGTCTTTATTAGCCGAGGCATAGAATATAAGAGCAGGGAGGTTATGATGGAGCTGTATAAAACGCTAGTGAGACCACAGCTGAAGTACTGTGTACAGTTCTGGTCACCACACTATAGGAAGGATGTGATTGCACTGGAGAGGGTGCAGAGGAGATTCACCAGGATGTTGCCTGGGCTGGAGCATTTCAGCTATGAAGAGAGACTGGATAGGCTAGGGTTGCTTTCCTTAGAGCAAAGAAGGCTGAGGGGGGACATGATTGAGGTATACAAAATTATGAGGGGCATTGATAGGTTAGATAGGAAGAAACTTTTTCCCTTAGCGGAGGTGTCACTAACCAGGGGGCATAGATTTAAGGTAAGGGGCAGGAGGTTTAGAGGGGATTTGAGGAAAAGTCTTTTCACCCAGAGGGTGGTTGGAATCTGGAACACACTGCCTGAAGAGGTGGTAGAGGCAGGAACCCTCACAACATTTAAGAAGTATTTAGATGAGCACTTGAAACGCCATAGCATACAAGGCTACGGGCCAAGTGCTGAAAAATGGGATTAGAATAGTTAGGTGCTTGATGGCCGGCACGGACACGATGGACCAAAGGGCCTGTTTCTGTGCTGTTTAACTCTATGACATTAGTTTCCAGCAGTCAGCTCTTAAATACCCTGCTTTATTACAATGGAAGCACACAGGTCTCCGGGTCTCATTCCTGCTCTCAGCACCTTCCTTTTTGGCTGGAGGAGGGCCCCCTCTGTCTCCTGCTTTTCTTTCTCTCCCAGGACTGTTTGGGCTCCTATCACCTTCCCACCCTTTGTCCTTTTGGGATTTGTGGAGCTGACTAGGAAATGTTCTCCCATGGGAAACTGACTTATAAATTAAAGCAAGCTCATCAGCCAGAACGGCTGCTTGCTGGGCTCTCTGGACCCGCTGCTCCTCTACATGGGTCTTTATGGAGAGTGGGAGAGAGTGTTTAAATTCCTCTAACAGAATTACTTCTCTGAGATTCTCATAGCTGAACTGTACTTTAAGAGCCCTCAGCCACTGGTCAAAAGCCAGCTGCTTACTTCTCTCAAACTCCAGATAAGTTTGATCAGTTTGTTTCTTGAGGGTTCTAAACTTTTGGCGATAGGCTTCAGGTATGAATTCATATGCCCCGAGGATAGCATTTTTTGTCAGTTCATAATTTGAAGAACTCTCATCTGGCAACTGGGAATAAACCTCATGGGCCTTTCTGGTTAGCTTGCTTTGTAATAAAAGAGGCCAGGTCTCAGCTGGCCATGTTAGCTGCCTTGCCAGTTTTTCAAAGGATACAAAAAATTCTTTTACATCTTCCTCATTGAATTTTGGGATAAGTTGAGCTAGTTTTAACCATTTTGTACCCAGCCCTGAATTACGTTCCTCCATATTGACCATGATTTCACTGGTGGGGTGGGGGCGGGGGGGGGGGGGGTTACTCTGTAGCCCCTTAGTTAACTCAAGCCGCTTCAGCTCACTTTCTTTGCTTTCTTTCTGGAATATTCTTTCTCTCTCTCTCTCCTCTCTCTCTCGTTCCTTCCTCTATGTTGGTATTTCTTCATGTTCCTTCTGGAAAATTCTTTCTTTCTCCCTCCCTCTTTCCTCAAATTCAAGTTTCCTTTGTTCCAGTTGTATCCTTGCTAGCAGTACCCTGTCTGGGTCTGCTTCTAACACTGTTTCTGCATCTTCAGATTCAAGGGAAAAATGGTTGGTCACTAGCCTACGAGTTCAGACTTCCTCACCTTGCCACGTACAGCGATCCCACACTGCTCAGCCATTTTCTTCAACTCCTCCATATACAGTGCTTTGAACTTATCCCAAGTTACTTCACCCTGGCTTGAAGAGCTACTCACTTCAGTTGCAGATATGTTAGTATTCAAGCACACGCAACCACCAGAAAACCTGTATTGAAAACTTGCTCTTTTTTGATTGGGAACAATTTGACTTCCCACTTCCAATTTCTCTCATTTGTCTGTGGGTCAATTCCAGATGCTAACACCCAAATTTCTGTTACAACCAGGTGAGAATGGGGTCTAGGGGTTCCCTCTCAGCCTTCACCGGGTCTTACCGTAATAGGGTTTAATTTTAAACACACCGTGTTTTTAGCTCCCTCTTGGTGAATCCTTGTTCACCGCTTTCCAATTATAAGGCAAAGAAACCAGCACAAACAGGCTTTCTTAGGTTTTAAAAAAAGGTTGAAATTTATTAAACTTAAGCTCTAATTCAGTTGATACCTATAGATACACGACGTGCCCACACCATCATGCATACATGATACACACATGCAAATAGAGACAGAAAAGAGCAGAAGAAATAAAGTGGAAAAATTTTGAGGCAATATCTGAAGAGTTTGTGTTATGGTCTTTGAGCTCAGTGTAGAGTCCTTGCTTGTAAGTAGATCTTGCTTTTCATTGGGGCCCAGTATTCTTCTTAAACCTTATTCGGTGTAGGAGACTTTTCTCTCTTGGGGTTCATGTGTCTTCAGCAACAGTTTAAAATCAATGTTCATGACAAAATTAATATGCCTCATTCTTACCTAGCATAGCAATGTGCTATAAAAACAAATGATACCATTTGGCAGGAGCCAGGAGCAGTATTCTGTGGGACCAATGGGTAATGTGCTTTTATTTATTGGCCACAGGGTCCTATCCAGGGGGTATGGTCTTGCTTCTATGCTTAGATGCCCACTGGCAGTGAATGGTAGAAAACCGTCCACTCTCAGACCATGAGATCCCATCCAGTGATCACATTAAGCTGATAAAAATCGATTTTAAACTTCCTCACTTGGCAGAAATGGGCAAGCAGCTGGTTAGAATGTTGGTTTGGCAATTGTTACTGTATCCCCGACTCATTTCCACCCTGCACCATTTTACCTGTTCATATTTAAAATTCTGGGTCCAATGGTGTTAATCAGAACCCAACACAATTTTTATTGAAGATTGTTGATGTTGACAGTGGGTAATGGGCACTGACACAGAGCACTGACACTGGGGACTGACACTGGGCACTGACACTGGGGACTGACACTGGGCACTGACACAGAGCACTGACACTGGGGACTGACACTGGGCACTGACACTGGGGACTGACACTGGGGACTGACACTGGGGACTGACACTGGGGACTGACACTGGGCACTGACTCTGGGGACTGACACTGGGGACTGACACTGGGGACTGACACTGGGCACTGACGCAGAGCACTGACTCTGGGGACTGACATTGGGCACTGACACTGGGCACTGACTCTGGGGACTGACACTGGGCACTGACACTGGGCACTGACTCTGGGGACTGACACTGGGCACTGACTCTGGGCACTGACTCTGGGCACTGACACTGGGCACTGACACTGGGCACTGACACTGACTCTGGGGACTGACATTGGGCACTGACTCTGGGGACTGACACTGGGCACTGACACAGAGCACTGACTCTGGGGACTGACACTGGGCACTGACACTGGGCACTGACACTGGGCACTGACTCTGGGGACTGACACTGGGCACTGACACTGGGCACTGACTCTGGGGACTGACTCTGGGGACTGACTCTGGGGACTGACACTGGGCACTGACACTGGGCACTGACACTGGGCACTGACACAGAGCACTGACTCTGGGGACTGACACTGGGCACTGACACTGGGCACTGACTCTGGGGACTGACACTGGGCACTGACACTGGGCACTGACACTGGGCACTGACACAGAGCACTGACTCTGGGGACTGACTCTGGGGACTGACACTGGGCACTGACACAGAGCACTGACTCTGGGGACTGACACTGGGCACTGACACTGGGCACTGACACTGGGCACTGACTCTGGGCACTGACACTGGGCACTGACACTGGGCACTGACTCTGGGGACTGACACTGGGCACTGACACTGGGCACTGACACAGAGCACTGACTCTGGGGACTGACACTGGGCACTGACACTGGGCACTGACACAGAGCACTGACTCTGGGGACTGACTCTGGGGACTGACACTGGGCACTGACACAGAGCACTGACTCTGGGGACTGACACTGGGCACTGACACAGAGCACTGACTCTGGGGACTGACACAGAGCACTGACACTGGGCACTGACTCTGGGGACTGACACTGGGCACTGACACTGGGCACTGACACTGGGAACTGACTCTGGGGACTGACACTGGGCACTGACACTGGGCACTGACACTGGGCACTGACACAGAGCACTGACTCTGGGGACTGACACTGGGCACTGACACTGGGCACTGACACAGAGCACTGACTCTGGGGACTGACTCTGGGGACTGACTCTGGGGACTGACACTGGGCACTGACACAGAGCACTGACTCTGGGGACTGACACTGGGCACTGACACAGAGCACTGGCACTGGGCACTGACTCTGGGGACTGACACAGAGCACTGACACTGGGCACTGACTCTGGGGACTGACACTGGGCACTGACACTGGGCACTGACTCTGGGGACTGACACTGGGCACTGACACTGGGCACTGACACTGGGCACTGACACTGGGCACTGACACAGAGCACTGACTCTGGGGACTGACACTGGGCACTGACACTGGGCACTGACACTGGGCACCGACACTGGGCACCGACACTGGGCACTGACTCTGGGGACTGACACTGGGCACCGACACTGAGCACTGACTCTGGGGACTGACACTGGGCACTGACACTGGGCACTGACACTGGGCACTGACACAGAGCACTGACTCTGGGGACTGACTCTGGGGACTGACTCTGGGGACTGACTCTGGGGACTGACACTGGGCACTGACACTGGGCACTGACACAGAGCACTGGCACTGGGCACTGACTCTGGGGACTGACACAGGGCACTGACACAGAGCACTGACAATGGGCACTGGGCACTGACTCTGGGAACTGACACTGGGCATTGACTCTGGGCACTGACACTGGGCACTGACACTGGGGACTGACACTGGGGACTGACACAGAGCACTGACACTGGGCACTCGGCATCGACACAGAGCACTGGCACTGGGCACTGACACCGGGCACTGACTCTGGGGACTGACACTGGGCACTGACTCTGGGGACTGACACTGGGGACTGACTCTGGGGACTGACACTGGGCACTGACACAGAGCACGGACTCTGGGCACTGGCACTGGGCACTGACTCTGGGGAATGACACAGGGCACTGGCACAGAGCACTGACAATGGGCACTGGGCACTGACTCTGGGAACTGACACTGGGCATTGACTCTGGGCACTGACACTGGGCACTGACTCTGGGGACTGACACTGGGCAAAGACACAGAGCACTGACACTGGGCACTCGGCATCGACACAGAGCACTGGCACTGGGCACTGACACCGGGCACTGACTCTGGGGACTGACACTGGGCACTGACACAGAGCACTGACACTGGGCACTGACTCTGGGGACTGACACTGGGTACTGACACAGAGCACTGACACAGAGCACTGACAATGGGCACTGGGCATCGACACTTAGCACTGGCACTGGGCACTGACACTGGGGACTGACACTGGGCACTGACAATGGGTACTGGGCATCGACACTGAGCACTGGCACTGGGCACTGACACTGGGCACTGACTCTGGGTACTGACACTGGGCACTGACACAGAGCACTGACAATGGGGACTGGGCACTGACACAGAGCACTGGCACTGGGCACTGACTCTGGGGACTGACACTGGGCACTGGCACAGAGCACTGACAATGGGGACTGACACTGGGTACTGGGCACTGGCAGTGGGCACTGACAATGGTACTGGGCAGTGACACTGGGCACTGACACTGGACACTGGGCACTGACATTGGACACTGGGTATTGGGTACTGACACTGGGTACTGGCACTGACACAGGTACTGGACAGTGACACTGGGCACTGACACTGGGCACTGCCACTGGCTAATCGGCACTGGCAGTGAGACTGGGTATTGGGCATTGGCACCTGACACTGGGCACTGACACTAGATATTGGGTACAAAGAACAAAGAACAGTACAGCACAGGAACAGGCCATTCAGCCCTCCCATCTTGCGCCGATCTTGAAGCCTGCCGAAACTAACACCTTCTGGCACTCAGCATTGGCATAGGATACTGGGGACTGGTTCATGTGACTGGCGTTGGGAACTGGTTACTGGCGCTGTGTATAAGGGAATTCCAGCACTGATTGTAGCTCATGACAACATGATTCCTCTTTTCCCTGATCACCACAATGATCTTTAGTTTACATCATTTTTTGCAGCCGTTAAAATATAAATGACAGGGAAATGAAAGTGACTTTTATCTGTCTCTGCAGCACAAAATTCATTGACTTATTCATTGTGTTTGATATTACATTTTGCATTGCTATATAAAGTGGAACAGACAGTGTTGATTCAGAGTGACAGGGTGGGTTATCGAAGGGGGCAGAGTGTCTGTGTGAAAGGGTGAAAGAAAGACCTGCAATTCTATAGAGCGCTTCACGACCACTGGACATCTCAAAGTGCTTTACAGCCAATAATGTACTTTTAAAGTGTAGTCACTGCTGTAATGTAGGAAATGCAGCCGACAATTTGCACACAGCAAGATCCCATAATCAGTAATGTGATAATAAACAGATAATTTGGTTTGATGATGGCCAGGACACTGGGGAGAACTCCCCCGCTCACCTTCAAAATAGCGTCCACACGAGAGGGCAGATAGGACCTGGCTAAACATCTCATCTGAAAAAGGGCACATCTGACAGTGCAGCACTCCCTCAGTACTGACCCTCCGATATTGCAGCACTCCCTCAGTACTGACCCACTGGCAGTGCAGCACTCCCTCAGTACTGACCCTCCGATATTGCAGCACTCCCTCAGTACTGACCCACTGGCAGTGCAGCACTCCCTCAGTACGGACCCTCTGACAGTGCAGCACTCCCTCAGTACTGACCCTCTGACAGTGCAGCACTCCCTCAGTACTGAACCTCCGACATTGCAGCACTCCCTCAGTACTGACCCACTGGCAGTGCAGCACTCCCTCAGTACGGACACTCTGACAGTGCAGCATTCCCTCAGTACTGACCCTCCGACATTGCAGCACTCCCTCAGTACTGACCCTCTGACAGTGCAGCACTCCCTCAGTACTGACCCTCTGACAGTGCAGCACTCCCTCAGTACGGACCCTCTGACAGTGCAGCATTCCCTCAGTACTGACCCTCCGACATTGCAGCACTCCCTCAGTACTGACCCTCTGACAGTGCAGCACTCCCTCAGTACTGACTCTCTGACAGTGCAGCACTCCCTCAGTACTGACCCTCTGACAATGCAATGCTCCCTCAGTATGGTCCCTCTGATAGTGCAGCACTCCCTCAGTACTGACCCTCCGACAGTGCAGCACTCCCTCAGTACTGACACTCCGACAGTGCAGCACTCCCTCAGTACTGACCCTCCGACAGTGCAGCACTCCCTCAGTACTGACCCTTCGACAGTGCAGCACTCCCTCAGTACTGACCCTCTGACAATGCAATGCTCCCTCAGTATGGTCCCTCTGATAGTGCAGCACTCCCTCAGTACTGACCCTCCGACAGTGCAGCACTCCCTCAGTACTGACTCTCCGACAGTGCAGCGCTCCCTCAGTACTGACCCTCTGACAATGCGATGCTCCCTCGGTACTGACCCTCCGACAGTGCAGCACTCCCTCAGTACTGACCCTCTGACAATGCGATGCTCCCTCAGTACTGACCCTCCGACAGTGCAGCACTCCCTCAGTACTGACCCTCTGACAATGCGATGCTCCCTCAGTATGGTCCCTCTGATAGTGCAGCATTCCCTCAGTACTGCACTGGAGTGACAGCCTAGATTGTTGTGCTCAAGTCTGGAGTTGGACTTAAACTCACGACAAAGAACAAAGAAAATTACAGCACAGGAACAGGCCCTTCGGCCCTCCAAGCCTACGCCGATCCAAATCCTCGATCTAAACCTGTCGCCTATTTTCTAAGTGTCTGTATCTCTTTACTTCCTGCCCATTCATGTATCTGTCTAGATACATCTTAAAAGACGCCATCGTGCCCGCGTCTACCACCTCCGCTGGCAATGCGTTCCAGGCACCCACCACCCTCTGCGTAAAGAACTTTCCACGCATATCCCCCCTAAACTTTTCCCCTCTCACTTTGAACTCGTGTCCCCTTGTAATTGAATCCCCCACTCTGGGAAAAAGCTTCTTGCTATCCAACCTGTCTATACCTCTTATGATTTTGTACACCTCAATCAGGTCCCCCCTCAACCTTCGTCTTTCTAATGAAAATAATCCTAATCTACTCAACCTCTCTTCATAGCTTGCGCCCTCCATACCAGGCAACATCCTGGTGAACCTCCTCTGCACCCTCTCCAAAGCATCCACATCCTTTTGGTAATGTGGCGACCAGAACTGCACGCAGTATTCCAAATGTGGCCGAACCAAAGTCCTATTCAACTGTAACATGACCTGCCAACTCTTGCACTCAATACCCCATCCGATGAAGGAAAGCATGCCGTATGCCTTCTTGACCACTCTATTGACCTGCATTGCCACCTTCAGGGAACAATGGACCTGAACACCCAAATCTCTCTGTACATCAATTTTCCCCAGGACTTTTCCATTTACTGTATAGTTCACTCTTGAATTGGATCTTCCAAAATGCATCACCTCGCATTTGCCCTGATTGAACTCCATCTGCCATTTCTCTGCCCAACTCTCCAGTCTATCTATATTCTGCTGTATTCTCTGACAGTCCCCTTCACTATCTGCTACTCCACCAATCTTAGTGTCGTCTACAAACTTGCTAATCAGACCACCTATACTTTCCTCCAAATCATTTATGTATATCACAAACAACAGTGGTCTCAGCACGGATCCCTGTGGAACACCACTGGTCACACGTCTCCATTTTGAGAAACTCCCTTCCACTGCTACTCTCTGTCTCCTGTTGCCCAGCCAGTTCTTTATCCATCTAGCTAGTACACCTTGGACCCCATGCGCCTTCATTTTCTCCATCAGCCTACCATGGGGAACCTTATCAAACGCCTTACTGAAGTCCATGTATACGACATCTCCAGCCCTTCCCTCATCAATCAACTTTGTCACTTCCTCAAAGAATTCTATTAAGTTGGTAAGACATGAACTTCCCTGCACAAAACCATGTTGCCTATCACTGATAAGCCCATTTTCTTCCAGATGGGAATAGATCCTATCCCTTAGTATCTTCTCCAACCTTCTGACTCAGAGGTAAATGTGCCACCCATTGAGCCTCAGCTGGGTAGTTGGTTGTGGTAAAGTGTGTGTGAGAGAGTGGGGGGATAGGTTGAATGGAGGGTTCGGGGACTGGGGATGGGGAGATTTGGGGTTGGGGGATGGGTGGATTTGGGGATGGGGATTGGGGGTTTTGGGGTTGGGAGATGGGGGTTTTGGGGTTGGGGATTGGGGGTTTTGGGGTTGGGAGATGGGGGTTTTGGGGTTGGGGGATGGAGATTTTGGGGTTGCGGATGGGGGTTTTTGGGTTGTGGGATGTGGATCTTGGGGTTGGGGGATGGGGGTTTTGGGGTTGGGGGATGGGTGTTTTGGGGTTGGGAGATGGGGGTTTGGGGGTTGGGAGATGGGGGTTTTGGGGTTGGGAGATGGGGGTTTTGGGGTTGGGGGATGGGGGTTTTGGGGTTGGGGGATGTGGGGATTTTGGGGTTGGGGGATTGGTGTTTTAGGGTTGGGGATGGGGATTTTGGGTTTGGGGGATGGGTGTTTTAGGGTTGGGGATGGGGATTGTGGGGTTGGGGGATGGGGGTTTTAGGGTTGGGGATGGGGATTTTGGGGTTGGGGGATGGGGGTTTTGGGTTGGGGATGGGGATTTTGGATTTGGGGGATGGGGGTTTTAGGGTTGGGGGATGGGGATTTTGGGGTTGGGGAGTGGGGGGTTTGGGGTTGGGGAATGGGGGGTTTGGGGTTGGGCGATGGGGATTTTGGGTTTGGGGGATGGGGATTTTGGGGTTGGGGTGGGGGTTTTGAGGTTGGGGAATGGGTGTTTTAGGGTTGGGATGGGGGTTTTGGGGTTGGGGGATGGGGATTTTGAGGTTGGGGGTGGGGGTTTTGGGGTTGGGGGATATTGGTTTTGGGGTTGCAGGATGGGAATTTTGGGGTTGGGGGGTGGGGGTTTTAAGGTTGAGGGATGGAGATTTTGGGGTTGGTGGTGGGGATTTTGGGGTTGGGGGATGGGTGTTTTGGGGTTGGGAGATGGGGGTTTTGAGGTTGGAGGATGGGGGTTTTGGGTTGGGGAATGGGGATTTTGGGGTTGGGGGATGGGGGTTTTAGGTTTGGGGGATGGGTGTTTTAGGGTTGGGGGATGGGTGTTTTAGGGTTGGGGGATAGGGGTTTTAGGGTTGGGGAATGGGGATTTTGGGGTTGGGGGATGGGGGTTTTGGGGTTGGGGGATGGGGATTTTGGGGTCGCGGGATGGGGATTTTGGGGTTGGGGGAAGGGTGTTTTGGGGTTGGGGATGTGGATTTTGGGGTTGCGGGTCTAGGGATTTTGGGGTTGGGGGTGGGGGTTTTGGGGTTTTGGGATGGGGATTTTGGGGTTGGTGGTGGGGATTTTGGGGTTGGGGATGGGTGTTTTGGGGTTGGGAGATGGGGGTTTTGGGGTTGGGGGATGGAGGTTTTGGGGTTGGGGAATGGGGCTTTTGGGGTTGGGGAATGGGGCTTTTGGGGTTGTGGGATGGGTGTTTTAGGGTTGGGGGATGGGGGTTTTGGGGTTGGGGGATGGGGGTTTTGGGGTTGGGGATGGGGGTTTTGGGGTTGGGGGATGTGGGGATTTTGGGGTTGGGGGATGTGGGGATTTTGGGGTTGGGGATTGGGGGTTTTGGGGTTGGGGGATGGGGGTTTTGGGGTTGGGGATGTGGATTTTGGGGTTGGGGATTGGGGGTTTTGGGGTTGGGAGATGGGGGTTTTGGGGTTGGGGGATGGAGATTTTGGGGTTGCGGATGGGGGTTTTTGGGTTGTGGGATGTGGATTTTGGGGTTGGGGGATGGGGGTTTTGGGGTTGGGGGATGGGTGTTTTGGGGTTGGGAGATGAGGGTTTGGGGGTTGGGAGATGGGGGTTTTGGGGTTGGGGTTTTGGGGTTGGGGGATGGGGATTTTGGGGTTGGGGATGGGGGTTTGGGGGTTGGGGATGGGGGTTTTGGGGTTGGGGGATGTGGGGATTTTGGGGTTGGGGGATTGGTGTTTTAGGGTTGGGGATGGGGATTTTGGGGTTGGGGGATGGGGGTTTTGGGGTTGGTGGATGTGGGGATTTTGGGGTTGGGGGATGGGTGTTTTAGGGTTGTGGATGGGGATTTTGGGGTTGGGGATGGGGGTTTGGGGGTTGGGGAAGGGGGTTTTGGGGTTGGGGGATGTGGGGATTTTGGGGTTGGGGGGTGGGTGTTTTAGGGTTGGGGGATGGGGATTTTGGGGTTGAGGATGGGGATTTTGGGGTCGAGGATGGGTGTTTTAGGGTTGGGGGATCGGGATTTTGGGGTTGGAGATGGGGATTTTGGCGTTGGGGGATGGGGGGTTGGGGGTTTTGGGGTTGGGGGATATGGGGATTTTGGGGTTGGAGGATGAGTGTTTTAGGGTTGGGGATGGGGGTTTTGGGGTTGCGGATGGGGGTTTTGGGGTTGGGGATGGGGATTTTGGGGTTGGGGGATGGGGGTTTGGGGGTTGGAGATGGGGGTTTTGGGGTTGGGGATGGGGGCTTTGGGGTTGGGGGATGTGGGGATTTTGGGGTTGGGGGATGCGTGTTTTAGGGTTGGGGGATCGGGATTTTGGGGTCGGGGATGGGTGTTTTAGGGTTGTGGGATGGGGATTTTGGGGTTGGGGGATGGGTGTTTTAGGGTTGGGGATGGGGATTTTGGGGTTGGGGGATGGGTGTTTTTGGGTTGGGGGATTGGGATTTTGGGGTTGGGGATGGGGATTTTTGGGTTGGGGGATGGGGATTTTTGGGTTGGGGGATGGGGGTTTTGGGGTTGGGGATGGGTGTTTTAGGGTTGGGGGGTGGGGGTTTTGGGGTTGGGGGATGGGGGCTTTGGGGTTGGGGGATGGGTGTTTTAGGGTTGGGGGATGGGGGGTTTGGGGTTGGGGGATGTGGGGATTTTGGGTTTGGGGGATGGGTGTTTTAGGGTTGGGGATGGGAATTTTGGGGTTGGGGGATGGGGATTTTGGGGTTGGGGGTGGGGGTTTTGGGGTTGGCGATGGGGATTTTGGGGTTGGGGGATGGGGGTTTGGGGGTTGGGGATGGGGGTTTTGGGGTTGGGGATGTGGGGATTTTGGGGTTGGGGGATGCGTGTTTTAGGGTTGGGGATGGGGATTTTGGGGTTGGGGATGGGGATTTTGGGGTCGGGGATGGGTGTTTTAGGGTTGGGGGATGGGGATTTTGGGGTTGGGGGATGGGTGTTTTCGGGTTGGGGGATGGGGATTTTGGGGTTGGGGATGGGGATTTTGGGGTGGGGGAATGGGGATTTTTGGGTTGGGGGATGAGTGTTTTAGGGTTGGGGGATGGGGATTTTGGGGTTGGGGGATGGGGATTTTTGGGTTGGGGGTGGGGATTTTTGGGGTTGGGGAATGGGGATTTTTGGGTTGGGGGATGGGGATTTTGGGGTTGGGGGGTGGGGATTTTGGGGTTGGGGGATGAGTGTTTTAGGGTTGGGGGATGGGGATTTTGGGGTTGGGGGATGGGAATTTTGGGGTTGGGGGATGGGGATTTTTGGGTTGGGGGATGGGGGTTTTGGGGTTGGGGATGGGTATTTTAGGGTTGGGGAATGGGGGTTTTGGGGTTGGGGATGGGGATTTTGGGGTTGGGGGATGGGTATTTTAGGGTTGGGGGATGGGGGTTTTGGGGTTGGGGGATGGGTGTTTTAGGGTTGGGGGATGGGGTTTTGGGGGTTGGGGGTTGGGGGATGGGGGATTTGGGGTTGGGGAATGGGGATTTTTGGGTTGGGGGATGGGGATTTGGGGTTGGGGGATGGGTATTTTAGGGTTGGGGATGGGGTTTTGGGGGTTGGGGGATGGGGGATTTGGGGTTGGGGAATGGGGATTTTAGGGTTGGGGGATGGGGTTTTGGGGGTTGGGGGATGGGGGATTTGGGGTTGGGGAATGGGGATTTTTGGGTTGGGGGATGGGGGATTTGGGATTTTTGGGTTGGGGGATGGGGTTTTGGGGTTGGGGGATGGGGGTTAATGTTTCCCAAACTTTCCAATGTGAAAAATGAAAGTGCTGTTTTTTTTTCTAAACATCTCTATTTGATCAGGATTGTGATGTCGGTTAAAGAAAATGCTTTTTGAAGCTTCCGGAGTGAATAAACGAACCAATTCTTTTTGGAATAACCGCCGCGGCAAAGGAAAATGAAACTTAAAAATAAATGAAGCTACAATGTGGAGCCGAGTTCATGTGATTTCTGGGAAAGGAAACCGGATTTCCATATTTGGTGAGTTGGAGTCCAACCCCAATATCTGCTGCAAGCTGATGAGTGGAGGCACCAGGTAGTGAGGGTGAACTCCTCCTCCAGAGGGTTTTACTCTGAGCTGCTGTAACTGGTGTATTTGTAGCAGCCACTATAAAACAGGCTGCGGTTTCAGACTGCCTTTGAACTGGAGCAGATTATTGTGACTGCAATGGGCAAACAGAGGTGACTCATTCTCCCTTTGCTCTTGTAGTGTTGTAAAATTCCTTGCCTGCCTGTGCTCTGCATTTACACACAAACCTCTCCGCTGATATCACTTTGCTGTTTACAGAATGAACAACCAGAAGCCGCAGCTGGGACCCTGGTTAATCGAGCAGATTAACAGCGGCAGTTACCATGGGCTGTGCTGGCTGGACCTGGACAAGACGATATTCCGAATCCCCTGGAAACATGCATCCAGGCAGGACCTCTGTGAGGATGATTACAGCATCTTCAAGGTAGGGAGGCTTGCATCAAAGTGCCTTTGTTCTCCTGAGTAGATTTCCAGCCTCAGTCCGCTTTGTCTCTGCAAGTATGAAGGGAGTTCAGGGACGCTGTCTCAGAATGTCTAAACCGGAATTTTTAAAATTATTTTTTGGAATGTGGGTGTCACTGGCCAGTCCAGCATTTATTGCCCATCCCTAATTGTCCTTGAGAAGGTGGTGGTGAGCTGCCTTCTTGAACCACTGCAGCCCATGTGTCAGAGAAGCTGTGGTTCAGTAAATATCACCAACACCTGTCACAAAGTCCTGGATTCAAATCCCCACTCCACAGACTTCAGCCCACAATCCAGACAGACACTCCCACTGCAGTACTGAGGGAGTGCTGCACTGTCGCAGGGTCAGTACTGAGGGAGTGCTGCACTGTCGCAGGGTCAGTACTGAGGGAGTGCTGCACTGTCGCAGGGTCAGTACTGAGGGAGTGCTGCACTGTCGCAGGGTCAGTACTGAGGGAGTGCTGCACTGTCGCAGGGTCAGTACTGAGGGAGTGCTGCACTGTCGCAGGGTCAGTACTGAGGGAGTGCTGCACTGTCGCAGGGTCAGTACTGAGGGAGTGCTGCACTGTCGCTGGGTCAGTACTGAGGGAGTGCTGCACTGTCGCTGGGTCAGTACTGAGGGAGTGCTGCACTGTCGCTGGGTCAGTACTGAGGGAGTGCTGCACTGTCGCAGGGTCAGTACTGAGGGAGTGCTGCACTGTCGCAGGGTCAGTACTGAGGGAGTGCTGCACTGTCGCAGGGTCAGTACTGAGGGAGTGCTGCACTGTCAGAGGGTCAGTACTGAGGGAGTGCTGCACTGTCAGAGGGTCAGTACAGATGGAGCGCTGCACTGTCGGAGGGTCAGTACAGATGGAGCGCTGCACTGTCGGAGGGTCAGTACAGATGGAGCGCTGCACTGTCGGAGGGTCAGTACTGAGGGAGCGCTGCACTGTCGGAGGGTCAGTACTGAGGGAGCGCTGCACTGTCGGAGGGTCAGTACTGAGGGAGCGCTGCACTGTCGGAGGGTCAGTACTGAGGGAGCGCTGCACTGTCGGAGGGTCAGTACTGAGGGAGTGCTGCACTGTCGGAGGTGCTGTCTTTCAGACGAGATGCTAATTCGAAGCCCCATCAGCCCCCTCAGGTGGATGTAAAAGAATCCACGGAATCTCTTGAAGACAGCACGGTTATTATTCCGGCCAGTATTTATCCCTCATTCAACATCACACGAACAGATTGTCTGCTCATTATCACATTGTTGTTTGTGGGATCTTGCCATGTCCAAATTGCCTGTCTCATTTCCTACATTACAAAATTGGCTGTAAAGCAATATGAGATGTCTGGTGGTTATGAAAGGAGCTATATAAATGCAAGTTTTTCTTTGCATGGGGGCCTTTCCCTCCGGGATTTCCTGTTTCGAGTTGGATGGGTTTTACGAGATTGCACACTGATGGTTGAATTCTCTTTGAAGTTCAGTTTAGATTGGCGTCTGTATTTTTCAATGAATGTTATTTTAATATTGGTGTTAAACATGTAAAGTAAGTGTCTTACTGTCAGTGCTGAAGTAAGACCAGTCAGCAAATCTCAGTAGGAAATGTTCTGTTCAATGTCTGGAACCCAGACCACAACTCACATTGTTATTGCTGACTTACCCATGTGTGCTTCAAACAAAATCATTAGTTCAGCTGCTACCTTGGCAGCTACTTGGTGTTCTAGGACATAGCATTCTACCCATGACAGGTTCTCTACTGTTCAGGTACGAGAATTACGAGGAATAAGAACGCTCAAAGCCCAAATTAAATCTTGATATATTTCCGAGGTTTGTTCGGGATACTCGTTAGCAATACAAAACACCTATTAGTCACAAATATGTAAAAAGTGGTTATGCATACGATCACCCAGTGAATTGTCACTTCCTGTTGATTGTGTTCTTCAGCAACTGAGCAAGATGCTCGGCTGCAGCTCTGAACCCTCTTTACAATGAGCTTTATTCACCTCTTTTCCAAGGTGAGCAATGATGTTTCATTGACAGGAATACACTGTCCCGTCAAAGTTCACCTGAAGCTACAATTGTCCAATGAGGCATCTAATTCTTTGTTCAAACCACAAAGTTGAATCCCACCTTGACAAATTCCATGTTTCTTAAACCATTTTTTTCCAATAATTTACCATCAATCTTGGATGCTGCAGATGTCTTTAGATCGGATAAAGGGGAACCGGTGGATGTACTGCACTTAGATTTCCAGAGGCGTTTGATAAGGTGCCACATCAAAGGTTATTGCAGAAAATAAAAGCTCATGGTGTAGAGGGTAACATATTGGCATGGATAGCAGATTGGCTCGTTAACAGGAAACAGAGGGTGGGCATAAATGGGTGATTTTCTGGTTGGCAAGATGTAACGAGTGGTGTGCCACAGGGATCTGTGCTGGGGCCTCAACTTCTTACAATTTATATAAATGACTTAGATGAAGGGACTGAAGGTATGGTTGCTAAATTTGCTGATGACACAAAGATAGGTAGGAAAGTAGACTGCGAAGATGACATAAGGAGGCAACAAAGAGATATAGATAGGTTAAGTGAGTGGAAAAAGATCTGGCAAATGCAGTATAATGTGGGAAAATGTGAAATTGTCCATTTTGGCAGGAAGAATAAAAAGGAAGCATATTATCTAAATGGTGAGAGATTGCAGAGCTCTGAGATGCAGAGGGATCTGGGTGTCCTAGTGCATGAATCACAAAAGGTTAGTATGCAGGTACAGCAAGTAATTAGGAAAGCTAATAGAATGTTATCATTTATTGTGAGGGGAATTGAATACAAAAGTAGGGAGGTTATGCTTCAGCTATACAGAGCATTGGTGAGACCACATCTGGAGTACTGTGTACAGTACTGGTCTCCTTTATTTAAGGAAGGACGTAAATACATTGGAAGCAGTTCAGAGAAGGTTTACTAGACTAATACCTGGGATGACGGGCTGTCTTATAAGGGAAAGATTGGACAGGCTAGGTTTGTATCTGCTGGAATTGAGAAGAGTAAGAGGTGACTTGATTGAAACATATAAGATCCTGAGGGGTCTTCACAGGGTGGATGTGGAAAGGATACTTCCCCTTGTGGGAGAATCTAGAACTAGGGGTCACTGTTTAAAAATAAGGGGTTGCCCATTTAAGACAGAGATGAGGAGAGATTTTTTCTCAGAGGATTGTGAGTCTTTGGAATTCTCTTCCTCAAAAGGCAGTGGAAGCAGAGTCTTTGAATATTTTTCAGGCAGAGGTAGATAGATTCTTGATAAGCAAGAGGGTGAAAAGTTATCGGGGGTAGGTGGAAATGTGGAATAATCAGTTCAGCCATGAACTTATTGAATGGCGGAGCAGGCTCGAGGGGCTGAGTGGCCTACTCCTGTTCCTAATCCGTATGTTCATACGTTATCAGCACACACAACAGCAGTTTATTTTCCTGGTCACATTCCAAAACCAGCAAGATAATTAAACAATTACAGTCCCTCAAATGACTGACGTCTTAGAAGTTGTTGCTCAGTGAATTAAAAACAAGGTTATCTGATATGAGGAAGCACAGAAAAACACACGTAACTGAACTTCTTTGGATTTTAGAAGAAGACAAACCCTGTCATCATCAATCAATGGCAGCTTGTGCTAACTTCTTGCAGCTTCCGAGTAAACTTTACACCACTTAAGTCAGCTGAATTAACATTTTTTAAACTGGTTTAACCATGCCTATCTTTTATCCCAGTGGTTAGGTTTTACAACCCCATTTAGGTAATTTATCAGTGAGTAGCTGGTACTTGTGGCACAGAGTGCCAGTCTGCTCCTCCGCAGAAGAGGAAATTAGTGGGGATATTTAGAGAAACAGAGCTTCTGTCTTCTATCGAGCAGAACAAGAGGGCTTTCAAAACTGAACTTGTTTAAAATCTGCTTACAAGTTTGTTCGTATTAACTGAAATTGATTTATCAGCTCAGTAACCTTCCAATGTGCAAATTGATTTTACCAATTGACATTCCACAGTCATCAGCCTGACATCTGTTAACTGGGTCCCATTTAAGAATTCAATTCTGTGTCAGTGACTGTATATCTTTTTGTGTTGTGCATGTATTGACCTTTGTGCCTGTCTATGTATATATTTATGTGCCTGTGCATGTATTGCTGTCTGTCTGTGGGTGTATATTCCTGTGTCTGTGTATTTATACCCCTGTCTATATATCGTTATGTGTATATCCCTGTGTGTCATCTGTATATTCCCATGTGTCTTTTTTTTTATTCATTCATGGGATGTGGGTGTCGCTGGCAAGGCCAGCATTTATTGCTCATCCCTAATTGCCCTTGAAAGGTGCTGTGTATATTCCTCTGTGTGTATGTGTATATTTCTGCACGTTAACATTTAAAAACAGTGTTCAGCAGAGTGCAGGAACGTAAAGCAAAGAACAAACTAAACACTGGTGAGACTCCATGGATGAATAGAGTCATAGGGAATAATAATGGGGCAGACATTAAGTACATTGACAGCAGAGGAATGCAGGATAAGAGACAATACAAAGAAATTTGGAGAAAAATCAAAAAAACAGTGAGGAAGGCAAAGAGGAAATATGAAATTAAATTGTCAAGGAACATAAAACAAAATAGTAAAATATTTTACAGGCATGTCAATTTTTAAAAAAGGAAGTCTGTGATGGGAATATGACCATTAAGGGATAGACAGGATAATATCACAGGTAATGATAGAGAGATAGCAGAAATATTAAATAAAAATTTATCTTCGGTATTTACCAGAGAGACAGAAAAGGCAGACATGGCATTGAATGATGAGATAAGTGCATTTAAATAAATTGAATAAATTAATCGAACTCAAAGAGGATAAAGCCCATGGTCTGGATGGATTGCATCCACGCATTTTAACAGAATCTCGGGAAGAGACAGCAGAGGCTTTACTAGACATATTTAATAATTTGTTAGAAAAAGATGCAGTGCCAGAAGACTGGGGGATAGCTAATGTAATGCCTATATTTAAGAAGGGTGACAGAACATGCCCAGGGAATTATAGGCCAGTCATCTTAATATCAGTGGTAGGAAAACAATGGAATCCCAACTAAAGGAGAGAATAGAAGAACATTTAGAAAAGAGAAAAATATAATAATGAATAGTCAGCATGAATTTCAAAAGGGAAAATCTTATTTGACCAAGCTTATTGAATTTTTTGAGGAGGTAACAGAGACTGTGGGCAATGGTAATGCAGCAGATGAAATTTCTCTGGATTTTCAAAAGGCCTACGATAAGATGCCCCAAAATAGACTGATGAATAAGGTCAGAGAATGCAGAGTCAGGGGACAAGTGCCAGAATGGATTGCTAGCTGGCTTCAAGACAGAAAGCAGAGAGTGGGAGTAAAGGGTAGTTATTCAGAGTGGCAGAAGTTGGGAACTGGTTCCACAAGGATCAGTGCTGGGTCCACTGCTGTTCACAATTTACATCGGGAAATCAAAACACAATTTCTAAATTTGTGGATTGCACCAAATTGGGAGGGCGGGGAGAGATAGTCAATATTGAGGAGGACTGCAACAAATTACAGGAGGACATTAATAAACAGAATGG
This sequence comes from Heterodontus francisci, assembly GCF_036365525.1. Taxonomy (NCBI): domain Eukaryota; kingdom Metazoa; phylum Chordata; class Chondrichthyes; order Heterodontiformes; family Heterodontidae; genus Heterodontus; species Heterodontus francisci. The sequence continues at coordinate 108,628,322 of NC_090384.1, read as the reverse complement.
GTAGATAATTGGCAAATGAAATTCAACACAGAGAAATGTGAGGTAGTACATTTTGGTAGAAAGAATAGGGAGGCCACTCATTATTTGGAAGGTGTGAGTCTAGGTAGGGTAGAGGAGTAAAGGCATCTCAGAGTACAAATACACCAATCACTAATAGTTTTGCCACAGGTTAGCAAGGCCATAAAAAGGCAGAGCAAGCACTAGGGTTTATTTCTAAAGGGGTAGAATTGAAAAGTGGGGAAGTTATACTAAACCTATATCGAACCTTGTTTAGACCAAACTCACAGATTGTGTGCAGTTCTGGTCACCATATTATTAAAAGTTGTTACGACCATGTGAGAAAGGGGTCTAGGGTTCCCTTTCAGCCTTCACCTGGTCTTACTGTAACAGGGTTTAATTTTAAACACACCGTGTTTCTCAGCTCCCCCTTGGTGAATCCTTATTCACCACTTTTCAATTATAAGACAAAGAAGCCAGCACAAACAGGTTTTCTTCAGTTTAAAGAAGAAAAGTTGAAATTTATTACATTTGAACTTAAACTCTTAATTCAGTTGATGCCTACGAATGCACGACGTGCCCACACTTGCTTGCATACACAAGGCATACATGCAAATAGAGACAGAAAAGAGCAGAAGAAAAATAAAGTGGAAAAGTTTGAGGCAATATCTGAAGAGTTTTTGTTACAGTTCTTCGAGCTCACTGTAGAGTCCTTGATTGTAGGTAGATCTTGCTTTTCGTTGGGTCCCAGTATTCTTCGTAAACCTTGTTCGCTGAAAGAGACTTTTCTCTCTTGGGTTCATGTGTCTTTAGTGGATTTAGAGGCTTGTGAGAAGAGAAGGGAGCAGAAAGGAGAGATTTTCTCAGTCCAGGAGCAAACAGAAACTCTGAGTTCAAACAGTTCGTACAATTCAGAAAAACCCAGGTTGTCAAGCAGGTTAGTCATGTGACTGACTGGTCTGACCACGTCTTGGATTGTATCACCTTAGCAGTCTCTGGAATGCTCCTCTTATACACAATACCTGGTGATCAAGGTCCATTGTGGGTTGAATGTGTCAGGGAATGGTCCTTTGTCCTTCCAATCACCGTCTGCTAATATGCAAATGTCTTTTCCAGCCACGGCTGATCTGTTTAACAAGTCCTTTCTTCACTCCAGTAACAGTTTAAAATCAATGTTCATGACAAAATTAATGTGCCTCATCCTTGGCAGGTGGGGGCCTTATATGATAAAAGGATATAGAGAGGCACTGGAGAGGGTGCAGAGAAGATTTACAAGGATAATACCAGAAATGTGTGGGTATACATATCAGGAAAGGACTGACAGGCTGGGTCTCTTTTCTCTTGAGAAAGGAGAAGCTGAATGGTGACCAAATAGAAGTCTTGAAAATTATGGAAGGTTTTGATCGAGTGGATACAGAGAGAATGTTTCCACTTGTGGGGAAGAGCAAAACTAGAGACCATCACTATAAGAGTCACCAATAATTCCAATAGGGAATTCAGAAGAAACTTCTTTACTCAGAGAGTGGTGAGAAAACAGAACTCGCTACCACAGGAAATGGTTGAGGTGAATAGTATCAATACATTTAAGGGTAAGTTACACAAGCACATGAGGGAGAAGGGAAGAGAGGATTACGATGATAGATTTAGATAAGGGAAGATGGAAGGAGGCTCGAGTCGAGCATAAACACCAGCATGGACTGGTTGGGCCGAATGGCCTGTTTCTGTGCTGTGTGTAATCCTGTGTGTATTTATATTCCTGTGGGTGAAAGCTTCCTATTTGTATGTATCTAGTTTCTAAGTAGGGTTTGTCAGTTGATCATTTCCAGACATCAGATAACCGCCTCTCACCAGTGATTAAAATCTCAAACAGCAGACTTTCTTGAGTTACCACTGTCTGAATATGTTGTTAATCTAATGAGTATGTTAGTATGTTGTTAATCTGCCAGTGTCACTGTGCTGGCCTGCGGTTAGCAGCTTGTGAGATGGTTTGAGCATTCTGAGGTTGGTGATTTGCCAGCTCACCCAAACACCTGGCACAGCTGCCAACGGCTGCGATACTCGTCACACAGGAGGAATGGCAGTGGGTATTTCTTTAAAGGAAATAAATCAATGGTTTAACATTCCCGCCATGCAGCCTCCCACAACAGGAGGCCAATGTGACTGACAAAGACATGGAAATTTAACATGGTTTAATGTGGTCTGTGTCTGCAATAATAACATGGAAATACTAATTAGAACACAATGCTGCAGTAACACGGGACGACTTGATGCATTACCCACATCACTGAGTCTCCGATGACAGCAATCATCACCTGCTTAAATAGAAAGACAATTTCTCTCGTGCCTTTTTCATCCGCAGCACATCCAATAAACAGCCGGTGTAGTATTTATGAAATGCAGCAGTCAATGTGTGCACAGCAAGATCCCACGAACAGCAATGACATAATGACCAGATAAAGAGTTATTATCGATGTTAGCTGAGGGACAAATATTGGGCATGACAACCTCCTAACCCTAACCCTAACCCTCAAGCTCTTCTTCAAATAACGCCATGGGATCTTTCATCTTCACCTGAGACGACAGATAGGGACTCGCTTTAACATCTTACCAATGTCCAGTCATGGTCAGTGCGCAGCTCTCTCATCTCCGAATCAGAATGTTGTGGGTTCAAGACCCACTCCAGAGACTTAGGCAAATAGCCCAGCTGATACTGAGGGAGCGCTGCACTGTCGGAGGGTCAGTGCTGAGGGAGCGCTGCACTGTCGGAGGGTCAGTGCTGAGGGAGCGCTGCACTGTCGGAGGGTCAGTGCTGAGGGAGCGCTGCACTGTCGGAGGGTCAGTCCTGAGGGAGCGCTGCACTGTCGGAGGGTCAGTACTGAGGGAGTGCTGCATTGTCTTCATACTGCTATCCTTCAGCACTGCTGATTGGTAAGAAGTTTTGCCCTTTCTTTTTGCAGGGTTGGGCAATAGTGAGCGGGAAATTCACTGACGGGCCACCCAAATGGAAAACTAACTTTCGATGCGCCCTGAACACTATTGAATCATTCATTTTGCTGGAGGACAACTCAAAGGCGTCCTCTGATCCACATAAAATCTACTCCATCACCGGCCAGAACCCCAATGCAAGTAGGTATAACTCGAATACTTTGAACACAGAAGCGAACATTGTGTCTATGTTCCCTTTCACAGAAAAGGACTGAGCTGTATGGAGTTTGGTTCCGGATCAGCCACGGTTTCATTGAATAGCAGTACACACTAGAGGGGCTAAATGGCCTCCTTCATTGCATGCATGTCTGTGCACGCGTGTCTGTGTCATGTGTGCACGTTTTTGACAATCTCCACCTTGTTGGTTCCTCAGTATTCGTTCACTGTGTTGTTTACTGTTCTGGGTTATTGCAGCTGTAGCCTGTTTTGTCAGCTTCAGATACATTAATATCAACAGCACAATACGGCTTTAAACACCAGCACAGGACTATGTTACTGTGCTAATTTAAATCTCAAGAGATGAGGCCAGTGTTGGAGCTTATTTCTCCAGTCTTGGGTGGAAAAGTACATTGTAGAGTCATCAAGCTTTTATTAATTTGTTTGTGGGATATGGGCACCGCTGACTTGGCCAACATTTATTGTCCATCCCTAATTGCCATCAAACTGACTGACTTGCTAGGCCATTTCAGAGGGCATGTAAGAGTCAACCACATTGCTGTGGGTCTGGAGTCACATGTTGGCCAGACCGGGTAAGGATGGTAGATTTCTTTCTATAAAGGGCATGAGTGAACCAGATGGGTTTTTACAACAATGGACAATGGTGTCATGATCACCATTAGGAGTGGCGCAGTGGTTAGCACCGCAGTCTCACAGCTCCAGCGACCCAGGTTCAATTCTGGGTACTGCCTGTGCGGAGTCTGCCTGTGACCGCGTGGGTTTTCGCCAGGTGCTCCGGTTTCCTCCCACAGCCAAAGACTTACAGGGTGATGGGTAAATTGGCCATTGTAAATTGCCCCTAGTGTAGGTAGGTGGTAGGGAATATGGGATGACTGTAGGGTTAGTATAAATGGGTGGTTGTTGGTCGGCACAGACTCGGTGGGCCGAAGGGCCTGTTTCAGTGCTGTATCTCCAAATAAAAAAAAATAGACTAGCTTTTTTTAAAAATTCCAGATTTATTAATTGAATTCAAATTTCGCCATCTGCCATCGTGGGATTTGAACCCATGTCCCCAGAGCACTAGTCTGGGCCTCTGGGTTACTAGTCCAGTGACATTACCAATATGCCACCACATCCCTATCTAGGCCTGCCCCATGGCATATGACCTGGAGCTGTGGTTGCCCACCCTTTACAATTGCCTTAGAGTCTCCAGGAATTAACAGTTAATCTCTCGGACACTGCTCTAAAATCACTGGGGCAATGAATAATTGTTTTAAAAATAAGCAAAAACGTTTAGCAAGATTTTATTAGTTAAACTGATATTGGACTTGGGGAATGGGGGAGGAAAGCTGTTTGACATTTTATTTGCTCGTGGGATGTGGGTGTCACTGGCAAGGCCAGCATTTATTGCCCATTCCTCGTTTCCCATCAGAAGGTGGCGGTGAGCTGCCATCTTGAATCACTGCAGTCCATATGGTGTCAGTGAAGAATCCTCCAATCAGGTAACCGGGAGTCTGTTTGCTTTCTGATTGACCGTGGATGTCATGAGAATTGACGTGTTCGGGACCAATGGTGGGACTAGTTAGGTCCCAGCTGCAGTATTTAGATATGTGGAGCAATGGAATAATCTGGGATTGTTCTCTTTAGAGCAGGATTAAGAGGAGATTTAATAGAGGGATTGAAAATCCTGAGGGGTTTTGATAGAGTAAATAAGGAGAAACTGTTTCCAGTGGCAGGAGGGTCAGTAACCAGAGGATAAAGATTTAAGATAATTGGCAAAAGAACCATAGGGGAAGATGAGAGGTTTTTTTTCACACAATGAGTTGTTGTGATCTGGAATCTGCTGCTGGAAAGGGCGGTGGAAGCAGATCCAATAATAACTTTCTAAAGGGAATTGCAGAAATACTCAAAGGAAACATTTGCAGGGCTCTGGGGAAAGAGTGGGGGGAGTGGCACTAATTGGATAGGTCTTTCAAATGTTACAAAGATTTCTATTTTTTTCTATTAAAACTTGGGATTCTATATTTTAAAAACTGAAAAGGATTTCAATTCCATTGAATCATCTGGAAATGGCTGAACTTTGTGTTTTTTTAAAAAGAAAAAAAGGTTTGAGACTGAGTTTGACCCGAGTGTGGAATGTAAACAGTTGCTGGAAAACACCTGTTTGCAAAAAACCCAGCAGGAGAGTTGTTTTCTGACCTGAAGGGACAAAGGAGTGATTTATGGTGGCCATGTGACTTGTTTCTGGAAAGTTTAGTTTCAATTTGAACTTTTTTTTTCGTAGTTTAGTTTAGAGATACAGCACTGAAACAGGCCCTTCAGCCCACCGAGTCTGTGCCGAACATCAACCACCCATTTATACTAATCCTACCCTAATCCCATATTCCCACCAAACATCCCCACCTGTCCCTATATTTCCCTACCACCTACCTATACTAGGGGCAATTTATAATGGCCAATTAACCTATCAACCTGCAAGTCTTTGGCATGTGGGAGGAAACCGGAGCACCCGGAGGAAACCCACGCAGACACAGGGAGAACTTGCAAACTCCACACAGGCAGTACCCAGAATTGAACCCGAGTCGCTGGAGCTGTGAGGCTGTGGTGCTAACCACTGCGCCACTGTGCCGCCCACAATCAGTAGTTGTTTCTGTCTGGAGAGGAGAAAAACTGCCCACCTTTCTCTTTGAAAAGGAATCCTGCATCTCTGGAGAAGTAATCCTGTATTTCAATTGTGGCAGATTCCTATTTCCTCCTGTCTTTGAAGAATCCCTGTACTAAGCAGTACTGTTGCCTCCTGTGTTTTAAGAAATCCTGAATGTTTGCAGACACCTTGCATCTTTAAAAGATTTGAACCGAATGTGTAAGAATTGACACCAGTTGCCGCATACCTGATGGAAGACCTTTGTAAAGCTTCTGCAGTTGACTTTCTTTGCACACCTACCCAAAACAGACTGTTCATCAACCTCACCCAGAAAGACTCTGAGTAACATCCAACTATTCAACTTTGGGACACTTCGCCAAACCAAAGGACTCCTAGATCTTTTCAGACAAAGTTTTTATTTTTATTCCTTTGAAACAGCTGTAAACAAAATCCCTTTTTCCAGTTAACCAGTTTTTGGATGTATGTGCAATTACATGAGGGCAAGGATAATAATAAGGGGCTTTAATATTTCAATTAGCATATATATTTACTTCATTATTGGTTAAGACTTGGTTTTATAGTAAACAGATAATTTTGTGGTTAGTGTGTTCTATTCTAGGAAAATAGAGTCTGTGATTGACCGTATCAGTAAGTGGGAAAATGTAAATATATGTTGTGACCTGTGAAGAAGTGGGACTGAATTAACAGGGCACTCCTCCCAGCTCAGTCGTAACACAAAGAGCCAGCACAGGCACAATGGACCAAACGGCCTCCTTCTATAAAAGCAAAATACTGCGGATGCTGGAAATCTGAAATAAAAACAACAAATGCTGGAACCACTCAGCAGGTCTGACAGCATCTGTGGAAACAGAAGCAGAGTTAACGTTTCGGGTCAGTGACCCTTCTTCGGAACTGAGTTCACTGACCCGAAACGTTAACTCTGTTTCTCTTTCCACAGATGCTGTCAGACCTGCTGAGTGGTTCCAGCATTTCTTGTTTTTATTATGGCCTCCTTCTATGTTGTTTCATTCTTTGATTCTAAATAATTATAAAAAAATTTTTGAAACCAAAGATTTGGTGTTAAAATGCCTTTTCAATGCTGTGATTTCAGATCCAAGAATGGGTGGAGCTTTGGAGGAAGATGATAATCTTGAATCGAGCCTGTACATTAGTCCCGAGACTAACCTGAGACAGCCCGACTTCACACACCACACACCCCAGCACTGCTTCACAACATTCCAGCTTCAGGTATGGTGGGTCGGAGACACTTTCTGCTCAACACAAAGCTATTAAACAGAGATAACCGAATTACACAAAGTTCAAAATCCGGGCAAGGAGCAGGAAGTGGTGATTCTGGCAGGAGTTATTGGATCAATGAGCTTTCCAGATAATAATTGAAAGCTCTTTTGTCTTTTTAATGCTAATTCACCACATTCCTGCATTCCTTTTGTCAATAACTCTCTCTCTTTTAATTGACTTTGGACCCATGGCCAACTGGGGAAAATTCCACATTCTCAGAATCTTATTCTGGGGAGCAGTTTTATTTCAGGATACCTTTTAAACTGGATGAGCTCAATTTGTGATATTCTGTTCTCTTGTTCTAGACTCCCCACTGAAGGAAAAAGGCATTCTCGATAAAGCCTGTCATGATTTTAAACATCATGATCATCCCTTAACTTCCTAATCTTCAGCAAGCAGAACACAATTTGACCCGGCACTCATCGTTGTGGTCTGGGTGTGGCTCAGTGGGTATCTCTCTCGCCTGAATCAGAAGGTTGTGGGTTCAAGTTCAGTACCATAGACTTGAGCTCATAATCTAGGCTGACACTCCCAGTGCAGTACTGAGGGAGCACTGCACTGTCGGAGGGTCAGTACTGAGGGAGCATTGCACTATCGGAGGGTCAGTACTGAGGGAGCGCTGCACTATCGGAGGGTCAGTACTGAGGGAGTGCTGCACTGTCGGAGGGTCAGTACTGAGGGAGTGCTGCACTGTCGGAGGGTCAGTACTGAGGGAGTGCTGCACTGTCAGAGGGTCAGTACTGAGGGAGTGCTGCACTGTCGGAGGGTCAGTACTGAGGGAGTGCTGCACTGTCGGAGGGTCAGTACTGAGGGAGTGCTGCACTGTCAGATTGTCAGTACTGAGGGAGTGCTGCACTGTCGGAGGGTCAGTACTGAGGGAGTGCTGCACTGTCGGAGGGTCAGTACTGAGGGAGTGCTGCACTGTCGGAGGGTCAGTACTGAGGGAGTGCTGCACTGTCGGAGGGTCAGTACTGAGAGAGTGCTGCACTGTCGGAGGGTCAGTACTGAGGGAGTGCTGCACTGTCAGATTGTCAGTACTGAGGGAGCGCTGCACTGTCGGAGGGTCAGTACTGAGGGAGCGCTGCACTGTCGGAGGGTCAGTACTGAGGGAGCGCTGCACTGTCGAAGGGTCAGTACTGAGGGAGCGCTGCACTGTCGGAGGGTCAGTACTGAGGGAGCGCTGCACTGTCGGAGGGTCAGTACTGAGGGAGCGCTGCACTGTCGGAGGGTCAGTACTGAGGGAGCGCTGCACTGTCGGAGGGTCAGTACTGAGGGAGCGCTGCACTGTCGGAGGGTCAGTACTGAGGGAGCGCTGCACTGTCGGAGGGTCAGTACTGAGGGAGCGCTGCACTGTCAGAGGGTCAGTACTGAGACCCCTTCTGTCCCCTTAAAAAATCGCATGGCACTAATTTGAAGAGTGGGGGCTTCTTCCTGGTGCCCTGGCAAATTTTTATCCCTCAACCAACATCACTGAGAAGGAGATTATCTGGTTATTTATCACATTGCTGTTTGTGGGATCTTCTTGTGTGCAATTTTTTTTATGTGAGCATCACTGGCAAGGCCAGCATTTATTGACCCTCCCTGATTGCCTTTGACAACTGAGTGACTTGCTAGGCCATTTCAGAGGGCATGTAAGAGTCAACCACATTGCTGTGGGTCTGGAGTCACATGTAGGCCAGACCAGGTAAGGACAGCAGATTTCCTTCCCGTTAGGACATTAGTGAACCAGATGGGTTTTTGCAACAATCGATGATAGTTTCATGGCACCATTACTGAGACTAGCTTTCAATTCCAGATATCCTTTTAAAAATTGACTTTAAATTCCACCAGCTGCTGTGGTGGGATTTGTAACTGTGTCCCCAGGGCATTAGCCTGGGCCTCTGGATACTAGTTTAGTGACATTACCATTGCACCACTGTCTGCCCAGTAAATCTTTGCTACTGCATTTGTTAACAACCCAAAAAGTGATTAACTGGCTGCAGCATCTTGCGGTTGTGAAAAGTGTTCTGTAAATTCAAGTGTTGCTTTATTTTGCATGCTCAGAGTCTGGTAATATACAACAGGACTGACAGTAACATCTTAAACTATGGTATATTGACCAGAGACTGCTTTGGATGACAACTAGCATTTCCAATATATTCTCAAACATGGTCTATATCACATTATTGATGGGAATGTTTTATTGCAGGTTAAATCCAATAATCAGACTTGGTTACAAATAAGACAAGTAGAAAGAAGCAGCAAAGTACAAGATAATCCAAATGCTTTGGTTATTTTTGTAGATTTCAAGTGAATCCTGCTGCATGTTACATGGGAGGTGGTGCAGTGATTTATGACTTTACCCCCTTCTCGGGACTAAACCTGAACAGGCGTACATCCTCATGAATCTCCTTTAAGTTCAAACCAGACAAATTCTTAGACACTTATTTGGGTCCAAAGAACTTAAATAGTCTTCCCACAAAGAAATAAAATTAACAGAGAATATTACCATCTTTCGGATAGCCTATTTTAAAAATAATTATGGATAAGTGCTAAATATCCCAGATATAAAGGTCTGGGAAGCTCTCCTCAATATGTATCTCTCCACTTAGAGACACAGAGAGGGGGTTCTTGTAGTTGTATACAGAATACTACATGAAACAATTTATTAACCTTTCTATATTAAAGAATTGAACATGCAATACATTTTTAATTGGATAAGTATATCACAATATCAACTATTACTAAGAGATGTAGCACATAATCTTATTTCTAACATAGAATCCAAAAGTTTAACCTGACTAATGTTACAGCAAAATATCTTAGAATATCCATCAAAATTTAAAGTAAACTTTTATCTTAAATTCCCCGAGTAAACCATAGGATGAGAAGTATTGATGAGGATTCAACACTTCTAAGTTTTGTTTCAGAAACTCTCATGTTTATACTGTTTCTAAGGTATCATCTGACCTTTTAGCAGATAGGTGTTACCTTTCTGTGTGTGTCTTTCCTGCTCTTGAAATCCATATTTGCTAGTATCACTAACTAACATCTCCACTTAATGTTTTGCTGGGATTCCCTGCTCTTGAAGTTGTCAGCGTTTATCTGGTCAAAATGTTTATAATTGTGTTTACCTGACCTCTTGTTCCTGTAAGTACTATTCCATTTATTGTTTTATTATCTATAATTGTGTTTTTTATGGTACCTTGTAACAACCTTTTGAGTCGATCTGTCCACATCACCAACACTGTCAATTAAGTTTATTGCTACGTCTTAGTGATGTCACACAGGATATTTCAATGTGTGTTTATCCTCCAAGTCCTGAGCAACAGAAACACTGAAATGGATTTAGCAACTTAAAAGGTGTTTCTGCGTCACGTTCTATTGTAACAGGGACCTTGAAAGACCTTGAATTTTTTAACTCTACCTTCTTAAAGGGAAATTTCAGTGAGTCTTAAAAACCTTAATACCTTAATTCTGAAAGGTATAATGTAATAACTATATCTAAATTCTGCCTAATTAAGCCTATTGTGCCAATGTTTCATCACAATTGGAGTTGCAGTTATTTCTCCCCCCAAGTTGAGGCAAATTAAGGAACTAGGTCTCCTTTACATTGGGGAGACCAAACACAGACTGGGTGATCGCTTTGCGGAACCCCTCCGCTCAGTCCGAAAGCAGGACCACGAGCTTCCGGTTGCTGGCCATTTCAACACACACCCCTGCTCTCATGCCCACATCTTTGTCCTGGGATTGCTGCAGTGTTCCAGTGAACATCAACACAAGCTCGAGGAACAGCATCTCATTTATCGATTAGGCACTCTACAGCCTGCCTGAACATTGAGTTCAATCATTTCAGAGCATGATGGGTGCCCCCTTTTTTATTTGTAGTTTTTTTTCTTTCTTCTTTTTATTTTATTTTAGTTTGTTTCATTATTTACCATGTGCCTGCCCACTTTTTTTCTCATGTTTATGCTTTGGGCCAGGGCTGTTCAGTCTTCTGTCCATTAACACCCTCTCTGCACTAACACTTTGTCTTTCAGCACACCATTAACACACCCTTGGCCTTTGCTCCAGGACCTTCTGGTCAGTTATTCTCAGTGATCCTGTCCGATCAACACCTTCCCTTTTGTTATCTCTTGCCCCCCTCCACTCCCTCCCTCCACTTTCATTTGCTTAAAACCTATTACATTTCTAACCTTTGCCAGTTCTGATGAAAGGTCACTGACCTGAAACGTTAACTCTGTTTCTCTCCACACAGACACTGCCAGACCTGCTGAGCATTTCCAGCCTTTCTTGTTTTTATTAAGGAACTAGGGACTGCGGCTGTTTCTCAATGATATAACGATGTTAAAGACAGCTCACTTAGTGATAAATTAATTCATTTCAATCCCAGGCAATTAAGATATTAACCCTATCCAACACTTCAGATAATGGGACTCTCCTGACATGTGCACGTGATGGTCAATATTCTCTTTGAAAGCTGGACCTCCTAGAATAAAGCTCTTGCTAGTTCAGTGAGGTGAGATAATGAATTGCATCTACTTACTCCAGTCACCCCGCACCTTTATATTTAGTGTTTGATTGACTCGCCACCTTTATTGCAGCAGTGTCCATGTACAGAGAGTGACATTAACAAAAAGGTTGCTGTTTCTCTTTGAAACTGGAGCTGTTTGAGCCTGTTTGTCACAGTAATGGATCAAAAGAAACTCTTCCTTTATGATCAGCTAGCTGATGCCATTATTTATTTACCCTATTCAATATCATTTTAAAAAAAGGTACAAAGCATTTTATTTGTCATAGATTAAATAACCAGAGTATCAGATATCTTGTAAGACATACAGCATCACTAATTCTCTTTCCAAATGAAGGAACAATCTATTTCTCCAATTACAACCCATGGTGGGAAAAGTAAGGAAGAGCAATTTGCATTTCTGTACCACGGTTCACCACTTCAGGATATCCCAACTCTCTTCACAGCCAATGAAGTGCAGCCACTGTTCCAATGTAGGAAATGCAGTTTACACACAGCAAGACCCCACAAACAGTGCTGTGATAATTCCCAGATAATCTATTTTAGTGTTGTTTGAGGGAATAAATATTGACCCAGGACAGTGGGGAGAATTCCCTGCTCTTCAAATAGTGGCCATGGGATCTTCTCCATCCACCTGAGAGGCCAGACCGGGCCTTGGTTTAATTTCTTATTTGAAAGACACTACTTTGACAGTACAGCACTCCCTCCGACAGTGCGGTTCTCCCTCGGTGCTGCCCCTCCGACAGTGCGGTTCTCCCTCGGTGCTGCCCCTCCGACAGTGCGGTTCTCCCTCGGTGCTGCCCCTCCGACAGTGTGGTTCTCCCTTTCTCCCTCGGTGCTGCCCCTCCGACAGTGCGGTTCTCCCTCGGTGCTGCCCCTCCGACAGTGCGGTTCTCCCTCGGTGCTGCCCCTCCGACAGTGCGGTTCTCCCTCGGTGCTGCCCCTCCGACAGTGCGGTTCTCCCTCGGTGCTGCCCCTCTGACAGTGTGGTTCTCCCTTTCTCCCTCGGTGCTGCCCCTCCGACAGTGCGGTTCTCCCTCGGTGCTGCCCCTCCGACAGTGCAGTTCTCCCTCGGTGCTGGAGTGTCAGCCTGTATTTTGTGCTCAAGTCTCTGGAGTGGAATTGAACCCATGACCTTCTGACTCAGAGGTCAGAGTGTGTCAGACCCACTGAATCACGGCTGATGTCTTACATCATCCCTTTTGACAAGGGGAGTAGTGAAAGTTCCGCCTGTGTAGTGATTGTAAACTGCTTGGCAAACGCACACATTCATGAGAGAAGCAATGTGAGTATCATCACTTTGTGATGTAAATATGATGGGTTCTGTTGAAGAACTTGGTGATTCGGGGCAGTTAACAGACTAAAGTACAGATGTGTCCCTTTGCTTCTGTTCAATTAGGAACAGCTGGATGAATGCATTCCCGATTTTGGGTTGATGAACCTGTCAGACAGCCCTGCAGGTTAGTGCCTTACTCCTCTATACTGGGGGTGTATTACCTTGTTGAAGTTGGGCTGCGTGAAATCCTGGAGTGGAGAATCCAGTGGGACACGGGACTAGTCATTCCTTCCCTAGTGTGTCAGTAACCAACTGCCTGCATAGCCGACCCAGGCTATCACAGCAGGACCAAGCTGTCTTCTCCCTGCCAACAGAGGCTAAACTACTGAAGAATTGAGGAAGATGCTTTTTGGATGTTAAAGCCCTGATTTTAATCCCGGACGCTGGTGTAAATGGGGTAAGCGGGTAGTTAAAATGGCAGATGGGGGTCTGCACCATGCGCTCCCAGCACGAGCATGCTCAATTTTATTATTACTTTGCATAAACCCTTCTCTGGGGCAGGGGGTTACACCCCAGGCTGGCGAGGGAATAATTACAATGGGTGATGTCATTGGTGCCGCATTTTAACTTCAAAGCCCAGGAAACCCACACGGTGTCGAGACAACAAGTGACACCTAGAGGCAAACCACAGCAAGGTCAGAAGAGGCCCAGGTGGGGATTGTAAACCTCAGGGTCCATCATCTAGCCTGGAGCTCTCTCTAAACCCCCATCTCCAGACTAACTGGGGGCAGGGGGGAATTTTATCTCCAAAATGGGTTGGTTCGAAGCAACTGGGGGGTAAAAAGTTACAATTCTTAACCTGTCTCCAAACTACCCACCTCTGGGTTCATTGGAGGCAGTACAAGGGGCAGGGAGCCAACTGGCAGCTATTAGATGGGTTTGTCATTTAAAATATGCTAATGAATGTGACAGCCTCTGATTTAACCCTGAGCACTGGATTTCCCAAAACCTCAGGAAGGTCGGCAGCTGAGCGAATGTCCAGAGTGTTTTGGGTGTAGGTAAATGCCTTTACATCCAGGATGAGCAGGAATACTTTACTCCCCACCCAGCCTGCACCCCCTTCAAGCTCCCACTGACCATCAGACCCACACCCTCCCCCCCCTCCCCACCACCATAGGAAGGCCCCCGTCAACAGGAATCAGGAACCTCCCCCAACCCTCTGCCCAGGCCTTGCCACAACCCCTGGGTCATGGATCAGACCTGCCTGCTCCAGAGTGCTTCCCCCCACCATGACTGGAGTGTCAGGTATGTCAATCAGACTCACCACCAGGCGGGGAACCTGTTGAGGAGAAAAGATACACAGTGCAGAATTAAAACTCACAGCATCCTGAGAAACTCAGGTGTCCCCTCTGAAACGCTGCTCCACCAAACCCTCCCCACCCCTCTCCAATCCGCCTGCACACAACCCTCCCCTGTTAATACCCAGGCCACCAGGTTGGGAGTTCTTTCCTTGGGTCCCCCAGCTTCTGCCCCAAAGGTAGTCTTCAGTTATCCAGAGCTCTGCTCCGAGAGCACGAGGAGCAGTGAGTTCGCGGGTGAGCGCACTGGGAGCAGTGAGATCGCGGGTGAGCGCACTGGGAGCAGTGAGTTCGCGGGTGAGCGCACTGGGAGCAGTGAGTTCGCGGGTGAGCGCACTGGGAGCAGTGAGTTCGCGGGTGAGCGCACTGGGAGCAGTGAGTTCGCGGGTGAGCGCACTGGGAGCAGTGAGTTCGCGGGTGAGCGCACTGGGAGCAGTGAGTTCTCAGGTGAGCGCACTGGGAGCAGTGAGTTCGCAGGTGAGCGCACTGGGAGCAGTGAGTTCGCAGGTGAGCGCACTGGGAGCAGTGTGTTCACACCTGGAGCTCAGGAAGGAGATAATGGCCTTGGCGGGAGTGCAGCACAAATTCACCAGGATGATGCAGGGGTTGGAGGTTGGGGGTTTTGAAGGTTTGTGGGAGCTTGCTGTGTACAACATGGAAGAATGACTACATTAACAAGTACTTTACTGACTCTGATGTTCTTTGGGACATTAGTGAAAGGTGATATTAAAAAACCTTTTTTTTGCCTTGCTGTTAAAGAGCGAATGACTGTTGGCCCATTGCACGCAGCAAACTTCTATAACCTGCCAATGGATGGACAGAGCAATCTACAGGTGCCTCTGGGCACTCCTGCCCAGGAAGTTCTCAATGTGTCCCCGGCCCAGGTCGTGCCCAGCGGTAAGTAAGGAAAGATGTTCAGTCACATGTACAAATAACGAGGGAATTGGGTCGAGGGGATTCACCTGCCACCCCCACCTCAGCTTCAGCTTGTCGGTACAGTCTGTGATCATTACCCTAATCCACTGAAATCCACCCTAACCCCTCCCACCACCACCCCCCCTCCCTCCGACCCACAACCCTGATGTGGGCCTTGTCCTGGGTATGGGAGCTAAATAGTACCCATTACACCATTGGGGCCTTCTCTCTGGCCCCTCCCAGTCCCTGGAGGGTAACGGGGAGTATCTTGGATCCTCTGATCTTAACTTGTCCTATTCCGATCCTCCAGACAGAGATGGGCAGGTGTGGAATGGCTGCTGCCTTTTCAGCACAGACGAGAGGTACACGTGGCAGAAACATTTCCTCTGCCCTCATCAGCAAGCAGCTCATACCCGGGCTTTGTAGCTGCAGAGACCCCAATCCTCCAGGGAAGCTGCAGAGATCTCGGGGCAGGGTAAAGAGGCTGTCGACACCCATCACCTAGTGCTGTGCCCTCTCACCAGGCCTGTAAATATGAAGCATTAGACTGGACTTAACATAACCTGGCAGCTGGCACTGAGCCGAGTGTGCAGATCACACACTCCTGTTTGCTGCACTGCCCAAGAAAATAAGTGAGCCGACAAATCATCAGTTCTTTGACCTGCTGACCTCAGCTCCCAATGCACCAGGTCTGACGGAGAGGAAATTCCATCTGATCACACACCCAGGAATGTCCAATTAGAATTGACTTGGGGCCTTTCCCATTAGGTATTGTTTGGAGAGATTTTGCATGTTAATTTGTCTTGTTTATCACTAAATCATTGTGTTATGTTTCTAATATTAGACCAGCGGTGGGAGGCAGTACTTGATCCAGCTTCCCACCAAATGCCCAATTTGGCTCAGGAAGTGGCAGTACAGTTTCCTGCTCCACATCTCCCTCTGAATCCGGATCCAGAAGTACAGCTGGAAGCTGCAGCCCCTGTTCAACACCTTCCACAACGTACGTCAAGAAGAACAACAGCTGAACTCTGTACCAGCTTGTCCTGTCTTTTGTCTTTTGTATTTAGAAACAAATATTTTTATCGGAATTTTTAGACAGAACAGAAAGACTTGCATTTCTATAGCGCCGTTCACAACCTCAAAGACGTCCCAAAGCACTTTCCAGCCAAAGAAATACTTTTAAAGTGTAGTGGCTGTTGTAATGTAGGAAACATGGCAGCCAGTTTTCACACAGCAAGATCCCATAACAGCAATGTGATAATGACCAAATAATCCCTCAGCACTGCCCCCTCGGGCCCCGCAGTGCTCCCTCGATACCGCAGTGCTCCCTCGGCACTGCACTGCTGTGTGAGCCTAGATTATGGGCTGACATTTCTGGAGCGGTATTTCACCCATTTTATCTTCTGGATATTTCCTGTGAAGACAAGTCTGGGCATGAACTGGGTTGACTGATTAGGCTGTTCTGCTGTAACATTCTGCGTCTATGTCTCAGTCCGATAACCTGCTCAGTATCAGTCTCGGGACTAACCTGTACTGACCTAGTGCAGGATCATCTGCGTCTCTCACCAGCTGGAGACACTTCAGCAATTGGGGCCTTGTTTGTTCTGTAACCCAGTCTGAAATGGTTTGGGGGGCTTGTCCAAGCTCTCTTCCTGTCGTTCACTCAGAGCCAGCACAAGGAACATTAAAAATTGCTGGCTTTTGTTTGAATTAGAGGAACAGGTGGAGGCCATTCGGCCCCTCATGCCAATTCTGCCATTCAGTTAGATCATGGCTGATGTGTATCTTAACTCCATCTACCTGCCTTGATTCTGTAATTCTTAATCCCCTTACCCATCAAAAATCTATCCCTCACAGTTTCAACATTTCCAATGGACCCCCACCCCCTCAGCCTCATCAGCTCTTGGGGGAGAGAGTTCCAGATTTTCACTGCCCTTTGTATGAAGAAGTGCTTCCTGACGTCACCCCTGAACGGCCTGGCTCCAATTTTAGGGGTTTTGCCCCCTTGTTCTGGACTCTCCCACCAGAGGAAATAATTTCTCTATAACGACCCTATCGAATCCCTTAATCATCTCAATGAGATCACCCTTTAATCTTCTACATGTGAGGGAACTCAAGCTGAGAATATGAAAGCTTTCCTTCTAATTTAATCCTTTTAGAGCTTATATCATTCTGATTACTGAATCTGATTGATACCCACTCAAACAACTTGTCACAGGGCAAATTCAAAGCAGTTTGCTGATTAAACCTCTTCCTCTTTGTGCAGTTACAAGTGATCTTGACATTACCATTTACTACCGTGGCAAAGAAGTCCTTCAGACCACGGTTAGCAACACTCTGGGCTGTCGCCTGTACTATGATGAAAGTGATGAGAGATTCGCTCACCTACAGCACATCAAGTTCCCGAGTACCGAGGAGATAAACGATCACAAACAAAAAAAATTCACCAATCGTCTCTTGTCAAACATGGCAGGAGGTCTCCTCCTGGAATATAAAAATGGAGACTTGTACGGCAGGAGACTGGGCAAGTGCCAAGTCTTCTTCACTCGCTCAGAGACCTCAGAGAATGAGGATTCACAGAAGCTGAACCGAGATGAAGAGACCAAAATATTCAACTTGAAAGATTTTCTAAGGGGTGAGTTTCCAGTTGCTTTGTTTCTGTTGTAGAATTTTAAACAGCCCTGACTTCCCCATAACTCCCAAATGTTGGTGGCTCTCAGTCAGCCTCCCCTTTCCTTGGAGAGGGATCCCTTTCCTTCTCAGTAACCTGACAAAGGCTAATATTTTTGCACCGACATGCATTTTTCCACAACACCACTTCCCCATTGTCATGGTAACATACATGTGAACATATGAATTATGAGCAGGACTAGGCCACTCGGCCCCTCAAGCCTGCTCCGCCATTCAACAAGATCATGGCTGATCTGTTTGTAACCTCAATTTTACATTCCCACCTACCCCCGATAACCTTTCACACTACCCCCCCCCCCCCCCCCCCACCTTGCTTTTAACATCCATTCAACATCCTTGAATAAGGATATATTTCACTCATTCGGAGATTTGTTTATGGAGGGGGTGTGCTTGCTGACATTTACTCACGTGTGGTTTTACTACCTTGCCCATTCCCAGGGAATGTTGTTTGCAGCCAACAGACTCAGTACTTCCAAAAACTGCTCCTCAGACTTAAAGAAAAGCTCTTTTGTAAAATTACCTTTTCTTTTAAAATTAAGCTATTCTAGGGGAGGTGGTGGCATAGGGGTCATTTCACTCTATTGGTAATCCAGAAGCCCAGGCAAATAGCCTGAGGACCAGAGTTCAAATCCCACCATGGCAGCTGGTGAAATTTAAGTTCAATTAATTAATAAAAATTCTGGAATTGAAAATTAGTCTCAGTAATGGTGCCATGAAACTATCATTGATTGTCATAAAAACCCATCTGGATCACTAATGTCCTTTAGGGAAGGAAATCTGCTGTCCTTACCTGGTCTGGCCTACATGTGACTCCAGACCCACAGCAATGTGGTTGACTCTTACATGCCCTCTGAAATGGTCTAGCAAACCATTCAGTTGTCAAAGGCAATAAGGGATCGGCAACAAATGCTGGCCTTGTCAGTGATGCCTATATCCTATGAAAGAATTTTTAAAAATGTGGATCAAACCTTTAGCTCAGTCCTGGGGGAGACGGGGGGCTGCAGACAGTCCTGGGGAGATGGGTTTGGGAGCCCATAAAATCCTCCTGCTGTATAGGATTAACCCTCTATATGGGCTGGGAGAATGTGTGTGTTCACATTGCAGCCTGTCAAACTGTTAATCAGCCTGTGTTAATCTCAATGGAATGCTTCCACTACCTCAGTGTTTTCCAAAAGTGGAGAGTGAAGAGTTGAGAACAGCAGCACCATGTAGAAATCACATTGTCCTTAAAGTCTGATGGAACATCTTTCAATGCACTTTCCCACATTCTGTTTGAATGGGAATGCTGCGTTTACACCCTCACCAATTCTCCATTGGTTTCATGGAGACTAAAATCAGGCAGGATGTGAATCCAACATTGTCCTCAATCCCATAGCTTTCCCGTCCAGCCAGAAAACTCACCCTCCGATTGTCAGACTGTAGTTAAAATGAAACGACTAAAACACAATATCTTTTTCTTCAGAATGCATTGAGTTCACTCATCAGAGAGGTGGAGTGCCGTTCTGCTCCATCTTCCTGTGCTTTGGACAACAATTCCTGGTGGGAAATCAGAAGAAGAAACTCATCCTGGTCAAGGTGAGAGTCTTACCCAATCCAAAGGGAATTCCAGGGAAACTTCTTTAAAGAAAGACTTGCATTGTGTATCACCTTTCAACCAATGAAATTTTGTTTGAAGTGTAGTCCGTGTTGTAATGTAGGAAACCCAGGAGCCAATTTACACACAGCAAGATTCCACAAACAGCAATGTGATAAATGATCAGATAATCTTACCCAGAGAGTGGTGAGAATGTGGAACTCGCTAACACAGGGAGTGGTTGAGGTGAATAGTATCGATACATTTAAGAGGAATCTGGATAAACACATGAGGGAGAAAGGAATAGAAAGATATGGTGATAGGGTGGGATGAAGAGGGGGTGGGAGGAGGCTCATGTGGAGCAGAAACACCAGCACGGAGCAGATGGGCCGAATGGCCTGTTTCTGTCTTGTATGTTCTCTGTAATTCTATGCTGTATAGAATGTGAAGGCTTTAAACTGATAGATATTCTAGTGATAAAAGCATCGAGCAACTTATTTATCTGCTCTTTAAATAGTGTTGACGATGAGATTTCTTGGGCTGTTTCCTTGATTCTGGTTTGGTTTTCAAAATTTACTTTTTTAAAAGTATTTTAGAAGCAGGTAGAAGTGGAATGAAGGAGATCCTCGTGGGGATTTTACCTTCTGGCAGGTGTTCCCGCAGCAGTGTGAGATCACAGTGAAATAAAAACAGAAATGCTGGAAATACTCAGCAGGTCTGGCAGCATCTGTGATTTTTTTAGATTTAGAGATACAGCATTGAAACAGGCCCTTCGGCCCACTGAGTCTGTGCCGACCATTAACCACTCATTTATACTAATCCTACACTAATCCCATATTCCTACCACATCCTCACCTGTCACTATATTCCCCTACCTCCTACCTATACTAGGGGCAATTTATAATGGCCAATTTACCTCCCAGCTGCAAGTCTTTTGGCTGTGGGAGGAGACTGGAGCACCCGGAGGAAACCCACACAGACACAGGGAGAACTTGCAAACTCCACACAGGCAGTACCCAGATTTGAACCTGAGTCGCTGGAGCTGTGAGGCTGCGGTGCTAACCACTGCGCCACTGTGGTGAGAGAAGCAGAGTTAAAGTTTCAGGTCAGTGACCTTTCATCAGAACTGGCAGATATTAGAAATGTAAAAGGTTTTAAGCCAGTGAAGGGGGTGGGATTTGGTGGGGAAGGGAACAAGAGGGAAGGTATGTGATAGGGCAGGAGAGATTAAATAAAAAAGCTGTCCTGGGACAAAGGCAAAGAGCGTGTTAATGCTTGTGGTGAAAGACAAAGCATTAGTCCAGAGAGAGTGTTAATAGCAGAATAATGAGCAGCTCTGTCTACATGAGAAACAGGCACATGGTTAAAAAATAAAATAATTTAAAAAAGGAAAATATGAAAAAAGGCCAGTCATGCTCTGAAATTGTTGAACTCAATGTTCAGTCCGTAAGGCTGTAGAGTGATTAATCAAAAGATTAGGTGCTGTTCCTCAAGCTTGTGTTGATGTTCACTGGAACACTGCAGCAGGCCAAGGACAGAAATGTGGGCATGAGAGCAGTGATGGGGTGGGGTGTTGAAATGGCAAGTAACCAGAGGAGCAGCACCTGATCTTTCGATTAGTCACTCCACAGCCTTGTTGGTTCAACATTGAGTTCAATAATTTCAAAGCATGACTGTCCTTTTTTTCATCTAATTTTTTTCTTTTTTTTAACCATGTGCCTGTTTTTCATGTAGACAGAGCTGCTCATTATTCCGCTATTAACACTCTCTCTGGACTAATGTGTTGACTTTCACCACAAACGTTACCACAAACGTTAACACATCCTTTGCCTTTGTCCCATGACAGCTTTGTTATTTAATCTCTCCTGCCCTCTGCCCTATCACACACCTTCCCTTTTGTTCCCTTCCCCATCAACACCCCCACCCCTCCCTCCCCCACCTCACTTTACTTGCTTAAAACCTAATTCTTTTCTCACCTTTGCCAGTTCTGATGAAGGGTCATGGACAAAGACGAGAGTGGTCCTAAAGGAAGAGTGCTAAATTGGGGGAAGGCCAACTATACCAAAATTCGGCAGGAGCTGGGAAATGTAGATTGGGAGCAGCTGTTTGAAGGTAAATCCACATGTGATATGTGGGAGGTTTTTAAAGAGAGGTTGATTAGCGTGCAGGAGAGACATGTTCCTGTGAAAATGAGGGATAGAAATGGCAAGATTAGGGAACCATGGATGACAGGTGAAATTGTGAGACTAGCTAAGAGGAAAAAGGAAACATACATAAGGTCTCGGCGGCTGAAGAAAGACGAAGCTTTGAAAGAATATCGGGAATGTAGGACCAATCTGAAACGAGGAATTAAGAGGGCTAAAAGGGGTCATGAAATATCTTTAGCAAACAGGGTTAAGGAAAATCCCAAAGCCTTTTATTCATATATAAGGAGAAAGAGGGTAACTAGAGAAAGGATTGGCCCACTAAAGGACAAAGGAGGAATGTTATGCTTGGACTCAGAGAAAATGGGTGAGATTCTAAACGAGTACTTTGCATCGGTATTCACCGAGGAGAGGGACATGACGGATGTTGAGGTTAGGAACAGATATTTGATTACTCTAGGTCAAGTCGGCATAAGGAGGGAGGAAGTGTTGGGTATTCTAAAGGGCATTAAGGTGGACAAGTCCCCAGGTCCGGATGGGATCTATCCCAGGTTACTGAGGGAAGCGAGAGAGGAAATAGCTGGGGCCTTAACAGATATCTTTGCAGCATCCTTAAACACGGGTGAGGTCCCGGAGGACTGGAGAATTGCTAATGTTGTCCCCTTGTTTAAGAAGGGTAGCAGGGATAATCCAGGTAATTATAGACCGGTGAGCCTGACGTCAGTGGTAGGGAAGCTGCTGGAGAAGATACTGAGGGATAGGATCTATTCCCATTTGGAAGAAAATGGGCTCATCAGTGATAGGCAACATGGTTTTGTGCAGGGAAGGTCATGTCTTACCAACTTAATAGAATTCTTTGAGGAAGTGACAAAGTTGATTGATGAGGGAAGGGCTGTCGATGTCATATACATGGACTTCAGTAAGGCGTTTGATAAGGTTCCCCATGGCAGGCTGATGGAGAAAGTGAAGGCGCTTGGGGTCCAAGGTGTACTAGCTAGATGGATAAAGAACTGGCTGGGCAACAGGAGACAGAGAGTAGCAGTAGAAGGGAGTTTCTCAAAATGGAGACGTGTGACCAGTGGTGTTCCACAGGGATCCGTGCTGGGACCACTGTTGTTTGTGATATACATTAATGATTTGGAGGAAAGTATAGGTGGACTGATTAGCAAGTTTGCAGACGACACTAAGATTGGTGGAGTAGCAGATAGTGAAGGGGACTGTCAGAGAATACAGCAGAATATAGATAGATTGGAGAGTTGGGCAGAGAAATGGCAGATGGAGTTCAATCAGGGCAAATGCGAGGTGATGCATTTTGGAAGATCCAATTCAAGAGTGAACTATACAGTAAATGGAAAAGTCCTGGGGAAAATTGATGTCCAGAGAGATTTGGGTGTTCAGGTCCACTGTTCCCTGAAGGTGGCAACGCAGGTAAGTAGAGTGGTCAAGAAGGCATACGGCATGCTTTCCTTCATCGGACGGGGCATTGAGTACAAGAGTTGGCAGGTCATGTTACAGTTGTATAGGACTTTGGTTCGGCCACATTTGGAATACTGCGTACAGTTCTGGTCGCCACATTATCAAAAGGATGTGGATGCTTTGGAGAGGGTGCAGAGGAGGTTCACCAGGATGTTGCCTGGTATGGAGGGCGCTAGCTATGAAGAGAGGTTGAGTAGATTAGGATTATTTTCATTAGAAAGACGGAGGTTGAGGGGGGACGTGATTGAGGTGTACAAAATCATGAGAGGTATAGACAGGGTGGATAGCAAGAAGCTTTTTCCCAGAGTGGGGGTTTCAATTACTAGAGGACACGAGTTCAAAGTGAAAGGGGAAAAGTTTAGGGGGGATATGCGTGGAAAGTTCTTTACGCAGAGGGTGGTGGGCACCTGGAACGCATTGCCAGCGGAGGTGGTAGATGCGGGCACGATGGAGTCTTTTAAGATGTATCTAGACAGATACATGAATGGGCAGGAAGAAAAGAGATACAGAAGCTTAGAAAATAGGCGAAATGTTTAGAGAGAGGATCTGGATCGGCGCAGGCTTGGAGGGCCGAAGGGCCTGTTCCTGTGCTGTAAGTATCTTTGTTCTTTGTTCTAACCTGAAACATTAACTCTGTTTCTCTCTCCACAGATGCTGCCAGACCTGCTGAGTATTTCCAGCACTTTTTGTTTTTATCTCAGATTTCCAGCATCTGCAGTATTTTGCTTTTATTTTAGTGAGGTCACAGTGATTTTAATGGCAGGCTGACTTCCCACCCTGAAAGGCTCCTTAGACAGAACCTCCCAAACCCGCCACCTCTACCATCTGGAAGGACAAGGGCAGCAGACGCATGGGAACACCACCACCTGCAAGTTCCCCTCCAAGTCACACACCATCCTGACTTGGAACTATATCAGGGCTTGAACTTCCAAAGATTTAAGGCCAGAAAATAATTATTTCTAAACAGGGTCCCCCTTTTTATAAAACACTGGTTAGGCCCCAGCTGGAGTGTTATGTCCAATTCTGGGTGCCACAGGGCGAATTTTACAGTCCCACCCATGTTGGGGGTCGTGGCGGGGGGGCCAGAAAATGCCTCTGGGAGAGGCCTGCCACGGGTCTCGACGCCAGGAAGGCCCAACCCCATATTGCTGGCAGCGGCGAGGCCTCGCGGCGTCCCCCCGCCACTCGGCACAGGGTCCAAATTTAAATAGTAAAAGTGCCAAATTAATTATTTAGCCACTCCCTCCGTCGGTCCCAGTGCGATATTCGTGCTGGTGGCTGACACTCACACACCTTCGGATCGCGGTGTGGAGATCTGATGTGGGACATTGAAGGGGAGAGGGGAGCAGTTAAATATTTCAGTGCAGGGTGAGGGGGAGCAGGTCAAATGTATCTGGTCTAGGGGGTGGTGGGAAGGGTTAAAGGTTAACATTTTTGAACTTTATAGGGGAAAGGTTGGGATCACAAGTTAAGTCTTTTAGTGGGGGAAGAGGGCAAGTAATGAATCTGATGGTCCTGGGTGGGTGTGGGGGGGAGAGGGGGTTGGTGGGCAAGGGTCAGGATAACTATTTGATTTTTCAAAGTAATGGGGGGATGGAAGCCCTTTAAAAATGCCGTCAGTGTCAGTGCGGTGGTGCCTGACGCCATTGCCAGGGATGAACCACCAGGCTCCTCCTTATCATTTAGCGGTTCAACCTGGGCGATGTGATAATTTTAGTTCAAAGCATGGGCCTAATAATGGTAACCATTGGTAGAATTTGAAAGTCTTTGGTTTTTCCTGTGAGTAGCTGAAGCTCATTTCCTCAATGTGTTCTATCTGTTTCTGTCAGGTTGTTCCTAAGGTTTGTACCATGCTGATTGAAATGGCCCATCAAGGGGGAGCCTCCTCACTAACCAGTGAGAATGTCAGCCTTCAACTCTCCAACACATCCTCCATCGAGAACCTTCTGTCTTTAATCAAAGAAATAGAAAACATGGATGTTGACTTAGAGTACATGTAGCACTGCTCACAAAGGCTTCAAATTAATCCCACCTAAAAAATATTCTGTCACGATTCCTAAAATTCTTATCCAGAAGTAACTTCTAGAAACCGTTTTCAAATCTTTGTGCATTGGACTCTGGGCGAATCTTAAACTTCATCTTTTCGACCTGGGCAGAGTGTTTATTGGACCTTTTTCCAGTTACTAGTCAAAATATTTGGACCAGTCGCAAGTGTTCGAGAAGTCGGATCAGAAGGTGTTTCTTGGTCTTCCAGTTGTTGCTAATAAGGGAAAACGACATTCAGAAGATCAGTTCAAATCCACATGTGAGTTTGCTCCAACGCTATCTCCATTAAAGGAAGGAATCAGCAGAAAGTATCCTTAGTGAAGGAAGACATTGTGAGCTACAGTGTGACACTCAGGTGGAGAAACTGGAAACAAAGATAGAAACAATTTGTATTTCTATAACGTTTTCCACAACCTCAGGATGTCCCAAATTTCTTTACAGCCAATGAAGTAGTTTCTTTTTGAAGTGCAGTCACAATTTTTTTCTTTGGCCTCCTTGTCTCGAGAGACAATGGGTAAGCGCCTGGAGGTGGTCAGTGGTTTGTGGAGCAGCGCCTGGAGTGGCTATATAGGCCAATTCTAGAGTGACAGACTCTTCCACAGGTGCTGCAGAAAAATTTGTTTGTCGGGGCTGTTACACAGTTGGCTCTCCCCTTGCGCTTCTGTCTTTTTTCCTGCCAACTGCTAAGTCTCTTCGACTTGCCACACTTTAGCCCCGCCTTTATGGCTGCCCGCCAGCTCTGGCGTACGCTGGCAACTGACTCCCACGACTTGCGATCAATGTCACAGGACTTTATGTCACGTTTGCAGACGTCTTTAAAGCGGAGACATGGACGGCCACTGGGTCTGATACCAGTGACGAGCTCGCTGTACAATGTGTCCTTGGGGATCCTGCCACCTTCCATGCGGCTCACATGGCCAAGCCATCTCAAGCGCCGCTGAATCAGTAGTGTGTATAAGCTAGTAGTGTGTCACTATTGTAGCAGCCAGTTTGTGTACAGCAAGATCCCACGAGCATCATTCTGATAAATGGCCAGGTAAAGCACACAATATAGAAATGGGGCCATAGATTTAGAACAGTCTGGCACAGGGCTACATTTGAAATGCTTTTTGCTCACCAGCCTACTCTGAGGCTTTGTTTTAGAAAATAGTGAAAATAAGTATTTCTGAAAGAATTGTGATTTTTATTTATAAAATTAACTGTATTTTTGTAAATTTAAAAGTCCTTCTGATTTCCCCCACCCCAAACCAAACTCTGCTTCAAGAGATCCTTCAGCCAATTACAGTCCACTATCCTGCTTTGAAATCAGTTGTAAATCTTTTCTCACTATCCATGGGATGTGGGCATCGCTGACAATGTAGCATTTATTGCCCATCCCTAACTGCCCTTGAGAAGGTGGTGGTGAGCTGCCTTCTTGAACCGCTGCAGTCCATGTGGGGTAGGTACACCCACAGTGCTGTTAGGAATGGAGTTCCAGGATTTTGACCCAGCGACAGCGAAGGAAAGGCGATATAGTTCCAAGTCAGGATGGTGTGTGACTTGGAGGGGAACTTGCAGGTGGTGGTGTTCCCATGCATTTGCTGCCCTTGTCCTTCTAGTTGGTAGAGGTCACTGGTTTGGAAGGTGCTGTCTAAGGAATCAGCAAAATATTTTGCTAAATGGGCTTTTTTTCACAAAAACATTGACAAAGGAATCCACGAAGATCAGG
The DNA here is from genome assembly GCF_036365525.1 of Heterodontus francisci. Classification (NCBI taxonomy): domain Eukaryota; kingdom Metazoa; phylum Chordata; class Chondrichthyes; order Heterodontiformes; family Heterodontidae; genus Heterodontus; species Heterodontus francisci. Next base: position 108,601,544 of record NC_090384.1, on the reverse strand, counting down.
TGAATCTTCCTGATTGGAGAGGGTGGAATGAGGGTAATACTAGCCCCAGTCAAACAATTTCTCTCACACCAGATTCATGCTGAGGCACAAAACAAACTTCAACTTGTTTATTTGTTTCAAACTTTAAGTGTTTAAAAAGCTTGCTATGTGACCATGAACACTGAGGCCCTGTCACAGGGAGTATAAATCCACCTTGTATGTTTCTGGTTAACTTAAGTTCAATGAGAGCTGGAACTGCCCAAGTTTACACAGGAGCAGCAGTGTTGGGGTTAATGAGCTGTTAACCCTGCAGTTGCCAACCCTCCAGGATTGTGCTGGAGTCTCCAGAAATTAATGATTAATGTTGATCAGTTGCTGTAGAATCTGCTGGAGATGGATATTGGGGATCACCCTCTCGTTCGGCTGAGGGTGAGAGTTGGAGAATAAACACACAATTCCCACATGCAATTGCTCCAATTCCCCATCTTTAAATATCATTCACTGTAAAATAAACACTGACTCACTTACAACTAGGGAGTTAGAAAGGGCGGCACAGTGGCGCAGTGGTTATCACCGCAGCCTCACAGCTCCAGGGACCCGGGTTCGATTCCGGGTACTGCCTGTGTGGAGTTTGCAAGTTCTCCCTGTGTCTGCGTGGGTTTTCTCCGGGTGCTCCGGTTTCCTCCCACAAGCCAAAAGACTTGCAGGTTGATAGGTTAATTGGCCATTATAAATTGTCATTAGTATAGGTAGGTGGTAGGGAAATATAGGGACAGGTGGGGATGTTTGGTGGGAATATGGGATTAGGGTAGGATTAGTATAAATGGGTGGTTGATGTTCGGCACAGACTCGGTGGGCTGAAGGGCCTGTTTCAGTGCTGTATCTCTAATCTAAAAAAAAAGGTCCATCAGTGTCTGTTTGAAAAGAAAAAGCAAGTCATTGTTTTGGTGGAGAAATTTGTCTGCAGCAATTTGATAAACCTCCTGCGTTCAGGGTCTGTGGTGAGGGAGGACGGAGAGTTTACAGTGCACGTCTTGAAAATCATCTCTTCAAATAATATTTTCTGTTTGTCAGAAGCAGGTGTGGATTCCATGGAGTGAGTAGAGTCTGATGCTGCCCTATTCTGTGATAAATTCCTTTATTTGCTCTAATCAGAGGGTGTGAGCCCTTTCATTGTATTGGGATGGGGTCAGTTAAGGGTGTTGGGGAGGAAATTTCACAAACACATTAAACATCTCTAGGCTGTGCTCAAAGTTTAATTTCACTCCATCATGATAGAACAGACTGGAAGTGTGATGCAATCTTCAAATTTGATAATTTATTTTTTTATTTAGTTTAATATTGCTGCTGCCTTTTATGGAAACTTCAACTTTTTTGAGAGTTGATGCGATTTGATTTTGAAAGAAATGTTAAAGTTGAAAACCTGATCCATCTCATCAAAGAAGGCTTCACTGACAGGCACAGTAACCATGCTCCTCTCTTTTCAGAGAGTGACGTTTACAGAAAGTCCTCATGTAGGGTGGAGTTAGAAATGTTTACAACAAATGATATAAGGGCTTCCTTTTAAACTGTGAAATAGGTCCTAATTGTACTGATCTGATCAGCACTGTGTGACAGTGTAAACAGCAGGCTATAGCATATTGCATTATATTTATTAATTTCAGTAATTCCTAGATGAGAATTTGCACAAAAGTATCATGTTCTATTTAATCTCACAGATGGTTGAAATTTTTGAATTACCTGTTTAACAGGCCTCTCCACATGCCTGCTTTTAACTTTCAGTAATAATGGATCGATCACCTGTTATCCAGCTCACCTCATTTCCCCCTCCATTCACCCGGGAAGGTCTGGGTGGGAGGGGGGTATATGGGGACATTCCAAGACGGGTCTCTGAGTACTGCTGATCAGCTGACATTCTCTCGTGTCGTTAGCACGTTTTCAGTCCAAGACACCAGCGAATCGTCATTGCCCAATCTCACTGGAAAAGCAGGTTGGGAACAAGCTGATTGGATTCCATTTGTGCTTGTTGCTCGTTGATCAAATTGAGGGGGGTGGGGCAGATGGTAGCGATTTGGTTAAACGGTTACATCAATCTGATCAGGGTTCCCAATCAGCTTTGGGAATGGAATAGGTGCTCATTTAATGAAGATGGGATTTGTTCTACATTCAGTTATGGGGTCACAGATCCCAAAAACAGGCTAACTTGTTTTACCAGACATTGGTAGCAGATAAACAATTGCCCCATTTCCCAATGGAATATTTTGGGAAGAGGTTTATTGAACTGAGGCGATCAGGTTATTGAAGAATTGGATAGAATTCAGTTTAGTAATGTTCCACACATGCTGTGGCACTCCAGGATCAGAATGGTACCTGGTTTTGGTGTAAGTAGTCAATCTGAATTAAATCCACATTCAGCACTCCTTGTAATCCAGGTGTCAATGTCTTGTGGGGGAATGGGTGCTTGTGCATTTGGGGCATGTGCTGATTGGATTTAACAGCCTCTGACTATTAACAGGGTTGTGTCGAGGGGAAGGGGAAGAGAAGAATGCACATTCCAAAGGGCACTTGTCTCACTGACCATCAGGTCTCCTTTGATCAGGAGACAACACGTACAGTCAGATGTCCCCATCACTCAATCCCCATCAGTCTCTGCACTTTGAAAACACCCTTAGCTCAGCCTAACAAAACCTGAGCACGTTCATTGGGTCTTTAAAGGTGAAATGTATATATTCTTCAATGTCTATTTCTTTATCTTTTATATCTTTGCTGTTTAAAATTTTGCTAAGAGTTTAATAAAACATGAGTAAAATTGCAAGTCCTGTGTTTTCTTGGATTCACTAATTATTTTCCGTAACGTTTTCCATCATTAACCTGCGATGTTTGTGCATCGAGCACTTATTTACAAAAACCGGGAGCCTGCCCACTGCTCCAGTGATGTATCCAGTAAACCGGGAGCCTGCCCACTACTCCAGTGATGTATCCGGTAAACCGGGAGCCTGCCCACTACTCCAGTGATGTATCCGGTAAACCGGGAGCCTGTCCGGTAAACCGGGAGCCTGCCCACTACTCCAGTGATGTATCCGGTAAACCGGAAGTCTGCCCACTGCTCCAGTGATGTGTCCGGTAAACCGGGAGCCTGTCCGGTAAACCGGGAGCCTGCCCACTGCTCCAGTGATGTGTCCGGTAAACCGGAAGTCTGCCCACTGCTCCAGTGATGTGTCCGGTAAACCGGGAGCCTGTCCGGTAAACTGGGAGCCTGCCCACTGCTTCAGTGACGTGTCTGGTAAACTGGGGGCCTGTCTGGTAAACCCGGAGCCTGTCCGGCAAACCAGCAGTCTGCCCCTGCTCCAGTAATGTGTCCGGTAAACTGGGAGTCTGCCCACTGCTCCAGTGATGTGTCCGGTAACCCGGGAGCCGGCTTGGTAAACCGGGAGCCTGCCCACTGCTTCAGTGACGTGTCTGGTAAACTGGGGGCCTGTTTGGTAAACCCGGAGCCTGTCCGGCAAACCAGCAGTCTGCCCCTGCTCCAGTAATGTGTCCGGCAAACTGGGAGCCTGTCCGGCAAACCAGGAGTCTGGCCCTGCTCCAGTGATGTGTTTGGTAAAGCGGGAGCCTATTTGATAAACCAGAAGTCTGCCAACTGCTCCAGTGATGTGTCTGCTAAACCGGGAGCCTGTTTGGTAAACCGAGAGCCTGTTCGGTAAACCGGGAACATGGCCACAGCTCCAGTGTTGTGCCCAGATGCTTCCACCCCTATGGTTTTTGGTAGACCTCGAATTTCACCTCATTAAGATGTCCCACAGTTGTTTCGAATGGTCGTCACTGTTGCTAAAGAGCAAGATCCTACACCAGCCCTGAGACAAATAACCAGTTAATCCAGTTGCACATATTCCATATAACTTTAGTTTTACATTATATCCAAAAGACGGCACCTCTGAAACTGCAGCACTCCCTCAGTGCTGCCCCTCCAATAGTGCAGTGCTCCCTCGGTACTGCCCTTCCAATAGTGCAGTGCTCCCTCGGTACTGCCCCTCCAATAGTGCAGTGCTCCCTCGGTACTGCCCCTCCAATAGTGCAGTGCTCCCTCGGTACTGCCCCTCCAATAGTGCAGTGCTCCCTCGGTACTGCCCCTCCAATAGTGCAATGCTCCCTCAGTACTGCCACTCCAATGGTGCCGTTCTCCCTCGGTACTGTCCCTCCAATAGGGCAGTTCTCCCTCGGTACTGTCCCTCCAATAGTGCAGTGCTCCCTCGGTACTGCCCCTCCAATAGTGCAATGCTCCCTCAGTACTGCCACTCCAATGGTGCCGTTCTCCCTCGGTACTGTCCCTCCAATAGGGCAGTTCTCCCTCGGTACTGTCCCTCCAATAGTGCAGTGCTCCCTCGGTACTGCCCCTCCAATAGTGCAGTGCTCCCTCGATACTGCCCCTCCAATAGTGCAATGCTCCCTCAGTACTGCCCCTCCAATAGTGCAATGCTCCCTCAGTACTGCCACTCCAATGGTGCCGTTCTCCCTCGGTACTGTCCCTCCAATAGGGCAGTTCTCCCTCGGTACTGTCCCTCCAATAGTGCAGTTCTCCCTCGGTACTGCCCCTCCAATAGTGCAATTCTCCCTCGGTACTGCCCCTCCAATAGTGCAGTGCTCCCTCGGTACTGCCCCTCCAATAGTGCAGTGCTCCCTCTGTACTGCCCCTCCAATAGTGCAGTGCTCCCTCGGTACTGCCCCTCCAATAGTGCAATGCTCCTTCGGTACTGCCCCTCCAATAGTGCAATGCTCCCTCAGTACTGACACTCCAATAGTGCAATTCTCCCTCGGTACTGCCCCTCCAATAGTGCTGTGCTCCCTCGGTACTGCCCCTCCAATAGTGCAATTCTCCCTCGGTACTGACACTCCAATAGTGCTGTGCTCCCTCGGTACTGCCCCTCCAATAGTGCAGTGCTCCCTCGGTACTGACACTCCAATAGTGCAATTCTCCCTCGGTACTGCCCCTCGAATAGTGCAGAGCTCCCTCGGTACTGACACTCCAATAGTGCAGAGCTCCCTCGGTACTGACACTCCAATAGTGCAGTGCTCCCTCGGTACTGCCCCTCCAATAGCTCAGTGCTCCCTCGGTACTGCCCCTCCAATAGTGCAGTGCTCCCTCGGTACTGCCCCTCCAATAGTGCAGTGCTCCCTCGGTACTGCCCCTCCAATAGTGCAATGCTCCCTCGGTACTGCCCCTCCAATAGTGCAATGCTCCCTCAGTACTGCCACTCCAATGGTGCCGTTCTCCCTCGGTACTGTCCCTCCAATAGGGCAGTTCTCCCTCGGTAGTGTCCCTCCAATAGTGCAATTCTCCCTCGGTACTGACACTCCAATAGTGCTGTTCTCCCTCGGTACTGACACTCCAATAGTGCAATGCTCCCTCAGTACTGCCCCTCCAATAGTGCAGTGCTCCCTCGGTACTGCCCCTCCAATAGTGCAGTGCTCCCTCAGTACTGCCCCTCCAATAGCTCAGTGCTCCCTCGGTACTGTCCCTCCAATAGGGCAGTTCTCCCTCGGTAGTGTCCCTCCAATAGTGCAATTCTCCCTCGGTACTGCCCCTCCAATAGTGCTGTGCTCCCTCGGTACTGCCCCTCCAATAGTGCTGTGCTCCCTCGGTACTGCCCCTCCAATAGTGCAGTGCTCCCTCGGTACTGCCCCTCCAATAGTGCAATGCTCCCTCAGTACTGCCCCTCCAATAGCTCAGTGCTCCCTCGGTACTGTCCCTCCAATAGGGCAGTTCTCCCTCGGTAGTGCCCCTCCAATAGTGCTGTTCTCCCTCGGTACTGCCACTCCAATAGTGCTGTGCTCCCTCGGTACTGCCCCTCCAATAGTGCAATGCTCCCTCGGTACTGCCCCTCCAACAGTGCAGTGCTCCCTCAGTACTGCCCCTCCAATAGTGCAATTCTCCCTCGGTACTGCCCCTCCAATAGTGCAGTGCTCCCTCGGTACTGCCCCTCCAACAGTGCAGTGCTCCCTCGGTACTGCCCCTCCAATAGTGCAGTGCTCCCTCGGTACTGCCCCTCCAATAGTGCAATTCTCCCTCGGTACTGATACTCCAATAGTGCTGTTCTCCCTCGGTACTGCCACTCCAATAGTGCAATTCTCCCTCGGTACTGCCCCTCCAATAGTGCAATGCTCCCTCGGTACTGCCCCTCCAATAGTGCAATTCTCCCTCGGTACTGACCCTCCAATAGTGCAATTCTCCCTCGGTACTGCCCCTCCAATAGTGCAATTCTCCCTCGGTACTGCCCCTCCAATAGTGCAATTCTCCCTTGGTACTGCCCCTCCAATAGTGCAATGCTCCCTCGGTACTGCCCCTCCAATAGTGCAATTCTCCCTCGGTACTGACCCTCCAATAGTGCAATTCTCCCTCGGTACTGCCCCTCCAATAGTGCAATTCTCCCTCGGTACTGACACTCCAATAGTGCAATTCTCCCTCGGTACTGACACTCCAATAGTGCAGAGCTCCCTCGGTACTGCCCCTCCAATAGTGCAGAGCTCCCTCGGTACTGCCCCTCCAATAGTGCAGATCTCCCTCGGTACTGCCCCTCCAATAGTGCAGATCTCCCTCGGTACTGCCCCTCCAATAGTGCAGTGCTCCCTCGGTACTGCCCCTGCAATAGTGTAGTGCTCCCTCGGTACTGCCCCTCCAATAGTGCAGTGCTCCCTTGGTACTGCACTGTGGGTGTCCATCTGCATTTTGTGCTTCAGTCTCAGGAGAGACTTGAACCCCTGACCAAGTCTGGGAACTGAATATTCACGGATATTCGACATTTAGGAAGGACAGGAAAAAGGAAGAGGTGGTGTTGCACTGATAATGAGGGATGGGATCAGTACTATAGTAAGGGAAGTCTCAGATCAGAAGAACAAAATGTGGAATCTATTTGGGTGGAGCTAAGATACAGGCTATTTTAGATCTAGTATTATGTAATGAGAAAGGGCTAATTAATAATCTTGTTGCAAAAGAAACTTTCGGGACGAGTGACCGTAATATGATATAATTTTACACTATGTTTGAAGGTGAGGTAGTTCAATCTGAAGCCAGGGTGTTAAATTTGAACAAAGGAAATGATGAAGGTATGAGGGGCAAATTGGCTGAGGTGGATTGGGAAAATACATTAAAAGGTATGACAGTGTGTAGACAATGGATAGTCTTGAAAGAAATATTACATAGTTTACAGCAACTAGACATCCCTTCAAAACCCCAAAAGTAAAGGCGGTCAACTTTGGCTAACAAAGGAAGTTATGCATTGTATAAGATTAAATGAAAAGGCCTATAAAATTGCCAGAAATAGTCGTAAACCTGAGGATTGAGAGGATTTTAGATCACAGCAAAGGAGGACCAAGAAACTGATAAAGGGAGAATAGAATATGAATGTAAACTAACAAAAAACATAAAAACAGATTGTAAAAGCTTCTGTAAGTACGTAAAAAGGAAATGTCTGGCTAAAACAAATGTGGGTCCATTACAGGCAGAGTCTGGATTGTGAGACTGTCCTTTGAAGAGAGATTGGGGAAACTGGGCCTGTATTCTCTGGTTTCGAAGAATGAGAGGTGATCTCATTGAAACCTACAAAATACTGACAGGGTAGATTCAGTTAAGATGTTTCCCCTGGTTGCGGAGTCTAGAACCAGGGGACACAATTTCAAAATAAGGGGGAAGCCACTTAAGACAGAGATGAGGAGAAATTTCTTTACCCAGAGGTTTGTGAATCTTTGGAATTCTCTACCCCAGAGGGCTGTGGAAGCTCAGTCATTGAGTATGTTTAAAGCAGAGATTGACAGATTTCTAAATACAAATGACATAAAGAGATATGGAGATAGTGTGGGAAAAAGGCATTGAAATGGATGATCAGCCATGATCGTATTGAATGGCAGAGCAGGCTCGATGGGCTGAATGACTGATTTCTGTTCCTATGTTCCTTCAAGTGAGTGTGCAACCCACTAAGCCACAAGTACACTCCAATGGCTAAATTCCACAATGTGTGATTGTATTGGGGCGATTCTAACCTCGACAAACACTCTTGTCCCCACAAAAATAATTTAAAACTTACTGTCCCAGGATCTCTTCAACTCTATGAATCTGTCCAGACAGTGAGGGTGCTTGTGTCAGCTAGTCTGTCCGAAATCCCGTTTTGCATAATAACAGGGGTGTACTATAGGTAGATGTTCCCCCCCCCACCCCCTCCCCCCCCCCCCCATCCATCAAGCAGTGAGATTGTCATAAAAATCTATCTGGTTTACAAATGTCCCTTTCAGGATGGAAATCTGCCGTCCTTACCCAGTCTTGGCCTAGACGTAATTAACAATAACAACTTGTATTTTTATAGCATCTTTAATGTAATAATATATTCCAAGGTGTCTCACAGAAACATTATAAAACAAAACTGGAGCTGGAAAGGTTTAGGGAGCGAATTCAGAGCTTGGGGCCTTGACAGTCGCTAGTCTATAACTGCTGTCCCAAACTAATATGGTTGATTCTTCACAACTGTGTGAAGTGGCCGAGAAAACCGTTCGGGTATGTCAAACCATTAGCAGTTCATCCACCACCAAGGTAGCTCTGCCAATGAGCCAGCACAAACATGAATGGCCTCCTGTCCCATAGCATTCTGTGATACCATCTTCTCAATGGTGACTGGGGATAGGCAATAAATGCTAGTCTTGCCACTGATCAGAATCTCCAGAACATGAGTAACCCATGAGAACTATCACAGACCTAGTGAGAAATATGGTGTGTGCTTTTTCCATTTTTTTCAATATTTTTGTTCTTTTGGAGTCAAAAATATTGGAGATGGCAGAAAGACTGGCCAATAGGCTCAGTAGGAATCACTACATCCACATACAGTAGTGATTCCTTTGTACAGCTCACAAAGACAAGAATTTCAGACACAGAGACAACTCCCTGAGCTCTCTGACCTTATACATCTGTTCAGTTTAGACCTGCATTTGTACAATGATGGTGTTGACTTCATAGTGAACCCAACGCTTCATCATTCTCCTGTTTCCACTGTGTCAGGGCTCACTATGGTGGGGAACAGTGAAATCCCATTCTTCAAACATTAACCCTTCCAACACCTTGACTTCCTCTAACTGACAGAAGTAACAATATCAGAGATCAGTGATATTAGACACACAAGCTAGATAAGGAGATATTAGGACAGTGGCTAAAAGTTCAGTCAAAGAGGTAGTTTTTAAGGAGTGTCTTAAAGGAGGAAAGTGAGGCAGAGAGGTTTAGGGAGGGAATTTCAGAGCTTAGGGTCCAGGCAACTGAAGGCACAGCCACCAATGGTGGAGCAATTAAAATTGAGGATGGTCAAGAGGTCAGAATTAGAGGAGCACAGAGACCTCGGAGGGTTGTAAAGATGGAGGGGGTTTACAGAGAGAGGGAGGGGTGAGGCTCGAGGGGGGTTGCAGAGAGAGGGAGGGGTGAGGCACGAGGGGGTTACAGAGAGATGGAAGGGTGAGGCGAGAGGGGGGTTACAGCGAGAGGGAGGGATGAGCCTCGAGGGGGGTTACAGAGAGAGGGAGGGGTGAGGCTCGAGGGGGGTTACAGAGAGAGGGAGGGGTGAGGCTCGAGGGGGTTAGAGAGGGGGAGGGATGAGGCGCGAGGGGGGTTAGAGAGAGAGGGAGGGGTGAGGCTCGAGGGGGGTTGCAGAGAGAGGGAGGGGTGAGGCTCGAGGGGGCTAGAGAGAAAGGGAAGGGTGAGGCGAGAGGGGGGTTACAGCGAGAGGGAGGGATGAGCCTCGAGGGGGGTTACAGAGAGAGGGAGGGGTGAGGCTCGAGGGGGGTTACAGAGAGAGGGAGGGGTGAGGCTCGAGGGGGTTAGAGAGGGGGAGGGATGAGGCGCGAGGGGGGTTAGAGAGAGAGGGAGGGGTGAGGCTCGAGGGGGGTTACAGAGAGGGAGGGGTGAGGCTCGAGGGGGTTAGAGAGAAAGGGAAGGGTGAGGCTCGAGGGGGTTAGAGAGAGAGGGAGGGGTGAGGCTCGAGGGGTTGACAGAGAGAGGGAGGGGTGAGGCTCGAGCGGTTGACAGAGAGAGGGAGGGATGAGGCTCAAGGGGGGTTACAGAGAGAGGGAGGGGTGAGGCTCGAGGGTGGTTACAGAGAGAGGGAGGGGTGAGGCTCGAGGGGGGTTACAGAGAGAGGGGGGGTGAGGCTTGAGGGAGTTAACAACAAGGATGAGAATTTTTAAATGGCGCAGTGTCAGATTGGGGGTCAATGTGAGTGAGAGAACACTCAGGGTTATTTTCACCCCCAGTGTCTCAAGAAAATCACAATATTCTGATAACATGGCTTCTTATCGGTTGCAGAAACAATCATATCACACAGTGACCATACCAAGTGGCTGATAGCCCAGTGAAAGGTCATTCATTGGAAGTTGTGAATTGGATTATGAATCAGAAGGGGGGAGGAAGAGGAAGAGGAAGCTCATTAGAAGAGCAGTGTTGGAGGAAGCAGAGTGTCTCAGCCTCAGTCTTAGCACGATTTACATTCACTGTCATTACTGAGGGACTGAATGCAGGATATCTACATTTACAGGAGACACTGTGCAACGTTCCAGTGACCATTAACACAAAGAAAATTGTAGAGGTCGTTGGGGGAATTTTAATCTTCAAGAAAATAGGCCTGTTTGTGTCGGGCGGGAAGTTCAAATGTAAAACCATCTCAAAGCCAGACCCGTCTGCCCTACAACACACTCACTTCCAGTTTGAACAGAGGCTGGAAAGGAGACGATGACTATTCCATGCACGGGAGGAGAGCCACTCATTTAAATATTATAATGAAACTGTGTACATCAGCTTTAATGATAGCTGGTGTTGTTAACCAGGCCTCCGGGATCCTGTCAGCTGAAGGGAGGTGAGGAATTCTGCATAGAATGGGTTAATGATCTTCCCAGCATTGTGTGTGGGCCAAGCAGATTCCGACTGCTTCCCCTGGTCCCCCAAATGAATGTGTTAACCTCCCACACAGATCAGACATCTGCCCTCGCAATCGGACCCATACCCCTCAATCCCATGCCCTCTCCCAATGTCTTCCCCAGTCCCCAATCTTCTTCCTCTTCTCTCAATCTCTATGGATCGCCCATCAATACCCCACCCCCGTCCCCCTGCTCTCTCTGGCCCCCTCCGCCCAACAATACCCTGCACCCCCTGCTCCTCTGGGCCCCCCACTCTCTCTAATCTCTCCCTCTCCCTTCTCCACTCCCTGACTGTGCCTACTGTGCAGACCTACCCATCCAAAAACTTCTCAATTCAATTGGCTGCGGCTGGGGAACACCATTACAAAAATGTTAATCAGGTCCAGTCATTAAACTAGGCAGGACCTGGGTGATATCCCTTCTTCTGGATTTCCCGACTGCTAGACATCCTCCCAGATTCCTCACTGTAAATATCAGGGCTCAAGGATCTGATGATCACTGTGTTCTTTCTGCAAGATTTTGCCCTCATTGTCATTGAGTCCTGGATGGTAGTTAGACTGCAGATTAGAGGCCGTGGACCTTCACACAACAGGGAGTAAATAGTCAGTTGGAGGTCCTTTCCATTCACTGCCCCGTGACCTGCTTCAGAGGGAGAAGGGAGAAACTAAAAGCTTAGGATCCTGAAAAAATATACTTAAAATGGCCATTAATATGGTTTCTAATTAAAACCTTTTTGTACAAGCAAAGGATTTTGAAGAATGAAAGGTGCTAATTGTCTCCTCAATGTCCCCGTGCTGAGGAATCTTTGCTGAAACATTTCACAGGACCACATGTCGACACTTCCAGGGTGACTGCAACACAGACTGGCCAAATAATGCAGCTCTCGGATTCAGCAGGGAACAGACAGCTCTGGATTAAGCAGTACGATCAGAGGGAGTTGTCACTGAGCTCTGTCCAGGTGTGGAATAGGGATAAAGGAAAGCACGCTGGGTTGCTCCAAGTCTATTCAGCTTGAGAAACGGATAAATGTTCCCATCACTTTCTTGGGAATGGTTAACAGGCGGGATGGAATTCCTGTGAAGATGAAAAACTTTATTACAGTGTAACTGGTTTCAGATTCCCTAATTCAGAAATTCATATAAATATCTCTGAAACGGAAATGCATTCGAATCATTGTAATTTATATCTTTACACTCAGAAAAGTTGTACATCAAACACACATTTTCTGTCTCACGCGTGGAATTCTGTATCACTTTTACACAGCGAGTGGTAATGACCTGGAACTCGCTGTCTATGAGGGTGGTGGAAGCAGAGATGGTGAACGATTTCAAAAGGATATTGGATGGACACTTGAGGGAAATAAACTTGCAGAGCTACAGGAATAGAGTTGGCATGGACTCGATGGGCTGAATGGCCTCCTTCTGTGCTGTAATGACTCTATGACACTTAAAAATAACAGTAATTTGACACCGGAGCCAGAGTCTTGACTGATAGACTTGGGAGATTGGGCAGTGTGCTCAGTAACACTGTTCATGAGTCTAGCTTTGAATCCAGCTCAGACAGGCTTGAAAAATTCCCCAGTTCCTCCTACAAAATGAGTTTTGAGTTAGTTGTCCGATCCCTAACAAGTGTGACTCAATCTTATTTGAAGAGAGCACCAAGGCCGATGGCGTGAAGTGAGTTTGTCACACAGGAGCAATAAGGAGTTAATGCACAGTTATCAGAGTGAAGGTCATGCCCCAAGTGGCCTGTTCTATATCTGCCTGCGAAGCATTCTACCCTAAATCCTGGAAACAGCAAATCACCATCAGGCACTGACACCTCGCGTTATCGAATAGAGCAAATCTCACCAGCAGAATATACAATTGGAGCTGAGAGGCAATCAGCAGTGTGAGACAGTAACCCAGAAATGATGGTTGGTGATGCTCAAGGGCCATCCTTGTGACATTTCTCAAGACAAGTCTATCTTTTAGCCAAAATGTTCAACTTTTCACACGAAGTGTGTTAACGCCTGTGTTGGAATAGTGACCACAGCAATGTCACATTAACCCATTCTGCAACCATTAGATCAGGTTTAAGCAGCTGAATCTGATAGTGTGAGGCGTCGGGTGAAGTGAAGGTTTCTGTCCGCACTGCCTGGGAGTTCCTGACAGACAAGTAGCTGGCGTGAGATGCAGATTTCCTGGACATGCAATAATGGGAGTCGGCATTCCCTCGAAACATTCCAGCATTTCATTCAGACAGAGGTCCCTCACAACTAAACCAATAGATTTACCTGTTCCTCTATATTCATCGTACAGGAGCCACTGACAAAATTTCCGGTTACGTTATAAGTGTTGTGGATATTCTGTTGAGTCACGCAGCTCTTTGAAGCTGTAAAATTAAAGGTGATTAACTTTATACCAGGAGCTGGAAGACAACGGAGAGATGAGGTACTTATCAATGAGGAAAACCATTCTCCCCATTGTAATTCATCCGGATTAACCTTACACTCCCCCCACCCAACTGCACCCCCCCACTCCAAACCTCCCCACACTCCCCCCGCCCAACTGCACCCCCCCTCTCCAAACCTCCCCACACTCCCCCCACCCAACTACACCCCCCCTCTCCAAACCTCCCCACACTCCCCCCACCCAACTACACCCCCCCACTCCAAACCTCCCCACAATCCCCCCGCCCAACTACACCCCCCCTCTCTAAACCTCCCCACACTCCCCCCACTCCAAACCTCCCCACACTGCCCCCACCCAACTGCACCCCCCCACTCCAAACCTCCCCACACTCCCCCCACCCAACTACACCCCCCCTCTCCAAACCTCCCCACACTCCCCCCACCCAACTACACCCCCCCACTCCAAACCTCCCCACACTCCCCCCACTCCAAACCTCCCCACACTCCCCCCACCCAACTACACCCACCCACTCCAAACCTCCCCAGAATGCCCCCACCCAACTGCACCCCCCCACTCCAAACCTCCCCACACTCCCCCCATCCAACTACACCCCCCCACTCCAAACCTCCCCACACTCCCCCCCACCCAACTACACCCACCCACTCCAAACCTCCCCAGAATGCCCCCACCCAACTGCACCCCCCCACTCCAAACCTCCCCACACTCCCCCCACCCAACTACACCCCCCCACTCCAAACCCCCCCCCACACTCCCCCCACCCAACTACACCCCCCCACTCCAAACCCCTCCACACTCCCCCCACCCAACTACACCCCCCACTCCAAACCACCCCACACTCCCCCCACCGAACTACAGCCCCCACTCCAAACCTCCCCACACTCCCCCCACCCAACTACACCCCCCACTCCAAACCTCCCCACACTCCCCCCACCCAACTACACCCCCACTCCAAACCTCCCCACACTCCCCCCACCAAACTACTCCCCCTACTCCAACCTCCCCACACTCCCCCCACAAAAGTCCATGCAACACTGCCCCAAATCCCTCCTTCTCCGTCTCAATTTGGTTCTCAATCCCCCCTACTCTGTCCCAACTTGGCTCCAAATCCCCCTACTCCATCCCAACACTGCCGCAAATACGCCCTACACCACCCCCAACACGCCCCCTCAACACACCCCCTATCCAAACCTCCCCACACTAGCCACATTGGTACCAACAAAATAAACAAGGGGGGGGATGAGGTCCTGAAAGCAGATTTTAGGGAGCTAGGAAGGAGATTACGAAGCAGGACGTCAAGAGTAGTAATTTTAGGATTACTCCCAGTACCATGTGCTAGTGAGCATAGGAATAGGAGGATTGATCGATTGAACACGTGACTGGAGAATTGGTATCGGACAGAAGGCATCAGATTTCTGAGACTTTGGGACCAGTTCTGGGGTAGTTGACCTGTACAAGATGGACAGGCTACACCTTAATAGGACTGGGACTAATATCTTTGCAGGGAGATTTGTTTGTGCTGTTGGCGAGAGTTTAAATTAAATTATCAGGGGGGTTGGGAACATAAGAGGGAGCTCAGATTGGAGGGAAGCAAAACGTACAACAGGAAGTAGAAAAGTAGTAAGTGAAATTAGACGAGATGAAGGCAAACATTAAACAGGATCGGAATGAGGAATAATGTTAAAACCAAAGTTAAGGGCACTCTATCTGAATGCACACTGCATTCACAACTAAGTTGATGATTTGAAGGCACAAATTGAGGTGAATGGGTATGATTTAATTGCCATAATGCAGATGTAGTTACAGGATGACCAGGACTGGGAACTGAATATTCAGGGATATTCGTCATTTACGAAGGATAGGCAGAGAGGAAAAGGATTTGAGGTAGCGCTGTTAATAAGAGACTGGATAAGTACATTAGTGAAAGAGGATCTTAGATCGAAGGAGCGAGATGTAGAATCAGTTTAGGTGGAGCTGAGAAACAGGAAGGGGCAGCAAACATTGGTAGGAGTTGTTTATAGGCCACCAAACTGTAGTGGTAGTGTTGGGCACGGTATAAATCAGGAAATTATAGCTGCATGTAGCATGGGCAATACGGTAATAATGGGGACTTCAATTTACATATGGATTGGGTAAACCTAATTAGCACTAATGCTGTGAAGGATGAATTCTTGGAATGTATACGAGATGGGTTTCTGGAGCAGTATGTTGAAGAACCAACTAAGGATCAGGCTATTTTAGATTTAGTATTACGTAATGAGAAAGGGCTAATTAATAACCTTGCTGTAAAGAAGCCATTAGGAAATAGTGACCACAATATGACAGACTTTTACATTGGGCTGAATTTTACAGACCCCCCACCCTTCCCCCCCGACGTCGGGGGTCTGGGCAGGGGGGCCAGTAAATGCCTCTACGTAAGGGCTACCACACACCCTGACGCCAGGAGGGCCTGGCCCAACATTGCCAGCAGCAGCGAGGCCTCATGGCGGCCCCACCCCACTTTGTTGATGTGACAGCCATTAACATATGTAAATACATTTAAATCAATGAATTAATTATGCTTATGCTCCCGCCGCCTGTCTAGGTGCAATCGTTGTGCTGCTGGTCGGCACCCCTGTGCCTTCGGATCCCTGTCCGGGGAGACGAGGCAGAACACTGGTGGGGAGGGAAGAGGAGGTAAGTTTTTCAGTGAGGGGTGAGGGGGGTGGGGTAAAAATCATATCATTGGTGTAGGGGATGGTGGGACGGGGTGAACTTTAAACTTTGTGCAGTCTTGTTGGGGGGGGGGGGGGGTGGGGAAGGTCAGATTTAAAAGCTAAGTGTTTTGGGAGGGAAGGGAAAAGAGTTAATGTAATTGTTATTGGGGCCTGGGAAAGGGGCGTCAGAAATTTAGTTTATAAATTTTGTGGTGGTGGGGGGGGGGTTCTCTTTAAAAATTCAAATTTGCCAACAGGGCTGGCTGCCCTTTAAAAATAGCGCCTGTGCACTGGTAGCTGACGCCATTGCCGGTGACGGACAGCAGGCCCCCTCCACGTGACTGAGGGGAGGGGCCGCCCTGGGTATTGAAATGAGCCGCCACGTGGGAGATCACGGTGGCTCTTCAGCTTGCAGCCCACACCGACAGCGGGGGCGGGCTCTAAAAATCCAGCTCTTTGTGTCTGTCTTCATGGAGGAAGACACAGAAAATCTTCCAGAAGTACAAGGGAACTAAGGGATTTGTAAAAATGAGGAACTGAAAGAAATTAGTATTAGTAAAGAGGTAGTACTTGAAAAGTTAACTGGATTGAAAGTTAATAAATCCCCTGGACCAGATGAGCTACATCCTAGTGGTTATAGAGATGGTGGATGTATTGGTGATTATCTTTCAAATTTCTACAGATTCTGGAAAGGTTCCTGCAGACTGGAAAGTAGCAAATGTAACCCCACTTTTAAGAAAGGAGGGAGAGAAAATGGAGAACTATAGACCTGTTAGTTTGACGTCAGTAGTAGAGAAAATGTTAGAATCTATTATAAAGGATGTGAAAACTGGACACTTAGAAAATAATGATATGATTGGGCAGAGTCAACTTGGATTATGAGAAGGAATCATGTTTGACAAACCTGTTGGAGTTTTTTGAGGATGTTACTTGTAGCATAGATAAAGGAGAACCAGTGGAAGTGGTGTATTTGGATTTTCAGAAGGCTTTTGGTAAGGTCTCACACAGGAGCTTAGTAAACAAAATTAGAGCACATGGGATTGGGGGTAATATACTGGTATGGATTGAGAATTGGTTAACAGACAGAAAAGAGAGAGTAGGAATAAACGGGTCATTCTCAGGATGACAGACTGTTATTAGTGGGGTACTGCAAGGATCAGTGCTTGGGCCACAACTGTTCACAATTTATATAAATGATTTGGATGTGGGGACCAAGTGTAATATTTCCAGATTTGCTGATGACGCAAAACTAGTGGGAATGTCAGTTGTGAGGAGGATGCAAGGAGGCTTGAAGAGGATTTGGACAGGCTAAGTGAATGGGCAAGAACATGGCAGATGGAATATAATGTGAATAAGTGTGAAATGATCCTTTTTGGTAGAAAAAACAGAAAGACAGAGTATTTCTTAAATGGTGAGAGGTTGGGAAGTGTTAATGTCCAAAGAGACCTGGGTGTCCTTGTTCATGGGTCACTAAAAGCCAATATGCAGGTGCAGCAAGCAATTAAGAAGGCAAATGGTATGTTGGCCTTCATTGCAAGGGGATTTGAGTACAGGAGTAAAGATGTCTTGCTGCAATTGTATAAAACCTTGGTGAGACCAGACCTGGGGTATTGTGTACTGTTTTGGACTCCTTATCTAAGGAAGGATATACTTGCCATAGACAGAGTGCACCAAGGTTCGCCAGACTAATTCCTGGGATGGTGGGACTGTCCTATGAGTAGAGATTGAGGAAGCTGGGTCTGTTTTCTTGAGAGTTTCGAAGAATGAGAGGTGATCTCATTGAAACGTACAAAATTCTTACAGGGTGTGACAGGGTAGGATGTTTCCTCTGGCTGGTGAGTCTAGAACAAGGGGACACAGTCTCAGAATAAGGGGCAGGCCATTTAAGACTGAGATGAGGAGGAATTTCTTCACTCAGGGGGTGGTGAATCTGTGGAATTCTCTACCCCAGAGGGCTGTGGAAGCTCAATCATTGAGCATGTTCAAGACAGAAATCAATAGATATCTGGATGCTAATGACATCAAGGGATATGGGGATAGTGGGAAAAATAGCATCGAGGTGGATGATCAGCTATGATCTCTTTGAATGTCAGAGCAGGCTCGATGGGCTGAATGGCCTACTCCTGCTCCTATTTCCTATGATCCTATGATCCTCCCCCCACAGTTCCTGTAACTGTCCAACACCCCCTACTCCACCCCCAACACTGTCCTCGACACACCCTAATCGACCTCAACAACCCCCTCAACACTCCCCCCTACTCCACCACCCAAATGAGGGAGAAAGGAATAGAGGAGATGCTGATAGGGTGAGATGAAAAGGGTGGGAGGAGGCTTGTGTGCAGCAGAAACACCAGCATGGGCTGGTTGGGCCAAATGGCCTGTATTTGTGCTGCAGACTCCACGTACCTGTGTCAGCTCTTTGAAAGAGATTTCCACTGAATCCCACTCCTCCTGCTCTTTCCCCATAGTCTCATTGACCCCCAAACAAACTACATACTATTGCAACAAACTCCATTCACCATCCCGTTCACTGTCTCATTGCTCACAACCTCGGCCTCCGAATTCATAGAAATATAGAAAATTACAGCACGGAAGGCGGCCATTTGACCCATCGTGTGTATGGCAGCAACAAAAAACCATCCAGCCTAATCCCACTGTTTGGCTCTTGGTCTGTGGCCTTGATGGTTATGGCATTTCAAGTGCATATCTGTTGCACTGTCAGAGGAGCAGTACTGAGGGAGTGCTGCACTGTCGGAGGGTCACTACTGAGGGAGTGCTGCACTGTCGGAGGGTCACTACTGAGGGAGTGCTGCACTGTCGGAGGGACAGTACTGAGGGAGTGCTGCACTATCGGAGGTACAGTACTGAGGGAGTGCTGCACTGTCGGAGGGACAGTACTGAGGGAGTGCTGCACTGTCGGAGGGACAGTACTGAGGGAGTGCTGCACTGTCGGAGGGACAGTACTGAGGGAGTGCTGCACTGTCGGAGGGACAGTACTGAGGGAGTGCTGCACTGTCGGAGGGTCAGTACTGAGGGAGTGCTGCACTGTCGGAGGGACAGTACTGAGGGAGTGCTGCACTGTAGGAGGGACAGTACTGAGGGAGTGCTGCACTGTCGGAGGGACAGTACTGAGGGAGTGCTGCACTGTCGGAGGGACAGTACTGAGGGAGTGCTGCACTGTCGGAGGGACAGTACTGAGGGAGTGCTGCACTGTCGGAGGGACAGTACTGAGGGAGTGCTGCACTGTCGGAGGGACAGTACTGAGGGAGTGCTGCACTGTTGGAGGGACAGTACTGAGGGAGTGCTGCACTGTCGGAGGGACAGTACTGAGGGAGTGCTGCACTGTCGGAGGGACAGTACTGAGGGAGTGCAGCACTGTCGGAGGGTCAGTACTGAGGGAGTGCTGCACTGTCGGAGGGTCAGTACTGAGGGAGTGCCGCACTGTCGGAGGGTCAGTACTGAGGGAGTGCTGCACTGTCGGAGCGGCAGTACTGAGGGAGTGCTGCACTGTCAGAGGGTCAGTACTGACGGAGTGCTGCACTGTCGGAGGGTCAGTACTGAGGGAGTGCTGCACTGTCGGAGCGGCAGTACTGAGGGAGTGCTGCACTGTCAGAGGGTCAGTACTGAGGGAGTGCTGCACTGTCGGAGCGGCAGTACTGAGGGAGTGCTGCACTGTCAGAGGGTCAGTACTGACGGAGTGCTGCACTGTCGGAGCAGCTGTCTTTCAGATGAGATGTTAAACCAAGGCCCTGTCTGCCCTCCCAGGTGGATGTACAAGATCCCATGGGCACGATTGAAAGCAGGGGCGTTCTCTCCGGTGTCCAGGCCAGTGTTTATCCCTCAACCAACATCACTAAAACCAATTATCTGGTCACTTGCAGGACTCTGGAGAAACAGCGGGGGAGTGGGACTAATTGCTCTTTCAAACAGCCAGCACAGGAACGATGGGTCAAATGGCCTCCTTCTGTGCTGTATGATTATCTGAACTCACGCTTTTTGTGGGATCTTGCTGTGTGCAGTTTGGCTACTGCGATTTTCTTCATTACAATGCTGACTAGACTTTAAATATACTTCAGTTGTTATAAAAGGCTTTCAGGTGTCAGGAATTGGCAAAAACTTACAATGTGCAGAGAGGCAAAGGAGAGTGTGTGCATCTTAATGAAGCATCTCTTAGGCATATGGGGAGAGGTCACTTACCTTCAGTTGTGCCATTCCGACCCTGCGACCTTCGACTTGTGCAAAACAAGAGCTCTGTCTGGAAATCTCCACCACATTTCTCACAGCTCTTTATCTTCTCCTCCAATGTCTGCTCACTGTTAACAACAACAACTTGCATTTATATTACGCCTTTAACATAGTAAAACATTTCAAGATACTTCACAGTTGTGTTATCAAATAAAATTTAACACCGAGCCACATAAGGAAGTATGAGGTCAGATGACCAAAAGCTTGGTCAACGAAGTAGCTTTTAAGAAGCGTCTTAAAGGAGGAGAGAGTGAGAGGCGGAGAGGTTTAGGGAAGGAAAACCACAGGTCAAGGTCCCGGCAGCTGAAGACATGGTCGCCAATGGTGGAGCAATTAAAATCGGGGATGCTTGAGAGGAAGAGCGCAGATATCCCGGAGGGTTGTGGGACTGGAGGAGATTACAGAGATAGGGAGGGTTGTGGGACTGGAGGAGGTTACAGAGATAGGGAAGGGTGAGAGAGAGAGAGTAGGACAAATGAGAACTTCAAAAGAGCGGCAGCAGCGGGAAGCCGAGAGAGAGAGACAGCGGGACCAGAGAGCAGTGTGAAAGAGCAGTGGCAGAAAGGGGAGAGAGAGAGAGAATGAGAGAGAGAGAAAGCGCACGCGGGACCAGGGAGCAGTGTAAAAGAGTGGCGGTGGGAAGGGGAGAGAGAGAGAGAGAGAGAGAGAGAGCAGGACCAACGAGCAGTGTTAAAGAACTATCCAGTCCAGTCCAGTCCAGTCCGGTCAGGTTCGGGCCAGTACGGTCCAGTCCGGTCCACCAGAGCAGAACAACCTCATTCTGAGCAGAGAAAAAAAAATCAAAATTTGACACCACAGGAAAACAGGTAGTTGATTGGTTGGTTAGTTTTTTAACGATTATCTTTCAAAACTCGGGTAATTTTACTAATTGTAAGGTTTTATTTACTAATAGTAGTAATGCTTAATAAAAAGCAAAATACTGCAGATGCTGGAAATCTGAAATAAAAACAAGAAATGCTGGAAATACTCAGCAGGTCTGGCAGCATCTGTGGAGAGAGAAGCAGAGTTAACGTTTCGGGTCAGTGACCCTTCATCAGAACTGGCAGATATAAGAAATATAAAAGATTTTAAGCAAATAAAGCGGGGGTGGGGCAAGAATAACAAGAGAGAAGGTGTTGATAGGACAGGGTCACCGAGAATAACTGACCAGAAGGTCATAGAACAAAGGTAAATGATATGTTAATGGTGTGCTGAAAGACAATGCATTAATACAGAGAGAGTGTTAATTGATAGAAAAATGAACAGCGTGGCCCCCAGCACAAACATGAAAAAAACAGTGGACAGGCACAGTAGAAACAAACTAAACAAACTAAAATAAAATAAACACATAAGAAAAAAGAAAAAAATAACTAAATATTGAAATAAAAAGGAGGGCCCATCATGCTCTGAAATGATTGAACTCAATGTTCAGTCCGGCAGGCTGTAGTGTGCCTAATTGGTAAATGAGATGCTGTTCCTCGAGCTTGCGTTGATGTTCACTGGAACACTGCAGCAATCCCAGGACAGAGATGTGAGCATGAGAGCAGGGGGGGGTGTGTTGAAATGGCAAGCAACCGGAAGCTCAGGGTCCTGCTTGCGGACTGAGCGGAGGTGTTCCTCAAAGCGGTCACCCAGTCTGCGTATGGTCTCCCCAATGTAGAGGAGACCACACTGTGAGCAGCGAATACAGTATACTACATTGAAAGAAGTACAAGTAAATCGCTGCTTCACCTGAAAGGAGTGTTTGGGGCCTGGGATAGTGAGGAGAGAGGAGGTAAATGGGCAGGTATTACACCTCCTGCGATTGCAGGGGAAGGTGCTGGGGGAAGGGGACGAGGTGGTGGGGGTAATGGAGGAGTGGACGAGGGTGTCACGGAGGGAACGATCCCTTCGGAATGCTGACAGGGGAAGGGAGGGGAAGATACGTTTGGCGGTGGCATCACACTGGATGTGACGGAAATGGCGGAGGATGATCCTTTGGATATGGAGGCTGATGGGGCGGAAAGTGAGGACAAGGGGAACCCTGTCACGGTTCTGGGAGGGAGGGGAAGGGGTGAGGGTAGAGGTGCAGGAAATCGGCCAGACACGGACACCGTATGCCTTTGCTCCATGACCTCCTGGTCAGTTATTCTCTGTGACCCTTTGTCCTATCAACGCCTTCTCTTTTGTTATCTCTTTCCCCACCCCCGCTTTACTTGCTTAAAACCTATTACAATTCTAGCCTCTGCCAGTTCTGATGAAGGGTCACTGATCAGAAACGTTAACTCTGCTTCACTCTCCACAGATGCTGCCGGACCTGCTGAGTATTTCCAGCATTTCTTGTTTTGATTTTAGTAAAGCTTAATAGATTGGCTGGTGAATATTTCCTACGAATTAATTAAGTAACTAATTAATTAGTTATTTAAAACACAATCAGGATGACAGGGCAGGTGATGTGTTGCAGCTACAGTATGTGGGAGCTGGTGGACGGCAGTGTGACCCACGGCAAACACGTCTGCAGTAAGTGTCTGCAGCTCGAGGAGCTTCGGCTCAGAGTCAGTGAGCTGGAGTCCGAGCTTCAGACACTGCAATACATCAGGGAGGGGGAAAGTTACCTGGACATTTTGTACCAGGAGGCAGTCACACCCCTTAGGATAGGGTCTTCTGATTTGGTCAGTGATCAGGAACAGGAGGGTGTGACTGTGACTGAGGCAGGTAAGGGGATCAAGAAGGTAGAAGTGGAGGAGCCTCAGCCTTTGCAATTGTCCAACAGATCTGAGGTTCTTTCAGCTTGTATGGATGAGAGTGACCATGGCACCATGGTACAGAAACCCATTCAAGTGGTAGGAGTAAATACGAATGTCGTGGTAGTAGGGGACAGTATGGTCAGGGGGATAGACTCAGTTCTCTGCGGGTAACAGCAAGAGTCCAGACGCTGTGTTGCCTGCCTGGTGCCAGGGCTCGGGACATCTGCTCAGGGCTGCAGAGGAACTTACAGTGGGAGGGGGAGGATCCAGTTGTCGTGGTCCACATGGGTAGCAATGTCATAGATAGGACTTGGAAAGAGGTTCTGCATAGGGAATATGAGCAGCTAGGGGCTAAATTAAAAAGCAGAACCTCAAAGGTAATAATCTCTGGGTTATTACCTGAGCCATGAGCAAATTGGTGTAGGGTAAATAAGATTAGATAGTTAAATGCATGTCTCAAAGATTAGTGTGGGAGAAATGGGTTTTGATTCATGGGGCATTGACACCAGTACTGGGGAAAGTGGGAACTGTACTTCTGGGACGGTCTACACCTGAACCATGCTGGGACCAGTGTTCTGGCGAGTCATATACTGGGGCAGTAGAGAGAGCTTTAAACTAAATAGTGGAGGTGAGGGATCAAGTGAGGTGTTACGAGATTTCTTCTGTTTCTTTTGTAAAATATGTTTTAAAGAATTTATAGTTAAATTATGGACATTGATTTGGGGGCTCTTGTAGGGATGAAACCCCAATGCCGATGACATTCAATTGTAAGTGGGGTAATAATAATTGTATATGAAAAAATAAAAGAACCAGGTTTCTTATGTAATAGAATAAAGTCTACACCACCGGAATGTCTTTAACAGTTGCTGCAACTTCTCTGGGGAGGGAGGATAGATCCCCTGAGGGACTTGTGGAACTTAACGAAAGTTATGCTACTAGCTTTGGCAACAAAATTGGTGATAGAGTTAAAACCAGAAGCTAAGGAAGTAGATATAATTGAAGTAATAGCACAACATTTGAAATTGGAAGAAGAAAGCAAACCAGAGGTAGTGCAGTTGAATTAGCTAAAATTCAGTTACAGATGAAGCAACTGCAGCTTCAACAGGAAAAAGAAAAAACAACAGAAACTGAAAAACTTCAACTTGAACAGGAAAAAGAATTGAAAAACTTGAGTCTGAAAAAGAATTGACAATGAAAAAGAGGAAAGGGAAAAAGAGGGAGCATTTCAGAGGGAAAAAGGGAAGGGAACTCGAAGGTAAAAAGCTGGAATTAAAACAGTGTGGTCTTGACTCCAGTGAAGATTCTGGTGAGGAAAGATCTGAATCCAGCCCAGGATCCCGCGAAAAGCTGTTTAAATTTATACAAGCTCTCCCTAAGTTTGAGGAAAGAGACGTAGAGGCATTTTTCATTTCTTTTGAAAAGATAGCCAAACAGATGAAGTAGCCAAAGGAAAGCTGGACACTGCTTATGCAAAGCAGGTTGATAGGGCGAGCTCATGAGGTTTATGCCATGCTTTCTGAGGAGGCTTCTGCAGATTATGAGATGGCAAAAAAGGCTATTCTCACTGAGTATCAGTCAGTCCCTGAAGTTGACTGTCAGAAATTTCGGAACCTCCGGAGATTGTCTGGGCAGACTTATATAGCATTTGAGAAGATAAAGCAAATTAATTTTGATCATTGGATACGGGCACTAAAGATCAAAGCCATATATGAGAACCTTAGGGAATTAATTCTCCTGGAAGAATTTAAAAATTCACTCCCTCCATTGGTAAGAACTCATGTAGAGAACCAGAAGGTTTCAATGGCCACAGAGGCAGTGGAAATCGCTGAAAACTTTGAGCTTGTGAATAAGCCCAAACCCTTTGTCCGTCACCCCCACAAACCCGAGAAGGAGAGAAGATGGGAGGGTGAAAAAAAGGCAAGTAGCCGGGGACAAGAAGGGACAGCTGGGAATGCCTCAGGATCACCTCCTCAGTCCAGAAAGGAAGATGCTGAGGGTAAAAGTGAGGTCCACAAGCCTAAGTGTTATCATTGTCACAAGGTGAGACATCTTCACTCAGAATGCTGGAAGTTGCGGGGTAAACCCATGGGACTTATTGTGGTACACAAGGCCAATGCAATGAAAGGGACCCTGACCGAGAGTACAACAGATCAGGATGTAGCTCTGACTACAGCTGTAAGGCCAAATACAAAACCAATGTGAGTGCAGGGATTGTGAACAAGATACCTGAGAATTATAGGGAATTCTTGTCGTAAGGAAAAGTAACTCCTTATCCCTCAAGTGAGGCAGGTAAACGTATAGTTATACTTAGTGATACAGGAGCCACCCGAACTCTTTTGCTGGGAAAAGGCATAACATTTCCACCAGAGAGTGCACTGAATGCTAAAGTTTTAGTGAATGATATCGGCGGGGAGTATATACCCATACCTTGGTATTGGGTGCATCTAGAGTGTGAACTAATGATTGGAACGGGAACGGCAGGAGGTGTCCGTAGTTTGCCAGTAGACGGAGTAGACCTATTCCTGGGGAGTGATTTGGCCGGAGCAAAAGTAGTAGCTTCTCCTGTAGTCACAGAAAATCCAACTGAAGTCAAAGAGACAGAACAGTTACAGGAAAAAGTTCCGGGAATTTTTCCTTCATGTGTAGTAACCTGAGCAATTGCTAAACAGGTTCTGTTGCCGGAGGTAAAATTGGCACCACAGATAGATAGCCGAATATCTGAAACCTTCTTTGGGAATTTGGATAATCCAAAGGAAATATTTAATAAGTCTTCTCTGATCCCAGCTCAGCAAGCCAGTCCAGAGTTAAATAAAGTGTGACAATCGGCTCTGACAGAAGCTGAGACAAAGGGAATTCGAGAAGGCTATTATATTAAAGATGGGATTCTGATGAGGAAGTGGAGACCTCCTCACAGACCTGCGAACTGAAGAATGGACGGTAGTTCACCAGATAGTGGTACCGTCAAAGTATTGCCAGGCGCTATTAAGGATAGCCCATGAAATTCCTATACCGGGACATGTGGGGATCCAGAAGACAAAATCACGTATAAGTCGCCGTTTTTACTGGCCGGGTCTTTCCAAGGCCATGGTGCAGTTTTGTAAAACGTGCCATACATGCCAGATTATGGGAAAACCGCAACCTGCCATAAAACCGGCACCTCTAATTCCCGTACCAGTTATTGGGGAACCATTTAGTAGGGTATTGGTAGATTGTGTAGGATCATTACTGAAAATAAAAGAGCAACACCAATATATTCTCACTTTCATGGATATGGCTACTCGATTCCCAGAAGCCATTCCCTTGAGAACAATTTCTGCTAAGGTAGTGGTAGAAATATTTTCACTAGATATGGATTACTGATTGAAATTCAGTTGGATCAAGGTTCCAATTTTATGTCTAAAATATTTCAGGAAGTCATGCGTAATTTGAGTATAACACAGTTAAAGTCTTCAGCATACCATCCACAGACACAAGGAGCTTTAGAACGGTACCATCAGACCCTCAACACAATGATCAGAGAATACTGTCATGAATATCCCCATGATTGGGATAAAGGGCTAGAACTTCTTTTGTTTGCCACAAAGATTCACCTAATGAGTCTACAGGTTTTATTTATTTTGAATTAGTTTATGGACATGAGATAAGAGGTCCTCTAAAACTAATTAAAGAAAGGTTTTTAGAACAGAGAGACCAATCTTCTGTGTTAGATTATGTATCCGTGTTCTGGGAACAGCTCCCGAGAGCCTGGAAAGTGGCTCTGGAACACCTGAAAGCTTCCCAAACAACCATGAAGAAATGGGCAGACAAGCATGTCAAGACCCGAACATTTCAACCAGGGGATGTGGTGTTAGTATTACTGTCTTTACAGAGTGAACCGCTGAAAGCACGGTTCAGTGGTCCATATAAAGTGGCCCAGAGAATTGGTAAATTATTTGATTGACACCCCAGATCACCGGAAAAAGAATCGGCTGTGTCATATCAATATGTTAAAACAATATCATCACCAGGAGGAGGATAGGCAAGCATAGGTATGTCAGGTAGTAGGGACAGTGAAGGATGAAAGGGATAGTGAGGATGAGGCAGAAGGAGGCCTAGACAATTCTCAAATTGAACCTCCTACTATCCAGTTTGCTCATATTGAATTGTTAGGGAGATTGGACAACATGCTTTCATATTTAAATGCTGAATAACGAGAAGACCTAACAAGGCTACTCACAGCATTTAAAAGAGTATGTAGGGATAAGCCAGGATGTACAACCTTAGCCACACATGATGTGGATGTAGTGGAATACGTTCAGAGAAACAGGCCCAGGTAAAAGCAGAAATCCGATACATGCTGGAAAATCATCTAATTGAACCCAGTCAAAGCAGCTGGAGTTCACTAATAGTATTAGTGCCTAAACCTGATGGTTCAACTAGACTTTGCATAGACTACAGAAAGGTTAATGCAGTAACAAAGGCAGAGTCCTACCCAATTCCTCACTTGGAAGACTGTATTGACAGAATGGGCAGTGCCATGTTTCTTACCAAAATAGATTTGTTAAAGGGATACTGGCAGGTTCCACTAACACCCCGAGTATTAAATATTGGCTTTTATCACACCGGACGATCTTTTCCTGTACCAAGTGATGCCATTCAGGTTAAAAAATGCCCCAGTAACCTTTCAGAGACTGACGAATCAAGTGGTAGCCAGTGTTCCTAACTGTGTAGTTTACCTTGATGATGTGCTGGTACACAGTGACACTTGGAAGGACCACTTGCAACAACTAGAAACTCTGTTTAAAAAATTACAATCAGCTGATTTAGTAATAAACCTTGCCAAAAATGAATTTACAAAAGCAAGAGTGACCTACCTCCGGCACATAGCAGGACAAGGACAAGTGTTGCCAAGAAGAGCAAAAGTGCAAGCATTGGTGGTATTCCCTGACCCTAACTCCAAGCGAGAAATCATGAGGGTTTTGGGAATGTGTGGTTTCTACCGAAAATTTGTACCAAATTTCAGCACTGTAGCTACTCCACTGACAGATTTGCTACAGAAAAAGAAAACTGGGCGGCACAGTGGCGCAGTGGTTAGCACTGCAGCCTCACAGCTCCAGGGACCCGGGTTCGATTCTGGGTACTGCCTGTGCGGAGTTTGCAAGTTCTCCCTGTGTCTGCGTGGGTTTTCTCCGGGTGCTCTGGTTTCCTCCCACATGCCAAAGACTTGCAGGTTGATAGGTTAATTGGCCATTATAAATTGCCCCTAGCATAGGTAGGTGGTAGGGAAATATAGGGATCGGTGGGGATGTGATAGGAATACGGGATAAGTGTAGGATTAGTATAAATGGGTTGTTCATGGTCGGCACAGACTCGGTGGGCCGAAGGGCCTGTTTAAGTGCTGTATCTCTAAACTAAACTAAACTAAAACCAAGGTAGTGTGATCAGGTGAGTGCCAAGCATCTTTTGAAAAACTGAAAGCCATTTTGATTAATGAACCAGTATTAGTTGCTCCAAATTTCACAAAGCCCTTCAAGGTAGCAATTGATGCTCGTGACCTGGGGGTCGGTGCAGTCCTGTTGTAAGATGATGAATCGGACATAGAACAGCTAGTGGGATACTTTTACAAAACAACTAAATCAACACCAGAAAAGATATTCCACAATGGAAAAAGAAACCTTAGGTCTATTATTGGCTCTTAGGCATTTTGAAGACAATGTTTGCCACGACTACAGAGAGACACTGGTATATACTGATCATAACCCCCTAACCTTTCTGGAAAAATTTAAAACCCAGAATGCCAAAATATTCTGATGGAGTTTACTATTACAGCCCTATCACTTAAAGATTGTCCAAACTGTGGGAAAAAATATTATTGCAGAAGCTTTATCACAAATTTGACTTTGTTTCAATTCTATGAGTGTAAAGATGGTACGAAGCAAAATTGTATTAACTACAGGTAAAGAGTAAATGGGGGATGAGTGTGAAAATATGTGTTTTTAAATGTTTTCAACTTCTGTTTCTTATACATTTTAAAGAAACGCATTCAAAAATGGCATTTCATTTCGCCAAGGGTGGAAGTGTTACGAGATTTCTTGTGTTTCTTTTGTAAAATATGTTTTCCAGAACCTATAGTTGAATTATGGACATTGATTCATCTTGAGATTGCTGAACTTTGTGGGGTTTTTTAAATAGGAAGGTCAACAGAAGATTTGGGACTGAGTGAAATGTAACCAGACTGGAAGGCACCTGTGTCCAAAAAACCCAGCAGGGGTTGTGCTTTTGACTTGGGAAAAATGTTTGCAAAGCAGTGAGGGGCATGGACAGGGTGGATAGGGAGCAGCTGTTCCCCTTAGTTGAAGGGTCAGTTACGAGGAGTCACAAGTTTAAGGTGAGGGGCAGGAGGTTTAAGGGGGATTTGAGGAAGAACATTTTTACCCAGAGGGTGGTGACGGTCTGGAATGCCCTGCCTGGGAGGGTGGTAGAGGCGGGTTGCCTCACATCCTTTAAAAAGTACCTGGATGAGCACTTGGCACGTCATATCATTCAAGGCTATGGGCCAAGTAATGGCAAATCGAATTAGGTAGACAGGTCAGGTGTTTTAATGCATCAGTGCAGACTTGATGGGCCGAAGGGCCTCTTCTGCACTGTATTATTCTGTGATTCCGTGACAAGGCAAGATTTATGGTTGTCATGCGACTTACTTCTGAACAGTTTTGGTTTCATTTTGAACTGTTACATAAAGTCAGTTGCTGCGTGCCTGCCAGGAGAAGACAGCTAATATCTTTCTGTCTTGAAAATAAATCCTGCATCAAGTGTGTTTACTATTTCCTCCTGTATTTGAATAAACCTTTACTGCTACATTGCTGCTATAAGGCCTAAGAAAATCTTTCTTGCTGCTCCCTGCTATAAAGCCTGACTGGAGCTTTCTGTACTGCATTTCTTGAAAGCCTACCCAGACTGATCACCAACATCGCCTGAAAGGAACTGTTCTGGGAAGATCCTAGTGACAGCCACCTATTCGCATTTGGGACAACTAACCAACAAAGGACATCTTTCCAAACCTTCTTTCAGCTGAAGTGGATTTCTTTTTATTTCCTCTATTTCTTTGCAAACAAAAACCCTTTTATTTTTCCCAGTTAACTGGTTATGTATGAGTGTGTGTGAGGCCTAGGATAAACAAGGGGCTTTAGCATTTCAATTTATGTTTTATTCATTATTAGTTAAAACTTGGTTTATAATAAACTGATAATTTTATTGTTCATTAAAGAAACCTGGTTGGTGTGCTTTATTCTGGGGAAAAGTAGATTGACTGATTGATTGTTTCGGTAGGAGGGAAAATTTAAATATATGTTGTGACCTGTGGAGAAGTGGGACTGAATTAATAGTGCACTCCTCCTGCCTTGGTCGTAACAGAGGGAAGATGTGAAAATTTCGAGAGAGAGGAGAAGGCAAGAGAGCAAGTTAGCAAAAAGGGTGTGACCGGAAGGGATGGTGCGTTGTGATGGAAACTACACCTGCCAGATGGAAACATATACATTTTGTCATATGCAACATTATTTTGAACTGTTAGTGAACATTGATCCAACTTGTTTAAAAAGAACACAGGACTGAGTGGCTGAAAACATGGTTGCACATTTGCATTCTGAGAGACAGTTGCCCAGAGAGACAATGGAAGTACTCCTTGATCCAATTAGCCAGATGAGTTTTGTTAATAATAATGATCAAAAGATACTGAGAGTCATTGACTGTGTAACAGCTAGCTTTCCACCCCACCCCCCGCCACCACTGAGTGTGTCCGGTAAGCTTGGAGGAATGCACAAACCTCGCAGGCGAGGCTGTTTCAAACAAGGAGCTAGTCACATGACTAACCTGCTGGCCAAACTGGGTTTTTTTGAATTGTGTCTGATACAGAAAGGCAGACTGCTTTTGGAAGACAAAAAGAGAAGCAAAGCCTCTCTCTCTCTCACTCTCTCACACGCAAAGTTCCAGGGACCCACACAAGTAACTTAAGCCTCAAGAAAGAAGACTCCTGCAGGCCTTCTGGTACCAGCAAAACAAGTTTAAAAGTGTGCACTGGGCCCCAACTAGAACTGCAAGACAACTTCAATCAAAGACTTTACATCCAACCCAAAACCAGTAACTGAACTCCATCCATTACTTCAAATCTTCCCCCTTTAATTCTTTCTCCTCCTCTGTCTCTATTTGCATGTGTGTTTATCGCATATGCATGCTAGCCTGGTCAAATTGCATATTTTTAGTAGTTTTAACTGAGTTAGAGTGTTAAGGTTAATAAACTTACACCTTCCTTGTTTAAATCGGAGAAAACTTGCCTGGTTGATTTCTTTTCAATTACAATTAGAGAGCAGTGTGCAAGGATTCGCTGAGGGGAAGCTAAAAACACTGTGTTTAAAAGTTAAACCCTGTTACAGCCAAACCAGGAAAAGGCTGAGAGGGGAACCCCACACCCTTTCTTCACCTGGTCGTAACAGTGTACAAACTCAAGCGTGAACCAGCAGATAAGACTAGAGGTTGTGAACTAACATAGTGGGGGGAGGGTTTGGAAGAGGTGAGATTTAGAAATCCAAAGAGAAAGGTCAAGGCGTTGGAACAGTATAGCATTGTGGGTAAATACAAGCAGAATGGGACAGGAAAAGGCAGAGAGTTTAACAGAAACTCTACACCCGCAAATAAGGTCATTGAAGGGAATAGGGGCAAAAAAATTAAATTAAAGGTTCTTTATCTGAATGCGCGAAGCATCTGCAATAAGATAAATGAACGAGTGGCACAAATAAAGGTAAATGATTTAGATTTAATTGCCATCACAGAGACATGGTTACATAGTGATCAAGGTTGGGAAATAAATATTCCAGGGTACACAATACTTTGGAAAGACAGACAGAATAGCAAAGGAGGAGGGGTAGCACTAATGATAAAGGATGACATAAGGACATTAGTGAGAAAGGATCCGGCCTCAGAAGATCAAGAAGTAGAATCAGTTTGGGTGGAAATAAGGAACAGCAAGAATCAGAAAACACTGTGGGAGTGGTTTATAGAACCCCTAACAGTAGTTATACTGTTGGACAGAGCATTAAACAAGAAATTATTGGAGCTTGTAACAAAGGCATTGTAATAATTGTGGGGAACTTTAATCTTCATGTAGACTGGGACAATAAAATTGGCAGCAGTTTCTGGAGCAATACATTGCTGCATATGGACATGGACTGCTTCAGTATCTGAGGAGTCACGAATGATGCTGAACATTGTGCAATCATCAGCGAACATCCCCACTTCAGACCTTATGATGGAGGGAAGATCATTGATGAAAGGATAAAGCTATCTTCTTGGATCTAGTATTGTGCAATGAAGCAGGGTTAATTAGTAATGTCATTGTAAAAAATCCACTGGGAAACAGTGATCAAAATACGATTGAATTCCATGTTAAGTTTAAAAATGACATGCTCCAATCACAAACAAGAATCTTAAACTTAAACAAAGCCAATTACGTAGGCATGAGGGGAGAACTGGCTAAGGTAAATTGGGTAAATAGACTAAAAGATATGGCGGTAAATGAACAGTGGGAAACCTTTAAACATACAATTCAAAATGTTTAACAAAAATACATTCCATTGAAAAACAAAAACTCAGCCAGAAGAACCATTCTGTGACTCACTCAGGAAGTTAAGGATAGTATTAAATGAAAATAAAAGGCTTACAATATTGCAAAAGAGAGTATCAAGTCTGCGGATTGGGAGTGTCTCAGAAACCAGCAAAGGGCCACCAAAAAATTGACAAAAAAGGTAAAAATAGTAAACCAGCCAGTAACATAAAAACAGATTGTAAGAGCTTTTATAGGTCTATCAAAAGGAAGAGAGTAGCTAAAGTAAACATTGGTTCTTTGGAAACAGAGACAGCAGAAATTATCATGAGGAATGAGGAAATGGTAGAGGCATTGAACAAATATTTTGTGTCTGTCTTCACAGTAGAAGACACAAGTTCCATACCAGAAATAGACAGTAACCTATGGGCTAAAAAGAGTGAGTAAATCAAGGAAATTGATATCAGCCGAGAAAAAGTATTGAAGAAACTTAAGGGACTAAAATCTGACAAATCTCCAGGACCTGATGGCCTACATCTTAGGGTTCTGAAAGAGATAGATGAAGGCACTGAATACTGCAAAGGCTATGGGCCTTGACAACATTCTGGCAATAGTACTGAAGACATGTGCTCCAGAACTTGTTGCGTCCCTAGCCAAGCTGTTCCAGTACAGCTACAACACTGGCATCTACCCTGCAATGTGGAAAATTGCCCAGATATGTCCTGTACACAAAAAGCAGGACAAGTCCAACCCGGCCAATTACCGCCCCATCAGTCTACTCTTGATCATCAGTAAAGTGATGGAAGGTGTCATCAACAGTGCCATCAAGCAGCACTTGCTCAGTAATAACCTGCTCAGTGATGCTCAGTTTGGGTTCCGCCAGGGCCACTCAGCTCCTGACCTCATTACAGCCTTGGTCCAAACATGGACAAAAGAGCTGAACCCAGAGGTGAGGACAGAGTGACTGCCCTTGAAATCACGGCAGCATTTGATCGAGTATGGCATCGAGGAGCCCTAGCAAAACTGGAGTCAATGGGAATTAGGGGGAAAAGTCTCTGCTGGTTGGAGTCATACCTAGCGTAAAGGAAGATGGCTGTGGTTGTTGGAGGTCAATCATCTCAGCTGCAGGAGTTCCTCAGGGTAGTGTCCTAGGCCCAACCATCTTCAGCTGCTTCATCAATGACCCTCCCTCAATCATAAGGTCAAAAGCGAGGATGTTTGATGATTGCACAATGTTCAGCACCATTTGCGACTCCTCAGAAACTGAAGCAGCCCATGTCCCTATGCAGCAAGACCTGGACAATATCCAGGCTTGAGCTGATAAGTGGCAAGTAACATTCGCGCCACACAACAGCCAGACAATGACCATCTCCAACAAGAGAGAATCTAATATCTTCCCTTGATGTTCAATGACATTTCTTTCTTTTGGGCCTCCTTATCTCGAGAGACAATGGATACGCGCCTGGAGGTGGTCAGTGGTTTGTGAAGCAGCGCCTGGAGTGGCTATAAAGGCCAATTCTGGAGTGACAGGCTCTTCCACAGGTGCTGCAGAGAAATTTGTTTGTCGGGGCTGTTGCACAGTTGGCTCTCCCCTTGCGCCTCTGTCTTTTTTCCTGCCAACTGCTAAGTCTCTTCGACTCGCCACAATTTAGCCCTGTCTTTATGGCTGCCCGCCAGCTCTGGCGAATGCTGGCAACTGACTCCCACGACTTGTGATCAATGTCACAGGACTTCATGTCGCGTTTGCAGACGTCTTTATAGCGGAGACATGGACGGCCGGTGGGTCTGATACCAGTGGCGAGCTCGCTGTACAATGTGTCTTTGGGGATCCTGCCATCTTCCATGCGGCTCACATGGCCAAGCCATCTCAAGTGCCGCTGACTCAGTAGTGTGTATAAGCTGGGGGTGTTGGCCGCTTCAAGGACTTCTGTGTTGGAGATATAGTCCTGCCACCTGATGCCAAGTATTCTCCGAAGGCAGCGAAGATGGAATGAATTGAGACGTCGCTCTTGGCTGGCATACGTTGTCCAGGCCTTGCTGCCGTAGAGCAAGGTACTGAGGACACAGGCCTGATACACTCGGACATTTGTGTTCCGTGTCAGTGCGCCATTTTCCCACACTCTCTTGGCCAGTCTGGACATAGCAGTGGAAGCCTTTGCCATGCGCTTGTTGATTTCTGCATCTAGAGACAGGTTACTGGTGATAGTTGAGCCTAGGTAGGTGAACTCTTGAACCACTTCCAGAGCGTGGTCGCCAATATTGATGGATGGAGCATTTCTGACGTCCTGTCCCATGATGTTCGTTTTCTTGAGGCTGATGGTTAGGCCAAATTCATTGCAGGCAGACGCAAACCTGTCGATGAGACTCTGCAGGCACTCTTCAGTGTGAGATGTTAAAGCAGCATAGTCAGCAAAGAGGAGTTCCCTGATGAGGACTTGCTGTACTTTGGACTTCGCTCTTAGACGGGCAAGGTTGAACAACCTGCCACCTGATCTTGTGTGGAGGAAAATTCCTTCTTCAGAGGATTTGAACGCATGTGAAAGCAGCAGGGAGAAGAAAATCCCAAAAAGTGTGGGTGCGAGAACACAGCCCTGTTTCACACCACTCAGGATAGGAAAGGGCTCTGATGAGGAGCCACCATGTTGAATTGTGCCTTTCATATTGTCTTTGCTCGAGTCGCTCTGAACAGGCTCCAGAAGCTGGCCGAGCGCGTCTACCCTGAGGCTCAGTGTGGCTTTCGTGCAGAGAGATCGACCATTGACATGCTGTTCTCCCTTCGTCAGATACAGGAGAAAAGCCGTGAACAACAGATGCCCCTCTACATTGCTTTCATTGATCTCACCAAAGCCTTTGACCTCGTCAGCAGACGTGGTCTCTTCAGACTACTAGAAAAGATCGGATGTCCACCAAAGCTACTATGTATCATCAATGACATTACCATTGCTGAATCCCCCACTATCAACATCCTGGGGGTCACCATTGACCAGAAACTGAACTGGAGTAGCCACATAAATGCTGTGGCTACAAGAGCAGGTCAGAGGCTGGGAATTCTGCAATGAGTAACTCACCTCCTGACTCCCCAAAGCCTGTCCACCATCTACAAGGCACAAGTCAGAAGTGTGATGGAATGCTCTCCACTGCCTGGATGGGTGCAACACCAACAGCACTCAAGAAGCTCGACACCATCCAGAACAAAACAGTCTGCTTGATCAGCACCCCATCCACCACCTTCAACATTCATTCCCTCCACCACTGACACACAGTGGCAGCAGTGTGTACCATCTACAAGATGCACTGCAACAACAGGGCGGCACAGTGGCGCAGTGGTTAGCACCGCAGCCTCACAGCTCCAGCGACCTGGGTTCAATTCTGGGTACTGCCTGTGTGGAGTTTGCACGTTCTCCCTGTGTCTGCGTGGGTTTCCTCCGGGTGCTCCGGTTTCCTCCCACATGCCAAAGACTTGCAGGTTGATAGGTTAATTGGCCATTATAAATTGTCCCTAGTATAGGCAGGTGGTAGGGAAATATAGGGACAGGTGGGGATGTGGTAGGAATATGGAATTAGTGTAGGGTTAGTGTAAGTGGGTGGTTGATGGTCGGCACAGACTCGGTGAGCCGAAGGGCCTGTTTCAGTTCTGTATCTCTAAACTAAACTCACCAATCCTCCTTCGACAGCACCTTCCAAACCTGTGAACTCTACCACCAAGAAGGACAAGGGCAGCAGATGCATGGGACCACCACCACTTGCCAATTCCCCTCCAAGTCACCATCCTGACTTGGAACTATATCACCGTTGCTTCACTGTTGCTGCATCAAAATCCTAGAACTCTCTCCCTAACAGCACTGTTGGTTTATTTGTATTTATACAAGGACTGCAGCAGTTCAAGAAGGCAGCTCACCACCACCTTCCCAAGGGCAATTAGAGATGGGCAATAAATGCTGGCCTAGCCAGCGATGCCCACATCCTCCAAATGAATAGTAAAAAAGAGATATAGTAGATGCACTAACTATGATTTTCCAAAATTCCTTAGATTCGGGAATAGTCCCATCAGATTGGAAGTTGGCAAGTGTTACACCGCTTTTCAAGAAAGGAGGGAAAGACAAAACAGGGAACTACAGGCCAGTTGGTCTAACATCTGTCGTTGGGAAAATGCTGGAATCTATTATGAAGGAAGTCTTAACAATGCACTTAGAAAAGCACAGTATGATTAGAGCAAGTTAGCATGGTTTTACTAAAGGGAAATCCTGTTTGACAAACTTATTAGAGTTTTTTGAGGATGTAACTTGTGGGGTAGATAAAGGGGAACCAGTAGATGTAGTATACCTGGATTTCCAAAAGGCATTCGATAAGATGCCACACAAAAGGTTAATTGGCAAGATAACGGCTCATGGAGTTGGGGGTAATATCTGAACATGGATACATGATTCGTTAACAGACAGGAAGTGGGCATAAATGGGGCATTTTCAAGTTGACAGGCAGTGAATAGTGGAGTGCCACAAGGATCAGTGCTGGGGCCTCAGCAATTTACACTATATTAATGACTTGGATGAAGAGACAGAAAGTAATGTATCTAAGTTTGCTGATGATACAACGGTAGTTGGAAAGGTTAGCTGTGGGGCTCCGTAGACAGCACCTTCCAAACCCACGACCTCTACCACCTAGAATGACAAGGGCAGCAGATGCATGGGAACATCACCACCTGCATTGAGAAGTAAATGTGTGGTTCAAAGATTGGTGTGGGAGAAATGAAATCCGATTCATGGGACACTGGCACCAGTACTGGGGAAGGAGAGAGCCGTTCCGTTGGGACGGGCTCCATTTGAACCATGCTGGGAACAGTGTCCTGGTGAATCGTATAACTAGGGTTGTAGATAGGACTTTAAACTAATTAGTGGAGGGGGGGGTTAATTTTTTTTAAATTCATTCATGGGATGTGGGCGTCACTGGCCAGGCCAGCATTTATTGCCCATCCCTAATTGCCCTTGAGAAGGTGGTGGTGAGCTGCCTTCTTGAACCGCTGCAGTCCATGTGGGGTAGGTACACCCACAGTGCTGTTAGGAAGGGAGTTCCAGGATTTTGACCCAGTGACAGTGAAGGAACGGCGATATAGTTCCAAGTCAGGATGGTGTGTGACTTGGAGGGGAACTTGCAGGTGGTGATGTTCCCATGTATTTGCTGCCCTCGTCCTTCTAGTTGGTAGAGGTCACGGGTTTGGAAGGTGCTGTCTAAGGAGCCTTGTTGCATTGCTGCAGTGCATCTTGTAGATGGTACACACTGCTGCCACTGTGAGTCGGTGGTGGAGGGAGTGAATGTTTGTAGATGGGGTGCCAATCAAGCGGGTTGCTTTGTCCTGGATGGTGTCGAGCTTCTTGAGTGTTGTTGGAACTGCACCTATCCAGGCGAGTGGAGAGTATTCCATCACACTCCTGACTTGTGCCTTGTAGATGTTGGACAGGCTTTGGGGAGTCAGGAAGTGAGTTACTCGCCTCAGGACTCCGAGCCTCTGACCTGCTCTAGTAGCCACAGTATTTATATGGCAACTCCAGTTCAGCTTCTGGTCAATGATAGCCCCTAGGATGTTGATAGTGGGGGATTCAGCGATGGTAATGCCGTTGAATGTCAAGGGGAGATGGTTAGATACTCTCTTGTTGGAGATAGTCATTGCCTGGCATTTGTGTGGCGCGAATGTTACTTGCCACTTATCAGCCCAAGCCTGGATATTGTCCAGGTCTTGCTGCATTTCTACACGGACTGCTTCAGTATCTGAGGAGTCACGAATGGTGCTGAACATTGTGCAATCATCCGTGAACATCCCCACTTCTGACCTTATGATTGAAGGAAGGTCATTGATGAAGCAGCTGAAGATGGTTGGGCCTAGGACACTACCCTGAGGAACTCCTGCAGTGATGTCCTGGAGCTCAGATGATTGACCTCTAACAACCACAACCATCTTCCTTTGCGCTAGGTATGACTCCAACCAGCGGAGGGTTTTCCCCCTGATTCCCATTGACCTCAGTTTTGCTAGGGCTCCTCGATGCCATACTCAGTCAAATGCTGCCTTGATGTCAAGTGCAGTCACTCTCACCTCACCTCTTGAGTTCAGCTCTGTTGTCCATGTTTGAACCAAGGCTGTAATGAGGTCAGGAGCTGAGTGGCCCTGGCGGAACCCAAACTGAGCATCACTGAGAAGGTTATTGCTAAGCAAGTGCCGCTTGATGGCACTGTTGGTGACACCTTCCATCACTTTACTGATGATTGAGAGTAGGCTAATGGGGCGGTAGTTGGCCGTGTTGGACTTGTCCTGCTTTTTGTGTACAGGACATACCTGGGCAATTTTCCACATTGCAGGGGAAAAGCCAGTGTTGTAACTGTACTGGAACAGCTTGGCTAGGGGTGCGGCAAGTTCTGGAGCACAGGCCTTCAGTACTATTGCCGGAATGTTGTCAGGGCCCATAGCCTTTGCAGTATCCAGAGCCTTCAGTCGTTTCTTGATATCACGCGGAGTGAATCAAATTGGCTGAAGTCTGGCATCTGTGATGCTGGGGACTTCAGGAGGAGGCCGAGATGGATCATCAACTCAGCACTTCTGGCTGAAGATTGTTGCAAATGCTTCAACCTTATCTTTCGCACTGATGTGCTGGGCTCCCCCATCATTGAGGATGGGGATATTTGTGGAGTCACCTCCTCCAGTTAGTTGTTTAATTGTCCACCACCATTCACGGCTGGATGTGGCAGGACTGCAGAGCTTAGATCTGATCCATTGGTTATGGGATCGCTTGGCTCTGTCTATCGCATGCTGCTTATGCAGTTTGGCACGCAGAAAGTCCTGTGTTGTAGCTTCACCAGGTTGACACCTCATTTTGAGGTATGCCTGGTGCTGCTCCTGCCCAGTTTTCCATTGCTAGATCTGTTCGAAATCTATCCCATTTAGCACGGTGTTAGTGCCACACAACACTTCTACTTCAACGCCAGGAGCATCCGGAATAAGGTGGGTGAGCTTGCAGCATGGGTTAGTACCTGGGATCTCGATGTAGTGGCCATTTCGGAGACATGGGTCGAGCAGGGGCAGGAATGGATGTTGCAGATTCCGGGATTTAGATGTTTCAGTAAAAACAGAGAAAATGGTAAAAGAGGGGGGGGTGTGGCATTGTTAATCAAGGAGAGTATTACAGCGACAGAAAGGACGTTTGAGGACTCGTCTACTGAGGTAGTATGGGCCGAGGTTAGAAACAGGAGAGGTGAGGTTACCCTGTTGGGAGTCTTTTATAGACCTCCAAATAGTTCCAGAGATGTAGAGGAAAGGATAGCGAAGATGATTCTCGACAGGGGCGAGAGTAACAGGGTAGTTGTTATGGGGGACTTTAACTTTCCAAATATCGACTGGAAATACTATAGTTCGAGTACTTTAGATGGGTCAGTTTTTGTCCAGTGTGTGCAGGAGGGTTTTCTGACACAGTATGTAGACAGGCCAACCAGGGGCGATGCCACATTGGATTTGGTACTGGGAAATGAACCCGGCCAGGTGTTAGATTTAGATGTAGGTGAGCACTTTGGTGATAGTGATCACAATTCGGTTAGGTTTACCTTAGCGATGGGCAGGGACAGGTATATACCGCAGGGCAAGAATTATAGCTGGGGGAAAGGAAATTATGATGCGATTAGGCAAGATTTAGGATGCGTAGGATGGGGAAGGAAACTGCAGGGGATGGGAACAATCGAAATGTGGAGCTTATTCAAGGAGCAGCTACTGTGTGTCCTTGATAAGTATGTACCTGTGAGGCAGGGAGGAAGTTGTCGAGCGAGGGAGCGTGGTTTACTAAAGAAGTTGAAGCGCTTGTCAAGAGGAAGAAGGCGGCTTATGTTAGGATGAGACGTGAAGGCTCAGTTAGGGCGCTTGAGAGCTACAAGCTAGCCAGGAAGGATCTAAAGGGAGAGCTAAGAAGAGCAAGGAGAGGACACGAGAAGTCATTGGTGGATAGGATCAGGGAAAACCCTAAGGCTTTCTATAGGTATATCAGGAATAAAAGAATGACTAGAGTTAGATTAGGGCCAATCAAGGATAGTAGTGGGAAGTTGTGTGTGGAATCAGAGGAGATAGGGGAAGTGTTAAATGAATATTTTGCGTCAGTATTTACAGTAGAGAAAGAAAATGTTGTTGAGAATACTGAGATTCAGGCTACTAGGCTAGATGGGATTGAGGTTCACAAGGAGAAGGTGTTAGCAATTTTGGAAAGTGTGAAAATAGATAAGTCCCCTGGGCCAGATGGGATTTATCCTAGGATTCTCTGGGAAGCTAGGGAGGAGATTGCAGAGCCTTTGTCCTTGATCTTTATGTCGTCATTGTCGACAGGAATAGTGCCGGAAGACTGGAGGATAGCAAATGTTGTCCCCTTGTTCAAGAAGGGGAGTAGAGACAGCCCTGGTAATTATAGACCTGTGCGCCTTACTTTGGTTGTGGGTAAAATGTTGGAAAAGGTTATAAGAGACAGGATTTATAATCATCTTGAAAAGAATAAGTTCATTAGAGATAGTCAGCACGGTTTTGTGACGGGTAGGTCGTGCCTCACAAACCTTATTGAGTTTTTCGAGAAGGTGACCAAACAGGTGGATGAGGGTAAAGCAGTGGATGTGGTGTATATGGATTTCAGTAAGGTGTTTGATAAGGTTCCCCACGGGAGGCTATTGCAGAAAATACGGAAGTATGGGGTTGAAGGTGATTTCGAGCTTTGGATCAGAAATTGGCTAGCTGAAAGAAGACAGAAGGTGGTGGTTGATGGCAAATGTTCATCCTGGAGTTTAGTTACTAGTGGTGTACCGCAAGGATCTGTTTTGGGGCCACTGCTGTTTGCCATTTTTATAAATGACCTGGAAGAGGGTGTGGAAGGGTGGGTTAGTAAATTTGCAGATGACACTAAGGTCGGTGGAGTTGTGGATAGTGCCGAAGGATGTTGTAGGGTACAGAGGGACATAGATAGGCTGCAGAGCTGGGCTGAGAGATGGCAAATGGAGTTTAATGTGGAAAAGTGTGAGGTGATTCACTTTGGAAGGAGTAACAGGAATGCAGAGTACTGGGCTAATGGGAAGATTCTTGGTAATGTAGATGAACAGAGAGATCTTGGTGTCCAGGTGCATAAATCCCTGAAGGTTGCTACCCAGGTTAATAGGGCTGTTAAGAAGGCATATGGTGTGTTCGCTTTTATTAGTAGGGGGATCGAGTTTCGGAGCCACGAGGTCATGCTGCAGCTGTACAAAACTCTGGTGAGACCGCACCTGGAGTATTGCGTGCAGTTCTGGTCACCGCATTATAGGAAGGATGTGGAAGCTATGGAAAGGGTGCAGAGGAGATTTACTAGGATGTTGCCTGGTATGGAGGGAAGGTCTTACGAGGAAAGGCTGAGGGACTTGAGGTTGTTTTCGTTGGAGAGAAGGAGGAGGAGAGGTGACTTAATAGAGACATATAAGATAATCAGAGGGTTAGATAGGGTGGATAGTGAGAGTCTTTTTCCTCGGATGGTGATGGCAAACACGAGGGGACATAGCTTCAAGTTGAGGGGTGATAGATATAGGACAGATGTGAGAGGTAGTTTCTTTACTCAGAGAGTAGTAAGGGCGTGAAACGCCCTGCCTGCAGCAGTAGTAGATTCGCCAACTTTAAGGGCATTTAAGTGGTCATTGGATAGACATATGGATGAAAATGGAATAGTGTAGGTCAGATGGTTTCACAGGTCGGCGCAACATCGAGGGCCGAAGGGCCTGTACTGCGCTGTAATGTTCTAATTCTAATTCTAACACGATGGACGGTATCCTCAATGTGAAGGTGGGACTTTGTCTCCACGATGACTGTGCGGTGGTCACTCCGACCAATACTGTCATGGACAGATGCATCTGCGGCAGGCAGATTGGTGAGGACGAGGTCAATTATGTTTTTCCCTCGTGTTGGTTCCCTCACCACCTGCCGCAGACCCAGTCTAGCATCTATGTCCTTTAGGACTCGGCCAGCTCGGTCAGTAGTGGTGCTACCGAGCCACTCTTGGTGATGGATATTGAAGTCCCCCACCCAGAGTACATTCTGTGCCCTTGCCACCCTCAGTGCTTCCTCCAAGTGGTGTTCAACATGGTGGAGTACTGACTCATCAGCTGAGGGAGGGCGGTAGGTGGTAATCAGTAGGAGGTTACCTTGCCCATGTTTGACCTGATGCCATGAGACTTCATGGGGTCCGGAGTCAATGTTGAGGACTCCCAGGGCAACTCCCTCGATACTGTAGACCACTGTGCCACCACCTCTGGTGGGTCTGTCCTGCCGGTGAGACAGGACATACCCGGGGATGGTGATGGCAGTGTCTGGGACATTGTCTGTAAGGTATGATTCTGTGAGTATGACTATGTCAGGCTGTTGCTTGACTAGTCTGTGGGACAGCTCTCCTAACTTTGGCACAAGCCCCCAGATGTTAGTAAGGAGGACTTTGCAGGGTCGACAGGGCTGGGTTTGCCGTTGTCATTTCCGGTGCCTAGGTCGATGCCGGGTGGTCCGTCCGGTTTCATTCCTTTTTATTGACTTCATAGTGGTTTGATACAACTGAGTGGCTTACTAGGCCATTTCAGAGGGCATGTAAGAGTTAACCACATTGCTGTGGGTCTGGAGTCACATGTGGGCCAGACCAGGTAAGGACAGCAGATTTCCTTCCCTAAAGGACATTAGTGAACCAGATGGGTTTTTACCACAATCGACAATGGTTGCATGGCCATCATTAGACTAGCTTTTAATTCCAGATTTATTAATTAAATTCAAATTCCACCTTCTGCTGTGGTGGGATTCGAACCCATGTCCCCAGAGAAATACCCTGGGTCTTTGGGTTACTAGTCCAGTGATAATACCATTACGCCACTGCCCACTTGAAGGCAAGTTTAAAAAATCAAAAAGAAACGAGAGAGCGGAGGTAGTGAAGAGGCGAATGGTAGTCAAAGTATGACAGGAAGGAGCAGAAAATATCAGCAGAAGAGTGCAGCAAAAATTAGAAGCAGAATGAGTAATAATGGTAAAAAGTCAAAGCTTAAGGCTCTTTATCTGAATGCACGCAGCATTTGTAACAAGATAGATGAGTTGACGGCACAAATAGAAATAAATGAATATGACTTGATAGCTATTACAGAGACATGGTTGCAGGG
The DNA here is from genome assembly GCF_036365525.1 of Heterodontus francisci. NCBI lineage: Eukaryota > Metazoa > Chordata > Chondrichthyes > Heterodontiformes > Heterodontidae > Heterodontus > Heterodontus francisci. The sequence continues at coordinate 108,557,809 of NC_090384.1, read as the reverse complement.
TGACCAAGACTGGGAATTCATTATTCAAGGGTATTCGACATTCCGGAAAAATAGGCAGAAAGGTAAAGGAGGTGAAGTAGCTTTGTTACCAGACTGATTCCTGGGATGGGGGACTGATGTATGAGGAGAGATTGAGTTGGTTAGGATTATATTCGCTGGAGTTCAGAAGAGTGAGGGGGAATCTCATAGAAACCTATAAAATTCTAACAGGACTTGACAGGGTAGATGCAGGAAGGATGGTCCCGATGGTGGGGGAGTCCAGAACCAGGGGTCACAGTTTAAGGATATGGGGTAAACCTTTCAGGTCTGAGATGAGGAGAAATTTCTTCACCCAGAGAGTGGTGAGCCTGTGGAATTTGCTACCACAGAAAGCAGTTGAGGCCAAAACATTGTATGTTTTCAAGACGGAGTTAGATATAGCTCTTGGGGCGAAAGGGATCAAAGGATATGGGGGGAAAGCGGGAACAGGCTACTAAGTTGGATGATCAGCCATGATCATAATGAATGGCGGAGCAGGCTTGAAGGGCCAAATGGCCTTCTCCTGCTCCTATTTTCTATGTTTCTATGTTAATAAAGGAAGGTATCAGTGCGGTGGTGAGAAGTGATATCGGTGCAATAGATCGTGATGTGGAATCAGTTTGGGTGGAAATAAGGAATAGCAAAGGGAAGAAGTCACGGGTGGGAGTGGTCTATCGGCCCCCGAAGAGTTGCCTCACTGTAGAACAAACTATAAATCAGGAAATAACGGAGGCGTGTAAGAAGGGCGCTACAATTGGCAAGAAATATAAAAACAAACAGCAAGAGCTTCTACGGGTATATAAAGAGAGAGTAGCTAAAGTGAGCGTGGGACCCTTGAAGGATGCGACTGGAGAATTGATAACTGGGAACAGGGAAATGGCAGATAATTTAAACCAATATTTTGCATCAGTCTTCACGGTGAAGGATACTATAAACATCCCACAGATATCAGGTAAACAAGGAGCTAATGGGAGGAAAGATCTTGTAACAGTCTCTATCACAAGGGACAAAGTATTTGACAAACTAATGGGACTAAAGGCAGACAAGTCGCCAGGACCTGATGGCCTACATCCAAGGGTTTTAAAGGAAGTGGCTGCAGAGATAGTGGAGGCATTGGTTGAAATATTCCAGAATTCACTGGAATCCAGGAGGGTACCAGCAGATTGGAAAACCGCTAATGTGACGCCCCTGTTCAGGAAGGGAGGGACACAAAAAGCAGGAAACTATAGGCCAGTCAGCCCAACATTGGTCATTGGGTAAATGCTAGAGTCCATTATTAAAGAAGAATTAGGACATTTAGAAAAGCTTAACGCAATCAAACAGAGTCAACATGGTTTTGTGAAAGAGAAATCATGTTTGACAATTTTGCTAGAGTTCTTTGAGGATATAACAAGCAGATTTGATAAAGGGGAACCGGTAGATGTTGTGTATTTGGATTTCCAGAAAGCATTTGATAAGATGCCACATAAAAGATTATTGCACAAGATAGGAGCTCATGGTATTGGGGGTAATGTATTAGCATGGATTGAGGATTGGTTAACTTACAGAAGAGAGAGTGGGGATTAATGGGTCTTTTTCAGGTTGGAAAGACGTAACTAGTGGAGTGTCACAAGGATCAGTCCTAGGGCCTCAATTATTTACTATCTATATTAATGACTTGGAGAAGGGGCAGAGTGTAATATATCCAAATTTGCTGATGATACAATAATAGGTGGGAGGGCATGTTGTGATGAGGACACAGAATCTGCAAAGGGATATAGATAGGTTGAGAGAGTGGGCAAAAACTTGGCAGATGGAGTTTAATGTAGGAAAGTGTGAGGTCATTCACTTTGGTAGGAAGAATCAAAAGGCAGACTATTTAAATGGAGAGAGACTTCAAAAAAGTGCAGCACAGAGGGATCTGGGTGTTCTTGTACATGAAACACAAAAAATTAGCATGCAGATGCAGCAAGTAATTAAGAAGGCAAATGGAATTTTGGTCTTTATTGCTAGGGGTTGGAGTTTAAAAATAGGGAAGTCTTGTTACAACTGTACAGGGTGTTGGTGAGGTCACACCTGGAGTACTGCATACAGTTTTGGTCCCCGTATTTAAGAAAGGATATACTAGCATTGGAGGCAGTTCAAAAGAGATTCACGAGACTGATTCCTGGGATGAAGGGGTTGTCTCATCAAGAACGGCTAAACAGGTTAGGCCTTTATTCATTAGAGTTTAGAAGAATGAGGGGTGATCTTATTGAAACCTACAAGATTCTGAGGGGGCTTGACAGGGTAGATGTTGAGAAGATGTTTCCACTAGTGGGGGAATCTCGAACTAGAGGACACAGTTACAGAATAAGGGGACACTCGTTTAAAACAGAGATGCAAAGGAATTTCTTCTCTCAGAGGGTAGTTAATGTCTGGAATTCTCCACCCCAGAGAGTTGTGGAGGCTACATCACTGAAAGTAGTTAAAGAGGAGGTAGATAGATTTTTGAAATATCGGGGAGTTGAGGGCGATGAGGAGCTGGCGCGAAAGAGGAGTTGAAGTCTGGGGCAGATCAGCCATGATTGTATTGAATGGTGGAGCAGGCTTGAGGGGCAGAATGGCCTACTCCTGCTCCTATTTCTTATGGTCTTATGTAAGTCACACACCATCCTGACTTGGAACTATATCGCCGTTCCTTCACTGTCGCTGGGTCAAAATCCTGGAACTCCCTTCCTAACAGCACTGTGGGTGTCCCTACCCCACATGGACTGCAGCAGTTCAAGAAGGCAGCTCACCACCACCTTCTCAAGGACAATTAGGGATGGGCAATAAATGCTGGACTGGCCAGTGACACCCACATCCTATGCAGTAATGTTAAAAAATGATAAGGGACTGCCCACATTCCTTGAATTAATGTTAAAAGTGATAAGGCCACTGTACCTATGTTGCAACCTGCACAACAAGTTTAGTCTGTTCACCAATAATAAATAAAACACCAAATGTTGAAAACACTCAGCAGGTCGAGCAACAACTCAGGAGAGAACAGGCTGGTTAACCCTTTGAACCCTTCACCGGACCTGGGAAAATAAAGATAAGCAGCATTCAAATAGGAGCAGAAGAAAGGAAGGGTAGGGGAAAGTGAAGTGAAAGAAAGAGAAACAGCGAGCAACAGAAAGAGAGAGAGAGAGAAAGGAGAGAGAAATGGAGACAGGGAACAACAGCGAGAGAGGGAGAGAGAAAGAGACAGAGACAGAAAGAAGGAGGGAGAGAGAGATAGAGAAAAAAGGGAGAGCAACAGAGAGAGGGAGAGAAAGAGAAATAGAGACACAGAGAAACAGAGAGGGGGAGAGACAGAGAGGGAGAGAAAGAAAGAGAAAGAAACAGAGAGGGAGGGAATGAGAGAAAGAAAGAGACAGTAAGAGTGACATATAAAGAGCGAGAGAGACAGAGATGGAGACAGACAGACAGAGTAAGACAGGGATGCAGAGAGAGAGGGGGAGGGAATGAGAGAGACAGAGCGAGAGAGAGAGAGATAGAGAGAAGCAGTGAGAGAGTTAAACTAAACTAAAGCAGTGACAGACAGAAAAATATAGAGATAGAGGGAGAAATAGAGGCCGGGAGAGATGGAGGGAGAAAGGGAAAGAGAGACCAAAGAGTGAGACAGAGAGATCGGGAAAGAGATAGAAAAACAGAGATAGACAGAGAGATGGAGGGTAAATATGGGTAAGATGCAGAGTTTAAAATCAAAACAAGAGATGGTACTGGAGCAGAGGGGGAACTGGGGAGGGAGTTGGGTCCAAAACAAGTACAGGATAAGCAGAGCAGGATTTAGGGACCTCCAGTGCACTGGCATTTCCACCATCAACGCGTTCAACAGGAAGTCCTACACTAACCACCCTCACCGCCCCCCAGCTAGTACTAACACACCCAATCCTGAATCACCAGAAACCTTGGAGGCTATAGATATCAAAGTCAGTATTTTTTTTATTATTCATGGGATGTGGGCGTCACTGGCCAGGCCAGCATTTATTGCCCATCCCTAATTACCCTTGAGAAGGTGGTGGTGAGCTGCCTTCTTGAACCGCTGCAGTCCATGTGGGGTAGGTACACCCACAGTGCTGTTAGGAAGGGAGTTCCAGGATTTTGACCCAGCGACAGTGAAGAAACGGCGATATAGTTCCAAGTCAGGATGGTGTGTGACTTGGAGGGGAACTTACAGGTGGTGGTGTTCCCATGCATCTGCTGCGCTTGTCCTGCGAGGTGGTAGAGGTCGCGGGTTTGGAACGTGCTGTTTCAGGTGGTGGATGGGGTCTTGGAGATGGTACACTTTGCTGTAGGAATGGAAAACTCTTTTTAAATGAATTCATGGCAAAAGGTTTGGCCATATTTCCCACCACGGCCTGCAATGAGCCCAGCATTTGTGTGGCATGAACGTTACTTGCCACTTATTAGTCCAAGCCGGAATCTTATTCAGGTCATACAGTCAGAGTCATTTACAGTACAGAAGGAGGCCATTAGGCCATTATGTGCATACTAGCCCTTCACGGAGCTATCAAGTCAAGGCCTTTATAATTGTAATGCCACTGTTGAGCTGTGAAAATGTTGGCTAATTCGGCACTTAATCTCAAACGGTGCAGTGACAGTTTAAGGATTATAGGAGAAAGGCAAAGTTGGGTGCCGTCCTTACATATATGAGAGCTGATCCAGTGCTTGCAGATCATGTTACCAAGATGCATCCAAATGAAAGGTAGTAGGGGGCAGAGGACTGAGCTTTTAGACAAGCCAGAGATGATGCAGAAATGGAGTCTTGCTGCATTTCTACACGGACTGCTTCAGTATCTGAGGAGTCACGAATGGTGCTGAACATTGTGCAATCATCAGCGAACATCCCCACTTCTGACCTTATGATGGAGGCAAGGTCATTGATGAAGCAGCTGAAGATGGTTGGGCCCAGGACACTACCCTGAGGAACTCCTGCAGTGATCTCCTGGAGCTCAGATGATTGACCTCCAACAACCACAACCATCTTCCTTTGCGCTAAGTATGACTCCAACCAGCGGAGAATATCCCCCCCCGATTTCCATTGACTCCAGGTTTGCTGGGGCTCCTTGATGCCATACTCGATCAAATGTTGCCTTGATGTCAAGGGCAGTCACTCTCACCTCACCTCTGGAATTCAGCTGTTTTGTCCATGTTGGACCAAGGCTGTCATGAGGTCAGGAGCTGAGTGGCCCTTGCGGAACCCAAACTGAGCATCACTGAGCAGGTTATTGTTAAGTGCCACTTGATAGGATTGTTGACGACATCTTCCATCACTTTACTGATGATTGAGAGTCGACTAATGGGGTGGTAATTGACCTGATTGGAATTGTCCTGCTTTTTGCGGACAAGACATGGTTAGAATTCTTCCATCTACAAAAGGTGACAGACATGCAGCAAACAATCCATCTAGGTGGGGTGTCTTCTCTTGGTGCATCTCTGCTGATGGCTGTGAAGGCCAATCTTTGAGGCAGGTTCTGCCAACAGTGTTGCACGTGAAGCTGCCAAGTGATGCTGTGAGTTGTTGTTTTTGATGTTGGTGCCTGTTGCCAAGCTGCTGTAGCAACTGGTCATCGCGGTAGTACACACCAGTCCACAGGATGTGTCGCCATTTCCCTCTTTCACCAGCTAGTGACTCCCAGGTGCGATAGTCGACATTTAGGGCCTTCATGTCACGCTTGCAAGCATCCTTGAAGCGAAGATTTGGGGGCCCCACTGGTCGTCTGTCCCCAGCTACCTCACCACACAGAAGATCCTTGGGTATGTGACCATCTTCCATCCTGCGGACGTGTCTGATCCACCGAAGCCCCCTCTGTTTGATTAGTGCCAGCACACTTGGGAGCTCTGCCTTTGAGAGGACTGCTGCATTTACCTTGCCAGGGTATACCCACAATGCACTGCAGACAGCGCAGATGGAAATTATTGAGCTTCTTTTCCTGGTAGCTGTAAGTCGCCCATGTTTCACAGCCATACAGCAAGGTGCAGAGAACACAGGCCTTGTAAACCATCAGCTTGGTCCTAAGGATCAGCTTAGTGTTATTCCATGCACATGTCGCGAGTGAGCCAAAGGTGGTAGCTGCTTTCGCTGTGTGTGGATCGAGCTCTGCATCAATGGACAGATTTTCTGTCACCGTGGATCCAAGGTAGCAGAATTTGCTAACCACTTCCCGTGGGGTGTTATTTAGTGTGATCATAGGCAGAGATGTGACACCTTGTCCCATGACCACAGTTTTTTTGACACTTACAGTCAAGGAGAACAAGTTACAGGCATAGGAGAGACTGTCCATGAGTCGAGACATACCTGGGCAATTTCCTACATTGTCAGGTAGATGCCAGTGTTGTAGCTGTACTGGAACAGCTTGCTAGTGGTGTGACTGGTTCTGGAGCATTAGTCTTCAGTACTAGAACTGGGATGTTGTCAGGACTCATAGACTTTGTTGTATTCTGTGCACTCAGCCATTTATGACATCATGTGGAGTGAACGGAAGTGGCTGAGGACTGGCATCTGTGATGCTGAGGACTTCAGGAGGAGGCTGAGATGGATCATCCATTCGGCACTTCTGGCTGAAGATTGTTGCAAATGCTTCAGCCTTATCTTTTACACTGATGTGCTGGGCTCCCCCATCATTAAGGATGGGGATATTTGTGGAGCCTCCTCCTCCGGCTAGTTCTTTAATTGTCCACCACCATTCACAACTGGATGTGGCAGGACTGCAGAGCTTAGATCTGATCTGTTGGTTGTGGGATCGTTTGCCTCGGTCTATAACAGGGTTGTCCAACATTGCGATTTTTGCTCGCCTGGAGGGCTGGTGAGCAAATTTCGAAAGATAAAGGCATTAAAAATTAAGCATACTAATAAAAACAATAAATGTACATGTTTTTTGAAGAAGCTATAAATGAGAAGACTAATTTATTTACTTACTTTCTCGTCACTATATTGAAAACTGATTTAGTGGCATACCTGGCATTGTTTTTGGTTACTTAAGTAGTCAATCTCTGCCCGCAGGCTTTTTAAAAAAAAAAGTCAGAATCTGCCGGAAAACACCAAGTCTGTTGGGAAATGGCTGTTCCTGATGTCAGCAGCTGGACTGACAAACGGAATTTTCTCCGCCAGTCACGGTGAGGATGAGGAACGGCCCTGGGAACAGCTTGCATCCACAGGCCAGATGGAAACATTTGGTGGGCCGGATCCTGGCCTGTGGGCTGTATGTTGGACAACCCTGGTCTATAACATGCTGCTTCCTTCTTTAGCACGCAGATAGTCCTGTGTTGTAGCTTCACCAGGTTGATACCTCATTTTGAGGTATGCCTGGTGCTGCTCCTGGCATGCCCTCCTGCACTCTTCATTGAACCAGGGTTGGTCTCCTGGCTTGATGGTAATGGTAGAGTGGGGGATATGCCGGGCCATGAGGTTACAGACTGTGGTTGAGTACAATTCTGCTGCTGCTGATGGCCCACAGTGCCTCATGGATGCCCAGTTTTGCATTGCTAGATCTGTTCGAAATCTATCCCATTTAGCACGGTGATAGTGCCAGACAACACGATGGACGGTATCCTCAATGTGAAGGGACTTCGTCTCCACAAGGACTGAGCAGTGGTCACCTCTATCAATACTGTCATGGACAGAAGCATCAGCGACAGATAGATTGGTGAGGACAAAGTCAAGTAGGTTTTTCCCTCTTGTTGGTTCCCTCACCACCTGCTGCAGACCCAGTCTAGCAGTTATGTCCTTTAGGACTCGGCCAGCTCGGTCAGTAGTGGTGCTACCGAGCCACTCTTGGTGATGGACATTGGAGTTCCCCACCCAGAGTACATTCTGTGCCCTTGCCACCCTTAGTGCTTCTTGCAAGTGGTGTTCAACATGGAGGAGTACTGATTCATCAGCTGAGGGGTGTGGTGGGGTGGGGGGGGGGCAGTGTGGTAGATGGTAATCAGTAGGAGGTTTCCTTGCCCATGTTTGACCTCATGCCTTGAGACTTCATGGCGCCTAGAGCTAATGTTGAGGACTCCCAGGGCAACTCCCTCTGGACTGTTTACCACTGTGCTTTCACCTCTGATGGCTCTGTCCTGCCAGTGGGACAAGACACACCTGGGGATTGTGGTAGAGGAGTCTGGCTGTAAGGTATGATTCGGTGAGTATGACTATGTCAGTCAGTTGTTTGACTAGTCTCCCAAGTTTGGCACAAGCCCCTAAATGTAAGTAAGGAGGGCTTTGCAGGGTCGGCTGGGCAGGTTTTGTCTTTGTCATTTCCAGTGCTGCAGTTGATGCCGGGTGCTCCGTCCGGTTTTATTTTTATTAGGTTTTGTCGTAACTTTGGTATAACTTGAGTGTCTTGCTGGGCCATTTCAGAGGGCAGTTAAAAGTCAACCACATTGCTGTGGGTCTGGAGTCACATGTAGGCCAGACCGGGTAAAGACAGCTGATTTCCTTCCCTAAAAGGACATTAGTGAACCAGATGGGTTTTTACAACAATCCAGTAGTTTCATAGTCACCATCACTGAAACTAGCTTTATATTCCAAATTTATTTAGCGTGAGAATGGTTCCAGGGATGAGGAATTTCAGTTCTGAAGATAGATTGGAGAAGTTAAGACTGTTTTCCTTGGAGAAGAGAAGGCTGAGAGGTGATTTGATAGAGGTATTCAAAATCATGAGGGGTCTGGACAGAGTAGATAGAGAGAAACTGTTCCCACTCATGAAAGGATCGAGAACGAGAGGACACATATTTAAAGTATTTGGTAAGAGAAGCAAAAGTGACATGAAGAAAAACTCTTCACACAGAGAGTGGTTAAGGTCTGGAATGCGCTGCCTGAGAACGAGGTGGAGGCAGGTTCAATTGAAGCATTCAAAAGGGAATTAGACAGTTATATGAAAAAGAGAATGTGCAGGATTACGGGGAGAAGGCAGGGGAATGGAACTAGGTGAAATGCTCATTCGGAAAGTCAGTGCAGACACGACGGGCCGAATGGCCTCCTTCTGCACTGTAAAGATTCTGTGATTCAATTAACTAATTTTAAATTCCCCAGCTGCTGTACTGGGATTTAAACTCATTACTCCAGACCTCTAGATTACTAATCCACCAACATAACCACAAAGCTACTGTACAGCAAGCTCAAAAGTACCCAGTACAAAGATGAGGTGCTGATCTCTGAGTTTGAGTTGAGCTTCAATGAAAAAGTGTAGGAGGCCGAGGTTACAGTGGGAGGTTTAGGTCTATCAGTCCACGCTGTGCAGAATTCCTGGGATAGCCCAGGAGCAGCCGTAAACTGTGGGCGGCACAGTGGTGCAGTGGTTAGCACCGCAGGCATACAGCTCCAGGGACCCGGGTTCGATTCTGGGTACTGCCTGTGCGGAGTTTGGAAGTTCTCCCTGTGACCGCGTGGGTTTCCGCCGGGTGCTCCAGTTTCCTCCCACAGCCAAAGACTTGCAGGTTGATAGGTAAATTGGCCATTGTAAATTTCCCCTAGTGTAGGTAGGTGGTAGGGAATATGGGATTACTGTAGGGTTAGTATAAATAGGTGGTCGGCACAGACTTGGTGGGCCGAAGGGCCTGTTTCAGTGCTGCATCTCTAAATAAATAAAAAACACTCCCAAAGTTCCACAGCAACGTCATGAGGGCAGGTGTAAGAAGCACTGACTGCCTAGATACAAGTCCAAATCAGATTGTACGTTCCTCTTTCTGCTGAAATTCATCCCAGTTGTGCTCCCCTAAATTCCTGGAAATTCTAGTTTAGAGTTTAGAAATTACAGCACAGCAGGAGGCCATTCAGCCCATCGTAGAGATCTGGTGCTAGCTCTGCAAATTGGAATTATCTACTCAAATCCCATTTCCCTGTCCATTCCTCTTTTACATTCTACCTTCTCAAATACTTAGAGAATCTTACAGCAGAGAGGGAGGCCATTTGACCCACTGTGTCTGTGCTGGCTGTTTGAAAGAGCTATCCAATTACTCCCACTACCCCTGCTCTTTCCCCAAAGCCCTGCAAAATTTTCCCTTTCAGGTATTTATCCAATTGCCTTTTGAAAGTTACTATTGAATCTGCTTCCACCGCCCTTTCAGGCAGCGCGTTCCAGATCACAACAACTCGCTGGGTAAACAAACATTTCTCCTTATCTTCTCTCTAGTTCTTTTACCAATTACCACAAATCTTTATCCTCTGGTTACCAACCCTCCTGGTAGTGGGAACAGTTTCTCCTTATTTACTCTATCAAAACACTTCATTATTTTTTGAACAGCTCTATTAAATCTCCTCTTAACCTTCTCTGCTCTAAGGAGAACAATCCCAGCTTCTCCAGTCTCTGCAAATAACTGAAGTCCCTCATCCCTGTGAACCATTCAAGTAAATCTCCTCTCCATCCTCTCCAAAACCATGACATCATTCCTAAAATTTGTGTCCAGAATTGCAAGAATTAGGAGCAGGAATAGGCCATTCAGCCCCTCAAACCTGCTCCACCATTCAATAAGATCATAGCTGATCTGATTGTGGCCTTAACTCCACTTACCTATCTGCCCCCCATAACCTTAACGCCTATGTAGATCAAAAATCAGTCTAACTCAGCCTTGAATTGGACACAATCCTCCAGCTGAGGCCGACCCAGTGATTTATAAAGGTTTACTACAACTTTCTTTGCTATTGTACTTCATTCCTCTAGAAAGCTGAGGTCTGGTTTATTTCTAGAATAACAGCAAGCACTGTACTGGGAAAGGTCCTCCAGCCTATAAGCAAGCCCGGTGCCTAGTCAATACTGTCTCGCACCAATTGTCTCACACCATCCCTCACATATCAGTCCAGGTAATTTCCTACTCTGCTCCCTCCCGCTCTGAGTCATTCCGTGTTATAATCTCTGCTGTAATTCTCTTGTCTGCTAAAACATTCTAATTACCAATTTGCCAAGCATTGAAGCAGCCTAGAGTTATTCAGGCGAGCACAGTCACTCAGATGAAAACTTACATGTCTTCATTTTTCTCATCCAGGTCCGGCCAGTCAAAGTAATGATCACAGCTAGTGTTTCTGCATGGTGTTTTCAGTGAGCAATGGAGACCAGGCCACTCTTCCATCACTTTCTTCACTCTCTCAACAGCCATCATAATCAGACACCATCGCATCACAATATCTGAAGTGGTAAAAAACAGAAAAGAAAGTGAGTTCTGATGAAAGGTCACAGACCTGAAACGTTAACTCTGTTTCTCTCCACAGATGCTGCTGAGTATTTCCAGCACTTTCTGTTTTGAGTTCAGATTTCCAGCACCTGCGGTATTTTGCTTTTGTAAAAGAATGTCAATTTTTGAAAATTGATCTCTGTCTCTATGTTTCTGTCTTTGCTTCTCTCTCTCTCTCTCTCTCTCTGGCCCCCTCTCTCTCACAGTCTCTGTCCCTCCCTCTCTCTGTCTTTGTCTCCCTCTCTCTCTGTCTCCCTCTCTCTGTCTTTGTCTCTCTCTCTCTCTCTGTGTCTCTCTCTCTCTCTCTGTCCCTCCCTCTCTCTGTCTTTGTCTCTCTCTTTCTGGCCCCTCTCTCTCTCCCTCTCTCTGTCTGTCTCTCTCTCTGCCTCCCTGGGCTGAATTTTACTAGCCCTGTTTGGATGTGTTGGGAAGCGGGAAGGCTGGTAAGAAGGTGTGAGGAGGTGTCGGGTGACATGCCCATTGTCTTCCCGTTTCCATGCCATTTTGCCAGCAGCAAGAAAGCTAGTAGACATCCCTCCCACTCCAAGTCCAACTGAGCCACTGAAGTGGCCAATTAAGTCCTCACTTTCCGCCCCTTCAGCCTCCATATCCAAAGGATCATCCTCCGCCATTTCTGCCACCTCTAGCGTGATGCCACTACCAGTCGCATCTTCCCCTCCCTTCCCCTGTCAGCATTCCGAAGGGATCGTTCCCTCCGCGACACCCTTGTCCACTCCTCCATTACCCCCACCACCTCATCCCCGTCCCACGGCACCTTCCCCTGCAATCGCAGGAGGTGTAATACCTGCCCATTTACCTCCTCTCTCCTCACTATCCCAGGCCCCAAACACTCCTTTCAGGTGAAGCAGCGATTTACTTGTACTTCTTTCAATGTAGTATACTGTATTCGCTGCTCACAATGTGGTCACCTCTACATTGGGGAGACCAAGCGCAGACTGAGTGACCGCTTTGCGGAACATCTCCGCTCAGTCCGTAAGCAGGACCCTGAGCTTCCGGTTGCTTGTCATTTCAACACTCCCCCCTGCTCTCATGCTCACATCTCTATCCTGGGATTGCTGCAGTGTTCCAGTGAACATCAACGCAAGCTCGAGGAACAGCATCTCATTTACCGATTAGGCACACTACAGCCTGCCGGACTGAACATTGAGTTCAATCATTTCAGAGCATGACAGCCCCCCATTTTACTTTCATTTTTAGTTATTTTTTCTTCTTTTTTTATTCTTTTTTACATTTTTTACAATCTTTTTTTTGCATTTATTTCATTTCATCTTAGTTTGTTCAGTTTGTTTACCCACTGTTTATTTTTCAGGTTTGCACTTGCTGCTGTTCAATATTCAGTTCATTAACACCTAATCTGTACTAATGCTTTGTCTTTCAACACACCATTAACATATTGTTTGCCTTTGCTCCATGACGTTTTGGTCAGCTATGTGGCCCGGTCCAAACCTTCTCCTTTGTTATCTCTTGCCCCACCCCCACCTCACTTGCTTATAACCTGTGACTTTTCTAATATTTGTCAGTTCTGAAGAAGGGTCACTGATCCGAAACGTTAATTCTGCTTCTCTTTTCACAGATGCTGCCAGACCTGCTGAGTGGTTCCAGCATTTCTTGTTTTTATTTTAGGCCAATTAAGGGCCTTTTTCCGCCTCTGCTGGAATTTTATCAGTGGCTGAGGGAGCCCACTGCCACATGGGGAGACCATCAGGTAAACCCTGGCAGCCCTCCCAGCAGGCTCCGGGTGGGGGGCCCTCCTTTTTGGGTACTCTTTGGCCCACAGAGGAGCCCTCCAGTAGCTAATGGCCGTCCCCGCGGCAACGGCACTGCCTGCGATTCCCCTCCACCCCTCAACAGAGCCTGCCTGACTGGTCCTGGCACCCCGAGATCCACTTACCTGATTTTGAGGGTGAACACCCTCGCCTTCCAGGTGCAGTCCCAGCAGTGGCCACTGCTAACAGTGGCGCTGCTGAGGCTGCGGAGTTACTGGTCCTCTGATTGGGTCGGCAGCTCTTGGCAGTGGGGGATGGGAGCCCCAAAGGCAGTTACCTAATTGGCTGCTGCCAGCAAATGCAGCCCTGGGTCCTAACGGTTGCAACTCTCAGCCCTGATGGTGGAATACCTGCCGCCTCTGCTAAATCCAGCCCTCTCTCTCTCACCGTGTCTCTCTATCTCCCTCCATCTCTCTCTCTCTCTCTCACCCTGTGTCTCTCTATCTCCCTCCGTCTCTCGCTCTCTGTCTCCCGCCATCTCCCTCTCTGTCTATCTGTCTCCCTCCGTCTCTCGCTCTCTCTCTCAACCTGTGTCTCTCTATCTCACTCCGTCTCTCTCTTTCTGTCTCTCTCTCTCGCTTTGTCTCTCTGTCTCTCCATCCGTCTCTCTCCGTCTCTCACTTTCTTTATCTCTGTCTCCCTCTGTCTCTCGCTTTGTCTGTCTCTCTCTCTCTGTCTCGCTTTGTCTCTCCATCCCTTTCTCTTATTCTCTCTCTCTGTCCCTCTCTCTATCTCTGTCTGTCTCTCTCTATCTCTCAGTCTCGCTCTCTCTCTGTTTTTCTCTATCTCTCTGGCCAGAATTTAACGTGGAGTGGGAGGTCCCGCCCACCGGACAAAAAGTCTATGTGGGGTGGGTACACCCACAGTGCTATTAGGAAGGGAGTTCCAGGATTTTGACCCAGTGACAGTGAAGGAACGGTGATATAGTTCTAAGTCAGGATGGTCTGTGGCTCGGAGGGGAACTTGCAGGTGAAGGTTCTCCCATGCATCTGCTGCCCTTGTCCTTCGAGGTGGTAGAGGTCACGAGTTTGGAAGGTGCTGTCTAAGGAGCCTTGGTGCATTGCTGCAGTGCATCTTGTAGATGGTACACACTGCTGCCACTGTGCGTCGGTGGTGAAGGGAGTGAATGTCTGTGGGTGGGGGGCCAATCTAGTGGGCTGCTTTGTCCTGGATGGTGTCGAGCTTCTTGAGTGTTGTTGGAGCTGCACCCATCCAGGCAAGTGGAGAGTATTCCATCACACTCCTGACTTGTGCCTTGTAGATGGTGGACAGGCTTTGGGGAGTCAGGAGCTGAGTTACTCGCCACAGGATTCCTAGCCTCTGACCAGCTCTTGAGCCACGGTATTTATGTGGCTAATCCAGTTCAGTTTCTGGTCAATGGTGACCCCCAGGATAGTGGGGGATTCAGCGATGGTAATGCCATTGAATGTCAAGGGGAGATGGTTAGATTCTCTCTTGTTGGAGATGGTCATTGCCTGGCACTTGTGTGGCGCGAATGTTACTTGCCACTTATCAGCTCAAGCCTGGATATTGTCCAGGTCTTGCTGCATTTCTACACGGACTGCTTCAGTATCTGAGGAGTCACGAATGGTGCTGATCATTGTGCAATCAGCGAACATCCCCACTTCTGACCTTATGATTGAAGGAAGCTAGTAGACATCCCTAGTAGCAATTTTGCTCAATCATTTAATTTATCAATATCTCCTTGCAATTTTATGCTCCATCTCCACTGTTTACAATGCTGCCTATCTCTGTGTCACCAGCAAACTTGGAAAAGCAACTTTCTATTGCATCATCTGAGCTTTTACTAAATACAGTGAATAATTGAGACCCCAACACAGATCCTTGCAGGACATCCGTAGTCTTATCCTGCCAATTAGAGTACCCACCCATTATCTCTACTCTGTCTCCTTCCGCTCAGCCAATTTCCTAACCACATCAATAATATGCCTTCCATTCAACTTTCGCTACAGTTTTTTTATGAGGAGCTTTATCAAATGCAGGTAAATGGTGTTAAGATACAGATTAGCCATGATCTAACTGAATGGTGGAACAAGTTTGAGGGATTGAATTGCCTCCTCCTGTTGCGATGTAAAATGCTGAGCAGCTGAATGGGTACTTCATGTCAAAGACACATGGTTATGACCAAACAATAAGTAGACAGGAAATAAAGTTTTTTTTATTCTTTTATTGGATATGGGTATCACTGGTTAGGTCCACTGGGTGGAGCACTACCTAGAACTGCACTCCAGGGAAAATGTTGTCACTGAGACCGCCCTCAATGCAGCCCAGTCTCTGCCAGTCATGGATGAGCTGGACGTACAGCCAACAAAATCGGAACTCAGTGATGCCATTGATTCTCCAGCCAGCGGAAAAGCCCCTGGGAAGGACAGCATTACCCCTGAAATAATCAAGAGTACCAAGCCTGCTATACTCTGAGCACTACATGAACTGCTTTGCCTGTGCTGGGACGAGGGAGCAGTACCTCAGGACATGTACAATGCCAATATCATCACCCTCCATAAGAACAAGGGTGACCGCGGTGACTGCAACAACTACTGTGGAATCTCCCTGCTCAGCATAGTGGAGAAAGCCATCGCTCGAGTCGTTTTAAACAGGCTACAGAAGCTGGCTGAACGTGTCTACCCTGAGGCACAGTGCGGCTTTCGAGCAGAGAGATCCACCATTGACATGCTGTTCTCCCTTCGCCAGCTACAGGAGAAATGCCGTGAACAACAGATGCCCCTCTACGTTGCTTTCATTGATCTCACCAAAGCCTTTTACCTTGTCAGCAGACGTGGTCTCTTCAGACTACTAGCAAAGATTGGATGTCCACCAAAGCTACTAAGTATCATCACCTCATTCCATGACAATATGAAAGGCACAATTCAGCATGGCGGCGCCTCATCAGACCCCTTTCCTATCCTGAGTGGTGTGAAACAGGGCTGTGTTCTCTCACCCACACTTTTTGGGATTTTCTTCTCCCTGCTGCTCTCACATGCGTTCAAGTCTTCTGAAGAAGGAATTTTCTTCCACACAAGATCAGGTGGCAGGTTGTTCAACCTTGCCCGTCTAAGAGCAAAGACCAAAGTACGGAAAGTCCACATCAGGGAACTCCTCTTTGCTGACAATGCTGCATTAACATCTCACACTGAAGAGTGTCTGCAGAGTCTCATCGACAGGTTTGCGGCTGCTTGCAACGAATTTGGCCTAAACATCAGCTTCAAGAAAACGAACATCATGGGGCAGGACGTCAGAAATGGCCCATCCATAAATATCAGCAACCACGCTCTGGAAGTGGTTCAAGAGTTCACCTACCTAGGCTCAACTATCACCAGTAACCTGTCTCTAGATGCAGAAATCAACAAGCGCATGGGAAAGGCTTCCACTGCTATGTCCAGACTGGCCAAGAGAGTGTGGGAAAATGGCGCACTGACACGGAACACAAAAGTCCGAGTGTATCAAGCCTGTGTCCTCAGTACCTTGCTCTACGGCAGCGAGGCCTGGACAACGTATGTCAGCCAAGAGCGACGTCTCAATTCATTCCATCTTCGCTGCCTCCGGAGAATCCTTGGCATCAGGTGGCAGGACCGTATCTCCAACACAGAAGTCCTTGAGGCGGCCAACATTCCCAGCATATACACCCTACTGAGCCAGCGGCGCTTGAGATGGCTTGGCCATGTGAGCCACATGGAAGATGGCAGGATCCCCAAAGACACATTGTACAGCGAGCTCGTCACTGGTATCAGATCCACCGGCCGTCCATGTCTCCGCTTTAAAGACATCTGCAAATGCGACATGAAGTCCTGTGACATTGATCACAAGTCGTGGGAGTCAGTTGCCAGCAATCGCCAGAGCTGGCGGGCAGCCATAAAGACGGGGCTAAAGTGTGTCGAGTCGAAGAGACTTAGCTATTGGCAGGAAAAAAGTCAGAAGCTCAAGGGGAGAGCCAACTGTGTAGCAGCCCCGACAACCAATTTTATCTGCAGCACCTGTGGAAGAGTCTGTCACTCTCGAATTGGCCTTTATAAAGAACAAAGAACAGTACAGCACAGGAACAGGCCATTCGGCCCTCCAAGCCTGCGCCGATCTTGATGCCTCCCTAAACTAAAACCTTCTGCACTTCCGGGGACCGTGTCCCTCTATTCCCATCCTATTCATGTATTTGTCAAGATGCCTCTTAAACGTCGCTATCGTACCTGCTTCCACCACCTCCCCCAGCAGCAAGTTCCAGGCACTCACCACCCTCTGTGTAAAGAACTTGCCTCGCACATCCCCTCTAAACTTGGCCCCTCGCACCTTAAACCTATGTCCCCTAGTAACTGACTCTTCCACCCTGGGAAAAAGCTTCTGACTATCCACTCTGTCCATGCCGCTCATAACTTTGTAAACCTCTATCACGTCGCCCCTCCACCTCCGTCGTTCCAGTGAAAATAATCTGAGTTTATCCAACCTCTCCTCATAGCTAATGCCCTCCAAACCAGGCAACAACCTGGTAAACCTCTCCAAAGCCTCCAGGTCCTTCTGGTAGTGTGGCGACCAGAATTGTTTGCAATATTCTAAGTGTGGCCTAACTAAAGTTCTGTACAGCTGCAGCATGACTTGCTAATTTTTATACTCTATGCCCCGACCGATGAAGGCAAGCATGCCATTTGCCTTCTTGACTACCTTATCCACTTGCGTTGCCACTTTCAGTGACCTGTGGACCTGTACGCCCAGATCTCTCTGCCTGTCAATACTCCTAAGGGTTCTGCCATTTACTGTATACTTCCCACCTGCATTAGACCTTCCAAAATGCATTACCTCACATTTGTCCGGATTAAACTCCATCTGCCATTTCTCCGCCCAAGTCTCCAACCGATCTATATCCTGCTGTATCCTCTGACAATCCTCATCACTGTCCGCAACTCCTCCAACCTTTCTGTCGTCCGCAAACTTACTAATCAGCCAGCTACATTTTCCTCCAAATCATTTATATATACTACAAACAGCAAAGGTCCCAGCACTGATCCCTGCAGAACACCACTAGTCACAGCCCTCCAATCAGAAAAGCACCCTTCCACTGCTACCCTCTGTCTTCTATGACCGAGCCAGTTCTGTATCCATCTTGCCAGCTCACCTCTGATCCCGTGTGACTTCACCTTTTGTACCAGTCTGCCATGAGGGACCTTGTCCAAGGCTTTACTGAAGTCCACATAGATAACATCCACTGCCCTTCCTTCATCAATCGTCTTTGTCACTTCCTCAAAAATCTCAATCAAATTACTGAGACACGACCTCCCCTTCACAAAACCATGCTGCCTCTCGCTAATAAGTTCGTTTGTTTCCAAATGGGAGTAAATCCTGTCCCGAAGAATCCTCTCTAATAATTTCCCGACCACTGACGAAAGGCTCACCGGCCTATAATTTCCTGGATTATCCTTGCTACCCTTCTTAAACAAAGGAACAACATTGGCTATTCTCCAGTCCTCTAGGACCTCACCTGTAGCCAATGAGGATGCAAAGATTTCTGTCAAGGCCCCAGCAATTTCTTCCCTTGCCTCCCTCAGTATTCTAGGGTAGATCCCATCAGGCCCTGGGGACTTATCTACCTTAATGCTTTGCAAGACACCCAACACCTCCTCCTTTTTGATAATGAGATGACTGAGACTATCTACACTCCCTTCCCTAGGCTCATCATCCACCAAGTCCTTCTCTTTGGTGAATTCTGATACAAAGTACTCATTTAGTACCTCGCCCATTTCCTTTGGCTCCACGCATAGATTCCCTTATCTGTCTTTGAGTGGGCCAACCCTTTCCCTGGTTACCCTCTTGCTCTTTGTATACGTATAAAAAGCCTTGGGATTTTCCTTAATCCTGTTTGCCAATGACTTCTCATAACCCCTTTTCGCCCTCCTGACTCCTTGCTTAAGTTCCTTCCGACTGTCTTTATATTCCTCAAGGGATTCGTCTATTCCTAGCCTTCCGGCCCTTATGAATGCTTCCTTTTTCTTTTTGACTGGGCTCACAATATCCCGCGTTATCCAAGCTTCCCGAAACTTGCCAAACTTGTCTTTCTTCCTCACAGGAACATGCTGGTGCCTGGATGCTAATCAACAGACATTTGAAAGACTCCCACATGTCAGATGTTGATTTACCCTCAAACAGCCGCCCCCAATCTAAATTCTTCAGTTCCTGCCTAATATTGTTATAATTAGCCTTCCCCCAATTTAGCACCTTCACCCGAGGACTACTTATCCACAAGAATCTTAAAACTTATGGAATTCTGGTCACTGTTCCCGAAATGCTCCCCCACTGAAACTTTGACCACCTGGCCGGGCTCATTCCCCAATACCAGGTCCAGTACGGCTCCATCCCTAGTTGGACTATCTACGTATTGTTTCAAGAAGCCCTCCTGGATGCTCCTTACAGATTCTGCCCCATCCAAGCCCCTAGCACTAAGTGAGTCCCAGTCAATATAGGGGAAGTTAAAATCACCCACCACTACAACCCTGTTACCTTTACATCTTTCCAAAATCTGTCTACATATCTGCTCCTCTACCTCCCGCTGGCTGTTGGGAGGCCTGTAGTAAACCCCCAACATCGTGACTGCACCCTTCCTATTCCTGAACTCCACCCATATTGCCTCACTGCACGACCCCTCCGAGGTGTCCTCCCACAGTACAGCTGTGATATTCTCCTTAACCAGTAAAGCAACTCCCCCACCCCTTTTATATCCCCCTCTATCCCGCCTGAAGCTTCTAAATCCCGGAATATTTTGCTGCCAATCCTGTCCTTCCCTCAACCAAGTCTCTGTATTAGCAACAACATCATAGTTCCAAGTACTAATCCAAGCTCTAAGTTCATCTGCCTTACCTGTTATACTTCTCGCATTGAAACAAATGCACTTCAGACCACCAGTCCCGCTGTGCTCAGCAACATCTCCCTGCCTGCTCTTCCTCTCAGTCTTACTGGCCTTATTTACTAGTTCCCCCTCATTTATTTCACTTGCTGTCCTACTGCTCTGGTTCCCACCCCCCTGCCACACTAGTTTAAACCCTCCCGAGTGATGCTAGCAAACCTCGCAGCCAGGATATTTGTGCCCCTCCAGTTTAGATGCAACCCATCCTTCTTGTACAGGTCCCATCTGTCCCTGAAGAGATCCCAATGGTCCAGATATCTGAAACACTCCCTTCTACACCAGCTGCTCAGCCACGTGTTTATCTGCACTATCTTCCTATTTCTAGCCTTACTGGCATGTGGCACAGGGAGTAATCCCGAGATTACAAGCCTAGAGGTCCTGTCTTTTAACTTTCTACCTAACTCCCTAAACTCCCCCTGCAGGACCGTCACTCTTCCTGCCTATGTCGTTGGTACCGATGTGTACCACAACCACTGGCTGTTTACCCTCCCCCTTCAGAATGCCCCCTGTCTGTTCAGAGACATCCTTGATCCTGGCACCAGGGAGGCAACATACCATCCTGGAGTCTCTTTCATGTCCACAGAAGTGCCGATCTGTGCCCCTGACTATAGAGTCCCCTATAACTATTGCTCTTCTGCGCTTTGCCCCTCCCTGCTGAACAACAGTGCCAGCCGTGGTGCCACTGCTCTGGCTGCTGCTGTTTTCCCCTGATAGGCCACCCCCCCCAACAGTATCCAAAACGGTATACTTGTTAGAGAGGGGGATAGCCACAGGGGATTCCTGCACTGACTGCCTGCCCCGTCTAGAGGTCACCCATCTATCTGCCTGCACCTTGGGTGTAACCACTTCTCTAAAACTCCTGTCTATGACGCTCTCTGCCACCTGCATGCTCCTAAGTGCATCCAGTAGCTGCTCCAACCGATCCATGCGGTCTGTGAGGAGCTGTAACTGGGTACACTTCCTGCAGATGTAGTCGTCCGGAACGCTGGAAGCGTCACAGACCTCCCACATCTCACAGGTGAAGCACTTCACCCCTCTAACTGACATTTCTAGGACTAATTAATTTAAAATAAATAAATACTTATTAAATCCTTACTAAATTGTTATAATTAACTATATGGTCCCTAGTGCTGGATTCCTACTATAAATATTAAATGCTAACTAAATACAGTAATCTCCTCCCTCTGGTTTAATTACTCTTCTTATTAATTAGGGTTTTAATCAATTTTTATCAATGTTTTATTTTCAAATTCAGTAAAAATTCCCTACCAGCCAATCAGGTCACAGCTTTCCTGTGACATCACTTTCAGTTTTTTTTTTACCAGAGGTAGGTTTTTTATACTTACCGGTCTGGAACTCCGCCCTCCGAGTCTTCTCCCAGTTAGCTGTGCTATTTGGAAGCTCTCGGCTCCCCTCACTCTGAGGACAGGTCGGAAATGAAAGGAGCTCCTCACCGAACTTCCTCAGTTACCAAACTTCCACTAAAGCACTCTAGTGCAACCCATGTTAGCACTGTAAGATGGCTCACCTTTTATACTGACTGACTCTAGCCCCTGAAAACTGGTTTAAGCCAATTCTCTAATTAACAAGGTGCAGCTGCAAGCAGAACCTGAGTGAACCCTGTTTAAAGCTGGTCTAAAACTCACCTTCTCCAACTCTAACAACAACTGTTAAGTTGATCTGCTAAATAAAGGACAGATTAGATTTAAGATAAAATTAACCCTTAATTATCCTCAGTTACCAAACTTCCACTATAGCACTCTAATGCAACCCAAGTCATTCACTCCAGGCGCTGCTTCACAAACCACTGACCACCTCCAGGCGCTCACCCATTGTCTCTCGAGGCAAGGAGGCCAAAGAAGAAGAAGAAGGAGGTTAGGTCAGCATTTGTTGCCATTCTTAATTGCCCTTGACAACTGAATGGTTTGCTAGGCCATTTCAGAAGGCAGTTAAGAGTCAACCACATTGCTGTGGGTCTGGAGTCACATGTAGGCCAGACCAGGTAAGGACAGCAGATTTCCTTCCCTAAAGGACATTAGTGAACCAGATAGATTTTTACGACAATGGCACCATTAGTGAAACTAGCTTTGAATTCCAGATTTCTTTAATTAACTAATTTGATTTAAATTCCTCTAGTTGCCATGGTGGGATTTGAATCCATGTCCCCAGGACATTAGCCTGCGCCTCTGGATTACTAGCTTAGTGACATTATCTCTACATCACCATCTCCCCTTAAGTTTCCACCAGTCAATCTTCCTCAGAGAGCCTGTTCCAACGGTTGGTTCTGGAAATGGTGATCTTGCACTGTGTGGTT
The DNA here is from genome assembly GCF_036365525.1 of Heterodontus francisci. Lineage (NCBI taxonomy): Eukaryota > Metazoa > Chordata > Chondrichthyes > Heterodontiformes > Heterodontidae > Heterodontus > Heterodontus francisci. The sequence goes on along the minus strand of NC_090384.1, from coordinate 108,535,626 downwards.
GGAGCTGCTCTCTGAGGCTGACGTTAAGATACAGAGTGAGGAAGCTGTGCTCTGCAGCTGCTCAGGATGGTGCTGACACTGAGTGGAAAAAAGTATTTGCGCGCTTTATTTGTGGAATGTGCATTTTTCTGTAGAAAGCTGGCAAAAAGCTGACAAGCAAGTTCTAAAATAAAATAAGGAACTCCAGACAATGGGATGATCTACGGTCAAAGTGACAGAATGTGATGTCGGGGAGACCCTTCAGGCCTCATCCACACCAGAGGAACAACTCACAGTTGCACCATCCCTCCTGCTGCAACAGCAACCTCTCAACTACCGAACAATCATAGGGTATGGAGACACAGACCAACAACAACAACAACTTGCATTTGTATAGAACATTTAACACAGTAAAATGTCCCAAAGTGCTACAGAATACTTGAGTATTTTGTTTTGGTGTTTACTAAAGAAGAAGATGCTAATAAAATATCAGTGGGAGCGGAGAGAACAGAGGCAATGGATTGGGTAAAAATTGAGAGGGGGGGAGGTACTAAAAAGGCTGGCTACACTTAGGGTAGATAAGTCGCCAGCTCCAGATGGTTTACATCCCAGGTTGCTAAAGGAAGTGAGGAGAGATAGCGGAAGGGCTTGTCACATTCTTCCAATCTTCCCCGGATATGGGGGAGGTGCCAGAGGATTGGAGAGTGGCAAATGTCACACCCTTATTCAAGAAAGGGTGTAAGGACAGTCCTAGCAACTACAGACCAGTTAGTTTAACATCAGTGGTGGGTAAGGTTGTGGAAGTAATAATCAGGGGAAAAAATCAACAAACACTTGGTGAGGTTTGCATTATTTCAGGAGAGCCAGCAACGTTTTGTAAAAGACAGATCGTGCTTGACTAATCGATTTTTTTGATTAAATAACAGGGAAGGTTGATGAACAGAAGCAGTGGATTTTAAAAAAAATGTGCTGGAAATACTCAGCAGGTCCGGCAGCATCTGTAGAGAGTGAAGCAGAGTTAACGTTTCAGGTCAGTGACCCTTCATCAGAAATCAGTTCTGTTGTTTTTATTTCAGATTTTCAGCATCTGCAGCATTTTGCTTTTATTATAGGAATGTGGTAGATGTTGTTTATTTGGATTTTACATATGAATTAGGAGCAGGAGAAGACCACTCGGCCCCTCAAGCCTGCTCCGCCATTGAATAAGATCATGGCTGATCTGTTTGTAACCTCAACTCAGCATTCCTGCCTCCGATAACCTTTCACCCCCTTGCTTGACAGGAATCTATCTTTCTCTGCCTTAAAAATATTCAAAGACTCTGCTTCCACCGCCTTTTGAGGGAGACAGTTTCAAAGACTCACAACCCTCTGAGAGAAAAAATTTCTCCTCATCTCTGTCTTAAATGGGCGACCCCTTATTTTTAAACAGTGATCCCTAGTTCTAGATTCTCCCACAAGGGGAAACATCCTTTCCACATCCACCCTGTCAAGACCCCTCAGAATCTTATATGTTTCAATCAAGTCGCCTCTTACTCTTCTAAACTGCAGTGGATACAAGCCTAGCCTGCCCAACATTTCCTCATAAGACAACCCACCCATTCCAGGTATTAATCTAGTTCTCTGTACGTATTTACATCCTTGCCTAAATAAGGAGACCAATACTGTACACAGAACTCCAGATGTGGTCTCACCAATGCCCTGTATAACTGAAGCATAACCTCCCTACTTTTATATTCAATTCCCTTCGCAATAAATGATAACATTCTATTAGCTTTCCTAATTACTTGCTGTACCTGCATACGAACCTTTTGCAATTCATGCACACGGACACCCAGATCCCTCTGCATCTCAGAGCTCTGCAATCTCTCACCATTTAGATAATATGCTTCTTTTTTACTCTTCCTGCCAAAATGGACAATTTCACGGTTTCCCACATTATACTACATTTACCAGGTCTTCACCCACTCACTTAACCTATCTATATCCCTTTGTAGCCCCCTTATGTCCTCTTCACAAGTTACTTTCCTACCTATCTTTCAGTCATCAGCAAATTTAGCAACCATACCTTCAGTCCCTTCATCCCTGTCATTTATATAAATTGTGAAAAGTTGAGGCCCCAGCACTGATCTCTGCGGCACACCACTCGTCGTATCTTGCCAACCAGAAAATGACCCATTTATGCCTACTCTCTGTTTCCTGTTAGACAGCCAATCTTCTATCCATGCCAATATGTTACCCCCTACACCATGAGCTTTTATTTTCCACAATAACCTTTGATGTAGCACCTTATCAAATGCCTTCTGGCAATCCAAGTATAGTAGTTACGAAAGAAATTAAAAAGCAGGATCTCCAACGCAGTAATCTCAGGATTACTCCCAGTGCCACGTGTTAGTGAGCATAGGAATAGGAGGATTGATCGATTCAACACGTGGCTGGAGAATTGGTGTAGGAGGGAGGGCATCAGATTTCTGAGGCATTGGGACCAGTTCTGGGACAGGTGAGACCTGTACAAGATGGACAGGCTACACCTTAACGGGACCGGAACTAATATCCTTGCTGGGAGATTTGTTCGTTCTGTTGGGGAGGGTTTAAACTAGCTTGTCAGGGGGATGGGAACCTGAGGGGTAGTTCAAATTGGAAGGAAGTAAAGCTGGTAACAGGAGGTAGAAAAGTAGCAAGTGACATTAGATGACAGGCGAAACAAAGACAAGCATCAACTAGGCTTAGAATGCAGAATAATGTAAAAACGACAAGGTTAAGGGCACTCTACCTGAATGCACGCCGCATTCGCAACAAGGTAGATGATTTAAAGGCACAAATAGAAGTAAATGGGTTTGATCTAATTGCCATTATGGAAACGTGGCTACAGGGTGACCAAGACTGGAAACTGAATATTCAAAGATAGTCAACATTTAGTAAGGAGGTGGTGTTGCGCTGATAATAAGGGGTGGGATCAGTACATTAATAAGGGGGGATCTCAGATCGGAAGAACAAAATGTGGAATCTGTTTGGGTGAAGCTAAGAAACAGCAAGGGGCAGCAAACATTGGTAGGAGTTGTTTATAGGCCACCAAACAGTAACGGTAGTGTGGGGCATGGTATTAATCAGGAGATTAGAGAAGCACGTAGCATGGGTAATACTGTAATTATGGGTAAATTCAATTTGCATATAGACTGGGTAAACCTAATGAGCATTAATGCTGTGGAGGACACGTTTCTGGAGTGTGTTGGAGTGGTTTTCTAGAACAGTATGTTGAGGAACCAACTAGAGAACAGGCTATTTTAGATCTAGTATTATGTAATGAGAAATGGTTAATTAATAATCTTGTTGTGAAAGAGCTTTTAGGGATGAGTGACCATAATATGATAGAATTTTACATTATGTTTGAAAGTGAGGTAGTTTAATCTGAAGCCAGGGTGTTAAATTTGAACAAAGGAAATTTTGAAAGTATGAGCTGCAAATTGGCCGAGGTGGATTGGGAAAATACATTAAAAGGTTTGACAGTACATAGGCAATGGATAGTCTTCAAAGAATTACTACATAACTTACAGCAACTATATATTTCTTCAAGGCACAAAAACCCCAAAAGAAAAGGCAGTCAACCATGGCTAAAAAAAAAAGTTCAGGATTGTATAAGATTAAAAGAAAAGGCCTATAAAGTTGCTAGAAATAGTCGTAAACCTGAGGATTAGGAGGATTTTAGAATACAGCAAAGGAGGACCAAGAAACTGATAAAGAAAGGGAGAATCGATTTGAAAGTAAACTAGCAAAAAACATAAAAACAGATTGTAAAAGCTTCTATAGATGAATAAAAAGGAAACGTTTGGCTAAGACAAATGAGAGTCCATTACAGGCAGCCAGGAAAATTTATAATGGGAATAGAGAAATGGCAGAGAAGCTAAATGATTACTTTGTGTCTGTCTTCACTGAGGAAGATACAAGAAATCTCCCAGAATTAGAGATCCAAGGGACGAGGGAGAATGAGGAATGGAAGGAAATTAGTATAAGTAAGAAGGTTGTATTGGAGAAATTAGAGTCATAGAGTTATACAACACAGAAACAGGCCCCTCGGCCCATCGTATCTGTGCCAGCCATCAAGCATCTAACTATTCTAACCTCCCTGCTCTTATATTCTATGCTTTAACTAATAAAGGCAAGTATCCCATATGCCTTCCTAACCACCTTATCTACCTGTGCTGCTGCCTTTAGTGATCTATGGACAAGTACACCAAAGTCTTTCTGACCTTCTGTACTTCCTAGGGTCCTACCATCCATCGTATATTCCCTTGCCTTGTTAGTCCTCCCAAAATGCACCACCTCACACTTCTCAGATTAAATTCCATTTGTCACAGCTCCACCCATCTTACCAGCCCATCTATATCGTCCTGTAATCTAAGGCATTCCTCCTCACTATTTACGATACCACCAATTTTCGTGTCATCCTCCTATAGTCACATCTAAATCATTAATGTACACTACAAACAGCAATGGTCCCAGCACCGATCCCTGTGGTACACCACTGGTCACAGGATTCCACTCTCAAAAACAACCCTCGACCACTACCCTCTGCCTCCTGCCACTAAGCCAATTTTGGATCCAATTTGCCAAATTGCCCTGGATCCCATGGGCTCTTACCTTCGTGACCAATCTCCCATGCGGGACCTTATCAAAAGCCTTACTGAAGTCCATGTAGACTACATCAACAGCTTTACCCTCATCTACACATCTAGTCACCTCCTCGAAAATTCAATCAAGTTAGTTAGACACAATCTCCCTCTGACAAAACCAAGCTGACTGTCCCTGATTATTCCCTGCCTCTCCAAATGGAGATTAATCCTGTCCCTCAGAATTTTTTCCAATAGTTTCCCAACTACTGATGTTAGACTCACTGGCCTGTCATTACCTGCTCTATCCCTGCTACCCTTCTTGAATAATGATACCACATTCGCTGTCCTCCAGTCCTCTGGCACCTCTCCCGTGGCCAGAGAGGATCTGAAAATTTGTGTCAGAGCCCCTGCTATCACCTCCCTTGCCTCACACAACAGCCAGGGATACATCTCATCTGGGCCTGGGGATTTATCCACTTTTAAGCCCGCTAAAGCCGCTAATACTTCCTCCCTTTCAATGTTAATATGCTCAAGTATATCGCAATCCCCCTCCCTGATCTCTACACCTACATCGTCGTTCTCCACAGTAAAAACAGATGAAAAGTAATCATTTAAAACCTCACCTATGTCCTTAGGCTCCACACATAGATTGCCACTTTGGTCCCTAATGGGCCCTACTCTTTCCCTGGTTATCCTCTTGTCCTTAATATACTTATAAAACGCTTTAGGATTTTCCTTTATATTGACCGCCAGTGTTTTTTCATGTCCCCTCTTCGCTCTCCTAATTACTTTTTTAAATACCCCCCTACACTTTCTATACTCCTCTAGGGCCTCTGCTATTATCAGTGCTCCTAATCTGCCATAAGCCTCCTTTTTTTTCCTGATCCAATACTCGATATCCCTTGACATCCAGGGTTCCCTGGACTTGATGGTCCTACCCTTCATCTTAATGGGTACATGTTGGCTCTGAACCCTCACAACTTCTTCTTTGAATGACTCCCACTGGTCTGATGTAGATTTTCCTACAAGTCCCAGTCCACTTTGGCCAGATCATGTTTTATCAAATTGAAATCAGCCTTCCCCCAATTTAGTACCTTTATTTCCGATCCATCTTTGTCCTTTCCCATAACTACCTTAAATCTTACAGAGTTATGGTCACTATCCCCGAAATGCTCCCCACTGACACTTCTACCACTTGTCCAGCTTCATTCCCTAGGATTAGGTCCAGTACTGCCCCTTCTCTTGTCGGACTTTCTATGTACTGGATCAAAAAGCTCTCCTGTACGCATTTTAAGAATTCCTCGCCCTTTAAGCCTTTTGCACTAAGACTATCCCAGTTGATATTAGGTAGGTTGAAATCCCCTACTATTATTACCCTATTATTTTTACACCTCTCTGAGATTTGCCTACATATCTGCTCCTCTATCTCTCCCTGTTTGGAGCTGGGGCTGAAGGTTGATAAGTCCCAGGACCTGATATTCTACATCCCAGAGTGTTGAAAGAGGTAGCTATGGAGATAGTGGATGTATTGGTGATCATCTTCCAAAATTCTATAGATTCTGGAACGGTTCCTGCAGATTGGAAGTTAGCAAATGTCATCCCACTATTTAAGAAGGGAGGGTGAGAGAAAACAAGGAATTACAGACCTGTTAGCCTTACATCAGTAGTAGGGAAAATGCTAGAATCTATTCTAAAGGATGTGATAAATGGACACTTGGATAATAATGATCTGATTGGGCATAGTCAACATGGATTTATGAATGGAAAATCATTTTTGACAAACCTGTTGGAATTTTTTGAGGATGTTAATAACAGAATTGATAAAGGGGAGTCAGTGGACGTAGTATACTTGGATTTTCAGAAGGCTTTTGTTAAAGTCCCCCACAGGAGGTTGGTTAGCAAAATTAAAGCACATGGGATAGGAGTTAATATACTGGCATGGATTAAGGATGGGTTAACAGGCAGAAAGCAGAGAGTAGGAATAAGTGGGTCATTCTCGCATTGGCAGGCTGTGACTATTGGTGTACCACAGGGATCAGTGCTTGGGCCCGAGCTGTTCACAATATATATCAATGATTTGGATGTGGGGACCAAACGTAATATTTCCAAGTTCATGGATGACACAAAACTAGGTGGGAATGTGTGTTGTGAGGAAGATGCAAAGCGGCTTCAAGGGGATTTGGAAAGACTTAGTGAGTGGGCAAGAATGCAGCAGATGGAATATAATGTGGAAAAATGTGAGGTATTTTCCTTAAAGGTGCGGAGCTGAGTAAACCCGAGCCACTACACATGTAGTGTCTCCCACCCATCCTCCTCCTCTAACCTAATAATAAGACCCTTTTTACCCTCCTCCTCTAACCAAAAAGGACTGAGCAGGTAAGCTATTTACTGTTTTTGTTAATATCTATAGTTGTACTTAACTAAGGGGTAATTGAATAAAAGAAATGGCAGCCAGGGGAGTGCAGTGCTCCTCCTGCAGAATGTTCGAGGTGAGGGAAACCTCCGGTGGCCCTGCCGACTTCACCTGCTGGAAGTGCATCCGTCTCCAGCTCCTATCAGACCGTGTTAGGGAATTGGAGCTGGAGCTGGATGAACTGAGGATCATTCGGGAAGCTGAGGGGTTGATAGATAAAAGCTACACGGAGGTCGTTACTCCACAAATCAAAGGCAGCTGGGTAACAGTTAGAGGTGGGAAGAGGTCAGTGCAGGGATCTCCTGTGGTCGTTCCCCTCAACAACAAGTATACAGTTTTAGATACTGTTGGGGGGGACGGCCTATCGGGGGCAGGCTGCAGTGACCGGGCCTCTGGCACGGGGTCCTGCACTGTGGCTCAGAAGGGAAGGAGGGAGAATGGGAGAGCACTAGTCATCGGGGACTCTATGGTGAGGAGTACGGACAGGCGGTTCTGTGGGCGCAGGCGAGACGCACGGATGGTTTGTTGCCTCCCTGGTGCCAGGGTCCGTGATGTTTGTGATCGCGTCTTCAGGATCCTTAAAGGGGAGGGGGAGCAGCCAGAGGTCGTGGTGCACATTGGCACCAACGACGTAGGAAGGAAGGGTGGCACAGATGTTAGAAGTGAGTTTAGGGAGTTAGGCTGGAAGCTGAAAGCTCGGACGGACAGAGTTGTTATCTCTGGTTTGTTGCCGGCGCCACGTGATAGTGAGGCTAGGAATAGGGAGAGAGCACAGCTGAACACGTGGCTGCAGGAATGGTGTAGGAGGGAGGGCTTCCAGTTCTTGGATAATTGGACTGCATTCTGGGGAAGATGGGACCTGTTCAAACAGGACGGGCTGCATCTGAACCAGAGGGGCACCAATATCCTGGGAGGGAGGTTTGCTAGTACTGTTCGGGAGGGTTTAAACTAGTTTGGGAGGGGGATGGGAACCGGACTTGTAATCCAGGGACCAGTGGGTCCACTCAGAAAGACAAAGAGTGTAGTGAGGTATTGGGGAAGGTAGCACTGTCACAGAGGACAGATGGGCACGGAGAAGGGTTAAAGTGCGTATACTTCAACGCAAGAAGCATCAGGAATAAGGTGAGTGAATTGAAGGCGTGGATGGGCACTTGGGACTACGATGTTGTGGCCATCACTGAAACGTGGATAGGTGAGGGGGAGGAATGGTTTTTGGAGGTACCTGGTTATAGATGTTTTCATAAGATTAGGAATGGTGGTAAAAGAGGTGGGGGGGTGGCATTGTTAGTTAGAAATAGTGTAACAACTGCTGAAAGAATTTTCGAGGAGGATCTGCCGACTGAGGCACTGTGGGTTGAGGTCAGGAACAGGAAAGGAGCAGTCACCTTGATGGGAGTTTTCTATAGGCCCCCCAATAGCAGCAGGGAGGTGGAAGAGCAGATTGGGAAACAGATTTTGGAAAGGAGCAGAAGTCACAGGGTAGTAATTATGGGGGATTTCAACTTCCCAAATATTGATTGGCAACTCTTTAGATCGAATAGTTTGGATGGGGTAGTGTTTGTGCAGTATGTCCAGGAAGCTTTTCTGACTCAGTATGTAGACTGCCCGACCAGAGGGGAGGCAATATTGGATTTAGTACTAGGTAATGAACCAGGGCAAGTGATAGAGCTGTTGGTGGGCGAGCACTTTGGAGATAGTGATCACAATTCTGTAGCATTCACTGTGGTAATGGAGAGGGATAGGTATGTGCAACAGGGCAAGGTTTACAATTGGGGGAAGGGTAGATATGATGCTGTCAGGCAGGAATTGAGGAGCATAAGTTGGGAGCATATGCTGGCAGGGAAGGGCACGGTCGAAATGTGGAACTTTTTCAAGGAGCAGATAGTAGGGGCCATTGATAAGCATGTCCCTGTCAGACAGGGAAGGGATGGTCATGTGAGGGAACCGTGGGTGACAAGAGAGGTTGAGAGTCTTGTTAGGAAGAAGAAGGATGCGTATATAAAGTTGAGGAAAAAGGGCACAGGCATAGCTCTGGAGGGATACAAGATGGCCAGGAAGGATCTGAAGAAAGGGATTAGGAGAGCTAAGAGAGGGCATGAAAAATGCTTGGCGGGTAGGATAAAAGAAAACCCCAAGGCCTTTTACGCGTATGTCAGAAATATGAGGATGACTAGGGGGACCGTAGGTCCGGTCAAGGACAATAGCGGGAGACTGTGTGTTGAGCCGGAAGAGATAAGTGAGGTTTTGAATGAGTACTTCTCTTCGGTATTTACGAATGAGAAGGGGTGTATTACTGAAGAGGACGGTGTGAAACAGACTGGTAAGCTCGAGGAAGTGCTCGTTAGGAGGGAAGATGTGTTGGGGTTTTTGAATAACTTGAAGATAGACAAGTCTCCCGGGCCTGACGGGGTATATCCAAGGATGTTATGGGAAGCAAGGGATGAAATTGCAGAGCCGCTGGCAATGATCTTTTCATCTTCTCTGCTGACGGGGGTGGTACCAGGTGATTGGAGGGTGGCAAATGTTGTGCCCCTGTTCAAGAAAGGGAATAGGAACAACCCTGGGAATTACAGGCCAGTTAGTCTTACTTCGGTGGTAGGCAAGTTGATGGAAAAGGTGCTGAGGGATAGGATTTATGAGCATCTGGAAAGACACTGCTTGATTCGGGACAGTCAGCACGGTTTTGTGAGGGGTAGGTCTTGCCTCACAAGCCTGATTGAATTCTTTGAGCAGGTGACCAAGCAAGTGGATGAGGGTAAACCAGTGGATGTGGTGTACATGGATTTTAGTAAGGCATTTGATAAGGTCCCCCATGGTAGACTTATGGAGAAAGTCAGGAGGCATGGGATAGTGGGGAATGTGGCCAGTTGGATTAAGAATTGGCTAACTGATAGAAGGCAGAGAGTGGTCTTAGATGGTAAATACTCAGCCTGGAGCCCAGTTACCAGTGGCGTGCCGCAGGGATCAGTTCTGGGTCCTCTCCTGTTTGTGATTTTTATTAACGACTTGGATGAGGAAGTCGAAGGGTGGGTCAGTAAATTTGCAGATGATACAAAGGTTGGTGGAGTTGTGGATACCGAGGAGGGCTATTGTCGTCTGCAAAGGGACTTGGATAGGTTGCAGTGCTGGGCTGAAAAGTGGCAGATGGAGTTTAACCCTGAAAAGTGTGAGGTCGTCCATTTTGGAAGGACAAACATGAATGCAAAATACTGGGTTAACGGTAGGGTTCTTGGGCATGTGGAGGAGCAGAGAGACCTTGGGGTCTATGTGCATAGATCATTGAAAGTTGCAACTCAAGTGGATAGGGCTGTGAAGAAGGCATATGGGGTGTTAGCGTTCATTAGCAGAGGGATTGAATTTAAGAGCCGTGAGGTGATGATGCAGCTGTACAGGACCTTGGTAAGGCCTCATTTGGAGTACTGTGTGCAGTTCTGGTCGCCTCATTTTAGGAAGGATGTGGAAGCCTTGGAGAGGGTGCAGAGGAGATTTACCAGGATGTTGCCTGGAATGGAGAATAAGTCTTACGAGGAAAGGCTGAACATTCTAGGCCTCTTCTCATTAGAAAGGAGAAGGATGAGGGGTGACATGATAGAGGTTTATAAGATGATCAGGGGAATAGATAGGGTAGACAGTCAGAAACTTTTTCCCCGGGTGGAGCAAAGCGTTACAAGGGGTCATAAATTTAAGGTGAAGGGTGGGAGATATAAGGGGGATGTCAGGGGAAGGTTCTTTACCCAGAGAGTGGTCGAGGCATGGAATGCCTTGCCCGGGGAAGTTGTTGAGTCAGAAACTTTAGGGACTTTCAAAAGGCTTTTGGATAGGTATATGGATAAAGGAGAATGATGGGGTATAGATTAAATTGTCCTTGACAGAGGACAAAGGATCGGCACAACATTGTGGGCCGAAGGGCCTGTTCTGTGCTGTATGTTCTATGTTCTATGTTCTATGGTATGAGGAATAGATGTGCAGAGTATTTCTTAAATGGTAAGAGATTACAAAGTTAATGATATGTTAATAAAAGCAAAATACTGCGGATGCTGGAAATCTGAAACAAAAACAAGAAATGCTGGAATCACTCAGCAGGTCTGGCAGCATCTGTGGAAAGAGAAGCAGAGTTAACGTTTCGGGTCAGTGACCCTTCTTCGGAACCGTTCCGAAGAAGGGTCACTGACCCGAAACGTTAACTCTGCTTCTCTTTCCACAGATGCTGCCAGACCTGCTGAGTGATTCCAGCATTTCTTGTTTTTGTAATGATATGTTAATCTGTACTAATGCTTTGTCTTTCAACACACCATTAACACATTGTTTGCCTTTGCTCCATGACCTTTTGGTCAGCTATGTGGCCTTGTCCAATCTACACCTTCTCCTTTGTTATCTCTTGCTCCACCCCCAGGTCACTTGCTTATAACCTTTGACATTTCTAATATTTGCTAGTTCCAAAGAAGGGTCACTGACCCGAAACGTTAACTCTGCTTCTCTTTCCACAGATGCTGCCAGACCTGCTGAGTGGTTCCAGCATTTTTTGTTTTTATTTCAGATTTCCAGCATCCGCAGTATTTTGCTTTTATTCAATTGTATAGAACCTTGGTTAGACCGCACCTGGAGTACTGTGCGCAGTTTTGGTCCTCTTACCTTAGGAAGGATATCATTGCCATAGAGGAATTACAACGAAGATTCACCAGACTTGTTCCCAGGATGGCGGGACTGTCCTATGAGGAGAGATTGGGGAAACTGGGCCTGTATTCTCTAGAGTTTCAAAGAATGAGAGGTAATCTCATTGAAACCTACAAAATACTGAAAGGGATAGACAGGGTAGATGCAGGTAAGATGTTTCCCCTGGTTGGGGAGTCTAGAACTAGGAGACACAATTTCAAAATAAGGGGGAAGCCACTTAGGACAGAGATGAGGAGAAATTTCTTTACTCAGAGGGTTGTGAATCTTTGGAATTCTCTACCCCAGAGGGCTGTGGAAGCTCAGTCATTGAGTATGTTTAAAGCAGAGATTGACAGATTTCTAAATACAAATGACATAAAGGGATATGAGGATAGTGTGGGAAAAAGGCATTGAAGTGGATGATCAGCCATGATCATATTGAATACCGGGGCAGGCTCGATGGGCTGCATGGCCTACTCCTGTTCCTATGTTCCTATGTTGACCCCTCTGAACTTGCAAATTGTGGTTAAAGGTGCTATATAAATCCAAGTTGTTGTTCCAATTCTGGCCTCTTGAGCATCCCCAATTTTAATGGTCTTACCATTGGCGGCTATGCCTTCAGCTGCCTGGGTCCCAAGCTCTGGAATTCCCTCCCTAAACCTCTTCGCCTTTATCTCTCTTCCTTTAAAATGCTTCTTAAAAGCTTTTTGACCAGACAGATCTGCCCTAATAAATCCTTATGTGGCTCGGTGTTAAATTTTGTTCTACAACACTCTGTGAAGTCTCTTGGGAACTTTACTTCGTTAAAGGTGCTATATAAATGCAGGTTGGTGCTCTTGTTGTTGTGATCATTGGACATTTTGACCCTGCCTCATCCGCCAGCATTTTCACACCAGCCTTATTCAGACAGAATGGTGCAACCACCAGTGTTAGTGTGACTTTTCTTGGGTATTTTAACTGAGTTGTTGACCTGTTTGAAACGAATGGAATAGCCTTTAAAAGTGCTGACAAGAAATTGCATGAGCACATTTGGATGCCAGGATCTGCATCCTGTCATTTCCAGGGTATACTAAGGTTTAATTGGAGCAGTGTCATCAATTCACAAAAGGCAGCCAAATGATGTGACCTAGTCTTACCGTCCTCTCCATTTCCCTTGCAACAAAATTCAATGTAACTGTTGGCTTCTTCATTGTGTTCCTTTAGGAGTAGCTTTCGCCCATTACACACCACCAGGCATCGCTCTTTTCCAACCCAGTGAGAGTATATGCAATTACACAGTTTAATCGTAACCCTGTGAAATACAGAGACGGGAATTAGGAAAAGGATTCTTCCTAACACATGCCACGTGCCAACTGCTTTTCAACAAAAACAACATGTACTTGCGTAGCACCCTTAACATTGGAAAATGTCCCAAGCTGTTTCACAGTAGTGACTATCAAACAAAATTTAACACAGAGCCACACAAGGAGATATTTGGAAAGACGACCAAAAGCTTGGTCAAAGAGGTAGGTTTCAAGAAGCATCTTAAAGGAGTACAGATAGAGAGCCGGACAAGTTTAGAGAGGGAATTCCAAAGCTTCGTGTCCAGGCAGCTGAAGGTACGGCAACCAATGGCGAAGCAATTAAAATCAGGATGAGCAAGAAGCCAGAACTGGAGGAACACAGAGATCTCGGAGGCTTGTGGGGTTGGAGGAGGTTACGCAGATAGGGAGGGGCAAGGCCAAGGAGCAATTTGAAAACAAAGATGAGAATTTTAAAATCGGGGCTTTGCTATGCAAAATTACTTTTATCACATTTGTTTTCAATATGGCTGCAGTGGTGTTTTATTTATTTTAAAAATCCAAATATGTTAAAAGAAAACGGATTTGAAAAGTGATTAAAATTATTTAATGCAAACTCGATAAGAACCCCAACTGCAAATACTGAAGATACACAGAATTTCTGCAAAAGAAAAGCTAGTTCATGATAGAGATGTCATGTTAACAACATGGTGGAATGGGCTGACTGGCCTCCTCCTGTTCCTCTTCTCAGTTGTCCTAACCTCGCCATCTTAGCTCGCACAGAGAAAATGGGAAAGATATCGTTGGGAGCTCTGCTCTTCATGGCCTCCCTTCCCCAGAACCCAGCAGCATTCGACAGAAGAGGGAAAACATGGACTAGAAAAAAGGATGGGAATAGAGAATACCTGTGGAAGAAACCCTGTGGAATTTCAGGCAAGAAGAAAGCTCGGATGTGTAGATCCTCTTCACTGTCTTCTTTCCACTGTTTTGATACCACCTTTGCATCAGTCAAGTAACTTGGGAATAAGTAGGTGAGAGCAGGACGATTATCTGATGGTGACCACTGATAACCTGGTCTAAACTCACGTGCATCAGGATTTAAGGCCTGGGGTTTTGAAGAAAGACATATATCAAAATATTCTAATATTTGAAATAGTTTGCCTTTCTCTTCCTCATCTCCGATCATGTCCTCTGCAATTTCATGCAGGTCTTCAATACAACTTTGCCTCAGTTGATCCTTGACCAATATCATTAAGGCTTTATGATGTAGGGTTGCTTTTGTCTGAAAGTCAATGATCCATTTTTGCTGGTCTGGCTTAATGGCCGATTCCTTCTTCAGGGTTTTGGTTGGAATGTTGATCAGCTGCTGCAACAGGTCATGGCGGACAATCATCTGAAATAACAAAGAATTTGTTTGGAAAGGGATTCCTGGCTGACAGAACCTAGAGTCTCACTTTCCAAGCATTTCCATCTGTCTCCATTATCATCCTTCATATTATTTCACAGATTCAAAATATCCTCATACTGACCCTCCGACAGTGCAGCGCTCCCACAGTACAAGGGAGCTAAGCGATCCCACAACCAACGGATCAAATCAATGTTCTGCATTCCTGCCACATCCAGCTGTGAATGGTGGTGGACAATTAAACAACTAACAGGAGGAGGAGACTCCCACAAATATCCCCATCCTCAATGATGGGGAGCCCAGCACATCAGTGCGAAAGATAAGGCTGAAGCATTTGCAACAATCTTCAGCCAGAAGTGCCGAGTTGATGATCCATCTCGGCCTCCTTCTGAAGTCCCCAGCATCACAGATGCCAGTCTTCAGCCAATCTGATTCACTCTGCGTGATATCAAGAAACTGTTGAAGGCACTGGATACTGAAAAAACTATGGGCCCGACAACATTCTGGCAATAGTACTGAAGACTTGTGCTCCAGAACTTGCTCCGCCCCTAGCCAAGCTGTTCCAGTACAGCTACAACACTGGCATCTACCCAGAAATGTGGAAAATTGCCCAGGTATGTCCCGTACACAAAAAGGAGGACAAATTCAACCCGGCCAATTACCGCTCCATCAGTCTACTCTCAATCAGTAAAGTGATGGAAGGGGTCATCAACAATGCTGTCAAGTGGCACTTGCTTAGCAATAACCTGCTCAGTGACGCTCAGTTTGGGTTCCGCCAGGGCCACTCAGCTCCTGACCTCATTACAGCCTTGGTCCAATCATGAACAAAAGAGCTGAACTCCAGAGGTGAGGTGAGAGTGACTGCCCTTGACATCAAGGCAGCATTTGACCGAGTATGGCATCAAGGAGCCCTAGCAAAACTGGAGTCAATGGAAATCACGGGGAAAACTCTCTGCTGGTTGGATTCATACCTAGCACAAAGGAAGATGGTTGTGGTTGTTGGAGGCCAAACATCTAGGTTCCAGGACATCACTGCAGGAGTTCCTCAGGGTAGTGTCCTAGGCCCAACCATCTTCAGCTACTTCATCAATGACTTTCCTGCCGTCACAAGGTCAGAAGTGGGGATGTTCGCTAATGATTGTACAATGTTCAGCACTATTCGCGACTTCTCAGATATTGAAGCAGCCCGTGTAGAAATGCAGCAAGACCTGGACAACATCCAGGCTTGGGCTGATAAGTGGCAAGTAACTGTCGTGCCACACAAGTGCCAGGCAATGACCATCTCCAACAAGAGAGAATCTAACCATCTCCCCTTGACATTCAATGGCTCTAAGATCGCTGAATCCCCCACTATCCTGGGGGTCACCATTGACCAGAAACTGAACTGGACCAGCCACATAAATACCGTGGCTACAAGAGCAGGTCAGAGGCTAGGAATTCTGTGGCGAGTAATTCACCTCCTGGCTCCCCAAAGCCTGTCCACCATCTACAAGGCACAAGTCAGGAGTATGATGGAATACTCTCCACTTGCCTGGATGGGTGCAGCTCCAACAACACTCAAGAAGCTCGACACCGTCCAGGACAAAGCAGCCCGCTTGATTGGCACCCCATCCACAAACATTCACTCCCTCCACCACCGACGCACAGTGGCAGCAGTGTGTACCATCTACAAGATGCACTGTAGCAATGCACCAAGGCTCCTTCGACAGCACCTTCCAAACCCGTGACGTCTACCAACTAGAAGGACAAGGGCAGCAGATGCATGGGAACATCAAGTTCCCTTCAAAGTCACACACCATCCTGACTTGGAACTATATCGCCGTTCCTTCACTGCTGGTAGGTCAAAATCCTGAAACTCCCTTCCTAACAGCACTGTGGGTGTACATACCCAACATGGACTGCAGCGGTTCAAGAAGGCAGCTCACCACCACCTTCTCAAGGGCAATTAGGGATGGGCAATAAATACTTGCCTGGCCAGCGACGCCCACATTCCATGAACGAATAAAAAAAGAGATTTACTACAATGGTTCCAGGGATGAGAGACTTCAATTACATGGAGAGACTGGATAAGCTGGGAATGTTTTACTTGGAGCAAAGAAGGTTAAGGGGAGATTTAATAGAGGTGTTCAAAATCATGAGGGGTTTTGATATAGTAAATAAGGAGAAACTATTTCAAGTGACAGGAGGGTCAGTGACCAGAAGCCATAGATTTAAAATAATTGGTAAAATAACTGGAGGGGAAATGAGGAGAATTTTTTTCACACAGAGGGTGTTAAGACTGGCAGTGTATTACCTGAAAGTGAGATGGAATCAGATTCCATCAGAACCTGAAGTTGAAGAGGAAATATTTGCAAGGTAATAGGGAAAAAGCTGAGGTGTGGGATTTAATTGGATCACTCTGTTATAAGGCCAGCATAGGCACAATGGACTGAATGGCCTCATTTTGTACTGCAAGACGCTATGATTTTGTGAATGGTGAAAACTGGAAGCGATCCCAGACTGACACTCACCTTAAACAAGGTGATCAGAAATGATGGCTTCAGGAACACAGTCCGTTCCAGAGTCTGAATATCCTGGTACCACACAATTAACCCAATCCGATGCAAGTAACTCAGAATGTATCTCAGCTGCTCACTGTCAATGTTGCGAAGCTTTTCCATCCTCAGTAACTCATCAAGAGCCACAGTTCCTGATCAAAAAGAAAATACAAAATTGTCAGGTAGTGCCTGTGGAACCCGTACCCCAGTCAGTGTCAGTGTCTGTGGGACCCGTACCCCAGTCAGTGTCAGTGTCTGTGGGACCCGTACCCCAGTGAGAGTCAGTGTGTGTGGGACCCGTACCCCAGTGAGAGTCAGTGTGTGTGGAACCCGTACCCCAGTGAGAGTCAGTGTGTGTGGGACCCGTACCCCAGTGAGAGTCAGTGTGTGTGGAACCCGTACCCCAGTGAGAGTCAGTGTGTGTGGGACCCGTACCCCAGTGAGATTCAGTGTCTGTGGGACCCGTACCCCAGTGAGAGTCAGTGTGTGTGGGACCCGTACCCCAGTGAGAGTCAGTGTGTGTGGAACCCGAACCCCAGTGAGAATCAGTGTGTGTGGGACCCGTACCCCAGTGAGATTCAGTGTGTGTGGAACCCGTACCCCAGTGAGAGTAAGTGTGTTAAGGACCCGTATCCCAGTGAGTGTCAGTGTGTGTGGGACCTGTACCCCAGTGAGAGTCAGTGTGTTTGGGACCCGTATCCCAGTGAGCGTCAGTGTGTGTGGAACCCGTACCCCAGTGCGAGTCAGTGTGTGTGGAACCCGTACCCCAGTGAGAGTCAGTGTGTTAAGGACCCGTATCCCAGTGAGTGTCAGTGTGTGTGGAACCCGAACCCCAGTGAGAGTCAGTGTCTGTGGGGCCCGTACCCCAGTGAGAGTCAGTGTGTGTGGGACCCGTACCCCAGTAAGTGTCAGTGTCTGTGGGACCCGTACCCCAGTGAGAGTCAGTGTCTGTGGGACCCGTATCCCAGTGAGAGTCAGTGTGTGTGGGACCCGTACCCCAGTGAGAGTCAGTGTGTATGGAACCTGTACCCCAGTGCGAGTCAGTGTGTGTGGAACCCGTACCCCAGTGAGAGTCAGTGTGTTAAGGACCCGTATCCCACTGAGTGTCAGTGTGTGTGGAACCCGTACCCCAGTGAGAGTCAGTGTGTGTGGGAACCGTACCCCAGTGAGAGTCAGTGTCTGTGGGACCCGTACCCCAGTGAGAGTCAGTGTCTGTGGGACCCGTACCCCAGTGAGAGTCAGTGTCTGTGGGACCCGTACCCCAGTCAGTGTCAGTGTGTTTGGGACCCTTACCCCAGTGAGAGTCAGTGTGTTTGGGACCCGTACCCCAGTGAGAGTCAGTGTGTGTGGAACCTGTACCCCAGTGAGAGTCAGTGTGTGTGGGACCCGTACCCCAGTGAGAGTCAGTGTGTGTGGAACCCGTACCCCAGTGAGTGTCAGTGTGTGTGGAACCCGTACCCCAGTGAGTGTCAGTGTGTGTGGAACCCGTACCCCAGTGAGAGTCAGTGTGTGTGGAACCCGTACCCCAGTGAGTGTCAGTGTGTGTGGAACCCGTACCCCAGTGAGTGTCAGTGTGTGTGGAACCCGTACCCCAGTGAGAGTCAGTGTGTGTGGAACCCGTACCCCAGTGAGTGTCAGTGTGTGTGGAACCCGTACCCCAGTGAGATTCAGTGTGTGTGGACCTGTACCCCAGTGAGATTCAGTGTGTGTGGACCTGTACCCCAGTGAGAGTCAGTGTGTGTGGAACCCGTACCCCAGTGAGATTCAGTGTGTGTGGACCTGTACCCCAGTGAGAGTCAGTGTGTGTGGAACCTGGACTCCAATGAGAGTCAGTGTGTGTGGAACCTGTACCCCAATGAGAGTCAGTGTGTGTTGAACCTGTACCCCAATGAGAGTCAGTGTGTGTGGAACCTGTACCCCAGTGAGAGTCAGTGTGTGTGGAACCCGTACCCCAGTGAGATTCAGTGTGTGTGGACCTGTACCCCAGTGAGATTCAGTGTGTGTGGACCTGTACCCCAGTGAGAGTCAGTGTGTGTGGAACCTGTACCCCAGTGAGAGTCAGTGTGTGTGGAACCTGGACCCCAGTGAGAGTCAGTGTGTGTGGAACCTGGACCCCAGTGAGAGTCAGTGTGTATGGGACTGTACCCCAGTGAGAGTCAGTGTGTGTGGAACCTGGACCCCAGTGAGAGTCAGTGTGTGTGGAACCTGGACCCCAGTGAGAGTCAGTGTGTATGGGACTGTACCCCAGTGAGAGTCAGTGTGTGTGGAACCCGTACCCCAGTGAGATTCCGTGTGTGTGGACCTGTACCCCAGTGAGAGTCAGTGTGTGTGGAACCTGTACCCCAGTGAGAGTCAGTGTGTGTGGAACCCGTACCCCAGTGAGATTCAGTGTGTGGACCTGTACCCCAGTGAGATTCAGTGTGTGTGGACCTGTACCCCAGTGAGAGTCAGTGTGTGTGGAACCTGTACCCCAGTGAGAGTCAGTGTGTGTGGAACCTGGACCCCAGTGAGAGTCAGTGTGTATGGGACTGTACCCCAGTGAGAGTCAGTGTGTGTGGAACCTGGACCCCAGTGAGAGTCAGTGTGTGTGGAACCTGGACCCCAGTGAGAGTCAGTGTGTGTGGAACCTGGACCCCAGTGAGAGTCAGTGTGTGTGGAACCTGGACCCCAGTGAGAGTCAGTGTGTGTGGAACCTGGACCCCAGTGAGAGTCAGTGTGTGTGGAACCTGGACCCCAGTGAGAGTCAGTGTGTGTGGGACTGTACCCCAGTGAGAGTCAGTGTGTGTGGAACCTGTACCCCAGTGAGAGTCAGTGTGTGTGGAACTTGTCCCCAGTGAGAGTCAGTGTGTGTGGGACTGTACCCCAGTGACTGTCAGTGTGTGGAACCTGGACCCCAGTGGGAGTCAGTGTGTTTGGAACCCGTAACCCAGTGAGAGTCAGTGTGTGTGGAACCTGCACCCCAGTGAGAGTCAGTGTGTTTGGAACTGTACCCCAGTGAGAGTCAGTGTCTGTGGGACTGTATCCCAGTGAGAGAGTCAGTGTGTGTGGAACTGTACCCCAGTGAGAGTCAGAATCTGTTGGACTGTACCCCAGTGAGAGTCAGTGTGTGTGGAACTGTACCCCAGTGAGAGAGTCAGTGTGTGTGGAACTGTACCCCAGTGGGAGTGTCAGTGTGTGTGGAACTGTACCCCAGTGGGAGTGTCAATGTGTGTGGAACCCGCACCTCAGTGACAGTCAGTGTGTGTGGGACTGTACCCCAGTGAGAGTCAGTGTGTGTGGAACCTGTACCCCAGTGAGAGTCAGTGTGTGTGGAACCTGTACCCCAGTGAGAGTCAGTGTGTGTGGAACCTGCACCCCAGTGAGAGTCAGTGTGTGTGGGACTGTACCCCAGTGAGTGTCAGTGTGTGGAACCTGTACCCCAGTGAGAATCAGTGTGTGTGGAACCTGGAACCCAGTGAGAGTCAGTGTGTTTGGAACCTGTATCCCAGTGAGAGTCAGTGTGTGTGAAACCTGGACCCCAGTGAGAGTCAGTGTGTGTGGAACTGTACCCCAGTGAGAGTCAGTGTGTGTGGAACCTGGACCCCAGTGAGAGTCAGTGTGTTTGGAACCAGGACCCCAGTGAGAGTCAGTGTCTGTTGGACTGTATCCCAGTGAGAGTCAGTGTCTGTGGGACTGTATCCCAGTGAGAGTCAGTGTCTGTTGGACTGTATCCCAGTGAGAGTCAGTGTCTGTTGGACTGTATCCCAGTGAGAGTCAGTGTCTGTGGGACTGTATCCCAGTGAGAGTCAGTGTCTGTTGGACTGTATCCCAGTGAGAGTCAGTGTGTGTGGAACTGTATCCCAGTGAGAGTCAGTGTGTGTGGAACTGTACCCCAGTGAGAGAGTCAGTGTGTGTGGAACTGTACCCCAGTGGGAGAGTCAGTGTGTGTGGAACTGTACCCCAGTGAGAGAGTCAGTGTGTGTGGAACTGTACCCCAGTGGGAGAGTCAGTGTGTGTGGAACCCGCACCTCAGTGACAGTCAGTGTGTGTGGAACTGTACCCCAGTGAGAGAGTCAGTGTGTGTGGAACTGTACCCCAGTGAGAGTCAGTGTGTGTGGAACTGTACCCCAGTGAGAGTCAGTGTGTGTGGAACTGTACCCCAGTGAGAGAGTCAGTGTGTGTAGAACTGTACCCCAGTGAGAGTCAGTGTGTGTGGAACCCGCACCTCAGTGACAGTCAGTGTTTCCAGGGGAACGAAGGAGAATGAAGTGACAGATGTATACCCAGTGAAAACACATACAGTAAAAACATATAAGAACTTATTTGAAACAAAGGGCTAGTTACACATAATTACACAGTGTGCCGAAACATAGTGGGGTTGGGTAGTACGGGGAACAGCAAAAATGCTAGCAGACTCAGTGTCCTTGCACGTACCAGATAAAGGTGTCGCTATGACAGGCAGAGAGATCTGGGCGTACAGGTCCACAGGTCACTGAAAGTGGCAACGCAGGTGGATAAGGTAGTTAAGAAGGCATACGGCATGCTTGCCTTCATCAGTCGGGGCATAGAGTATAAAAATTGGCAAGTCATGTTGCAGCTGTACAGAACCTTAGTTAGGTCACACTTAGAATATTGCGTACAATTCTGGTCGCCACACTACCAGAAGGACGTGGATGCTTTGGAGTGGTTACAGAGGAGGTTTACAAGGATGTTGCCTGGTCTGGAGGGCATTAGCTATGAGGAGAGGTTGGATAAACTCGGATTGTTTTCACTGGAACAACGGAGGTGGAGGGGCGACATGATAGAGGTTTACAAAGTTATGAGCGGCATGGACAGAGTGGATAGTCAGAAGCTTTTTCCCAGGGTGGAAGAGTCAGTTACTAGGGCACATAGGTTTAAGGTGCGAGGGGCAAGGTTTAGAGGGGATGTGCGAGGCAAGTATTTTACACAGAGGGTGGTGAGTGCCTGGAACTTGCTGCCAGGGGAGGCGGTGGAAGCAGATACGATAGCGCCGTTTAAGAGACATCTTGACAAATACATGAATAGGAAAGGAATAGAGGGATATGGGCCCCGGAAGTGCAGAAGGTGTTAGTTTAGGCAGGCATCAAGATTGGCGCAGGCTTGGAGGGCCGAATGGCCTGTTCCTGTGCTGTACTGTTCTTTGTTCTTTGTATGGACACAAGATATGATGAGACTCACATTAGACAATGGGAAACTGTAAAGAAATGAACCAGGTTCCCACTGAACCATATAAGGAATTATCATTATGTCATTATACCAGACCCCTATGAGTAAGTAAGAGGGGAGGGTCTTGAAAACAAGATTTAACCCCTGACTGAAACTGAGGAAGGCACGAGAACCCCGGGGAAGAACACTCGAGTAGATACCCTGAGCCAAGGGCTCAGAGAACAGAAGAGCAGCCGCAAGTCCGAGACTGATCACCTCGTGCCTTGACGAGTAGTATACTGTACAAGTAGTGAGAGATTGTATTTGTCCATTTAGTGTGTGAATAAAATATATACCTTTCACCAATCAGATTCCATGGATTCTTTAAGAGTAAGTGCAGATTAGGCTCAACATAATTGGTGCCCGAACAAGGACTCGGTTGCAGTGCTATTTCATGTTATTTTGAATAGCCTTGCTGAGTTCGAACTAATTAAAAAAAACAAAGTTACGAGTTTGACGGATCGGATTGGTGAATGGTTGAATAATTGAGTTGACAAATAGGACAGCGGTTGTGTAATTATGGCCCTGGCCAGGCCACAGTGGGAGTTGGAACTCTGGAAATATTTGTAGGGCAAGTGGTCCTCGTGGATAGAGTTTGCAGTTAAACAGTACACGGGCGAGGGGTCCGTTGGGGTACAGCAATGGGAGGATATGCGTACCCACCAAGCCAAACGGGCATCTAAGTTATTGAAAGCCAGTGCTTCTATGAGGGAATTAGATGAAAAAGAGAGTGAAGTTGAAAGATTGAAGCAGGAGTTGCAAAAGTCAGAAAAAAAAGAATGAGTGGCATGATAGGGCCCTGAAGGCAGAAACAGTTAGTGCAGCACAGGTAGTGCATTTAATCCAATTCCAGTCTCAGGTTGAAAAGGCTGAGTACAGTCACAGTAAGGCTGAGAGGGAAGCGGACAAGGCGAAGGAACAGCTCACAGGAACGGAACAGAAATGCTCTGACTTGCAGACTGCATTGACGGTTCTACACTGCTCACAGAAGGAGCGGGTGTACCAGCCAGTGGATCATATCAAATGTTAGCAGGTGATAAGTACAGTCTCAGCTCTCAGCATAAAGTTGTATAATATGTGCGTTTGTGAATAGGGAGGATGATGACAATGAGGACTTTAATCGGGCTGACTTGGCAGGTAAGGCCAGTAAGTACCATGACAATGGTTACATTCCTTGGGATGACCATCCCCCGAACCCCTAATCGAGCCTTCAGCCCCCACCCTGGCCTTACCTATGGCCCATTAATAACTGGGGAGCCAGAGGGTTCCATGACTAAGTTTATGGTAGAGTGACATAAAAAGACTATGTTTTAGTGAAATTTCAAGTGAGTAAAAACAAGTTACTGTGTCTTTTGATTTGAATGTGTGAATGTGGGAAGCTTCCATGAATGAAATTAATGTCCTTGGGATGTGCAGCTTGTGTTCTGTAGAACTGACAGTCATTAACTCTTTGTTGTCTGGCCTTATTGATGAAAGCATGAGTCTGTTACTTTTTCTATTTTTACATATGTATATTTTGTGGGAACCTATTTTGGTTGTGAATTAGTTGAACCTGTGTGTTCCTTGGCATCGGGACAAGGAATTTGACAGAGATTTGGTATTTTGAATTCATAACCCATTACAGGAATCAATTTTCTAAGTTGTTTGGAATTGAATGAGTGTGAAAAGTGATTGTTGAGTGCATTCATTTCAATTTAAGATTGTGCACCCAGGAATGGGATATAAAATTGAATTATATTTTAAGTTAAAGTTTATTTTTTATTTTAAAAGTTGGTTTTGCAACTGTGAAAAGGCAATGAACAATTTTCTAAGAGATAAGCTTCAGCCTTGAAGGTCTGAAGATGTCTGGCAAAAATCCAATTTGAAGTTTAAAACACTGCTTTAATTGGAGTTCCAGTTTAAAATCTGTTCTAGTTTTTTTGGAGTTTCAATTAAAGACATGTTTTACTGACTGTTTTAAGTAGCAAATGTCAGGAATTGGATATTGGTTTAAGGGAGAGAAGGATAAACAAAGGAAATATAGGAAAGATTCTGTCTGTTTAAAGTTTGTTTAAGAAGCTGGTGTTAAATCTTTTGTTTTAAGAATGTTAAATAACTTTTTCTTTAGTTTTTGGTTTTATTACAGTCATTTGAAAAGGTGCCTGAAGAAAGAACAAGAAAAATGACGTAATTTACCATCCTTAAAAAAAAGCACGTGCTATTCTTTTCTGTGTGTAGTTCATAAGTATTATAAGTTAATAAGTCTGAATTAAGTTTATACTATTAAGGTTAACTGACCTGTTGAGGAAACTGGAAATTTCATTTGTGGTCACAATGAACTTTCAAGTTTATTATGTCAAGTTTTGGGGGAGTCTTTAATTCCGGACATAAGACTCGCTCATATAACATTGGCAGTTTTGATTTTTAAATATTTATTGCAGTGAATTGGAATTTGGAATCATTTTTGTTATATAAAAAAAAATCCTTCGAATAGAAACCTCTTTCAAAAGATGTTAAAAGTTTGGAAACAATTGGAGTTTAATGTAAAATGCTGTCTTTCCTGATGGAGATGCTTTCCTTTGAAGTTAATAATGTTACTAATGATTTTGTTGTTTTCAAACCCTAAGCATGCCAAAAGAATTGAAAAAAAAAAGTTTAAAATGAAGTGCACTTCTTTTCGATCAGAAAAAAAGTTACGTAAAGTGAGGCAGCTGAGAATGTTTTGCTCCGCCCCCTTGGAGACAAGCAAAGAAATTAACCCTGCTGCAGCTATCGTTTTCCCATTTAATCCACCACACAAATTTTGCATTGCTGAGAGTAAAATTTATATATATTGGACATTATTAAATTTTAAATTGACAGATATAATCGCACAAATTAACCCATTGGGCTCAGGGGCAGAGCCACAATGGATTCTTTGTTTTTTTTTAAAGCAGGTGACGGTAGATTCCAAGGCCACATGAGAACTGAGGCCACAACAAGAGATCCAGCAGCTTTAAGAATTTAAGAACTTAATTACAGACATCAAATGTCACAGCATCTTTATCAATGAGACGATGTGCTGGAGAAGGAGAGAGAGTTGCAAGCACTTCTGTCTTTAATGTAAAAAAATGCAATACCAACAAGTCTGGACATAAGAGATTGGAATTGATAAATAAAATGTAATTGATATGAGTGGTTATTTAAAGCACTCAAAGGGAAATTTATCTGACATTTAAGAGGACGATCAAAGTTTTAGAAAAAGACCAAAACCAGTCTAAGTGGTTTACTGTGTTGGACATTAGCAATGAGTTCTGGTCCAAACCACTGACACAGGAGTGTCAATATAAATTTGTGTTTACGTTCCAGGGACAGCAATACACCTGGACGTGTCTCCCCCAGAGATTTCATAATAGTCCGTAGATATTCAACCAGCGGTTGGCACAGAGTAAGGAGGAGCTCCTTTCACTCCTCTAGAAGGTTGGAGTGAAAGTTAAGCCTAAAAAGGCACATATAATGAAGGAAAAGGTTTCCTATTTGGGAATAGTAATAACACTGGGAAAACATGAGATAGAGCAGATGCAAGTACAGACAATCCTCAAACTCCCCCTACCACAAGATATTAAGGCTCTGAGATTATTTTTGGGCCTCGTTGAGTATCGCAGGAACCATGTTGATGGATTTGCCTTAAAGGCAGCCCCTTTATATAATCTCCTGAAAAAGAACTACTACATGCCTGGCGGACAATTTAATCTACCAGGGTGAACCTCATGAGTGTCAGGTTTTGACAGCAAAGGCCCTCAAGGGACCTTTTGTGTCAAAATCATTGGAGGTGTGTACAAGGGAAGGAGCCAGTAATCAAACCAGCAATCAAAATTTTTGTTGATCGTTCCTCTACAGGGGAGGACGGGATTAGGCAGACAGGATGTGGATTACATGTACAGGAGGATGGAAGTCCCAGACTCAGGGACGAATTGCGCTGGGTCTTTCTTGTAAACGCTACTATCGGACAATGGGTATGTGTCGAATACCCAAAAGGGACCCACCAGGGGGCCCGCAAGTTCCCTGTATGGCAGTGTATTTGTGGAAACCAATCGTTATGTGTTAAACCACACAATGATAGGGGCTAATGGCTCTATTGTGTTGGGGAAAATAAAAAAAGGACAGTTCCTATTCCAGGTCGTATGATTAAACGAGCAAGAAGCAGCAACCCTCATGGTTACCCCCACATCCGAATTATTGACGAGTAGGGTTACCACCCCGCAGCCACAAGTGACTGATCTCCCTTGCCCTGCGGCACAGTGGCGCAGTGGTTAGCACCGCAGCCTCACAGCTCCAGCGACCCAGGTTCAATTCCGGGTACTGCCTGTGTGGAGTTTGCAAGTTCTCCCTGTGTCTGCGTGGGTTTCCTCCGGGTGCTCCGGTTTCCTCCCACCACCAAAAGACTTGCAGGTTGATAGGTAAATTGGCCATTATAAATTGACCCTAGTATAGGTAGGTGGTAGGGAAATATAGGAGGATGTGGTAGGAATATGGAATTAGTGTAGGATTAGTATAAATGGGTGGTTAATGGTCGGCACAGACTCGGTGGGCCGAAGGGCCTGTTTCAGTGCTGTATCTCTAAATCTAAAAAAAATCTAAAAACTGCAGGACCAGAAAATGGACTTGTGATAATAAAAACTAATAAAATTGTATATGATAATATACAGCATGAGTTGGTACCGGTAATATTGAATATCTCAGACATCCAGCTACCTGACTGGCACCTTGAGAATATCTGGGCGTTGTACAAGGTGTTACTGCAACAATTGCTGGGACAAGAATTTGGTGACGAGGGAAAAATAAAGGGAAAGTGACATAAATGTAGTTTAGTGAATGATGCAGCCACACTCTTTAAAATTGTAACAGGACTTGACAGGGTAGATGCAGGAAGGATGTTCCCGATGGTGGGGGAATCCAGAACCAGGGGTCATAGTCTAAGGATACGGGGTAAACCTTTCAGGACTCAGATGAGGAGAAATTTCTTCACCCAGAGATTGGTGAGCCTGTGGAATTCGCTACCACAGAAAGCAGTTGAGGCCAAAACATTGTATGTTTTCAAGAAGGAGTTAGATACAGCTCTTGGGTCTAAAAGAATCAAAGGGATTGGGGCGAAAGCTGGAACAGGTTACTGAGTTGGATGATCAGCCATGATCATAATGAATGGTGGAGCAAGCTCGAAGGGCCGAATGGCCTACTCCTGCTCCTATTTTCTATGTTTCTATAGATTTGGAAAGTGTGAACCAGAAGGTTAGAACTCTCAGCCAGCTAATATAGGATATTTTGAAAAAGGAACAAAGGGCACAGAGTGGTGTAGCTAAAGTAGAACAGGATTTGACGAACACAGTGACAGGACTGGTGAGAGTACGGGAAGGTCATGCTCATACTATTAATGATATCATAGAAAAGGGAAAGGAGGTCCACGACATTTCAAATAATGAAAGTGTTTGTAGTACGTATGGTTTGTGGATGTTAAAACAAACTTGGGAAAATTTGAGACAAATTGATGCGGGACAGGTGCCAATTTGGATAAATGACACCCAGTTGGAGGACTTGCCTAGTCACATAAATGATAAAATTACCAAGTGCCAACTCAGAAAACTTGTTAAGGTATGGAAAGGTCAGGAGTGTGTAAATACGAGATCTATGAGTATTTGAGTAGTATTGTAATTCCAAGAGATAAGTTAGGGATGCAATTATACAAAGTAGAAAATATAGGGGTGATAAGGGGAAAGGATTACATAAAATACCATGATATTTTACCCTATGTTGTGGAAATTGGAAAAGATGTAGTTGGAACAACATTGTCTGAGTGTAGTCTGGAAAACCAGGTGATCATATGTCCTCATCCTATATATAAAACAGCAGAGTCAAAATGTGGATTTAATGCCACTGTAAATTGCACCATGGAAACTAGGAAAGCATTGTCAGGGCTAACCCATGTGGTCTATATGGGAAAAGGGAGACATTGCTTAACCACCACGGCGGAGGAGTACCAGTATGGACATAACCAGACTTGTCCGGTGAGCAACAGTACGTTTTGTTTCAACCCACAAATACCAACCCAAGTAGGGAAGATGGAATTGGTAGACATACATAAACGAAAGACAGAAATGATAACTGTGACAGAAAGTATTAAGGAGGACATGGTAAATTACCTCCGGGAACATGAATATACTATTCAGCCATTCCCCTACGCTTGGGTAAAGAGAGACAGCAGCTAGAAGTCATTGCTGTAGTGCACTACAATCTGGAACAACAGTCGAAGAAGCTACAAGATGAGATTGACGAGATAAATAATTCTACCTGGTGGGAGGACTTATGGAACTGGGGGTCAGACGTGCAGATACACCCCTGGTTTAGAATTATCTCCCATGTCCAGATAGTGCTTTTGGGTATCATGGTGTTATATGTGACCTACTTAATTTGGAAACATAAGAAATTGATTAAGCAATGTGAGAGGATGTATGAACACAGGTTGGACAGCTACCTTAAAGGCAATAGATATTTAAACTGAAATTGCGACTGTGTTATGTTTGCACAAGTGATTGATTTTATGTAATAGTGATGATTAAATTGTGCTTTCTTTAACATTACACTGTTTATGCTTTTGCTTTGAAAATGAAATTGTAATTGTACAAGTGTACTACCTAAGAGACATAAGAGTGTGATCCCTTGGGCATAGCCCTGCAGGATCAAAGGGGGGACTGTAGACCCAGTAAAAACACATACAGTAAAAACATACAAGAACTTAGTTGAAACAAAGAGCTAGTTACACATAATTACACAGTGTGTTGAAACATAGGGGGAGTTGGGTAGAAAAGGGAACAGTAAAAATGCTAGCAGGCTCAGTATCCTTGCACGTACCAGATAAATGTGTTGCCATGGACACGAGATATGATGAGACTCACAGTAGACAATGGGAAACTGTAAAGAAATGAACCAGGTTCTCACTGAGCCATATAAGGAAATATCATTATGTAATTATACCAGACCCCCATGAGTAAGTAAGAGGGGAGGGTCTTGGAAACAAGATTTAACCCCTGACTGAAACTGAGGAAGGCACGAGAACCCCGGGGAAGAACACTCGAGTAGATACCCTGAGCCAAGGGCTCAGAGAACCGAAGAGCAGCCGCAAGTCCGAGACTGATCAACTCGTGCCTTAATGGGTAGTATACTGTGCAAGTAGTGAGAGATTGTACTTGTCCATTTAGTGTGTGAATAAAATATATACCTTTCACCAATCGGATTCCATGGATTCTTTAAGAGTAAGTGCAGATTAGGCACAACACAGAAGAACGAGAGAAAAGGCAGAAACTGTTTAGTGTGCTCCATTTAGAACAGAGATGACGAGGATTGAGAGTCTTTGGAATTCTCTATCCCAGAGGGCTGTGGATACTCAGTCATTGAGTATATTCAGGACAGAGAGCGATAGATTTTTGGATACTACGGGGATTAAGGGATTTGGGGATTGGGCAGGAAGCAGGAAGGTGCAATTGAGGTAGAAGATCAGCCATGATCATACTGAATGGCAGAACTGGCTCAAGGGGCCGAATGGCCTACTCCTGCTCTTATTTCTTATCTTCTGATGATCTATTGCAGCCCGCCATGTAAAACTGGACTCACCATTGTGTAAAATGATTCTTACCGTGTACTGGAACTTCCTGTGTTTCAATCAGTTGTGTAATGGCTTTTTCCACTGTTTTGTAAATGACTGGAAGTTTCCGGATTGCATTTGGGAAAATATCCTTATTCCGAACTGATTCCAGAATCTGCAGCCAAGCCTTGATTATGGTATCGTATCGAGTGCAGTCGACAGGAATAAGATCTAAAACCTGCAGTGCAAAGGTCAGCCAGTTCAATTCAACCTTGTTCAAACTCTCAAACAGTGATTTACATCTGAGAAGGAGGGGAGGAGGGAGGGAGGGAGGGAATGAGGGCGGGGGAAAGGGATGGAGGGAGGGAGGGTACATTTATAGGGAACAGCAGCATAGTCTCTGCATTGCTGGACTAGTAAACCAGAGGTTGTGAGTTCAAATCCCACCCGAGAAAGTAGACAGTTCAATAAATGTGGTAATTTGTACAAGGACAATAAAAATGACTGTTGTTGGATTGTTGTAACCTCAGTCTATCCTTACAAGGCAAATGGCTGAGGTGATAAAGATAGACTGTGGCACTTTGTAGTTCGCACTCCCCAGACTCTGGGATATGATGTATCCTTGGAAGATAGGATACCCGCTGAGGCGGAGGTGGGGCCTGGGACCAATGTAAAATAAAGAGCGCCAATTGTTGTTTTAATAAGATCACCCCTTCTTGCTGCCCTGATGGTGACAATGCCAGAGAAGACCCTGAAATAACCCTACCACCACCTGTCCTGTGCCAGTCTGTCTGCCCTCATCCCCCAAACTCCGATGGAGTCAGTGCCAATGGTCACAATCCACTGTAACCATGGATTTTTAGTTCTGGCCTATTTCACATTGTATGCATGTGAAACAAAAGTTTTCCAAACAAGGCAGTGCCCCTTTAAATAGTCACTGAATGCAATGTGAACCCTGTCCTGCTTTACACAGCTGCTTTCATCTTCACCTTTAACGTGTACTTGGTTAAATCGTACAGTTTATTCACTTGATCGCTGTATAATTCACACTGTGATTTCTTCTTTAGCTTCTCCAGACGCTGATTCAAGTTCTCCTCTCTCTCAGTCAGCATCTCCTTGATCTTCTCCTCAATATCTTTCTTCTTCCTCTGGACCTCGTCCTTATCGCACAGGTCTACGTGACTCCCAATAGGAAGTACAATGGAATCTGGGACGCGCATGAAAACATTGTTGATCCAAAAACTAACCAGGTCCTTGAAGGAATCCTTGTCATCTATCTCATACCTGCAGAAGAATAACCAGCATCATTTAAAGACAAAACAAAGCAAGGAATGAACTGACCATACAACTTAGCAAGCTTGCTTCTTCCACATACTCTATCACAGGCTCTGCCCTGCAACATTAATCTCCAGTCAGGGCTATAATCCCCATAGGGTAAACAAGGAAACCTCTAGAATATTCATCCAACCTCACAGCTCCATTATCCAACTCCTCCACAATCAACATTCATATCCTTGTTGTTGCCCAGACCCCAGCAGTTTGATATGCTGAGGATTTTTTTATTTGTTTCATGGGATGTGAGCGTCACTGGCCAGGCCAAATTCTATTGCCCATCCCTAATTGCCCTTGAGAAGGTGGTGGTGAGCTGCCTTCTTGAACCGCTGCAGTCCATGCGGGGTAGGAACACCCACAGTGCTGTTAGGAAGGGAGTTACAGGATTTTGTCCCAGCGACAGTGAAGGATCAGCAATATAGTTCTAAGTCAGGATGGTGCATGACTTGGAGGGGAACTTGCAGCTAGTGGTGTTCCCACACGTCTGCTTCTCTTGCCCTTCTAGGTGGTAGAGATCGCGGGTTTGGAAGGTGATGTCGAAGGAGCCTTGTTGCGTTGCTGCAGTGCATCTTGTAGATGGTACACACTGCTGCCACTGTGCGCCGGTGGAGGGAGTGAATGCTTAAGGTGGATGGGGTGAATGTTTGTGGATGGGGTGCCAATCAAGCGGGTTGCTTTGTCCTGGATGGTGTTGAGCTTCTTGAGTGTTGTTGGAGCTGCACCCATCCAGGTAAGTGGA
The DNA here is from genome assembly GCF_036365525.1 of Heterodontus francisci. Classification (NCBI taxonomy): domain Eukaryota; kingdom Metazoa; phylum Chordata; class Chondrichthyes; order Heterodontiformes; family Heterodontidae; genus Heterodontus; species Heterodontus francisci. Next base: position 108,503,882 of record NC_090384.1, on the reverse strand, counting down.
GAGTATTCCATCACACTCCTGACTTGTGCCTTGTAGATGGTGGACAGGCTTTGGGGGGTCAGGAGGTGAGTTACTCGCCAGAGGATTCCTAGCCTCTGACCTGCTCTTGTAGCCATGGTATTTATATGGCTACTCCCATTCAGTTTCTGCTCAATGGTAACCCCCAGGATGTTGATAGTGGGGGATTCAGCGATCATAATGCCATTGAATGTCAAGGGGAGATGGTTAGATTCTCTCTTGTTGGAGATGGTCATTGCCTGGCATTTGTGTGGCGTGAATGTTACTTGCCACTTATCAGCCCAAGCCTGGATATTGTCCCGGTCTTGCTGCATTTCTACACGGACTGCTTCAGTTTCTGAGGAGTCACGAATGGTGCTGAACATTGTGCAATCATCCGTGAACATCCCCACTTCTGACCTTATGATTGAAGGAAGGTCATTGATGAAGCAGCTGAAGATAGTTGGGCCTAGGACACTACCCTGAGGAACTCCACATTGCAGACTACTCCAGTTCAGTGTCTGCTCAATGGTAACCCACCCCACCCCCCACCCCCAGGATGTTGATAGTGGGCGATTCAGCAATGGTAATGCTATTGAATGTCAAGGGGAGATGGTTAGATTCTCTCTTGTTGGAGAATGTTACTTGCCACGTATTAGCCCAAGCCTGGATATTGTCCAGGTCTTGCTGCATCTGAACACAGACTGCTTCAGTATCTGAGAAGTCGCGAATGGTACGGAACGTTGTGCAATCATCAGCGAACATCCCCACTTCTGACCTTATGATCCTTATGATTGAAGGAAGGTCATTGATGAAGCAGCTGAAGATGGTTGGGCCTGGGACACTACCCTGAGGAACTCCTGCAGTGATGTCCTGGGATTGAGATGTTTGGCCTCCAACAACCACAAACATCTTCCTTTGTGCTAGGTATGACTCCAACCAGCGGAGAGTTTTCCCCCTGATTCCCATTGACTCCAGTTTTGCTCGGGCTCTTTGATGCCATACTCGGTCAAATGCTGCCTTGATGTCAAGGGCAGTCACTCTCACCTCACATCTTGAGTTCAGCTTTTTGTCCACATTTGGACCAAGGCTGTAATGAGGTCAGGAGCTGAGTGGCCCTGGTGGAACCCAAACTGAGCGTCACTGAGCAGGTTATTGCTGAGCAAATGCCGCTTGATAGCACTGTTGATGACACCTTCCATCACTTTGCTGATGATTGAGAGTAGACTGATGGGGCGGTAATTGGCTGGGTTGGATTTGTCCTGCTTTTTGTGGATAAGTCATTCCTCAGCAATTTTCCACACTGTCAGGTTGATGCCAGTGTTGTAGCTGTACTGGAACAGCTTGGCTAGACGCGTGGCTAGATCTGGAGCACAGGTCTTCAGTACTATTGCCAGAATGTTGTCGGGCCCATAGCCTTTGCAGCATCCAGTGCCTTCAGCGGTTTCTTGATATCACGTGGAGTGAATCAGATTGGCTGAACACTGGCATCTGTGATGATGGCCTTATCTTTTGCACTGATGTGCTGGGCTCCCCCATCATTGAGGATGGAGATCCTTGTGGAGCCACCTCCTCCTGTTAGTTGTTTAATTATCCACCACCATTCACAACTGGATGTGGCAGGATTGCAGAGCTTAAATCTGATCCGTTGGTTATGGGATCACTCAGCTCTGTCTATCGCATGTTGCTTACGCAATTTGGCACGCAAGTAGTCCTGTGTTGTAGCTTCACCAGGTTGACACCTCATTTTGAGGTATGCCTGGTGCTGCTCCTGGCATGCCCTCCTGCACTTTTCATTGAACCAGGGTTGGTCTCCTGGCTTGATGGTAATGGTAGAGTGGGGGATATGCCGGGCCATGAGGTCACAGATTGTGGTTGAATACAATTCTGCTACTGCTGATGGCCCACAGCGCCTCATGGATGCCCAGTTTTGAGCTGCCAGATCTGTTCTGAATCTATCACATTTAGTACGGAGGTAGTGATACACAAAACGATGAATGGTGTCCTCAGTGTGAAGACAGGACTTCTTTGATCTTCTGAGACTACTGGGATCAAAGGGGTAAATTTTTCACACAAAGAATAGTGGGTATCTGGAATGAGCTGTCTGAGGAGGTGGTGGAGGCAGGAACAGTAGCAACATTTAAGAGGCATCTGGACAGGTACTTGAATGAGCAAGGCATAGAGGGATATGGAATTAATGCAGACAGGTGGGATTAGTATAGATAGACATTATGGTCGGCATGGACATGGTGGGCCGAAGGGCCTGTTTCTATGCTATATGACTCTTTGACTCTATGACTACGACTATCCCTGTGACCTCTAATATCATTCCCAGCCTGAGATTTATCCAGATTCCTTCTGACGAGTTTAGTCAATTCAGTATCAGCTGTTATTGAGTGGCAGTAAATTGTCTGAAAGTTAACTTCTCAGGGGCAAATTATTCTCCTGTCACAAAAGTACTTTTGAATGAGGGCCAGGGTCCAACTTTTGGGTAAGAGTTTAGATTGAATACACAGGAATCACACTTGTTTAAAACTGAATGAAACCATTACTAATAACAGGCAGGCATGGGATTATGAAATGTGGTTATTGAAACTTGTACATATCACATCACACTTCACTGGACATTGGAACATTAACACTGAAGCACTGGGACACAGAGACTAACACTGGGACCTGGCTGTCAAAAGTATGAAGAGCACACAGAGTGAAAAGGATTGAAATAGGATTTGCTCATCTTAGAGAAGGGGAAAGAAGAAGAGGAAGTCAATGAGAGATGGAGGGAGAGCGAAAGCAAAGCAAGACTGGGAGTGGAGAAAATATTGAAGATAGGAAGAAAGGAAGGGAATGAGAAGTGAAGGAGGGAATTGAGCAAGGAGATAGGGAGAGAAATGAGAGAGAGAGAGAGAAAAGGGATGAGAGAGGGAGATAAGGAGAGGGAATAAAGGCTGGGGGGGGGGGGTCACTGAATACTGAGCAGCGGCAGGAGATTTAGCCGATCTGCTCCCCTCCCCAGCTCAGAGATTCAGAGAATGAAGCTGCAGTGCTCCTGGTATTTGAGGTTTGATGTCATGTAGCCAGGTGTATTCTCTCAGTCAGACACTGGGCTGCTTGAAAATAGCTTTTATAAAAGAATTATTGTGATTAAATATAAAGTATTACTTGGAGCAGATCAGGTATGTGGTGACCTGTTAACTTGCTCACTCCAGCCTGTCAGCTCACCTGTGCAAGTCAATAACTAATATAACCAGGGCTTGGGGTGTGAGAAAGACATGGTGAGTTAGATAATATTCCAGATGTCCAGCAAAATCCCAGCACAAGAAGGAGAAATCTTCGATTTGGAACTCATTGATCTCAATCCCAATTGTTCTGTCTTTCTCTGCAATTGTCACCAGTTTGCCTTTGTTCAAACTTTTACACAGGGTTGACTTTCCGGCCATGGAGGCTCCGAGAAACATGGTCTTTATCCGCTTGTCCTCCTGGCACTCGCTGCTCTGCAGTTGTTTGAAATAACTGCGGATCTGCTGCAATCCTCCCGCACAAACCTCATCCGGAGGCTCCCTCAGAGGGTTCGCCCGAACACTGAACTTCCTTAAAGATCCACCGTGAAACAGCCCGGACGGCAGTTCACACACTTTATTATTCTCAATATAAAACTCCTCCAGTCTTGCCAGTTGAGTAATGGTTTCTGGAATGTTCTTGATGATGTTGTGAGACAGGTTGAGGTACTGCAGCTCCTTGCAGCAGCTCAGATCTGCTGGGACGTCAGTCAGGCGGTTGTTGTTGAGTTTAAGATGTTTGAGGAGAGGGAGTTTGGGGAAAAGCCCCTCACTCAGCTGCTGGATTTTATTCTGGTTTAAGTGCAGTTTCTCCAGCTTTTGCAGGGAGACGATCTCGGGGGGGAAATCGGTCAGTTCATTCTTCGACAGGATGAGTGTCTTCAGATTGGACAATGTTGAAAGGCCAGTGACATTCTTCAGCCTGTTGCGGTCTAAATTGAGGTGATGAATGTGCGGCTCCTGCAAGAGATCATTGGGTAAAAGTTTGAGCCGCCCCCGGGACAGGTCAACCTCTCGGCCCGAGACATCAGTTGATTGTTTCCGCTCTGAGAAACAAATAGAGAGACAGTTTCAAACAACTCATCTGAACAAAGAGCCATTTCATTCTGCAATTTCTTGCCAATATATTTCCCAGCATTTCCTGGCCCCCAGTTTATTTTAATGATATTTATGAAATGTTGGTTAATTATACTGGCAAAAAGATCTGGAGGGTTCTGTTGGCTTTCCCAGCTGGACACTCCATCCTCACCAGCTTTACTATCCATTAACCAGAATCAGCTGGCTGTAAATATCTCAATGACCCTCTTCAGATGAAAGGTCACTGACCTGAAACGTTAACTCTGCTTCTCTCTCCACAGATGCTGCCAGACCTGCTGAGTATTTCCAGCACTTTGTGTTTTTATTTCAGATTTCCAGCATTTGCAGTATTTTGCTTTTGTATTGATTGGAGATGTGTGACCAGTGGTGTTCCACAGGGATCCGTGCTTGGACCACTGTTGTCTGTGATATACATAAATGATTTGGAGGAAAGTATAGGTGGTCTGATTAGCAAGTTTGCAGACGACACTAAGATTGGTGGAGTAGCAGATAGTGAAGGGGACTGTCAGAGAATACAGCAGAATATAGATAGATTGGAGAGTTGGGCAGAGAAATGGCAGATGGAGTTCAATCAGGGCAAATGCGAGGTGATGCATTTTAGAAGATCCAATTCAAGAGTGAACTATACAGTAAATGGAAAAGTCCTGGGGAAAATTGATGTACAGAGAGATTTGAGTGTTCAGGTCCATTGTTCCCTGAAGGTGGCAACGCAGGTCAATAGAGTGGTCAAGAAGACATACGGCATGCTTTCCTTCATCGGACGGGGTATTGAGTACAAGAGTTGGTAGGTCATGTTACAGTTGTATAGGACTTTGGTTCGGCCACATTTGGAATACTGCGTGCAGTTCTGGTCGCCACATTACCAAAAGGATGTGGATGCTTTGGAGAGGGTGCAGAGGAGGTTCACCAGGATGTTGCCTGGTATGGAGGACGCTAGCTATGAAGAGAGGTTGAGTAGATTAGGATTATTTTCATTAGAAAGATGGAGGTTGAGGGGGGACCTGATTGAGGTGTACAAAATCATGAGAGGTATAGACAGGGTGGATAGCAAGAAGCTTTTTCCCAGAGTGGGGGATTCAATTACAAGGGGTCACGAGTTCAAAGTGAGAGGGGAAAAGTTTAGGGAGGATATGCGTGGAAAGTTCTTTACGCAGAGGGTGGTGGGTGCCTGGAATGCGTTGCCAGTGGAGGTGGTAGATGCGGGCACGATAGTGTCTTTTAAGATGTATCTAGACAGATACATGAATGGGCAGGAAGTAAAGAGATACAGACCGTTAGAAAATAGGTGACATGTTTAGGTAGAGGATCTGGATCGGCGCAGGCTTGGAGGGCCGAAGGGCCTGTTCCTGTGCTGTAATATTCTTTGTTCTTTGTTCTCTTAGTTCTTTAATTATCCTCCAATGCTCACTTTACAACCAGCAGCAAATGGGGAAAATTCAGTCCATATTCTTTTACAAAGATAGAAACTAGAAACCATTCACATCAGAGGAGGCTGTTCCCTGACTGCGTTAAAGTTAAATCACTCGTGAGGGCTAATTTAGCAGTGTCATCTTCCCATTCACTCAAGGTATGAATGGGAGAATCTTGAACAGCCGCCATCCAAAAGGAAACACAAGGAAATAAGAGAAAAATGAGAGAAAAAACTAAACTAGCAAAGAAAAAAGAATAAAATGGGACAGAGGTTATGGCTAAAGATTGTTGAACTCAATATTGAGTCCAGAAGGCTGTAGACAGCCTAATCGAAAGATGAGGTGCTGTTCCTCAAGCTTGTATTGAGCTTTTTTGGAACCCTGCAGCAGGACAAGGACAGAGATGACAGCGTGGGAGCAAGCTGGAGAATTAAAATGGCAGGTCCCCAGAAGCTCGGGCATACCTGCGGAATGAATGCAGGTGTTCATCAAAGCGGTCACCCAATCGGCATTTAGTCTGCCAATGTAGAGGAGACCACATTGCAAGCAGCAAATATAGTATATAAATACAAATAAATCACTGCTTCACCTGGAAGGAGTCAAAGAGTTATGCAGCACAGAAACAGGCCCTTTGGCCCATCGTGTCTCTGCCAGCCATCAAGCCTATCTATTCTAATCCCATTTTCCAGCACTTGGCCCGTCGCCCTGTATGCTATGGCTTTTCAAGTGCTCATTTAAATACTTCTTAAATGTTGTGAGGGTTCCTGCCTCTACCACCCCTTCAGGCAGTGTTCCAGATTCCAACCACCCTCTGGGTGAAAATTTTTTTCCTCAAATCCCCTCTAAACCTTGTATCCCTTGCCTTAAATCTATGCCCCCTGGTTATTGACCCCCCCCCCCACCAAGGGAAAAAGATTCTTCCTATCAATGCCCCTCATAATTTTGTATACCTCAATCAGGTCTCACTCAGCCGCCTATGCTCTAAGGAAAACAGCCTTAGCCTATCCAGTCTCTCTTCATAGCTGAAATGCTCCAGCCCAGGCAACATCCTGGTGAATCTCCTCTGCACCCTCTCCAGTGCAATCACATCCTTTCTATAGTGTGGTGACCAGAACTGTACACAGTACTCCAGCTGTGGCCTAACTAGCATTTTATACAGCTCCATCATAACCTCCCTGTTCTTATATTCTATGCCTCGGCTAATAAAGGCAAGTATCCCATATGCCTTCCTAACCACCTTATCTACCTGTGCTGCTGCCTTCAGTGATCTATGGACAAGTGCACCAAGGTCCCTCTGACCCTCTGTACTTCCTAGGGTCCTACCATCCAATGTGTATTTCCTTGCCTTGTTAGTCCTCCCAAAAGGCATCACCTCACACTTCTCAGGATTAAATTCCATTTGCCACTGCTCCGCCCATCTTACCAGCCCATCTATATCCTCCTGTAATCTAAGGCATTCCTCCTCACTATTTATGACACCGCCAATTTTCGTGTCATCTGCGAACTTACTTATCATACCTCCTATATTCACATCTAAATCATTAAGGTACACTACAAACAACAAGGGTCCCAGCACCGATCCCTGCGGTACACCACAGGCAAGTAACATTTGCGCCACACAAGTGACAGGCAATGACCATCTCCAATAAGAGAGAATCGAACCATCTCCCCTTGACATTCAATGGCATTACCATCACTGAATCCCCCACTATCAACATCCTAGGGGCTAACATTGACCAGAAACTGAACTGGAATAGCCATATAAATACTGTGGCTACAAAAGCAGGTCAGAGGCCAGGAATCCCGAGGCGGGTAACTCACCTCCTGACTCCCCAAAGCCTGTCCACCATCTGCAAGGCACACGTCAGGAGTGTGATGGAATACTCTCCACTTGCCTGGATGGGTGCAGCTCCAACAACACTCAAGAAGCTCGACACCATCCAGGACAAAGCAGCCCACTTGAACAAAGAACAAAGAACAGTACAGCACAGGAACAGGCCATTCGGCTCTCCAAGCCTGCGCCGATCTTGATGCCTGCCTAAACTAAACCCTTCTGCACTTCCGGGGACCATATCCCTCTATTCCCTTCCTATTCATGTATTTGGCACCCCATCTACAAACATTCACTCCCTCCACCACCGATGCACAGTGGCAGCAGTGTGTACCATCTACAAGATGCACTGCAGCAATGCACCAAGGCTCCTTAGACAGCACATTCCAAACCAGTGACCTCTACCAACTAGAAGGACAAGGGCATCAAATACATGGGAACATGACCACCTGCAAGTTCCCCTCCAAGTCACACACCATCCTGACTTGGAACTATATCGCTGTTCCTTCACTGTCGCTGGGTCAAAATCCTGGAACTCCCTTTCTAACAGCACTGTGGGTGTACCTACCCCAAATGGACTGCAGCGGTTCAAGAAGGCAGCTCACCACCACCTTCTCAAGGGCAATTAGGGATGGGCAATAAATGCTGGCCTGGCCAGTGACGCCTACATCCCATGAATGAATAAAAAAAAACTTGTCACAGGCTTCCAATCGCAAAAACAACCCTCGACCATCACCCTCTGCCTCCTGCCACTAAGCCAATTTTGGATCCAATTTGCCAAATTGCACTGGATCCCATGGGCTCTTACCTTCTTGACCAATCTCCCATGCGGGACCTAATCAAAAGCCTTACTGAAGCCCATGTAGACTACATCAACTGCTTTACCATCATCTACACACCTAGTCACCTCCTCGATCTCCTTCTGACAAAGCCATGCTGACTATCCCTGATTATTCCCTGCCTCTCCAAGTGGAGATTAATCCTGTTCCTGAGAGTTTTTTCCAATATTTTCCCTACCACTGATGTTAGACTCAATAGCCTGTAATTACCTGGTTTATCCCTGCTACCCTTCTTGAATAATGGTACCACATTCGCTGTCCTCCAGCCCTCTGGTACCTCTCCTGTGTCCAGAGAGGATTTGAAAATTTGTGTCAGAGCACCTGCAATCTCCTCCCTTGCCTCACATAATAATCTGGGATACATCTCATCTGGGCCTGGGGATATATCCACTTTTAAGCCCACTAAAACCACTAATATCTCCTCCCTTTCAATGCTAATATGTTCAAGTATATCACAATCCCCCTCCCTGTTCTCTACACCTACATCCTTCTCCATAGTGAAAACAGATGAAAAGTGATCATTTAAAACCTCACCTATGTCCTCCGGCTCCACACATAGATTGCCACTTTGGTCCCTAATGGGCCCTACTCTTTCCCTGGTTATCCTCTTGCCCTTAATATACTTATAAAACGTCTTGGGATTTTCCTTTATCTTGCCCACCAGTGTTTTTTCATGTCCCCTCTTCGTTCCCCTAATTACTTTTTTAAGTACCCCCTCTTTCTATACACTTTCTATACTCCTCTAGGGCCTCCGCTGTTTTCAGCACTCCGAATCTGCCATAAGCCTTCTTTTTTTCTTTATCCAATCCTCTATATCCCTTGACATCCAGGATTCCCTGGACTTGTTGGTCCTACCTTTCACCTTTATGGGAACATGTTGGCCCTAAACTCTCACTATTTCCTCTTTGAATGACTCCCACTGGTCTGATGTAGACTTTCCTACAAGTAGCTGCTCCCAGTCCACTTTGGCCAGATTGTGTTTTTATCATATTGAAATAGGCCTTCCCCCAATTCAGTACCTTTATTTCTGGTCCATCTTTGTCCTTTTCCATAGCTACCTTAAATCTTACAGAGTTATGGTCACTATCCCCGAAATGCTCCCCCACTGTCACTTCTACCACTTGTCTGGCTTCATTCCCTGGGATTAGGTCTAGTACCACCCCTTCTCTTGTAGGACTATCTACGTACTGGCTCAAAAAGCTCTCCTGTATGCACTTTAAGAATTCCTCCCCCTTTAAGCCTTTTGCACTAAGACTACCCCAGTTAATATTGGGGAAGTTGAAATCCCCTACTATTATTACCCTATGACTTTTACACCTCTCTGAGATTTGCCTACATATCTGCTCCCCTATCTCTCCCTGACTGTTTGGGTGCCTGTAGTACACTCCCAGCCAAGTGATAGCCCCCTTTTTGTTTTTAAGTTCTACCCATATGGCCTCATTTGAGGAACCTTCTAAGACATCATCCCTCCTTACTGCAGTGATTGACTCCTTGATCAACAGTGCAATACCACCTCCTCTTTTATCCTCTCCCCTGTCTCACCTGTAGATTCTATACCTTGGAATATTGAGCTGTCAGTCCTGCCCCTCCCTCAACCATGTCTCTGTGTTAGCAATAATATCATATTCCCATGTGTTAATCAATGCCCTCAATTCATCTGCCTTACTAGTAAGACTCCTTGCATTAAAATAGATGCAATCCAGCCTTGCATTATTTGCTTGTGCCTTAACAGGTCTATATTTGCTCTGCCTTCCAGACTGACTCAGTTTCTCTTCTATATTTGACTGTGCATCACCCCCTACTGTACCTCCACTCTGTATCCCATCCCCCTGCCAAATTAGCTTAACACCCCCCAACAGCACGAGCAAACCTCCCAGCGAGGATGGAAACATAGAAAATAGGAGCAGGAGTAGACCATTCGGCCCTTTGAGTCTGCTCCACCATTCATTATGATCATGGCTGATCATCCAACTCAGTAGCCTGTTCCCACTTTCGCTCCATATCCTTTGATCCCTTTAGACCCAAGAGTTATATCTAGCTCCTTCTTGAAAACCTACAATGTTTTGGCCTCAACTGCTTTCTGTGGTAGCGAATTCCACAGGCTCACCACTCTCTGGGTGAAGAAATTTCTCCTCATCTCAGTCCTGAAAGGTTTACCCTGTATCCTTAGACTATGACCCCTGGTTCTGGACTCCCCCACCATCGGAAACATCCTTCCTGCATCTACCCTGTTAAGTCCTGTTAGAATTTTATAGGTTTCTATGAGATCCCCCCTCACTCTTCTGAACTCTGGCAAATATAATCCTAACCGACTCAATCTCTCCTCATCTGTCAGTCCCGCCATCCCAGGAATCAGTCTGGTAAACCTTTGCTGCATTCCCTCTATAGCAAGAACATCCTTCCTTAGATAAGGAGACCAAAACTGCACACAATATTCCAGGTGTGGCCTCACCAAGGCCCTGTATAATTGCAGCAAGACATCCCTGCTCCTGTACTCGAATCCTCTCACTATGAAGGCCAACATACCATTTGCCTTTTTTACCGCCTGTTGCACCTGCATGCTTACCTTCAGTGACTGGTGTATGAGAACACCCAGGTCTCGCTGCATATTCCCCTCTCTCAGTTTATAGCTGTTCAGATAATAATCTACCTTCCTGTTTTTGCTGCCAAAGTGGATAACCTCACATTTATCCACATTATACTGCATCTGCCATGCATTTGCCCACTTACTCAACTTGTCCAAATCACTCTGAAGCCTCTCTACATCCTCCTCACAACTCACCCCCCCACCCAGTTTTGTGTCATCTGCAAATTTGGAGATATTACATTTAGTTCCCTCATCTAAATCATCAATATATATTGTGAATAGCTGGGGTCCTAGCACCGATCCCTGCGGTACCCCACTAGTCACTGCCTGCCATTCAGAAAAAGACCCATTTATCCCTATTCTTTGTTTCCTGTCTGCCAAACAATTTTCTATCTATCGCAATACACGACCCCCAATCCCATGCGCTTTAATTTTACATGCTAATCTCTTATGTGGGACTTTGTCGAAAGCCTTCTGAAAGTCCAAATAAACCACATCCACTGGCTCCAACTCATCAACTCTACTAGTTACATCCTCGAAGAATTCTAGTAGATTTGTCAAGCATGATTTCCCTTTTGTAAATCCATGCTGACTCTGCCCGATTCTACCACTGTTCTCCAAGTGCTCTGCTATAAAATCTTTGATAATGGACTCTAGAATTTTCTCCACTACCGACGTCAGGCTGACTGGTCTATAATTCCCTGTTTTCTCTATACCTCCCTTTTTAAATAGTGGGATTACATTAGCTACCCTCCAGTCTGTAAGAACTGTTCCAGAGTCTATAGAATCTTGGAAGATGGCCACCAATGCATCCACAATTTCTGGGGCCACTTCCTTAAGTACTCTGGGATGCAGACCATCAGGCCCTGGGGATTTATCGGCCTTCAATCCCAATTTCCCCAACACCATTTCTCTACTAATACTAATCTCCTTCAGTTCCTCTCTCTCACTAAGCCCTGTGTTCCCCAACATTTCTGGTATGATATTTGTGTCCTCCTTTGTGAAGACAGAACCAAAGTATGCATTTAGTTGGTCAGCCATTTCTTTATTCCCCATAATAAATTCCCCTGTTTCTGACTGTAAGGGACCTACATTTGTCTTCACCAACCTTTTTCTCTTCACATACCTATAGAAATTTTTACAGTCAGTTTTTATGTTCCCCACAAGCTTACTCTTGTACTCTATTTCCCCTTCTTAATCAATCCTTTGGTACTCCGTTGCTGAATTCTAAACTGCTCCCAATCCTCAGGTCTGTTGTTGTTTCTGGCAAATCTATGTGCCGTTCCGGTTCAGGTGCAACCCGTGTTTGTGGCCTTGGCCGGTGAGAAGGAAGAAGGTAAAAGGGGAGGTGTCACACCTCCTGCATTTGCATGGAAAGGTGCTGTGGGAAAGGAAAGGGATTTTGGGGTGACCAAGGAGTGGACCAGGGTGTCATGAAGGGACGGTCCCTTTGGAATGCTGAAAGGAAGATGTGTTTGGTGGCGGCATCACGCTGGAGGTGGTGGAAATGGCAGAGGATGATCTGTTGAATATGGAGGTTGCTGGGGTGGGAAGTGAGGACAAGGGAAACCCAATCCTAGTTCTGGGAGGGAGGGATAGGGTGAGGGCAGAAGTGCGGGAAATGGGATGGTCACAGTTGAGGGCCCTGTCAAGCCTGGTGGGGAGAAATCCGTGATTGAGGAAAATGGAAGACATATCAGAAGCATTGATGCAGAAGGTAGCATCATCAGAACAGATACGCAGAGATGGAGAAACTGGGAGAATGGAATGGAATCCTTACAGGAGGCAGGGTGTGAAGAAGTGTAGTCCAGGTTGTTGTGGGAGTCCGTGGGCTTATTGTAAATATTTGTAGACAGCCTATCCCCAGAAATGGAAACAGAGAAGTCAAGAAGGGAAGGGAAGTGTCAGAGATGGACCATGTAAAGGTGAGAGAAGGGTGGAAATTGGAAGCAAAGTTGATAAAGTTTTCCAGTTCGGGGCGGGAGCAGGGAACGGCACCAATACAGTCATCAATGTACCGGAAAAAGAGTTGGGGGAGGGGGCCTGACTAGGACTGGAACAAGGAATGTTTGACATATCCCACAAAAAGATAGGCATAACTAAGACCCATGCGGGTATCCATAGCAACACCTTTTTCTTGGAGGAAGTGAGTGGAGTTGAAGGAGAAGTTGTTCAATGTGAAAACAAGTTCAGCCAGGCAGAGGAGGGTGGTGGTGGATGGGGATTGATTGGGCCTCTGTTCAAGGAAGAAGTGGAGAGCCCTCAAACTGTCCTGGTGGGGGGTGGAAGTGTAGAGAGATTGGACGTCCATAGTGAAGAGGAGGTGGTTGGTGCCAGGAAACTGGAAATTGTCAAAATGACGTAGGGTGTCTGAAGAGTCACGGATGTAGGTGGGAAGAGACTGGACAAGGAGACAAAATAGAGTTGAGATAGGAGGAAGTTCAGTGGGGCAGGAGCAGGCTGACACAATGGGTCTGCCGGGATAGTCCTGTTTGTGGATTTTGGGAAGGAGGTCGAAGCGGGCTGTCCGGGGTTGGGGAACTTTGGAGACCAGGGTTATTGCTCTTGTGAAGCACCTTGGGAGGTTTTATTACATTAAAGATGCTACATAAACACAAGTTGTTGTTAATGTCCACATTTATAATGGAAATGGCCTACGTAAACTTGTCATGCTGTAATACTTCCTCCCAGCAGTGGTGGCACTGTAGTGCTTCAGTTCTTCAGCCCAAACTGCAGAGAACTCTCTGCCTCTGCCGGTCCTGCTTCCTAACTGCAGGAGCAATATTTCTACTGAAAGGCATGATAAGAATGTGGAACAGATTTGTGGTACAGTTAATGCAATATGAAACCTTAATGGGTTCCAAAAAGGAATTAGACAGCAAATGGGATTCCAGGTTCTTAGTTTCAGCTCCTCACCATCATTCACCCTTGTCTGTTTCTGTTCAGACAGTAGACGGTGCTTATCCACAGAAAATAAGCACCTTTGCTCCCGGTTTCCCATGGCTTTGTCCTGTCACTCCCTGCTCTAACTCCCCAAGCCCAGACTCCCCCTGCCCTGTCTCCTTGCCACCCCCCCCCCCAATCTGTCTCCCCCACTCTGTCTCCCCTGCCCTCCGATACTCTGTCTCCCCCCGCTCTATCTCCCCTTCCCTGTCTCCCCCTGCCCTGTCTCCCTGCCTTCCGATAATCTGTCTCCCCCTGCTCTATCTCCCCTTCCCTGTCTCCCCCTGCCCTGTCTCCCTGCCTTCCGATAATCTGTCTCCCCCTGCTCTATCTCCCCTTCCCTGTCTCCCCGCCTCCCCCACTCAGTCTCCCCTGCCCTGTCTCCTTGCCACCCCCCCCAATCTGTCTCCCCCACTCTGTCTCCCTGCCTTCCGATACTCTGTCTCCCCCCGCTCTATCTCCCCTTCCCTGTCTCCCCCTGCCCTGTCTCCCTGCCTTCCGATAATCTCTCCCCCTGCTCTATCTCCCCTGCCCTGTCTCCCCGCCTCCCCCACTCAGTCTCCCCTGCCCTGTCTCCCCCCCACCTTCCCCCGCTCTCTCTCCCCTGCCCTGTCTCCCCCCCACCTTTCCCCGCTCTCTCTCCCCTGCCCTGTCTTCTCCCCACCTTACCCCGCTCTCTCTCCCCTGCCCTGTCTTCTCCCCACCTTACCCCGCTCTCTCTCCCCTGCCCTGTCTTCTCCCCACCTTACCCCGCTCTATCTCCCCTTGCCCTGTCTCCCCTGCCCTGTCACCCTGCCTCCCCCACTCAGTCTCCCCTGCCCTGTCTCCCCCCCCCCCACCTTTCCCAGCTCTATCTCCCCCTGCCCTGTCTCCCCCCCACCTTTCCCCGCTCTATCTCCCCCTGCCCTGTCTCCCCTGCCCTGTCTCCCCGCCTCCCCCACTCAGTCTCCCCTGCCCTGTCTCCCCCCCCCCCACCTTACACTGCTCTATCTCCCCCTGCCCTGTCTTCTCCCCACCTTTCCCCGCTCTCTCACCCCTGCCCTGTCTCCCCCACTCAGTCTCCCCTGCCCAGTCTCCCTCCACCCTCTGACCCTCTCTCTGTTCTGTCTCCCCCATACTCCCAGTATCCCCCCACTCTGTCTCTCCTGTAGACCCCCTGAAATAATCGTTGCATCACATTCCACTTTCTCCAGAGTTCTCTCTCCTGACAAACAGTAGTTTGACAGAGTCACCAATTTGATGGTTTTCTTTGTATCAAAGCAATCAGAAAGCGAGTGTGGGGGCAGGAGAATGGGTTTGTGTCTTCCCATATAAACGAGACAGTGGACAATCTGAAGAGAGGGACAGGCCAGACCCTGAGACAAATGCAGAGACAGTGGGGCCACAAGCAGACAGGCTGGTGAAGGGGAGAGGCTGTGAGGCTGAAGGACTCAGACTGCCCTCCAGTTTGAGGGCAATGTCACTGTCCACAAGTCCTGTCGCTGCAAATCGATGCAGCGATCCCGCTGAGCTGAGCTCCCGGCCCAGGGGCTGCACTCACTGAGCCGTGTGGACAGGAGACCGTCCCCGGACACACACCCGGGAGCCGGGACTGGATCATCGGGGCGGGAAGAACCCAGAATGCAGGAAATGAATGGAGAGGAAGAGAAAGGAACGGGAGAGGGGCAGAGGGAGAGGAGGAGAGGGGCAGAGGAGGAGAGGGAGCAGGAGAGGGAGAGGGATAGGAAGAGGAGAAGCTGATTTACTGACCTGCTGTCCCTGCCATTCTCTCATGAAAAGAGAAACGAAAGTGAAAGTGTTCTTGACGTGGCAAAAGAGCCCAGAGGGCAAATGTATCAGAGAGAGAGGGAAATGCCCCCAGAGGGTAAACGTATCAGAGAGAGAGGGATCTGCCCCCAGAGGGTAAATGTATCAGTGAGAGAGGGATCTGCCCCCAGAGGGTAAATGTATCAGAGAGAGAGGGATCTGCCCCCAGAGGGTAAATGTATCAGTGAGAGAGGGATCTGCCCCCAGAGGGTAAATGTATCAGAGAGGGATCTGCCCCCAGAGGGTAAAAGTATCAGAGAGGGATCTGCCCCCAGACGGTAAATGTATCACAGAGAGAGGGATCTGCCCCAGAGGGTTAATGTTTCAGAGGGAGAGTGATCTGCCCCCAGAGGGTAAATGTATCAGAGTGAGAGGGATCTGCCCCCAGAGGGTTAATGTTTCAGAGAGAGAGGGATCTGCCCCCAGAGGGTTAATGTTTCAGAGAGAGAGGGATCTGCCCCCAGAGGGTTAATGTTTCAGAGGGAGAGTGATCTGCCCCCAGAGGGTTAATGTTTCAGAGAGAGAGGGATCTGCCCCCAGAGGGTTAATGTTTCAGAGAGAGGGGGATCTGCCCCCAGAGGGTTAATGTTTCAGAGAGAGAGGGATCTGCCCCCAGAGGGTTAATGTTTCAGAGAGAGAGGGATCTGCCCCCAGAGGGTTAATGTTTCAGAGAGAGAGGGATCTGCCCCCAGAGGGTTAATGTTTCAGAGAGAAAGGGATCTGCCCCCAGAGGGTAAATGTTTCAGAGAGAGAGGGATCTGCCCCCAGAGGGTTAATGTTTCAGAGAGAGAGGGATCTGCCCCAGAGGGTAAATGTATCAGAGAGAGGGATCTGCCCCCAGAGGGTAAATGTATCAGAGGGAGAGTGATCTGCCCCGGAGGGTAATTATATCAGAGAGGGATCAAGCCCCAGAGGGTAAATGTGTCAGTGAGAGAGGGATCTGCCCCCAGAGGGTAAATGTATCAGAGAGGGATCTGCCCCAGAGGGTAAATGTATCAGAGAGAGAGGGATCTGCCCCAGAGGGTAAATGTATGAGAGAGAGAGGGATCTGTCCCAGAGGGTAAATGTATCAGAGAGAGAGGGATCTGCCCCAGAGGGTAAATGTATCAGAGAGAGAGGAATCTGCCCCCAGAGGGTAAATGTATCAGTGAGAGAGGGATCTGCCGCCAGAGGGGAAATGTATCAGTGAGAGAGGAATCTGAGCCCAGAGGGTAAATGTATCAGAGAGGGATCTGCCCCAGAGGGTAAATGTATCAGAGAGAGAGGGATCTGTCCCAGAGGGTAAATGTATCAGTGAGAGAGGGATCTGCCCCCAGAGGGTAAATGTATCAGAGAGGGATCTGCCCCAGAGGGTAAATGTATCAGAGAGAGAGGGATCTGCCCCAGAGGGTAAATGTATCAGAGAGGGATCAAGCCCCAGAGGGTAAATGTATCAGTGAGAGAGGGATCTGCCGCCAGAGGGTAAATGTATCAGAGAGGGATCAAGCCCCAGAGGGTAAATGTATCAGAGAGAGAGGGATCTGCCCCAGAGGGTAAATGTATCAGAGAGAGAGGGATCTGCCCCCAGAGGGTAAATGTATCAGAGAGAGAGGGATCTGCCCCAGAGGGTAAATGTATCAGAGAGAGAGGGATCTGCCCCCAGAGGGTAAATGTATCAGAGAGAGAGGGATCTGCCCCCAGAGGGTAAATGTATCAGAGAGAGAGGGATCTGCCCCCAGAGGGTAAATGTATCAGAGAGAGAGGGATCTGCCCCCAGAGGGTAAATGTATCAGAGAGAGAGGGATCTGCCCCAGAGGGTAAATGTATCAGAGGGAGAGTGATCTGCCCCAGAGGGTAAATGTATCAGAGAGAGAGGGATCTGCCCCCAGAGGGTAAATGTATCAGAGAGAGAGGGATCTGCCCCCAGAGGGTAAATGTATCAGAGAGAGAGGGATCTGCCCCAGAGGGTAAATGTATCAGAGGGAGAGTGATCTGCCCCAGAGGGTAAATGTATCAGAGAGAGAGGGATCTGCCCCAGAGGGTAAATGTATCTGAGGGAGAGGGATCTGCCCCAGAGGGTAAATGTATCAGAGAGAGAGGGATCTGCCCCCAAGAGGGTAAATGTATCAGAGAGGGATCTGCCCCCAGAGGGTAAATGTATCAGTGAGAGAGGGATCTGCCCCCAAGAGGGTAAATGTATCAGAGAGAGGGATCTGCCCCCAGAGGGTAAATGTATCAGAGAGGGATCTGCCCCCAGAGGGTAAATGTATCAGAGAGAGGGATCTGCCCCCAGAGGGTAAATGTATCAGAGAGAGGGATCTGCCCCCAGAGGGTAAAATTCTCAGAGAGAGGGATCTGCCCCCAGAGGGTAAATGTATCAGAGAGAGGGATCTGCCCCCAGAGGGTAAATGTATCAGAGAGGGATCTGCCCCCAGAGGGTAAATGTATCAGAGAGAGAGGGATCTGCCCCCAAGAGGGTAAATGTATCAGAGAGGGATCTGCCCCCAGAGGGTAAATGTATCAGAGAGGGATCTGCCCCCAGAGGGTAAATGTATCAGAGAGAGAGGGATCTGCCCCCAAGAGGGTAAATGTATCAGAGAGGGATCTGCCCCCAGGGGGTAAATGTATCAGAGAGGGATCTGCCCCCTGAGGGTTAATGTATCAGAGAGAGAGGGATCTGCCCCCAGAGGGTAAATGTATCAGAGAGGGATCTGCCCCCAGAGGGTAAATGTATCAGAGAGAGAGGGATCTGCCCCCAAGAGGGTAAATGTATCAGAGAGGGATCTGCCCCCAGAGGGTAAATGTATCAGAGAGAGAGGGATCTGCCCCCAAGAGGGTAAATGTATCAGAGAGGGATCTGCCCCCAGAGGGTAAATGTATCAGAGAGAGAGGGATCTGCCCCCAAGAGGGTAAATGTATCAGAGAGGGATCTGCCTCCAGAGGGTAAATGTATCAGAGAGAGAGGGATCTGCCCCCAAGAGGGTAAATGTATCAGAGAGGGATCTGCCCCCAGAGGGTAAATGTATCAGAGAGAGGGATCTGCCCCCACAGGGTTAATGTATCAGAGAGAGAGGGATCTGCCCCAGAGGGTAAATGTATCAGAGGGAGAGGGATCTGCCCCCACAGGGTAAATGTATCTGAGGGAGAGGGATCTGCCCCCAGAGGGTAAATGTATCAGAGGGAGAGTGATCTGCCCCCAGAGGGTAAATGTATCAGAGGGAGAGTGATCTGCCCCCAGAGGGTAAATGTATCAGAGGGAGAGGGATCTGCCCCCAGAGGGTAAATGTATCAGAGGTAGAGGGATCTGCCCCCAGAGGGTAAATGTATCAGAGGGAGAGGGATCTGCCCCCAGAGGGTAAATGTATCAGAGGGAGAGGGATCTGCCCCCAGAGGGTAAATGTATCAGAGAGAGAGGGATCTGCCCCCAGAGGGTAAATGTATCAGAGAGAGGGGGATCTGCCCCAGAGGGTAAATGTATCAGAGAGGGAAATGCCCCCAGAGGGTAAATGTATCAGAGGGAATTGCCCCCAGAGGGTAAATGTATCAGAGAGGGATCAAGCCCCAGAGGGTAAATGTATCAGTGAGAGAGGGATCTGCCCCCAGAGGGTAAATGCATCAGAGAGAGAGGGATCTGCCCCCAGAGGGTAAATGCATCAGTGAGAGAGGGATCTGCCCCCAGAGGGTAAATGTATCAGAGAGAGAGGGATCTGCCCCCAGAGGGTAAATGTATCAGAGAGAGAGGGATCTGCCCCCTGAGGGGGTAATTGTATCAGTGAGGGATCTGCCCCCATAGGGGGTATATATATCACACAGAGAGGTATCTGCCCCCAGGTGAGGTAAATGTATCAGAGATTTAGAGGGATCTGCCCCCATAGTGGATACAAAAAGCACAGAGAGAGGGATCAGCCCCCAGTGGGGGTAAATTTATCACAGAAAGGGTACGTCTGCCCCACTATTCAGAGACAGGCAACCTGTTCTTTTGCAGGGACATGGTGAGTAGAAATTTCCAGCTCCAGTTCAGATAAAAACAACACAAAATGATTGGCTTTCTTTTCCTTTTTATACATGTGACACTGGATTCGGCCATGGCCAGATGGTATGAAAACTGGGCAAAGGCTGAGCTTCATTCCCTCAGGCATTCCACCCAGCCATTGACACTTTCCAACCCAACACACAAAGCAAGTCTCAGCCACATTTCTCGCTGTGACATTCGCCCCCTCAAAACTTGCTTCTCCCACCCACCACCACAAGGGAGGGGATTGCTGGGGCCCTGGCAGAGATTTTTGTATCATTGTTAGCCACGGGTGAGGTACCGGAAGACTGGAGGATAGCTGATGATGTGCCTTTATTTAAGATGGGCAGCAGGGATAAGCCAGGGAACTACAGGCCGGTGAGCCTTACATCAGTGGTGGGAAAGTTATTGGAAGGGATTCTGAGAGACAGGATTTCTCTGCATTTGGAAAGGCAAGGTCTGATTAGGGATAGTCAGCATGGCTTTGTGCGTGGGAAATCATGTCTCATGAATTTGATTGAGTTTTTTGAGGAGGGAACCAAGAAGATTGACGAGGGCAGGGCGATGGACGTTGTCTACATAGACTTTAGCAAGGCCTTTGACAAGGTCCCGCATGGTAGGTTGGTCCAGAAGGTTCGAACACATGGGATCCAGGGTGAGCTAGCAAATTGGATACAAAATTGGCTTGGTGATAGGAGGCAGAGGGTGGAAGTGGAGGGTTGTTTTTCAGATTGGAGGTCGGCGACCAGTGGTGTGCCGCAGGGATCGGTGCTGGGCCCTCTGTTGTTTGTCATATATATTAATGACTTGGATGTGAATGTAAGGGGCACGATTAGTACATTTGCAGATGAACTAAAATTGGTGGTCTAGTGGACAGTGAAGGTTGTCTAAGGTTACAACAGGATATAGATCAACTGGGAAAGTGGACAAGGGATTGACAAATGGAATTTAATGCAGACAAGTGCAAAGTGATGCATTTTGGGAAGTTAAACCAGGGCAGGGCATATACAGTGAATGGCAGGACCCTGGGGAGTGTTGTTGAGCAGAGAGACGTTGGGGTGCAAGTACATAGTTCCCTGAAAGTGGCAACACAGGTAGACAGGGTGATGAAGAAGGCATATGGCATGCTTGCCTTCATCGGCCGAGGCATTGAGTACAAGAGTTGGGACGTCATGTTACAGTTGTACATAACGTTTGTTAGGCCGCATTTGAAGTACTGTGTACAGTTCTGGTCGCCGCATGATGGAAAGATGTGATTAAGCGAGAGAGGGTGCAGAAAAGATTCACAAGGATGTTGCCTGGTTTGGAGGGCTTGAGTTATAAAGAGAGATTGGATAGGCTGGGTCTGTTTTCCCTGGAGCAAAGGAGGCTGAGAGGGGACATGATAGAGGTATATAAAATTATGAGAGGCATAGATAGGGTAGATAGCCAAAGTCTGTTTCCCATGGTAGGGGTGACTAAAACTAGAGGGCATAGATTTAATGTGAGAGGGAGGAGGTTTAAAGGGGATCAAAGGGGTATTTTTCACACTAAGAATAGTGGGTATCTGGAATGAGCTGCCTGAGGAGGTGGTGGAGGCAGGAACAGTAGCGACATTTAAGAGGCATCTGGACAGGTACTTGAATGAGCAAGGCATAGAGGGATATGGAATTAATGCAGGCAGGTGGGATTAGTATAGATAGGCATTATGGTCGGCATGGATGCGGTGGGCCGAAGGGCCTGTTTCTATGCTGTACGATTCTATGACTCTATAACATCCCTGCTGCTGCTGCTAGTGGATACTCCTACGAGGAGATCTGCTGTCATGGTTTGTCACGCTCGTCTATCTTGCGCCGTCCTCACATCCACTGTAGCTCATCTGCAATTGCTCTGTGATCTAGGGGGCAGATCCCTCCCCTCTCCATCATCTAACCACACCTCGGTCAACTCCTCTTTCTGCTGCCCTCCACTTTGCCCTCGAGAAGATATCTCTGTAGTTTTACAGCTCTGATAAAATAGCTGAAATACTGACATTTTCTTTTCTGGATGTCACCTCTTCCGAGTTCTTTTTGTTTTTGAGTCATGGAAAGTCAGAGTCATCCCTGCTAAAGGAACTAATACTGCAGAGTGCCCATCAACCCCATCAATACAGATGCCTCAACCTTCAATGATGCACAACGCATGGATCATTGACCACAGGCATTGTCAACAAGGACACAACTTCCAAAAAGCTATTTCCAGGACCTCTGGATAATCAGGTAACATCTGACCACCCCACCACTGCACCAAGGTCATGGCCTTGTAATGAGACAGACATCTATCTGTAGTTCTCCATGTTACAGAAATATTCACAGGTAGATCACAGGAAATTATTATACCCTGCCCTTATGCGCTGCATCATAAAGGTATAGAATACCATCCCAGTCACTTTTAAAGAACTATCAGGCATCACTGGTTAGGCCATCATTTATTGCCCATCACTAATTGCCCTTGAGAAGGTGGTGGTGAGCCACTCTCTTGAACTGCTGCAGTCCATGTTGTGTAGACGCATCCCTGTACTGTTTGGTAGGGAGTTCCAGTATTTTGACCCAGCAACAATGAAGGAATGGTGATATAGTTCCAAGTCAGGATGGTGTGTGGTGTGGAGGGGAACTTGCATGCCCTTGTCCTTCTCACAAGTTTGGAAGGTGCTGTCAAGGGAGGCTTGGCAGGTTGCTGCAGTGCATCTTGTAGATGGTACACACTCCTGCGACTGCATTTGTGGTGCAGGGAGTGAATGTTTGTTGTATCTTCACACACTCCATTGGAGAATAGAGTGGAGTATTGAAAGGATTCATAGGCTGATGAACAACCTGACAGGCTGTGTCGTAAATGCTCCTTCTGTGGTCAAGTTCTTGAGTGGGACTGGAACCCATAGACATCTGGCTCAGAGAACATGCGTGCTACCAACTGAACCACAAGATCCACTAATGTTTAATGCGGCTGATGGGGTGTCAATCAGGCACTCACCTCCCGACTCCCCAAAGCCTGTCCACCATCTACAAAGCACAAGTCAGGAGTGTGATGGAATACTCTCCACTGCCTGGATGGGTGCAGCTCCAACAACACTCAGGAAGCTCGACACCATCCAGGACAAAGCAGCCCCTTGATTGGCACACCATCTACAAACATTCACTCCCTCCACCACCGACGCACAGTAGCAGCAGTGTGTACCATCTACAAGATGCACTGCAGCAATGCAACAAGGCTCCTTAGACAGCACCTTCCAAACCCACGACCTCTACCAACTAGAAGGACAAGGGCAGCAAATACATGGGAACACCACCACCTGCAAGTTCCCCTCCAAGCCACACACCATCCTGACTTGGAACTATATCGCCGTTCCTTCACTGTCGCTGGGTCAAAATCCTGGAACTCCCTTCCTAACAGCACTGTGGGTCTACCTACCCCAAATGGACTACAGTGGTTCAAGAAGGCAGCTCACCACCTGCTCAACGGCAATTAGGGATGGGCAATAAATGCTGGCATAGCCAGTGACGCCCACATCCCATGATTTAAAAAAAACTCATCCAGTTAAGTGCAAAGTATTCCATCACACTTCTGACTTGTGTCTTGTAGATGGTGGACAGGCTTTGGGGAGTCAGGACGTGAGTTACTATCGCAGAATTCCCAGCCTATGACCTTGTAGCTACTGTATTTATCTGACTGGCTCAGTTAGATTTCTGGTCAATGGTGCCTCCCAGGATGCTGATGGTGGGGATCAGTAATGCTGTTGAATGTCAAGGCGAGGTGGTTAAATTCTCTTGTTGGAAATGGTCATTGCCTAGTACTTGTGGGGTGTGAATGTTGCCACTTGTCAGCCCAGGTCTGGATGTTAACAGATCCAGGCCTTGCTGCATGCAGGCACAGACTGTTTCATTATCTAAGGATATACAAGTGGAACTGAACCCTGTGCAATCATAAGTTATCATTCCCACTACTGACCTTATGATGGAGGGAAGGTCATCAATGAAGCAGCTGAAGATGGTTGGACCTCAGATACTACTCTGAGGAACTCTTGCAGCGATGCCCTGGGGCTATGATTGATCTACAACGAACACAACCATCTTCCTTCGTGCCAGGTACAAGTCCTGTCTATGGAGAATTTTCCCCGATTCCTATTTACTTCAATTTTACTAGAGCTCCTTGATACCGTACTCAGTCAAATGCTGCCTTGACTCACCTCACCTCTGGAGTTCAGCTGTTTTGCTCATGTTTGGACCAAGACTGTAATGAGATCTGGAGCTGAGAGTACAGGACGCACCAGGGCAATTTTCCATTTTGTCAGATAGGTGCCAGTATTGTACCTTGGCTAGAGGCTTGGCTAGTTCTGGAGTACAGATCTTCAGCACTACAGCCAGGATACAGAAATCTTATGACTGGAAAGGGTACAAACTCCACAATAAATGTAAAATGGGGCCACACAATGGGTACCTCTGATGAGTAAGTACATCATCCACATTGGAACTGTACGAAGCTCCCAGGATCCTGGAATGTGTGTGCCTGTTCCAGTGGTTCGGGTGAATGTTAAATGTCCCATTGCACTATTTGCAGATTTTGGACTTTCCTTGATTCTCAGTCCAACATTTCTTCCACCCCAATCTTCTTTCTTTGGCCTCCTTTGTCTCGAGAGACAATGGGTAAGCGCCTGGAGGTGGTCAGTGGATTGTGAAGCAGCGCCTGGAGTGGCTATAAAGGCCAATTCTAGAGTGACAGACTCTTCCACAGGTGCTACAGATAAAATTGGTTGTCAGGGCTGTTACACAGTTGGCTCTCTCCTTGCGCTTCTGTCTTTTTTCCTGCCAACTGCTAAGTCTCTTCGACCCGCCACACTTTAGCCCCGCCTTATGGCTGCCCGCCAGCTCTGGCGATCACTGGCAACTGACTCCCACGACTTGTGATCAATGTCACAGGACTTCACGTTGCGTTTGCAGACGTCTTTAAAGCAGAGACATGGACAGCCGGTGGGTCTGATACCAGTGACGAGCTCGCTGTACAATGTGTCCTTGGGGATCCTGCCATCTTCCATGTGGCTCACATGGCCAAGCCATCTCAAGCGCCGCTGGCTCAGTAGGGTGTATATGCTGGGGATGTTGGCCATTTCGAGGACTTCTGTGTTGGAGATATGGTCCTGCCACCTGATGCCAAGGATTCTCTGGAGGCAGCGAAGATGGAATGAATTGAGAATTCGCTCTTGGCTGACATACTTTGTCCAAACAAACATAAAGTTGCCTAATTAGTCATACAATACAATCATACAGCAGAGGAGGCCATTCAGCCCATCGTGCCTGTGCCAGTTCTTTGAAAGTGTTATCCAATTAGTCCCACTCCTCCCAGCATGTCATCCAACAATTACAGCACAGGTGGCCATTCAGCCCATCGAGTCTGTGCCAGCTCCCTGAAACAGCAATTTAACTAGGCCCACTCCTCTCACTTTCCCTGTAGCCTTGCAAGTTTTTTTTCCGTTCTGGTGTTGATCCAATTTCCTTACCAGTCACTATCTAAAAAAGGTTTTCCTCATGTAATATTTGATTCTTTTGTCAATCACCTTAAATCAGTGTCCTCTGGTTCTCAACCCTTCCGCCAATGTGAAGAGTTTCTCTCTATCTACTCTGTCCAAAACCCTCATGGTTTTCAGCACTTCCATCAAATCTCCTCTCAACCTTCTCTTCTCTAAGGTGAACAGCCCCAGCTTCTCCAATCTATCCACATAACTGAAGTCCCTCATCCCTGGAATCATTCTCATAAATCTTTTCTGCACCCTCTCTAATGCCTTCACATCCTTCCTAAAGTGCGGCACCCAGAATTGGACAAGTAGTTCTACAATTTTTTCCTTTTCAAGTATTTATCCAATTCCCTTTTGAAAGTTACTATTGAATCTGTTTCCACTGCCTTTCATGCAGTGCATTCCAGATCATAATTTGCTATGCAAAAAAATTCTATCATCCCCGTTTTTTTTTGTTGCCAATTATCTTAAAGCTGTGGCCTCTGGTTATTGATCCCGCTGCCCTTGGAAACAGTTTCTCTGTCTTCACCCTAACATGACCCCTCATACTTTTGAAAACCTCCCTTAACTTTCTCAGCTCTAAGGAGAACAACCCCAGCTTCTCCAGTCTCTCCACATGACAGAAGGTCCTCATCCCGGGTTCGTTCAGCTTACTGTGGTGGTTGGAACACAAAGTGTGCAAATGCAATGAAGCACAGTGACTACAATCCAAAGTCATTCATTGATGCGTGAAATACTTTGGAATGTTTGAGACAAGAAAAGGTGTGAGGAAACTGCAGGTTCTTTCAGCCAGGAGCCTGTGCTCAGTTAACCAATTACAGCTATTGTGACAGTAGGGACATCTCAGCATCCTAGATTAGGAAGGGTTTCTGTTCCTTTCTGATGTCGTGCTGCAAGGTGCAGAGGGGTGAAGAAGGCTCAGCAGTGATGACTTCACAGTCAAATAGCCTACAAAATTGTCCAAGCTCAAAAACCATGAAGTAAGGTTACTTGCATATGTACCGCAGCTTGAGCAAGGGGCTTCAGCTAACGGAGAGCAAGCTGATTTAAATAAAATGCTCTAGCCTCAAAAACAAGAACAGCACCTATCGATTGAACTGTCAGATACACAGCATCCCTTAATAGGAAAAAAAAAGTTACCTTAAATATAATAGACAAAAATATATAAAAACTAGTTAAACAGCTAGAGAATCTGGTTAGATGCTTCATATGATTGTTTCATTTCCTGCTTGAGAATTCACTCATTTTCTCCTTACCTCCCAACCGCACCTGGGGTAAATCAGTTAGAAATAAATGTGAAAAATTAGAAAATATAACGCATGCTGAAAACAAATAAACTTCCACATAATGCGATTCCTAGGCAAAGAATGTGTCTTCATGGAGTCTAAGCTTTCAGTGATCAGCTGAACCCAACAAACAAATTTCTCTGCAGCACCTGTGGAAGAGCCTGTCACTCCAGAATTGGCCTTTATAGCCACTCCAGGCGCTGCTTCACAAACCACTGACCACCTCCAGGCGCGTATCCATTGTCTCTCGAGATAAGGAGGCCCAAAAGAAAGAAATGAACACAACAGGTGTAATTCAGTGATGTTAACCCTCGTCAAGTTCCAGATAAATACTCAATATTGGGCCTTCAAAAATACAATCTTGCTCAGTTGCAGTTTGATTATATGCCTCTTTCAAATATGCATCTCTTGCTGTATGACTCTATAAGCAATCTGAAAAGATTTGTAAATGTAGCTTCAGAAAAACAGACTAATCTTGTTTTCTCTTACAAATTTGGAAAATGGTAAAAAGCTCATATTTCCAAACACAGGAAAATCTAAACTGTGCAAAATGTCCTGCAATATGGACAATACAACCAATTTCCATTAATAAAGTGCCTTGAATGTAGAAAAAAATTATCCCAGGCCCTTCACAGAGGAGTGGAAATGGGCACTGAGCAGTCAGTGAGGGAGTTGATATGAAAGCCCTAACAAGCCTGGTTAAATAGGCAAGGTGGTGGAGAATGCACAAAATTCAAAGTTAAAGCAACAGTGGGCTTGGCGCTCAAGGGTGGAGGAAGTGACCAGAGGTAGGGAAGCAAGGTGAAGCCATGGAGGGGTTTGCAGATGAGGATGAAATTGATGTGTTCGGATTAGAGAACTAACGTATGAGCCAATGTTGGGAGTTGGTTCTGTAGAGGGTGAAGGGAATGGAATTCTGCACCAGTTAAGGTTTATGGCAAAATAAATGTCGGATTTAACCAACGAGTCCAAATGTGTTGCCAACTTTAAATACAAATTGGCAATTTATGGGCTGGCACCCTGAAAATAACCCTGAAAAACCCAACTAGTTCACGAATGAGGAAAGGTCATTTATGAGCAATTCTTTATGAAAGATCAGACTGGAAACATTAACTCTGTTTCTCTCTCCACTGACGGTCAGAACTGCTATTTCCTGCATTTTCTGGTTTTATTTCAGATTTGGAGCATCTGTAGTACTTTGCTTTGGTTAACTAATACCCATACCTGGCCCAGGTCTACATGTGACTCCAGTCCCACATAATATGATTGACAACTAAGACACTTAGTTGTCAGGGCAACTAAGGGTGATTAATAAATAATGACCACATCCTGAGATGATTAAAAGAACATTATTTGCTCTACTCAGAGAACATGATAGGGTAATAGAAATCTAGAAACTCTCTTCCCCAAAAGGCTATGGATGCTGGGCAACAATTTGAGCCTTCAATACTGAGAGTGGCAGAGTTTTGTTGGCTAAATGGAGTTCAGATCTAGATCAGCCATGAACTGACTGAAGGGCAGAACAGGCTCGAGGGCTGAATGGCCTCCTCTTGTTTGCGTGACATGCTCAAGGGGCTGCAGGGTCTCCTCCTGTTCCTGTGTGACAGGATCGAGGGGCTGAATGGCCTCCTTCTGTTCCTGTGTAACAGGCTCGAGGGGCTGAATGGCCTCCTCCTGTTCCTGTGTAACAGGCTCGAGAGGGGCTGAATGGCCTCCTCCTGTTCCTGTGCAACAGGCTCGAGAGGGGCTGAATGGCCTCCTCCTGTTCCTGTGCAACAGGCTCGAGAGGGGCTGAATGGCCTCCTCCTGTTCCTGTGTAACAGGCTTGAGAGGCTGAATGGCCTCTTTCTGTTCCTGTGTGACAGGCTCGAGGGGCTGAATGGCCTCCTCCTGTTCCTGTGTAACAGGCTCGAGGAGCTGAATGGCCTCCTCCTGTTCCTGTGTAACAGGCTTGAGGGGCTGAATGGCCTCTTTCTGTTCCTGTGTGACAGGCTCGAGGAGCTGAATGGCCTCCTCCTGTTCCTGTGTAACAGGTTCGAGAGGGGCTGAATGGCCTCCTCCTGTTCCTGTGTAACAGGCTTGAGGGGCTGAATGGCCTCTTTCTGTTCCTGTGTGACAGGCTCGAGGGGCTGAATGGCCTCCTGCTGTTCCGAAAGTTCCAAAAATCTGAAGTTCCGGGACCATCACCTGTTATGTTAGAGCCACAGGGAACAGAAAGACTGAATAATCCCCTTAAATTACTCAAGAAATTTAGGATGAGTGTTCAACATAGGGTTTCAGTGCATTGTTATTCTAACTTTAGTGGGGCTTTGTTCAAGCTCAGGGCAAACAAAGAATAAACCCAGCATGAATGAATACCATTTACAGTGCATTTTATCATCACAAACCCATAATTATTCATACTGGGGAGAGGAAAAAAACACTCCATTTCTCTAACAAATGAATTATTTGAATATTATTTACAGCAATAAAAGATGCAAATATGGCTTTTAAATTATAATTTATGACAAAAGCAGTTTAGAGCATTGATGATCCTTTTGCAGATTTTGATAAGCCAAAATGTTATGTTTTACTCAGAAACAAGTAAACTAAAAAATGAAGAGACTGTTTGAAAAAAGTGACCAATGTTTTATAAACCCGAGTTATTTAGACTTTTACCTTTTATCAGGCACAATCAGACTGACTAAACGGAGCTTCAAGTATTCAATTGATCTTAAGTAAAAGGAACATTATGCTAAAGGCAAACAATGTCTATAAACTGGATTCACGGCAGGATAGACAGTCACAGTGTGAAATTTCATTCTATTGTACAAAAGGAAAGAGAGTGGGCAGGAAGGTTCCAGTTGAAGATTTTCTAGCTTTTTTTTTTATCTTTCTCCCAGGCGCATTTATACATTGACTGACGATACCATGAAATATAAAGTGTCTCGGTGCTACAGCCAACATTGCCCTGTCTGGATTGGTCTCGGAGTGTCCTCCACATTCACAGAAGAAACCGTACAATGAACCAAAGATGGTATTGTCCTTGCAGGTTTCATGTGTTTCAGCTTCCTTCTGGCTTTGCGTCTGTTTCTTTGCTGCTTTCTCCCTCTGCTCCTTTCTTGTATTTCCTGATGTGTTTGTATTTCTCTACATAACCTTTCACAAGGTTAGCAACTTTGACCGGATTAATTTCACCACTCTTGCTGTGGCAGATCTGCAGCACAATATAAAAAAAAAGCCACATTTTTCAAACTTGTGTTTTAAAATGTTCCTTCCAAATCTGAACCCAACGTCTCCATCTCTTTCTGTTGCACTAATTTTGCTACTCATTTTCAGTGTGCTACCTTGGCTTTGTTGACAGCACTCTCAACTGAAACAGAAATTGTGGATTCAGGCCTCACTTCAGAGCTTGAGCCCATTACCTAGACTGGCACTCCAGAGTGAGAGTGCTGCACTGTCATAAGTGCCATTTTGTGGATGGAACGTTAAACCTCCTGCTTGTGTGGACATAAAAGATCCTGTGGCAGCAATCAAAACAGGCCAGCAGAATTCCCCTGTTATCCTGTCAACATTTCTCCCTCATTCAATACTACACATTAGTACGCTTGCAAAACAGCTCTCACAGCACTTCAAAAGTAACTCACAGGCTTAATTTGATTGCACAAGAAGAATGAAGGACAAAAGTGGCATGGTTTAGGAGAAACATATATTGATTGCCCACCCCCAATTGCCCTGAGGTGGTGATGGTGGGCCTTCTTATTGAACTGCTGCAGGTTTGATACAACTGAGTGACTTGCTAGGCCACTTCAGAGGACATTTAAGAGTCAAGCCCGGACCAAGCCGAAACAACAGATTTCCTTCCCTAAAAGGACATTAGTGAACCAGTTGGGTTTTTGCAACAATCCAACAGCTTCATGGTCACTTTTACTGAGAATGGCTTTTTATTTCCAGTTTTTCAAACTGCGATGGTGGGATTTGAACTCTCGCTCTCTGGATTATTAGCCCAGTTATCAGATTAGTTCAATCTCTTAATTGTCCACTAGTTTTTTTCACCATTTCAACTCGACCTTTCGAAAGCAGCCTGATGCTACACAGTATGAGGCCACTGGCTACGAGGTTGTCTTAAAGTTCATTCTATTGTGTTCTTACCTTTTGCACTGCTTTCCGTAGAATCTCTTTGTACTCCTCTTTGGTGATCTCTTTACTCTGGTAATAGGGCTTTAATGCTAATTTGGCTTCTTCGACAGCCCTCTCCTGTACATGAAGTTTCTTTATATACTGAAATATAAAGGAAATAGTTTAATGAGCATTTTCTTTCTAACTGGCCATAAAATTACTATTTACTGTAACCTAAAGGTAACTGTACATTAAAGTTCTTCCTGGTGTGATGAAAACCACACCTGCCAAAATGAAGCATATTAATTTCATCACATGGGATATTACTTTTGAACTGTTACTGGACATTGAACATAACTTGTTTTAAAAAGACCACAGAACAGTGGCTGAAAACATGG
Organism: Heterodontus francisci; assembly: GCF_036365525.1. Taxonomy (NCBI): domain Eukaryota; kingdom Metazoa; phylum Chordata; class Chondrichthyes; order Heterodontiformes; family Heterodontidae; genus Heterodontus; species Heterodontus francisci. The sequence continues at coordinate 108,473,016 of NC_090384.1, read as the reverse complement.
CTGCACATTTGCATTCTAAAAGACAGTGGCATGGAGAGACAATGGGAGTATTCCCGGATTCAATTAGCCACACAGAACAGCTTTTTGGGAGAGACTGCAATTGAACTTCAAGAAGGGGGCACTCCCTCTCGCTGTCTCTCGCAAAGTTCCAGGGACCCACAGAAGTAACTTACGCCTCAAGACAGAAGACCAGCGAAACAAGTTTGAAAGTGTGCACTGGGCCCCAACCAGAATTGCAAGACTTAACTTCAATCAAAGATTTGACATCCAACCCCTTTCCCCTTTAATTCTTTCTTCTCCTCTGTCTCTATTTGCATGTGTGTTTATCACGTATGCATGTTAGTGTGGTCACGTCGCATATTTTTTAGTTGTTTTAACTGAATTAGAGTTTTAAGGTTAATAAACTTGCACCTTTCTTGTTTAAACCTGAGAAAACTTGTTTGGTTGATTTCTTTACAATTACAATTAGAGAGCAGTGAGCAAGGACTCACTGAGGGGAAGCTAAATACTGTTTTAAAAGTTAAACCCTGTCACAGCCAAAACAGGAAAAGGCTGAGGGGGAGCCCTAGACCCCTCCCTCATCTGGTTGCAACAGAAATTTGGGGGCTCGTCCAGGATCGGACCCACAGATAAACGAGAAATTGGAAGTGGGAAATCAAATTGATCCCAATCAAAAACAGAGAAGATTTTAATACAGGTTTTCTTGTGGGTGTGTGTGCTAGAATACGAACATGTCTGCAACTGAAACCAGTAACTCCCCAAACCACGGTGAAGTAACTTGGGATAAGTTAAAGGCACTGTCTATGGAAGAGTTGAGGAATATGGCTGAGCAGTGTGGAATCACTGTGCATGCCAAGGCTAGGAAATCTGAACTCCTAAGACTAATGGCCAACCATTTTTCCCTCGAATCTGAAGAAGCAGAGACAGGGTTAGAAATAGACTCCGACAGGGCATTGCTAGCAAATATACAATTGGAACAGAGGAAACTTGAGTTAGAACAGAGAGAAAGAGAAAGAAACTTCCAGAAGGAATGGGAGGAAAGGGAGCAGAGGCGGCTTGAGTTAACTTGGGGACGAGAGAGTAACCCCAGTGAAAGCTTGGAAAATACAAGTGCGGGGCTGTGTACGGAATTTTTAAAAATTTCCCAATTGATTCCAAAATTCAATGAGGGAGACATGGAAGCATTTTTTATATCTTTTGAGAAACTTGTAAGGCAGTCAAAGTGGCCGGCTGAGACTTAGACTCCTCTGTTGCAAAGTAAGCTAACAGGAAAAGCCCATGAGGTTTATTCCCTGTTGCCAGATGAGAGTTCATCTAATTATGAACTGACAAAAAATGCTGGCCTACCGCCAGAACATTCGAACCCTCAGGAAGCAAGCTGATCAAACTTACTTGGAGTTTGAGAGAAGTTAGCAGCTGGCTTTTCACCAGTGGTTGAGGGCTCTTAAAGTGCAGCCCAGCTAAGAAAACCTCAGAGAGGTAATTTTGCTAGAGGAATTTAAAAACTCTCTCCCACTTTCCATAAAGACGCATGTGGAGGAACAAAAAGTTCATAGAGCGAGGCAAGCCACAGTTCTGGCTGATGAATTTGCTCTAATATACAAGTCGGTTCCCCAGGGGAAAACCTTTCCTAGTCACCCCCACAAATCTGAAGAGGACCAAGGGTGGGAAGGTGATAGAAGCCCAAGCAGTCTTGGGAGAGAGAGAAAAGCAGGAGACACAGGGGGCCCTCCTCCAGCCAAAATGGAAGGTGCTGTATGTAGGAATGAGACCCGGAGACCTGTGTACTACCATTGTAATAAGGCAGGTCATCTAAGAGCTGACTGCTGGAAACTATGGGGAAAGTCTGTAGGGTTAATCAGGGCACACCCGCTCAGTGAAGGTGAAGGGACCCTTATGGAAAGCACAGCTGAACAAGCTGTGGCTTTAACTGCAGCAACAGTAAGACCCAGAAAACATACTGCTGCAGGTGCAGAAAAATTTAATAGGATTCCTGAAGGTTATCAGGATTTTGTGTCTGAAGGGAGAGTAACTCCATATCCGAGTGGGGCAAGCAAGTTCATAGTAATCCTCAGGGACACATGGGTCACTAGATCCCTTTTACTGGGAGAAGGCCTGACCTTTCCCCCAGAGAGTGCAGTAAATAGTAGAATGGTGGTGAATGGTATTGGAGGGCAGTGTAAGCCTGTACCTTTACATCGGGTGCACTTGGTGTGCAACCTAGTTTTGGGACCAGTGACTGTAGGGATTGTCCCTAGTTTGCCTGCAGACGGGGTTGACTTGCTCCTAGGTAATGATCTGGTGGGGGCGAAGGTGGTAGCTTCCCCATTAACGATAGAGACACCGAAGGAGGTCAAGGAGACAGGGCAGTGGCAGGAGATGGTCCCCTGTAGTTGCCCTGAATGTGCAGTGAATCGAGCCATGACCAAACCAGCTCCCCCAGAGGAGACTGAATTGGCACTGCAGGCAGATGACCAGGAGGTCTGTCTGTCTGAAACATTCTTTGGAAAGTTAGAGGACCCAGGGAATGGATTAAATGGATGTTCCCTAGTTGAAGCTCAGCGAGCTGACCCAGTGTTGGAAAGGTTAGCACAGGCTGCCTGGTCTGAAGTTGAAGCAGAGGGAGTCCCTGATTGCTATTATTTAAAGAATGAGGTACTGATGAGGAAGTGAAGTGCTCCTCACAGACCTGAGGAAAAGAGTGGACAGTAGTTCACCAGTTAGTGGTGCTAGAGGTACCAGAGAAATATTAAGAATGGCCCATGAGATTACAGTGGCTGTACATGTCGGTACATGAAAAACCAAAGCCCGCAAAAGACAGCAGTGTGACTGGCCAAAACTCCACAAAGATTGGTGGAATACTGTAGGAGTTGCCACATGAGCCAGGTTGAGGGGAAACCCCAACCCACAGTGAAATCTGCACCCCTAAGTCCTGTGCCGGCATTTGGAGGACCCTCCAGCTGGTGAATTGTAAGGGACCACCGGCGAGAACAAAAGGGGACAGACAGGCACAGGGCTGGCAATAAGTTAGAGAGGAAAGGGGAAACAGGGACAAAGAGGACAGGTTAAAGGAGATCCAAAAGGAAACCCCTACTGTCCAATCAGCCAAACCCGAAATGTTGGAAAAATTAGACCCCACATCCTCCTATGTAAATGCAGACACTGGAAGCACCCCACCAGAGTTGCTAACAGCATTTACGGAAACCTGCAGAGACAAAGAAAGTCCTCATGAGGGCAGAGAAACTGTGAGGGTGATGCCTTACCTAGTTGAAATGCCGCAGGGGAGTGCAGTAGAATCTGGCCAAATACCTGTAAGCACTAATGCCCCAGAGGACAAAGGAAGAATAGTAAAGAATCCTCTCCCACAGTCAGGAGAAAAGGGAACCAACCATCCCCTAAGGTGAAAAGCACTTGCATGATCATCAGAACACTGAAAGAGAAATCTTAGTGGATTCATCCACTGCCGACTCTCATGATCAGAACTCCAAACCAGGGCTAATTAAATTTAAATCTCCCCCTGCAGATCTTAACGGGAATAAAGGTACCCTAGACAATCATGGAAATGTGCAAACTACAAACCTCCCCAAAAATCACAAACGTATTGCAAGCTGATAGTGAAGAAACTTTAAACCCCTTGGGCAACACATAACTATCTCAGACCCACCTTCAGTTTAAAACAGCACTGCTACAAAGGAAAAACAGGCTGTAACATTTTTAAGATTTCTGAATGAATGAGAGAAATGCATGTGTATTTTCCTGTACTTTCTCTTCTTTCTATTTTTATAATGAAATGCTCCCCTAATGTCGCATTTCATTCAGCCGGATATGGAGGTGTGACGGAAACCACACCTGCCAGATGAAAATATATTAATTTCGTCATATGGAACATTATTTTTGAACTGTTACGGGACATCGAACATAACTTGTTTTAAAAAGACCACAGAACAGTGGCTGAAAACATGGCTGCACATTTGCATTCTAAAAGACAGTGGCATGGAGAGACAATGGGAGTACTCCCGGATTCAATTAGCCACATGGGTATTGTCAATAGAGATGATCAAGAGACATTGAGAGTCATTGAATGTGTAAGAGCCAGCATTCCCCGCTCTCTTCAAGAAGAGAGCACTCCCTCTCGCAAAGTTCCAGGGACCCACGGAAATAACTTAAGCCTCAAGACAGAAGACCAGTGAAACAAGTTTGAAAATGTGCACTGGGCCCAACAAGAACTGCAAGACTTAACTTCAATCAAAGACTTTATATCCAACCCAAAACCAGTAACTGAATTCCATCTATTACTTCAAACCTTTTGCCTTTAATTCTTTCTCCTCTGTCTCTATTTGCGTGTCTGTACATCGCGTATGCATGCTAGCATGGTCGCATTGCGTATTTTGGAGTAGCTGTAACTGAGTTCGAGTTTTAAGGTTAATAAACTTACACCTTTCTTGTTAAATCTGAGAAAATCTGACAGATTGATTACTTTGCAATTACAATTAGACAGTAGTGAGCAAGGAGTCACTGAGGGGAAGCTAAAAACACTGTTTTAAAAGTTAAACCCTGTTACGGCCAAACCAGGAAAAGGCTGAGGGGGGAGCCCTAGACCCCTTCCTCATCTGGTCGTAACACTGGACACAGAATTACATTGAATGTCCAGCACAGAGCAGGCCATTCAGCCTCTCCCCCCTCTATTTACTTCATCTAACCACATTAATATACCCTTCTATTCCTTTCTCCCTCATGTACTTTATTGAGCTTCTCTTTATAAATGCATCTATGCCACTCACCTCAACTACTCCATGTGGTAGTGAGTTCCACATTCTCACCACTCTCTGGGTAAAGAAAATTTCAATGTGCATATTCCCCCTGACCTCATTCCAGCCTATTCTAACCTAAATGTCATCCAATTGGCTGACTTTGTATACCAATGCACTGATAAATCTGTTTGTGTGTTCACCCCTTAATAACTTGTATTTAGGTAGCCACTTTAAGGCAAAGAAACGTTCCAAGGAGCTTCACGACTAGGCCCAAACGAAGCGAGTGCTGAGGAAGGAAATGTGACTGAAGCTTGGTCGAAGAACTGGGCCCGAACGTGGTTCTTAAAGGTGGAGAGAAAGATGGAGAGTTATCGTGAAGGAGCTCCAGGTAGTAGGACCATGATGCCTAAGGCTCTGTACTAATCATAGGGAGAGTTAGGAGTGGAGAGCTATTATTACATGATGCGGGCAATTTGCCACTGATTGCTAATCAGAGAAATTTACAGCACAGGAGGCCGCCATTGGGCCCATCGAGTCTATGCCAGCTCTCTGTAGAACAATCCAGTCAGACCCATTCCACTGCTTTAGCCCTGCAAGTTTATTTCTTTCAAATCTTTGGGCACCCTTGAGAAGGTGGAGGTGGGCCTTCACTTTGAACTGCTGAAGTCTGTGTGGTCAAAGTGCTCCCACAGTACTGTTAGGTAGGGAGTTCGGGATTTTGACCCAGCGACGATGAAGGAATGGCAATATGTGTCCAAGTCAAGGTCATGTGCTACTTGAAGGGGAACGTACCAAAGATGGCACCAAAGGGCGGCACAGTGGTTAGCACCACAGCCTCACAGCTCCAGTGACCCGGGTTCGATTCCGGGTACTGCCTGTGTGGAGTTTGCAAGTTCTCCCTGTGTCTGCGTGGGTTTTCTCCGGGTGCTCCGGTTGCCTCCCACAAGCCAAAAGACTTGCAGGTTGATAGGTAAATTGGCCATTATAAATTGTCACTAGTATAGGTAGGTGGTAGGGAAATATAGGGACAGGTGGAGATGTTTGGTAGGAATATGGGATTAGTGTAGGATTAGTATAAATGGGTGGTTGATGTTCGGCACAGACTCGGTGGGCCGAAGGGCCTGTTTCAGTGCTGTATCTCTAATCTAAAAAAAATGGTACTCCCATGACCTTGCTATTGGAATATCAGCATTTGGGTAAAAGGGACGGCTATAATGCATGCCAAAAGGAAGAGACATATCCCCATCATTCTCCCCCCAATATGTGTACAATTAAACTTTCAAGTTTGATACTGATCGACAGTTTAGTGGAGTGAAGATAATGCATAGGGTTTAAAAGGAAATTAGCATGGAGAGAGATTAGAAAGCAGAGAGAAGAATTTTTTACAGATTTTTGAGGTGTGGGTAGTGGTGACCACCAGGAATCTATGGTCAGCAATGCTCCTTTTATGTTGCGCGGCCACACAGCAACCCAGAAGTTCCCACGCAGGCCGAACACAAATCAGCCCCTTTAAGCGGCCGTGCAGAAGAATTTGAAGGGCTCGACGACTTAAATGAATAGGCTGTGCACAAAGAACAATTAGAATGAACATTGGTGGTCAGAACTATTTAGTTTTCCATTATTATAATGATGTGGACACAGATACATTAGGAATGTTATTGACATTTTCTGATACAAAATTAGGGGGTTGTAGGACACAAAGAGGTGAGCAGATTAGATGGTATACATAGATTAGAGCAGAGAAAAATTAGGTAATACATTTTGGGATACAGAATATTGAAAGAAAAGCTTGCAATAATATAACACAATTCACTCAGTCAGGATCTCCAGAAGCAAATACAGTCAAGTAAGTACTTTTGAAGTGCAATCATCGTAATATGGGAATTGCAGCAGCCAATTTTTGCAGTTGGGTTCCACAAACAGCAATGAGATAAATAACTAGATCATAATTTTTTTTGAAGTTATGCTAGTTGAGGGATAAATATTGGCCAGCACATCAAGGTGAACTCCCCTGCTCTTCTTCTGATTATGCCATTGGATCTTTTATATCTACCCAAGGGGGCAGATGGGGCCTCGGTATAATCCGAAAGACGGTACCTCCGACAGTGCAACATTCCCCTGGTACTGCACTGAAGTGTTAGCCTGGATTATGTGCTCAAGGCTCTGGGGCGGGCCTTAAACACACAACCTTCTGACTCTCTTCAAGAGAAATGGACTTAGCCAGTTATAAAACCAGCTAATCACTGAATTTGGCCTTCAAGACAATGGCAATGATTGCTGGATTTGTACCTGGCTTCGTTCAGTTCTCTTGAAGAGATGGACAATCTCATAACATCAGGCCAACATTGGAATCCAAACTTGGTCATCAACACAAACAAGGGCCAAGGCTTTCAACACCCCCAAAAGGCAGTATGATTTTCACATAAATATGCCAATAAATGCCCCAAACCGAATACCCTGTAGCAACCAACCTTCCTCTACTTTATCTCTTTTCCTATAATATTTTGTCTCTCATCTGACCACACATATAGTGTAAACACAAAATCTGTGACAAAGGGCTGAGATTGACGATACTGATCTGTCTATAAATGGGAATTTCCCTGTTAAAGCGGATTCTTGTGGTCTGAAGTCACTTATATGCCATTCAGAACCATGAACCAACCACTGAAGCATTGAAAATTACCTTTTTATCGCCGGGTTTACTAGAAAAACTGACTTCAGAGAATGGTCTTCAGTTTATATCCCAAAAGTGTACAGAATTTGTAAAGTGTCATGGAATACAAAGAATCTTATCTTCACCTTATCAACTCAGTCTTTGGAGATTTCAAAGATGATTAAATTTATGTCACATATGCTAGTCAGAAGATGCCTTCTTTTCCATTGTACTGACTCATGTCACATAGCACTATTGAATCACTGATGAGTAGACAGTTGCATACCCAGTTAACTATAAGATCTAACCTTAGAGGTACCATTCAAATACAGGCCACACCATCAGAAAAAAAGAAATGGCTGGAAGCTGGAGATTCAGTTTTAGTTGATGATGCTGTGAGCTGCAGTTATGACTAGAATACCTGGCCCTGTGACTTACCACGTCCAACTGGAAAACTCAATTTGGAAAAAACACAGTGATCAAAACCTCAATTAGTCAGGAAAGAAACTCAAGGGTCACTTGGAGATGTGGTCTTATACCCCATCTAGGGATAACCAGGCATCAAGTGCACACTCTTATGGCTCCGGTAAGTCACCGGCCAAGGTGATAACCAAATCAGTGACCCACACCAAGTTCAGTAACGAAGCCCAGCTTCCACTGCCAAAAGATCTGCAATAAACTGATAAGATTATCTGAAGAAGGAGAGACATCCTTAGACTTGAAATCAATGAAACATATGTAGGTATGTTTTAAAGATGCATTAATCCTGTACCCAAATGCACCCAGTTAAAATTCAGTATCGATGGGGAACATTTTTACATTGTTTTGGAACAGTAACTGAATTACTGTAGTCATTTAATCTTAAAATGATAGTTTTAGATAATTTGTCTTAAGGGGAGAGAAGTTGTTATGAGTTAAACAATATTTAATTAGATTAGGTACTGAGTCCATCAAGGGAGGGTGCAGGGTTCTGGTTAACCTCTCCATGAGATTTTCCCTTACAGACAGGTTCTGTGTAAAAGCAAAGAATCTTATAGCACAGGAGGACGACATTCCGCCTGTGCTGGCTCTTTGAAAGAGTTATCCAATTAGTCCCACTCCTCTGCTCTTTCCCTATAGACCTGTAATATTTTTCCCTTCAAGTACTTATCCAATTTCCTTTTGAAAATCTGCTTTCACCACATTCCAGATCACAACAATTCGCTGTGTACAAAAAAAGTTCTCTTATTCCACATCTGGTTCTTTTGCCAATTACCTTGACTCGGTGTCCACTGTTACTGGCTCTCCTGTCCTGAAAAGTTTCTCCTTATCTACTCCATTGATGATTTTGAACACCTCTATCAAATCTCCCCTTAACTTTCTCTGCTCTGAGAGAACAATCCCAGCTTCTCCAGTCTCTCCATATAACTGAAGTCCCTCATCCTAAGCACCATTCTAGTAAATTCCTTCTGCACCCTCTCAAAGACTGACATCCTTCCTGAAGTGTGGTGCCCAAAATTGAATCCAATATTCAAGCTAGAGCCTAACAATTGTTTTGTAAAGACTGAGCAAAACGTCTTTGCTCTGTACTCTATTCTTCATTGAATAAAGGCAAGGATGACAAATGCTTTTATAAGTCATCACGGCAGAGGAGGTGGCCAGTCGGCCCATCAAGTCCATGCCAGCTCACAGAGCAATCCAGTCAGTCCCATTCTCCTGCTCCATCCCCATAGCCCTGCAAGTTTATTTCCCTCAAGTGCCCATCCAATTTCCTTTTAAAATCATTCATCATTTCCGCTTCCACCACCCTTGTAGGCAGCGAGTTCCAGGTCATTACCACTTACAGTATAAAAATAGTTCTTTTCATATCTCCCCTGCAGCTCTTGCCCAAAAAATTTAATTGTGTTCTCCAGTCCTTGTACCATCTGCTAATGGGAACAGCTTTTCTTTGTTTGCCCTATCCAAACCTGTCACAATCTTGTACACTTCTATCAAATCTCCCTCAATCTCCTTTGCTCCAAGGAAATCATCAGCTTCTTGAGCCTAACCTTGTAGCTAAAATCCCTCATCCCTGGAATCACTCTGGTAAATCTCCTCTGCACCCTCTCAAGGACCCTGCTACCTTCATAGATTTGTGTATGCACATCCCCAGTGATCCTGCACTCCCCTAGTATTTGGTGCTGGTGATGCAAGTGTGCATTTTGAGAGGATGGAATAGAAACTGCTATTTGGAGAGCTTGTGCTGGATAATTTCTTACAAAAACAGAACATTAACCTCGTAAATCAATGCTGCACTGGAACACACTCAATACAGGCCCAGGGCATACACTCAGTACAGGCATCAGTACAAAAAGAACCTCTTTTCAGATACAGCTATCATATCGCAATGCTCTGCAAAATACAAACGAGCAACAGGTTTCAGCCCCCATCACTAAAATTCTGCTGGACGAATACAGAATAACTGCAACTGCGTTCAAACTCTCTTACATTCTCATTTTGAGCTTTGTCTTCAGAGGATTTATTATCGGTGTCCAGGTTTCCTTCCATTTGCAACACTTGCGTTTGAGCAGCCAAATTAGAAGGAGCAGGAGCAGGAGCAGCAGCAGCTTGGTAAGTGGGCTGTGGAAGTACTGGAGGCACAGCGGTGGAGCCAATCAGAGGGATATTCCCTGGCACAATGTATGGAACTGTAGGCTGGCTGACTGGCGTGTAGGGAGGTGGATGCAGCGGTGGGAAGGGTGGCATGAAAGGAGGCGGTATGTTGACTTGGTTAAATGCCTGCAAGGGAGAAAGAAAAAGACTTAGAAATCTGCAACAATAACACTTCTGCACAAGTTATGAAGAACATTTACACAGATACTGAGGCACACTTAATACAAATGTGCATGCTGTGGGTCAATCAACGCCCAAAAAGTGTCAGCCATGGCTCAGTAGGTAGCACTTTTACCTCTGAGTCAGGTAGTGATGCAATAGACTTCCAGCCAAGAGATTTAAACACAAAATCTAGGCTTACACGCCCAGTGGAGTACTGAGGCAGCGCTGCACTGTCAGAGGGTCAGTACTGAGGCAGCGCTGCACTGTCAGAGGGTCAGTACTGAGGCAGCGCTACACTGTCAGAGGGTCAGTACTGAGGGAGTGCCGCACTGTCAGAGGGTCAGCACTGAGGGAGTGCTGCACTGTCAGAGGGTCAGTACTGAGGGAGTGCTGCACTGTCAGAGGGTCAGTACTGAGGGAGTGCTGCACTGTCAGAGGGTCAGTACTGAGGGAGTGCTGCACTGTCACAGGGTCAGTACTGAGGCAGCGCTGCACTGTCAGAGGGTCAGTACTGAGGGAGTGCTGCACTGTCAGAGGGTCAGTACTGAGGGAGTGCTGCACTGTCAGAGGGTCAGCACTGAGGGAGTGCTGCACTGTCAGAGGGTCAGTACTGAGGGAGTGCTGCACTGTCAGAGGGTCAGTACTGAGGGAGTGCTGCACTGTCAGAGGGTCAGTACTGAGGGAGTGCTGCACTGTCAGAGGGTCAGCACTGAGGGAGTGCTGCACTGTCGGAGGGTCAGGACTGAGAAAACACTGCACTATCAGAGGGGCAGTCTTTCAGATGAGACGTTAAACCAAGGCCCCTTCTGCCCTCTCAAGTGGATGTCGAAGATCCCACTGTACTATTTCGATGAGCAAAGGTGATCTCCCCAGTGTCCTTGCCAATGTTTATCCCTCAACCAACATCACCAAAAACAGATGCTCTGGTCACTTATTTCATTGCTGTTTGTGGGAGCTTGCTGTGTGCAAATTGACTACTGCATTTCCTACATTACAACAATGACTACACTTCAGAAATACTTCATTGCCTGTAAAGCATTGAGAGACATCCTGAGGTTGTGAAAGGTGCCATATAAATTCAAGACTCTTATTGTAAATATCAATGGGTCTGACTAAACATAGCAAATCTTTTACTTTGAGTAGAATTAATGGATCTCAACGCAGCTGCAAAATTTCTCAATGTATATCACAAAAATTGCACCTCACGTCTATTTTGAACAAGACTAAAGTCTCACACCCAGAGCCACATAGTGGGGTTTGAAGCTATAACCTTCTGACTAACAGGCAAGAGTGCTATCAAACAGGCAATCTAATGCTGGATATCTGATACTGGAGTAAGATAATAATTAAAGCAGTAAAAGCCCAAATAGTAATTCGAACCCATTTTATGAAGTGTGTTCTGCACTTGTATTAACTGGCTGGGAGTATTTAGCAAAATGAGATTTCATGCAATATTTTTAGACTTTATTGATCACTTGAGGTTAAAAAATGTGTATTCAGATTATGTGGTGAAATTTGTGTTTTCGGAAGTGATGAATGTCAGGACTGGGAGGGACGAATAATGCTCAATTTGAGCATTCGAGAAGGTGCAAACAATGATGCTCCTTTCTACTCTGTTCTACTCTGAAATGGTGCCCCCTCCCACCTGCCAAGCCCAAGAGAGAGCGTCCGTGTTACTGCACCACCGGCATGATCCCATTTACCACACCAGCCATGCTCGTGCGACTGATTTAGCTTCAGTTTGTAACAATCACTGGAGTCCTGGCCCAACACTTGTTTGAGACTGCCCCAAAAACACATTTCACATAAAACCCTTAAGCCAAGGGGGAACAGGATGGTGCAGCGGGGACACATTGGCCATTCCACCTCTAAGATATAGTTCAAAGATTGCCTAGCACTGGAGTTTGCACTGGAGTGCTGACTTGGGTTGCATTAGAGTGCTATAATGGAAGTTTGGTAACTGAGGATAATTAAGGGGTAATTTTATCTTAAATCTAATCTGTCCTTTATTTAGCAGATCAACTTAACAGTTGCTGTTAGGGTTGGAGAAGGTGAGTTTTAGACCAGCTTTAAACAGGGTTCACTCAGGCTCTGCTTGCAGCTGCACCTTGTTAATTAGAGAATTGGCTTAAACCAGTTTTCAGGGGGCTAGAGTCAGTCAGTATAAAAGTGAGCCATCTTACAGTGCTAACTTGGGTTGCACTAGAGTGGAAGTTTGGAAACTGAGGAAGTTCGGTCAGGAGGGAGCGAGGAGCTCCTTTATTTCCTACCTGTCCTCAGAGTGTGGGGAGCCGAGAGCTTCCAAAGAGCACAGCTGACTGGGAGAAGACTCGGAGGGTGGAGTTCCAGACCGGTAGGTATAAAAAAAACTTACCTCTGGTAAAAAAAAAACCTGAAAGTGACGTCACAGGAAAGCTGTGATCGGATTGGCTGCTGGGAATTTTTTTTTTACTGAATTTGAAAATAAAACATTGATAAAAATTGATTAAAACCCTAATTAACTAACTAATAAATAGAGTAACTAAACCAGAGGTAGGAGATTACTGTATTTACTTAGCATTTAATATTTAGAGTAGGAATCTAGCACTAGGGACCATATAGTTAATTATAACAATTTAGTAAGGATTTAATAAGTATTTATTTATTTTAAATTAATTTATTAATTAGTGCTAGAAATGTCAGTTAGAGGGGTGAAGTGCTTCACCTGTGAGATGTGGGCGGTCTGTGACGCTTCCAGCGTTCCGGACGACTACATCTGCAGGAAGTGTACCCAGTTACAGCTCCTCACAGACCGCATGGATCGGTTGGAGCGGCAACTGGATGCACTTAGGAGCATGTAGGTGGCAGAGAGAGTCATAGACAGGAGTTTTAGAGAAGTGGTTACACCCAAGGTGCAGGCAGATAGATGGGTGACCGCTAGAAGGGGCAGGCAGTCAGTGCAGGAATCCCCTGTGTCTATCCCCCTCTCTAACAAGCATACCGTTTTGGATACTGTTGGGGGGTGATGGCCTATCAGGGGAAAACAGCAGCAGCCAGAGCAGTGGCACCACGGCTGGCACTGTTGTTCAGCAGGGAGGGACAAAGCGCAGAAGAGCAATAGTTATAGGGGACTCTATAGTCAGGGGCACAGATAGGTGCTTCTGCGGATGTGGAAGAGACTCCAGGATGGTATGTTGCCTCCCTGGTGCCAGGGTCAAGGATGTCTCTGAACAGACAGGGGGCATTCTGAAGGGGGAGGGTGAGCAGCCAGAGGTTGTGGCACACATCGGTACCAATGACATAGGCAGGAAGAGTGACTAGGTCCTGCAGGGGGAGTTTAGGGAGTTAGGTAGAAAGTTAAAAGACAGGACCTCTAGGGTTGTAATCTCTGGATTACTCCCTGTGCCACGTGCCAGTGAGGCTAGAAACAGGAGGATAGTGCAGCTAAACACGTGGCTGAACAGCTGGTGTAGAAGGGAGGGTTTCAGATATCTGGACCATTGGGCTCTCTTCAGGGACAGATGGGACCTGTACAAGAAGGACGATTTGCATCTAAACTGGAGGGGCACAAATATCCTGGCTGCGAGGTTTGCTAGCATCATTTGGGAGGGTTTAAACTAGTGTGGCAGTGGGGTGGGAACCAGAGCAGTAGGACAGCAAGTGAAATAAATGAGGGGGAACTAGTAAATAAGGCCAGTAAGACTGAGAGGAAGAGCAGGCAGGGAGATGTTGCGGAGCACAGCAGGACTGGTGGTCTGAAGTGCATTTGTTTCAATGCGAGAAGTATAACAGGTAAGGCAGATGAACTTAGAGCTTGGATTAGTACTTGGAACTATGATGTTGTTGCTATTACAGAGACTTGGTTGAGGGAAGGACAGGATTGGCAGCTAAATGTTCCAGGATTTAGAAGCTTCAGGCGGGATAGAGGGGGACGTAAAAGTGGCGGGGGTGTTGCATTACTTGTTAAGGAAAATATCACAGCTGTACTGTGGGAGGACACCTCGGAGGGGTCGTGCAGCGAGGCAATATGGGTGGAGCTCAGTAATAGGAAGGGTGCAGTCACGATGTTGGGGGTTTACTACAGGCCTCCCAACAGCCAGCGGGAGGTAGAGGAGCAGATATGTAGACAGATTTTGGAAAGATGTAAAGGTAACAGGGTTGTAGTGGTGGGTGATTTTAACTTCCCCTATATTGACTGGGACTCACTTAGTGCTAGGGGCTTGGATGGGGCAGAATTTGTAAGGATCATCCAGGAGGGCTTCTTGAAACAATATGTAGGTAGGCCAACTAGGGATGGGGCTGTACTGGACCTGGTATTGGGGAATGAGCCCGGCCAGGTGGTCGAAGTTTCAGTAGGGGAGCATTTCGGGAACAGTGACCATAATTCCATAGGTTTTAAGGTACTTGTGGATAAGGATAAGAGTAGTCCTCGGGTGAAGGTGCTAAATTGGGGGAAGGCAAATTATAACAATATTAGGCAGGAACTGAAGAATTTACATTGGGGGCGGCTGTTTGAGGGTAAATCAACATCTGACATGTGGGAGTCTTTCAAATGTATGTTGATTAGAATCCAGGGCCAGCATGTTCCTGTGAGGAAGAAGGATAAGTTTGGCAAGTTTCGGGAACCTTGGATAACGTGGGATATTGTGAGCCTAGTCAAAAAGAAAAAGGAAGCATTCGTAAGGGCTGGAAGGCTCGGAACAGACGAATCCCTTGAGGAATATAAAGACAGTAGGAAGGAACTTAAGCAAGGAGTCAGGATAGCTAAAAGGGGTCATGAAAAGTCATTGGCAAACAGGATTAAGGAAAATCCCAAGGCTTTTTATACGTATATAAAGAGCAAGAGGGTAACCAGGGAAAGGGTTGGCCCACTCAAGGACAGAGAAGGGAATCTACGTGTGGAGCCAGAGGAAATGGGCGAGGTACTAAATGAGTACTTTGCATCAGTATTTACCAAAGAGAAGGACTTGGTGGATGATGAGCCTAGGGAAGGGAGTGTAGATAGTCTCAGTCATCTCATTATCAAAGAGGAGGTGGTGTTGGGTGTCTTGCAAAGCATTAAGGTAGATAAGTCCCCAGGGCCTGATGGGATCTACCCCAGAATACTGAGGGAGGCAAGGGAAGAAATTGCTGGGGCCTTGACATAAATCTTTGCATCCTCATTGTCTACAGGTGAGGTCCCAGAGGACTGGAGAATAGCCAATGTTGTTCCTTTGTTTAAGAAGTGTAGCAAGGATAATGCAGGAAATTATAGGCCGGTGAGCCTTACGACAGTGGTAGGGAAATTATTAGAGAGGATTCTACAGGACAGAATTTACTCCCATTTGGAAACAAACGAACTTATTAGCGAGAGGCAGCATGGTTTTGTGAAGGGGAGGTCACGTCTCAGTAATTTGATTGAGTTTTTTGAGGAAGTGACAAAGACGATTGATGAAGGAAGGGCAGTGGATGTTATCTGTATGGACTTCAGTCAAGCCTTTGACAAGGTACCTCATGGCAGACTGGTACAAAAGGTGAAGTCACACAGGATCAGAGGGGAGCTGGCAAGATGGATACAGAACTGGCTCAGTCATAGAAGATAGAGTGTAGCAGTGGAAGGGTGCTTTTCTGAATGAAGGGCTGTGACTAGTGGTGTTCCGCAGGGATCAGTGCTGGGACCTTTGCTGTTTGCAGTATATATAAATGATTTGGAGGAAAATGTAGCTGGTCTGATTAGTAAGTTTGCGGACGACACAAAGGTTGGTGGAGTTGCGGATAGTGTTGAGGATTGTCAGAGCATACAGCAGGATATAGATCGGTTGCAGGCTTGGGCGGAGAAATGGCAGATGGAGTTTAATCCGGACAAATGTGAGGTAATGCATTTTGGAAGATCTAATGCAGGTGGGAAGTATACAGTAAATGGCAGAACCCTTAGGAGTATTGACAGGCAGACAGATCTGGGCGTACAGGTCGACAGGTCACTGAAAGTGGCAACACAGGTGGATGGTAGTCAAGAAGGCATGCTAGCCTTCATCGGTCGGGGCATAGAGTATAAAAATTGGCAAGTCATGCTGCAGCTGTACAGAACCTTAGTTAGGCCACACTTAGAATATTGCGTGCAATTCTGGTCGCCACACTACCAGAAGGACGTGGAGGCTTTGGAGAGGGTACAGAAGAGGTTTACAAGGATGTTGCCTGGTCTGGATGGCATTAGCTATGAGGAGAGGTTGGATAAACTCGGAGTGTTTTCACTGGAACGACGGAGGTGGAGGGGCGACATGATAGAGGTTTGCAAAGTTATGAGCGGCATGGACAGAGTGGATAGTCAGAAGCTTTTTCCCAGGGTGGAAGAGTCAGTTACTAGGGGACATAGGTTTAAGGTGAGAGGGGCAAAGTTTAGAGGGGATGTGCGAGGCAAGTTCTTTACACAGAGGGTGGTGAGTGCCTGGAACTTGCTGCCGGGGTAGGTGGTGGAAGCAGGTATGATAGAGACGTTTAAGGGGCATCTTGACAAATACATGAATCGGATGGGATTTAGTTTAGTTTAGTTTAGAGATACAGCACTGAAACAGGCCCTTCGGCCCACCGAGTCTGTGCCGACCATCAACCACCCATCTATACTAATCCTACACTAATTCCATATCCCTACCACATCCCCACCTGTCCCTATATTTCCCTACCACCTACCTATACTAGGGGCAATTTATAATGGCCAATTTATCTACCAACCTGTAAGTCTTTGGCATGTGGGCGGAAACCAGAGCACCCGAAGGAAACCCACGCAGACACAGGAAGAACTTGCAAAGTCCACACAGGCAGTACCCAGAATTGAACCCGGGTCGCTGGAGCTGTGAGGCTGCGGTGCTAAACACTGCGCCACTGTGCTGCCCCAAATTTGAGGGATACGGTCCCCAGAAGTGCAGAAGGTTTTAGTTTATGCAGGCATCAAGATCGGCGCAGGCTTGGAGGGCCGAATGGCCTGTTCCTGTGCTGTACTGTTCTTTGTTTAGCCTGATTGGATGAAAATCTCCTGCCTGATGCAAAATGAGCTTGAGGCATTCACATATCCCGCTCCTAGTGGGGATGGACACCCATTCACAACCACAACTAACCCAGCACTAACAGCAGTCTCACTCAGAGAAACCACAGGAACCTCGGTCTAGCAGACAGAAAATCAAAGGTCACACTGCTGCAGTAGTGGTGTTGGTGCTGAGTCACACAGTTAAAACAAATAGAACAAACTGCACTCTGCATCTGTGCAACAACATACAAGGAGGTGCTTGATACCAACACAGAGAGCCTAAAATGTGAAAGGTTCCACTTGCCAGGAATAAAAAATAAGAGAGCTCATTGTGTAGACCCTAATTAAAATCCCTAAGGTGAGAGGAGGGTGTAATAATTCACTGGCCCCTTCCAAATATAGAGATAAATATATATTTTTTAAATACTAGATTCAAATCTGGTTTTGATTGAAGGAATGAGTGTGTCCTTTGTCTACAGGCCTATGAATAGGTCACCCGGACACTGCTGATAATATCCCTCTTCTAACAATACTGGCATGGACTCGATGGGCCGAATGGCCTCCATCTGCGCTGTAAATGACACTGACTCTGCAACAGGAACCTGACTTCTGTCAAAGGATTAAGTCACTCCTTGCAATCTCACACACCTCCTAGTGGCTAATTCAAGAACAACTGAGAATAAATCTACCCTTCAGTCGGGGAACAGTGTGACGAGCTGTTTGACCTAACTAGGCAGCAGGGAGCTGGAATACAGAAAATGGAAGGGAAAATACAGCAGTGAAGGGGGTGGGGGTTCTCAGAACCAAAAAGTTGATAAAAGGGGAAAAAATAGAATGAGTAAACTAACCAGGAATGTAAAAACAGATTATAAGAGCTTATATAAATATATAAAAAGGACAGTAGCTAAAGTATACGTTGCTCCCTTAGAGGCAGCGACAGGGGAAATTATCACAGCGAATGAGGAAACGGCAGAGACACTGAACAAATATTTTGTGTCTGTCTTCACAGTACAGGACACAAATTACATACCAGAAATAGAGGGTAATCAAGGAGCTAATAGGCAATTAATATCAGCAGAGAAAAAGTATTTGAGAAACTTAAGGGACTAAAATCCAACAAATCCCCAGGACCCGATGGCCTACATCCTAGGGTTATAAAAGAGATAGTTGCAGAGATGGCGAATGTACTAGTTATGATTTTCCAAAATTCCCTAGATTCTATAATAGTCTCAGTGGTTTGGAAGGAAGCAAATGTAACATCACTATTCAAGAAAGGAGGGAGAGTGAAAACAGGGAACTACAGACCAGTTAGCCTGACATCAGTCGTTGGGAAAATGCTGGAATCTATTATTACGGAAGTCTTAACAATGCACTTAGAAAATCATAGTGTGATCAGACAAAGTCAACATGCTTTTTCGAAAGGGAAATCATGTTTGACAACCTTATTATAGTTTATTGAGGATGTAACTAGTAGGGTAAATAAAGGGGAATCAGTGGAAGTAGTATACTTGGATTTCCAAAAGACATTCAACAAGGCTAATAAGCTCATGGATAAGGACTCATGGAGTGGGGTAATATATTAGCAAGGATAGAGGATTGGTTAATGGACAGGAAGCAGAAAGTAGGGACAAACGGGGCATTTTTAGTTTAGTTTAGAGATACAGCACTGAAACAGGCCCTTCGGCCCACCCAGTCTGTGCTGACCATCAACCACCCATTTATACTAATCCTACACTAATCCCATATTCCTACCACATCCCCACCTGTCCCTATATTTCCCTACCACCTACCTATACTAGGGGCAATTTATAATGGCCAATTTACCTACCAACCTGCAAGTCTTTTGGCTTGTGGGAGGAAACCGGAGCACCCGGAGAAAACCCACGCAGACACAGGGAGAACTTGCAAACTCCACACAGACAGTACCCAGAATTGAACCCGGGCCGCTGGAGCTGTGAGGCTGCGGTGCTAACCACTGTGCCGCATGGTCAAGTTGGCAGGATATAACTAGTGAAGTGCTGCAAGGATCAATGCTGGGGCCTCAGCTATTTTCAATCTATATTAATGACTTAGAGGAAAAGATCGAGAGTAATGTTTCCAAGTTTGCTGACGATACAAAGCTGGATGGAAATGCAAGCTGTGAGGAGGGCACAAAGAGTCTACAAAGAGATATAGACTGGTTAAGTGAATGGGCAACAAGGTGGCAGACGGAGTATAATGTGGGGAAGTGTGAGATTATTCACTTCGGTAATAAGAATAGAAAACAGAATATTTTTAAAAGGTGTGAAACTTCTAAATGTTGATGTTGAGAGAGACTTGGGTGCACTTGTACAAGGAACACAAAGTAAGCATGCAGATACAGCAAATGGCACATTGGTCTTCAGTGCAAGGGAATTGGAATACAAGAATAAAGAAATCTTGCTGCAATTGTACAGGGCTTTGACGCACCTGGAGTGCTGTGCAGTTTTGGTCTCCATATTTGAGGAAGGATATACTTGCATTGGAGGCAGTACAGCAAAGGTTTGCTAGATGCAGGAAGGATGTTCCCGATGGTGGAGGGAGTCCAGAACCAGGGGTCATAGTCTAAGGATACAGGGTAAACCTTTCAGGACTGAGATGAGGAGAAATTTCTTCACCCAGAGAGTGGTGAGCCTGTGGAATTCACTACCGCAGAAAGCAGCTGAGGCCAAAACATTGTATGTTTTCAAGAAGGAATTAGATATAGCTAGAACAAAGAAAATTACAGCACAGGAACAGGCCCTTCGGCCCTCCAAGCCTGCGCCGATCCAGATCCTCTATCTAAACATGTCGCCTATTTTCTAAGGGTCTGTATCTCTTTACTTCCTGCCCATTCATGTATCTGTCTAGATACATCTTAAAAGACGCTATCGTGCCCGCGTCTACCACCTCCGCTGGCAATGCGTTCCATGCACCCACCACCCTCTGCGTAAAGAACTTTCCACGCATATCCCCCCTAAACTTTTCCCCTTTCACTTTGAACTCGTGTCCCCTTGCAACTGAATCCCCCACTCTGGGAAAAAGCTTCTTGCTATCCACCCTGTCTATACCTCTCATGATTTTGTACACCTCAATCAGGTCCCCCCTCAACCTCCGTCTTTCTAATGAAAATAATCCTAATCTACTCAACCTCTCTTCATAGCTAGCGCCCTCCATACCAGGCAACATCCCGGTGAACCTCCTCTGCACCCTCTCCAAAGCATCCACATCCTTTTGGCAATGTGGCGACCAGAACTGCACGCAGTATTCCAAATGTGGCCGAACCAAAGTCCTATACAACTGTAACATGACCTGCCAACTCTTGTACTCAATACCCCGTCCGATGAAGGAAAGCATGCCGTATGCCTTCTTGACCACTCTATTGACCTGCGTTGCCACCTTCAGGGAACAATGGACCTGAACACCCAAATCTCTCTGTACATCAATTTTCCCCAGGACTTTTCCATTTACTGTATAGTTCACTCTTGAATTGGATCTTCCAAAATGCATCACCTCGCATTTGCCCTGATTGAACTCCATCTGCCATTTCTCTGCCCAACTCTCCAGTCTATCTATATTCTGCTGTATTCTCTGACAGTCTCCTTCACTATCTGCTACTCCACCAATCTTAGTGTCGTCTGCAAACTTGCTAATCAGACCACCTATACTTTCCTCCAACTCCTATTTTCTATGTTGACATAAAGGGATATGGGGATCGTGTGGGGAAAAAGACATTAAAGTGGATGATCAGCGATGATCGTATTGAATGGCGGGGCAGGCTCGATGGGCTGAATGGCCTACTCTTGTTCCTATGTTCCTAGATTGGTCCCTGGGATGAGAGGGTTGCCCTATGATGAGTGGGTGTGTAAACTGGGCCTATACTCTCTGGAATTTCGAAGAATGAGGGTGATCTCATTGAAACATACAAGATTCTGAAAGGCTTGACAGGGTAGCTGATGAGAGGTTGAATCTTCTGGTTGGGGAATCTAGAACATGCAGGAAGAGTCTCAGGATAAGGAGACAATCAGTTAGGACTGAGATGAGAAGAAATTTCTTCACTCAAAGGGTTGTGAATCTTTGGAATTGTCTCCCCAGAGGGTTATGGATGCTCCACTGTTGAGTATATTTAAGGCTGATTTAGACAGATTTTTGGTCTATAAAGAAATCAAGGTATATGGGGAGCGGGTGGGAAAGTGGATTGAGGCAGAATGATCGTTCTGAATGATGAAGCAGGCTTGAGCAGCCACACAGTCTACTCTGGCTCCTATTTCTTATGTTACTTTCTTATGTCTACTCTATTCAGGGTATGCTGCTTGATCATCCAACCATCTAATTCCTAAAATTCTCAAACCTAAAATCAACACAATGTGATGTTGGATGGGCACAATTTTACGCAAGTTGCGAACTTTACTGGTGACGTACTTAATTTTTTTTTTATTCATTCATGGGATGTGAGCATCACTGGTAAGGCCAGCATTTATGCCCATCTCTAAATGCCCTCGGAGAAGGTGGTGGTGGTGAGCTGTTTTCTTGAACTGCTGCCGTTCCTGGGATGTAGGTATACCCACAGTGCTGTTGGGGAGGGAGGGAGTTCCAGGATTTTGATAATCTGCTTTATTGATGTTGCTTGAGGAGTTAATATTGACCAGGACACAAAGGCCTCAGTTTTTCACTATTTTTATTAAAGACTTAGATAAGGAATAGAGAGCCATACATCCAAGTTTGCTGACACCACCAAGTTAGGAGGCACATTACCGATGATACCAAACTTGGAGGAATTTAATACAAACGAGTGTGAGGTGATGCATTTTGGTAGAATGGATAGGGTGCAGCAATATAGACTCAATGGCACAGAGTGTGCAGGAACAGAGGGATCTGGGGATGCATGTGCATTGATCTTTGAAGGTGGCAGGACTTATTGAGACAGTGGTTAGTAAAACATATGGGATCTTGGGCTTCATAAACAGAAGCATAGAGTTTAAAAGCAGGAAAGTTATGCTGAACCTTTATAAAGCTCTGGTTGGGCCCCAAGTAGAGTATTGAGTCCAGTGCTGGTCACCACACTTTCGGAAGGATGTGAGGGTCCTGAGAGGATGCAGAGGAGATTTACCAGAATAGTTCCAGGGATTTTAGTTATAACGTTAGGTTGGAAAAGCTGGGATTGTTCTCCCTGGAACACAGTAGATTGAGGGGAGATTTGTTAGAGATGTACATGATTATGACAGGCTTAGATAAGTTAGACAAGGAATAACTGTCCCCACTAACTGATGGCACAAGGACTAGGGGACACAGACTGAAGGTTTTGGGCAAGAGATTCAGGAGGAATGTGAGGTAAACCTTTTTTTAATACAGCGAGTGGTAATGACCTGAATCACGCTGCCCACGAGGGTGGTGGAAGTAGAAGCGGAGACAACTAATGATCTCAAAAGAAATCTGGATGGGCACTTGAAGGAAGTAAACTTGCAGGGCTACGGGGATCGAGTGAGTGAGTGGGACTGACTGGACTGCTCCATGGAGAGTCGGCATGGACTCGATGGGCCAAATGGCCTCCTTCTATGCCATTAATGACTATGACATTAACTGGTGTAGATGGGATCAGGAAGTTGCTTGTACTATCTTGTCAGTGTGCTATTTGTATTGAATAAGGGAAGTACACTCTGGGTCAAAGTAACAGGAGTTTATTTACAGGGGTCTTTTTATTAGGGCATCTACATGAACACTGAGCAGCACAATGTATAGACTCGTGACATCACATCCAGTCATGATGCTCAAGGTCTATATAAAGATAATCTACCCAGCAACAGTTTATGTACATTTATACTGGGAGCAGGAAGTTACAAAAGGGACATTGATAGATTAAGTGCCGTTAAGGAGGGAGTTCCAGGATTTTAACACAGCGACAGTGAAGGAATGGGGTTATAGCTCCAAGTCAAGATGGTGGTGTGACTTGGAGGGGAACTTCCAGATGGTGGTGTTCCCATGCGTCTGCTGCCCTTGTTCTTCTAGGTGGTAGAGGTCACGGGTTTGGAGGTTGCTGTTCTTCACATATTGTTCAGTCAGTCCAACTTGTGTTTTTGTTTCGATTATCAGTGAATGATGTAGCACAGGAGGTCTTTCCACCCATCGGGCCTGTGCTGGCTCTTTGCAAGAGCTACCCAATTAGTCCCAATCCCCTGCTATTTCCCCTTAGTCCAGCATAATTTTTCCTGTTCAAGTAATTATCCAATTCCCTTTTGAAAGTTACTATCAAATCTTTCACTGCCATTTCAGACAGTGCATTCCAGATCATAACAACTCACTGCATAAATAAATTCTCACCTCCCCTGATTCATTTGCCAATTATCTTAAATCTTTGTTCTCTGATTACTGACCGTACTGCCATGTATCCAAGAGGGACGCATGTGTATCTTCTATATACAAGTTTTCAGTAACAATCCTCATAAGCAGCGTAATTATTCGCTACAGCAGATTAAAAGGATCATCTCACTGGCATTGTTTAAATGTGACTGACAATAAACTACAATAAAACTTCAATTCAACACTCCTGTGTTGCAACTGTTATAAAATTTGATAGATTTTTGCTAGCCAAGGATATTAAAGGTTACGTAGGCAAGGTGGATGGATGAAGTTAGGATAAAGATCAGCAATGATCTCAGTGAATAGCAGAGTAGGTTCGAGGGGCTGAATGGCCTCAAAGAACAGCACAGGAACAGGCCATTCAGCCCTCCAAGTCTCCTCCGCCCCTTAACCACTATAATCACTGGAGAAGCAAAAATACCCCAGGACACTATCTGCAAGACTGAGTTTTGGCACCAACCTGAGGTGGAAACAGACCAGGGAAAATTGGTGGAGGCATCATAAAATTTGCTCCTGGAGGCTGGAACATCGGCGCCTGATTTGGTGGTTGACTTGTTTCTGGAGCTTTCCAGGTGCCTTCTTTGTTAAATCTGTGTGTCCTGTAGGAGAATGGAGTCCCTGTAAACAAACACAAAGGACAGCTTTAATCCCAAATCCTTTCATCTTGCAACATCTAATCTGAATATCATCTTTCCAATGCTTAGTGTGTTAATATGTAATAGGTTCAAAAAGGCAAGGTGTAATCTTAATTAACTTAATGCCCGTCCAACAATTCTCAAACTACTGTAGCATCTGCAGCTGGTATTCAGGCCGAGTAATCATCTCTCAAGATCCAGTGCCGGATATTGTCCATGTTGACAGGGGTTGGATACACAGCCAGACAGAATTCATTGTTCTGTCCAAGGTGTATGGGGAAGGTTTCATCCCATGACCGTGTGCTTCCAACCACCTCTGGCTCCCATGCTGCAGCTATTGATCACCAGACAGGGCCATCCTCATGGCAACTGGTCAATAATGGTAGCTATAATTTTTTTTAAATTCTTTCATGGGAGGAGGGCAAGCCCAGCGATTGTTGACCATTATGGGGAACATAAAAACTGACTGTAAAAGTTTCTATAGGTACGTGAAGAGAAAAAGGTTGGTGAAGACAAATGTAGGTCCCTTACAGTCAGAAACAGGGGAATTTATTATTGGGAATAAAGAAATGGTTGACCAACTAAATGCATACTTTGGTTCTGTCTTCACAAAGGAGGACACAGATATCATACCAGAAATGTTGGGGAACACAGGGCTTAGTGAGAGAGAGGAACTGAAAGAAATCAGTATTAGTAGAGAAATGGTGTTGGGGAAATTGATGGGATTGAAGGCCGATAAATTCCCAGGACCTGATGGTATGCATCCCAGAGTACTTAAGGAAGTGGCCCTAGAAATAGTGGATGCATTGGTGGTCATCTTCCAAGATTCTTTAGACTCTGGAACAGTTCCTACAGATTGGAGGGTAGCTAATGTAACCCCACTATTTAAAAAGGGAGATAGAGAGAAAGCAGGGAATTACAGACCAGTCAGCCTGACGTCGGTAGTGGAGAAAATTCCAGAGACCATTATCAAAGATTTTATAGCAGAGCACTTGGAGAACAGTGGTAGAATCGGACAGAGTCAGCATGTATTTACGAAAGGGAAATCATGCTTGACAAATCTACTAGAATTCTTCGAGGAAGTAACTAGTAGAGTTGATGAGGGGGAGCCAGTGGATGTGGTTCATCTGGACTTTCAGAAGGCTTTTGACAAAGTCCCACATAAGAGACTAGCATGTAAAATTAGAGCACATGGGATTGGGAGTATGGGGTTGGATAGAAAATTGGTTGGAGGAAAGGAAACAAAGAGTAGGGATAAATGGGTCTTTTTCCGAATGGCAGGCAGTGACTAGTGGGGTACCGCAGGGATCGGTGCTAGGACCCCAGCTATTCACAATATACATTAATGATTTAGATGAGGGAACTAAATGTAATATCTCCAAATTTGCAGATGACACAAAACTGGGTGGGAGGGTGAGTTGGGAGGAGGATGCAGAGAGGCTTCAGGGTGATTTGGACAAGTTGAGTGAGTGGGCAAATGCATGGCAGATGCAGTAGAATGTGGATAAATGTGAGGTTATCCATTTTGGTAGAAAAAACAGGAAGGCAGATTATTTGAATGGCTATAAACTGAAAGAGGGGAATATGCAGCGAGACCTGGGTGTTCTCATATACCAGTCACTGAAGGTAAGCATGCAGGTGCAACAGGCGGTAAAAAAGGCAAATAGTATGTTGGCCTTCATAGCAAGAGGATTCGAGTACAGAAGGAGGGATGTCTTACTGCAACTATACACCACATGTGAGGTCACACCTGGAATATTGTGTGCAGTTTTGGTCTCCTTATCTGAGGAAGGATGTTTTGCTATAGAGGGAGTGCAGCGAAGGTTTCCCAGACTGATTCCTGGGATGGCAGAACTGATGTTTGAGCAGAGATTGAGTCGGTTAGAATTACATTTGCTGGCATTCAGAAGAGTGAGGGGGGATCTCATAGAAACCTATAAAATTCTAACAGGACATGACAGGGTAGATGCAGGAAAGATGTTCCCGATGTTGAGGAGTCCAGAACCAGGGGTCATAGTCTCAGGATACGGGGTAAACCTTTCAGGACTGAGAGGAGGAGAAATTTCTTCACCTAGAGAGTGGTGAGCCTGTGGAATTCGCTCCCACAGAAAGCAGTTGAGGCCAAAACATTGAATGTTTCCAAAAAGGAGTGAGATATGGCTCTTGGGTCTAAAGGGATCAAAGGGATTGGGGCGAAAGCTGGAACAGGTTACTGAGTTGGATGATCAGCCATGATCATAATGAATGGTGGAGCAGGTTCGAAGGGCCAAATGGCCTACTCCTGCTCCTCTTTTCTATGCCTAATTACCCTTGACAACCGAGTGCTTACTAGGCCATTTCTGAGGGTAGTTAAGAGTCAATCACATTGCTGTGGGTCTGGAGTTACATGTAGGCCAGACCAGGCGAGGATGGCAAATTTCCTTCCCTAAAGGACATTACAACAATCGTGATAGTTTCATGGCACCATTACTGAGACTAGCTTTCAATTCCAGATTTTTTATTATATAATTGAATTTAAATCCTGTCAGCTGCTGTGTTGGTATTTGACCAGTGTCACCAGGGCATTAGCCTGGGCCTCTGGATTACTAGTCCAATGACATTACCACTATGTTACCATCTCCCCTTAATACCCACAATACCCTGCGCTCCAGAAACTGGTCGCAGATCCGCCATGGAATGGCTGAACAGGCTCAGGGGGCTGAATGGCCTCCTGTTCCTAGGTTCCTAGATTTCACATTCAACGACATGCAAAATATAGTCATAGAGTCGTACAGCATAGAAACAGGCCCCTCGGCCAACAACGTCCATGCCAACCATAATGCCTATCTATACTAATCCCACCTGCTGCATTAATTCCATATCCCTCTATGCCTTGCTCATTCAAGTATCTGTCCAGATGTCTCTTAAATGTTGCTACTGTTCCTGCCTCCACCACCTCCTCAGGCAGCTCATTGCAGATACCCACTATTCTTAGTGAGAAAAATTTACTCCTTTGATCCCCTTTAAACCTCCTCCCTCTCACCTTAAATCTATGCCCTCTAGTTTTAGTCACCCCTACCATGGCACTGTTGAACTACAAGAGAGCCCCCAGCGAGTTAACATCCGTGCCACTTAAAGCAGCCAGAAGCACTGCACAAAGAACAGCCAGGCGCTGCGCAAACGACTACTGGCAACACCTATGCAGTCATATTCAGCTGGCCTCTGACACCGGAAACATCAGAGGAATGTATGATGGCATTAAGAGAGCTTTTGGGCCAACCATCAAGAAGATCGCCCCCCTCAAATCTAAATCAGGGGACATAATCACTGACCAACGCAAACAAATGGACCGCTGGGTTGAGCACTACCTAGAACTGTACTCCAGGGAGAATGTTATCACTGAGACTGCCCTCAATGCAGCCCAGCCTCTACCAGTCATGGATGAGCTGGACATACAGGCGGCACAGTGGCGCAATGGTTAGCACCGCAGCCTCACAGCTCCAGCGACTCGGGTTCAATTCTGGGTACTGCCTGTGTGGAGTTTGCAAGTTCTCCCCGTGTCTGCGTGGGTTTCCTCCGGGTGCTCCAGTTTCCTCCCACATGCCAAAGACTTGCAGGTTGATAGGTAAATTGACCATTATAAATTGCCCCTAGTATAGGTAGGTGGTAGGGAAATATAGGGACAGGTGGGGATGTGGTAGGAATATGGAATTAGTGTAGGATTAGTATAAATGGGTGGTTGATGGTCGGCACAGACTCGGTGGGCTGAAGGGCCTGTTTCAGTGGTGTATCTCTAAATAAAAATTAAAAAAAATAAAATACAGCCAACAAAATCGGAACTCAGTGATGCCATTGATTCTCTAGCCAGCGGAAAAGCCCCTGGGAAGGACAGCATTACCCCTGAAATAATCAAGAGTGCCAAGCCTGCTATACTCTCAGCACTACATGAACTGCTATGCCTGTGCTGGGACGAGGGAGCAGTACCTCAGGACATGCGCGATGCCAATATCATCACCCTCTATAAAAACAAAGGTGACCGCGGTGACTGCAACAACTACCGTGGAATCCCCCTGCTCAGCATAGTGGGGAAAGTCTTTGCTCGAGTCGCTCTAAACAGGCTCCAGAAGCTGGCCGTGCGCGTCTACCCTGAGGGACAGAGTGGCTTTCGTGCAGAGAGATCGACCGTTGACATGCTGTTCTCCCTTCGTCAGATACAAGAGAAATGCCGCAAACAACAGATGCCCCTCCACATTGCTTTCATTGATCTCACCAAAGCCTTTGACCTCGTCAGCCGACGTGGTCTCTTCAGACTACTAGAAAAGATTGGATGTCCACCAAAGCTACTAAGTATCATCACCTCATTCCATGACAATATGAAAGGCACAATTCAACATGGCGGCACCTCATCAGACCCCTTTCCTATCCTGAGTGGCGTGAAACAGGCTGTGTTCTCGCACCCACACTCTTTGGGATTTTCTTCTCCCTGCTGCTCTCACATGCGTTCAAGTCTTCTGAAGAAGGAACTTTCCTCCACACAAGATCAGGTGGCAGGTTGTTCAACCTTGCCCGTCTAAGAGCGAAGTCCAAAGTACAGCAAGTCCTCATCAGGGAACTCCTCTTTGCTGACTATGCTGCTTTAACATCTCACACTGAACAGTGCCTGCAGAGTCTCATCGACAGGTTTGCGGCTGCCTGCAATGAATTTGGCCTAACCATCAGCCTCAAGAAAATGAACATCATGGGGCAGGACGTCAGAAATGCTCCATCCATCAATATCGGCGACCACGCTCTGGAAGTGGTTCAAGAGTTCACCTACCTAGGCTCAACTATCACCAGTAACCTGTCTCTAGATGCAGAAATCAACAAGCGCATGGGAAAGGCTTCCGCTGCTATGTCCAGACTGGCCAAGAGAGTGTGGGAAAATGGCGCACTGACACGGAACACAAAAGTCCGAGTGTATCAAGCCTGTGTCCTCAGTACCTTGCTCTATGGCAGCGAGGCCTGGACAACGTATGTCAACCAAGAGCAACGTCTCAATTCATTCCATCTTCCCTGCGTCTGGAGAATACTTGGCATCAGGTGGCAGGACCGTATCTCCAACACAGAAGTCCTCGAGGCAGCCAACATCCCCAGCTTATACACACTACTGAGTCAGCGGCGCCTGAGATGGCTTGGTCATGTGAGCCGCATGGAAGATGGCAGGATCACCAAAGACACATTGTACAGCGAGCTCGCCACTGGTATCAGACCCACCGGCCGTCCATGTCTCCGCTTTAAAGACGTCTGCAAACGCGACATGAAGTCCTGTGACATTGATCACAAGTCGTGGGAGTCAGTTGCCAGCATTCGCCAGAGCTGGCGGGCAGTCATAAAGGCGGGGCTAAAGTGTGGCGAGTTGAAGAGACTTGGCAGTTGGCAGGAAAAAAGACAAAAGCACAAGGGAAGAGCCAACTATGTAACAGCCCCGACAAACAAATTTTTCTGCAGCACGTGTGGAAGAGCCTGCCACTCTAGAATTGGCCTTTATAGCCACTCCAGGCGCTGCTCCACACACCACTGACCACCTCCAGAAGACCATGGGAAACAGATTCTGGCTATCTACCCTATCTATGCCTCTCATAATTTTATATTAGGGCGGCACAGTGGCGCAGTGGTTAGCACCGCAGCCCACAGCTCCAGCGACCCGGGTTCAAATCTGGGTACTGCCTGTGTGGAGTTTGCAAGTTCTCCCTGTGTCTGTGTGGGTTTCCTCCGGGTGCTCCGGTTTCCTCCCACAGCCAAAAGACTTGCAGGTTGATAGGTGAATTGGCCATTATAAATTGCCACTAGTATAGGTAGGTGGTAGGGGAATATAGGGACAGGTGAGGATGTGGTAGGAATATGGGATTAGTGTAGGATTAGTATAAATGGGTGGTTAATGGTCAGCATAGACTCGGTGGGCCGAAGGGCCTGTTTCAGTGCTGTATCTCTAAATCTAAAAAAAATATACCTCTATCATATCCCCTCTCAGCCTCCTTCGCTCCAGGGAAAACAGACCAGGGAAAACAGACCCAGCCTATCCAATCTCTCTTTATAACTCAAGCCCTCCAAACCAGGCAACATCCTTGTGAATCTTTTCTACACCCTCTCTAGCTTAATCACATCTTTTTTGTAGTGCGACGACCAGAACTGCACACAGTACTCCAAATGCGGACTAACCAATGTTATGTACAACTGTCACATGACGTCCCAACTCTTATACTCAATACCTCGGCCGATGAAGGCAAGCATGCCATATGCCTTCTTCACCGCCCTGTCTACCTGTGTTGCCACTTTCAGGGAACTATGTACTTGCACCCCAAGGTGTCTCTGCTCAACAACACTCCCCAGGGCCCTGCCATTCACTGTATATGTCCTGCCCTGGTTTAACTTCCCAAAATGCATCACTTCACACTTGTAGTGCTGTTAGGAAGGGAATTCCAGGATTTTGACCCAGCGACAGTGAAGGAACAGCAATATAGTTCCAAGTCAGGATGGTGTGTGACTTGGAGGGGAACTTGCAGGTGGCGGTGTTCCTCATCTTTCGACTGGGCACTTTACAGTCTTCCAAACTCGACACCGAGTTCAACAAATTTAGATCATAACCTCTGCATCAATTTTTTTCTTCGTGTGCCTTTTTTTTGGTGGCTCATTTTTATCCCCCTCTAGTTTCATTCTTAATCCCTTTGCTTAGTGTTCAGGCAGCTGCTATCCTGCCTTTCACACCTCATCCAGACACATCTTTTGTTTCTTTACTTGAGCGGTGGAGTTTAAACGAGTGGGCTGGTGAGGGAGCAGAATCAGAGCGGAGGAGTTTAAAATAACAGAGCCAGTGAGGGAGCAGAATCAGAGCGGTGGAGTTTAAAAGAGCGGAGCCAGTGAGGGAGCAGAATCAGAGCGGTGGAGTTTAAAAGAACAGAGCCAGTGAGGGAGCAGAATCAGAGCGGCAGAGTTTAAAAAAGCGGAGCCAGTGAGGGAGCAGAATCAGAGCGGAGGAGTTTAAAAGAACAGAGCCAGTGAGGGAGCAGAATCAGAGCGGCAGAGTTTAAAAAAGCGGAGCCAGTGAGGGAGCAGAATCAGAGCGGAGGAGTTTAAAAGAACAGAGCCAGTGAGGGAGCAGAATCAGAGCGGAGGAGTTTAAAAGAACAGAGCCAGTGAGGGAGCAGAATCAGAGCGGCAGAGTTTAAAAGAGAGAAGCCAGTGAGGGAGCAGAATCAGAGCGGTGGAGTTTAAAAGAACAGAGCCAGTGAGGGAGCAGAATCAGAGCGGCAGAGTTTAAAAAAGCGGAGCCAGTGAGGGAGCAGAATCAGAGCGGCGGAGTTTAAAAGAACAGAGCCAGTGAGGGAGCAGAATCAGAGCGGTGGAGTTTAAAAGAACAGAGCCAGTGAGGGAGCAGAATCAGAGCGGCAGAGTTTAAAAAAGCGGAGCCAGTGAGGGAGCAGAATCAGAGCGGAGGAGTTCAAAAGTGCGGAGCCAGTGAGGGAGCAGAATCAGAGCGGCAGAGTTTAAAAAAGCGGAGCCAGTGAGGGAGCAGAATCAGAGCGGTGGAATTTAAAAGAGCGGAGCCAGTGAGGGAGCAGAATCAGAGCGGAGGAGTTTAAAAGAGCGGAGCCAGTGAGGGAGCAGAATCAGAGCGGTGGAGTTTAAAAGAACAGAGCCAGTGAGGGAGCAGAATCAGAGCGGAGGAGTTTAAAAGAACAGAGCCAGTTTGGGAGCAGAATCAGAGCGGCAGAGTTTAAAAAAGCGGAGCCAGTGAGGGAGCAGAATCAGAGCGGAGGAGTTTAAAAGAGCGGAGCCAGTGAGGGAGCAGAATCAGAGCGGCAGAGTTTAAAAAAGCGGAGCCAGTGAGGGAGCACAATCAGAGCGGTGGAATTTAAAAGAGCGGAGCCAGTGAGGGAGCAGAATCAGAGCGGAGGAGTTTAAAAGAACAGAGCCAGTGAGGGAGCAGAATCAGAGCGGCAGAGTTTAAAAGAACAGAGCCAGTGAGGGAGCAGAATCAGAGCGGCAGAGTTTAAAAAAGCAGAGCCAGTGAGGGAGCAGAATCAGAGCGGAGGAGTTCAAAAGAGCGGAGCCAGTGAGGGAGCAGAATCAGAGCGGCAGAGTTTAAAAAAGCGGAGCCAGTGAGGGAGCAGAATCAGAGCGGTGGAATTTAAAAGAGCGGAGCCAGTGAGGGAGCAGAATCAGAGCGGTGGAGTTTAAAAGAACAGAGCCAGTGAGGGAGCAGAATCAGAGCGAAGGAGTTTAAAAGAACAGCCAGTGAGGGAGCAGAATCAGAGCGGAGGAGTTTAAAAGAACAGAGCCAGTTTGGGAGCAGAATCAGAGCGGCAGAGTTTAAAAAAGCGGAGCCAGTGAGGGAGCAGAATCAGAGCGGAGGAGTTTAAAAGAGCGGAGCCAGTGAGGGAGCAGAATCAGAGCGGTGGAATTTAAAAGAACAGAGCCAGTGAGGGAGCAGAATCAGAGCGGCAGAGTTTAAAAAAGCGGAGCCAGTGAGGGAGCAGAATCAGAGCGGAGGAGTTTAAAAGAGCGGAGCCAGTGAGGGAGCAGAATCAGAGCGGCAGAGTTTAAAAAAGCGGAGCCAGTGAGGGAGCACAATCAGAGCGGTGGAATTTAAAAGAGCGGAGCCAGTGAGGGAGCAGAATCAGAGCGGTGGAATTTAAAAGAGCGGAGCCAGTGAGGGAGCAGAATCAGAGCGGAGGAGTTTAAAAGAGCGGAGCCAGTGAGGGAGCAGAATCAGAGCGGTGGAATTTAAAAGAACAGAGCCAGTGAGGGAGCAGAATCAGAGCGGCAGAGTTTAAAAGAACAGAGCCAGTGAGGGAGCAGAATCGGAGCGAAGGAGTTTAAAAGAACAGAGCCAGTGAGGGAGCAGAATCAGAGCGGAGGAGTTTAAAAGAACAGAGCCAGTGAGGGAGCAGAATCAGAGCGGCAGAGTTTAAAAGAACAGAGCCAGTGAGGGAGCAGAATCAGAGCGGAGGAGTTTAAAAGAACAGAGCCAGCGAGGGAGCAGAATCAGAGCGGCAGAGTTTAAAAGAACAGAGCCTGTGAGGGAGCAGAATCAGAGCGGAGGAGTTTAAAAGAACAGAGCCAGTGAGGGAGCAGAATCAGAGCGGCAGAGTTTAAAAGAACAGAGCCAGTGAGGGAGCATAATCAGAGCGGCAGAGTTTAAAAGAGCGGAGCCAGTGAGGGAGCAGAATCAGAGTGGCAGAGTTTAAAAGAGCGGAGCCAGTGAGGGGGCAGAATCAGAGCGGAGGAGTTTAAAAGAACAGAGCCAGTGAGGGAGCAGAATCAGAGCGGCAGAGTTTAAAAGAAAAGAGCCAGTTACGGAGCAGAATCAGAGCGGCAGAGTTTAAAAGAACAGAGCCAGTGAGGGAGCAGAATCAGAGCGGAGGAGTTTAAAAGAGCGGAGCCAGTGAGGGAGCAGAATCAGAGCGGAGGAGTTTAAAAGAACAGAGCCAGTGAGGGAGCAGAATCAGAGCGGCAGAGTTTAAAAGAACAGAGCCAGTGAGGGAGCAGAATCAGAGCGGCAGAGTTTAAAAGAGCGGAGCCAGTGAGGGAGCAGAATCAGAGCGGCAGAGTTTAAAAGAGCGGAGCCAGTGAGGGAGCAAAATCAGAGCGGAGGAGTTTAAAAGAACAGAGCCAGTGAGGGAGCAGAATCAGAGCGGCAGAGTTTAAAAGAACAGAGCCAGTGAGGGAGCAGAATCAGAGCGGAGGAGTTTAAAAGAGCGGAGCCAGTGAGGGAGCAGAATCAGAGCGGAGGAGTTTAAAAGAGCGGAGCCAGTGAGGGAGCAGAATCAGAGCGGAGGAGTTTAAAAGAACAGAGCCAGTGAGGGAGCAGTATCAGAGCGGAGGAGTTTAAAAGAGCGGAGCCAGTGAGGGAGCAGAATCAGAGCGGCAGAGTTTAAAAAAGCGGAGCCAGTGAGGGAGCAGAATCAGAGCGGAGGAGTTTAAAAGAACAGAGCCAGTGAGGGAGCAGTATCAGAGCGGAGGAGTTTAAAAGAGCGGAGCCAGTGAGGGAGCAGAATCAGAGCGGCAGAGTTTAAAAAAGCGGAGCCAGTGAGGGAGCAGAATCAGAGCGGAGGAGTTTAAAAGAACAGAGCCAGTGTTGGCTCCCTGATGTCAGGGTCAAGGATGTCACTGAATGGAGAGACAGATTGTGCTAAAGTAGGAAATAGTAAGTTATCAGGTGGCGTCAGAGTAAGAGGGAAAGTAATAAAGTCTAAATGAGGGTGCCTGTGCATGTAAGTGGATGCGCAGAGTGTGGTAAATAAGGTTGGTGAGCTGCAGGCGCAGATACCCACATGTGAGTATGATGTTGGGGCGTTAACAGAGACCTGACTCAAAGGGCAGGACTGGGTGCTTGATATTCCTGAATACAGGGTGTTCAAGCAAAAGAGGAAAAGGAAAGGGGGAGGGGTGGCAGTTTTGATTAAGGAGAACATTGCAGTGAGAGAGGATGTCCAATAGGGGTCAAGGACAGAATCTATTTGGCTGGAACTGAGGAACAAAAAGGGTGCAAGTACATTGCTCAGTGTTGTCTACAGGCCACCAACCAGCAGGGAAGATGTAGAGGAACAAATTTACCATGAAATTAAAGAGAGGTGCAAGAATTATCGAGTGGTGATAATGGGGGCCTTTATTTGTATATAGACTGGGATAGTAGGAGTGTAAAGGGCAGAGAGGGGTAAGAGTTCCTACAGTATGTTCAAGAGAAATTTCTACAGCAGTATGTTTCCAGTCCAATGAGAAAGGAGGCACTGCTGGACCTGGTTCTTGGGAATGAGGTGGATCAAGTATTAGTTGGGGAACATTTAGGGGACAGTGATCATTGGATCATAATGTTTAGATTGGCTATGGAAAAGGACAAGGAACAAGCCAGAGTAGGAATAATTAACTGGGGTAAAGCCAACTTCAATGGTGTGAAAATGGATCTAACCCAAATAAACTGGAATCAAAGATTGACAGGCAAAATGGTAACTGAGCAATGGGCTGCCTTTAAAGAGGAGATATTTCAGCCTCAAGAAAACGAACATCATGGGACAGGACGTCAGAAATGCTCCATTCATCAATATCAGTACCTTGCTCTGCGGCAGCAAGGCTTGGACAACGTATGTCAGCCAAGAGCAACGTCTCAATTCATTCCATCTTCGCTGCCTCCGGAGAATCCTTGGCATCAGGTGGCAGGACCAAATCTCCAACACAGAAATCCATGAGGCGGCCAACATTCCCAGCATATACACCCTATTGAGCCATCGGTGCTTGAGATGGCTTGGCCATGTGAGCCACATGGAAGATGGCAGGATCCCAAGGACATATTGTACAGCGAGCTCGTTACTGGTATCAGACCCACCAGCTGTCCATGTCTCCACTTTAAAGACATCTGCAAACGCGACATGAAATCCTGTGACATTGATCACAAGTCGTGGGAGTCAGTTGCCAGCGATCGCCAGAGCTGGCGGACAGCCATAAAGGTGGGGCTAAAGTGTGGCGAGTTGAAGAGACTTAGCGTTGGCAGGAAAAAAGACAGAAGCGCAAGGCGAGAGCCAACTGTGTAACAGCCCCGACAAACAATTTTTTCTGCAGCACCTGTGGAAGAGCCTGTCACTCTAAAATTGGCCTTTATAGCCACTCCAGGCGCTGCTTCACAAACCACTGACCACCTCCAGGCGCTTACCCATTGTCTCTCGAGAATCACAGAATAACACAGTGCAGAAGAGGCCCTTCGGCCCATTGAGTCTGCACCGATGCATTAAAGACACCTGACCTGTCTTAAATATAAAGTATTAAATGAATACTTTGCAGATGTCTTTACCAAGGAAGATGCTGCACAAATCATGGTGAAAGAAGAGGTAATTCAAACACTTGAAGGGTTTAAAATTGATAAGGAGGTATAGGTTAGCTGTACTTAAAGCTGATAAGGCACCAACAACAGAGGAGATGTATCCAAGGATACTGAGGGAAGTAAAAGTGGAAACTGCAGAGGCCCTGGTCATAATTTTCCAGTCTTCCTTACATTAAGGGGTGGTGCTAGAGGACTGGAGAATTGCAAATGTTTACACCCTTTTTTGAACAAGGGTGGAAAGATAAGCCCAGCAACTACAGGCCGGTCAATTTAACCTCAGTGGTGGGGAAGCTTCTAGAAATGATAATTCGGGACAAAATTAATAGTCACTTGGGCAAATGTGGGTTAATTAGGGGAACCCAGCATGTGAAGGGAAAATCATGTTTAACTAACTTGCTGGAGTTTTTTGATGACGTTAACAGTGAAGGTCGATCAGGGCATTGCTGTTGATGTGGTGCACATGAACTTCCAAAAAGCACTTGATAAACTGCCACACAACAGAGTTGTGAGCAAAGTTAGAGCTCATGGAATAAAAGGGACAGTAGCAACATAGATACGAAATTAGTTGAGAGACAGGAAACAGACAGTAGTAGTTAATAGATGTTTCTCAGACTGGAGGAAGGTTTGTAGTGGAGTTCCGAAGGTCAGAAGATACGAAATATGAATGAGGAGCAGGAGTAAGCACTCGGCTCCTCGAGCCTGCTCTGCCATTCAATAAGATCAGGGCTGATCTGATTGTAACCTTAACTCCACATTCCTGCCTACCCCCCAATAACTTTTCACCCTCTTGCTTATCAAGAATCTATCTACCTCTGCCTTAAAAATATTCAAAGACTCTGCTTCCACCGCCTTTTGAGGAAGAGAGTTCCAAAGACTCACAACCCTCAGAGAAAAAAATGTCTCCTCATCTCTGTCTGAAATGGGCGACCCCTTATTTTTAAACAGTGACCCCTAGTTCTAGATTTTCTCTAAAGAGGAAACATCCTTTCTGCATCCACCCTGTCAAGACCCCTCAGGATCTTATATGTTTTAATCAAGTCACCTCTTACTCTTCTAAACTCCAGCGGAGAGAAGCCTACCCTGTCCAACCTTTCCTCATGAGACAACCCGCCCATCCCAGGTATTAGTCTAGCAAACCTTCTCTGAACTGCTTCCAACGTATTTACATCCTTCCTTAAATAAGGAGACCAATACTGTACACAGTACTCCAGATGTGGTCTCACCAATGTCCTGTATAACTGAAGCATAACCTCCCTACTTTTGTATTCAATTCCCATGTAATAAATGATAACATTCTATTAGCTTTCCTAATTACTTGCTGGACCTGCATACTAACCTTTTGCGATTCATGCACTCGGACACCCAGATCCCTCTGCATCTCAGAGCTCTGCAATCTCTCATCATTTAGATAATATGCTTCTTTTTTATTCTTCCTGCCAAAATGGACAATTCCATATTTTTCCACATTATAGTCCATTTGCCAGACCTTTCCCCACTCACTTAACCTATCTATATCCCTTTGTAGCCTCATGTTCTCTTCACAACTTACTTTCCTACCTATATTTGTGTCATCAGCAAATTTAGCAACCATACCTTCAGTCCCTTCATCCAAGTCATTTATATAAATTGTTAGAAGTTGAGGCCCCAGCATTGACCCCTGCTGCACACCACTCGTTACAGCGTTAGGACCCTTGCTGTTCCTGATATATATTCATGACCTAGGCCTTGGTGTACAGGGCACAATTTTTTATTATTCTTTCATGGGATGTGGCTGTCGCTGGCCAGGCCAGCATTTGTTGCCCATCCCAAATTGCCCTCGAGAAGGTGGTGGTGAGCTGCCTTCTTGAACCGCACTTTTAGGACTGACATTAGGATTCAACATGTGGAATAAGCTCCAATTAGGGTAGCAGAGACGAAAAACCTGGGACCCTGTGATTATTTAAGAAGCAATTGGGATGCCAAAACTTTGGGGGGGGGGGGGGGGGGGGGGGTAGCGGTTGGAAGCAATGAGCTGAAAGACTTCCTCATCCGTTATTATCTTGTGAAAAGTTGGTGTTACAGCAGGCAGTGGTTGTTTGTGCAGGATAGCTGAGTACATGTCCATGTACCTCCAATATATGAAGGCTGAGCTCAATATTACTCACCAGTTGCAGCAACTGTCTGAGCCAGAGGATTGAGGACTGGCTCCAATCAAGGGTGCGTAACATCGAACCACAATATTGGCAACAGATGCAGGTCCCAATTTAAGTAACAAGGCATGAGAATGCCAAAGGTTACATGACCACGGGGATCTGGCAGGGGAGTGGTACTAACTGAGTGGCTTCGTGGAGAGCCGACATGGACTTGATGGGCCAAATGGCCTCCTTCTATGCCGTAAATGACCCTATAGCAGAATGACACTGTATTCTTAAAAAGGACCAAGATGCTGAAATGCTAACTTTGAGCTCTTCTGATTTTAGGATCTTTATCTACTGTTTTAAAATCGAGTTATCATTCACATATATATCTACTTTACGAAGCCATTTTACATTTTGACTGCCTCGTGTATTGATATTTACAGAGTTTTTCGTACAAACAGCAAAACAGGGCTCCAGCTTGAGACAACTTAGACTCATGCAACACAGGAGGAGGCCATTTGGTCCATCATGCCTGTGCCAGCTCTTTGAAAGAGCTATCCTATTACTTCCACTCCTCTGCTCATTCCCCGTGGCCTTGCAAAATGTTTCCCTTCAAGTACTTAAAAAATTCTGTTGTGAAAGTCATTTTCATATCTGTTTCCACTGCCCTTTCAGGCAGCACATTCCAGATCATAAAACGCTCATCTCCCCCTGGTTCTTTTGCCAATTCCCTGAAATCTGTGTCTACAGTGCAGCCTATGGCAAAGCAGTGAGTGACAGAACGCAACTTCAGGATTCTTGCGTTAATCTGCACTTGTGCTAAATTGTGAAGTTGCGGTCAGATTCAGAGGGTAGTGACAGTGAAATGCTGACAGTTCGGCGTCAGAAAGACCTTCAAAATCTGGACCACTGTGTCTGAATGGAACATAAAATCATGCTGGCAAACTCACTTCTAGCAAAAAGAAATTAGTGATACTGACAGAAAGCTTTTGTCTAACTTCATAATCCTGCATTGGAGAAGAACACACATTGCAGTAGGCACTGCAATCATTCTCAAATTGCATTTTCTCTTATCAAGCCAGTGTTAATATGAAATCCTTGACTGAACCTTGGCCTTCAGTGCAAATGCCTAAAAAGGGAGACAATCTGCAATTATAGACTCTGCAACCAGAATTCAAAAGGTACAATACGAGAGAAATAATCACACTCACTTGCAGGCCTCCCAGAGGAAGCCTCGTCCTTCTCCTCTGTCTCCAGGTTCCAAGTAACTCTCTTGACAAGGGGTTTGACTTTCACCCCAGTGCTTTGTGAACCTGCTTCATTGTCGGTCTTGACTTTCACAGGCTCTGTCGATTCCAGGAGGGGAATCTCCCCACACTCACTGCTCTCTGTTTTAATTGATTTTAGCTTTCGCTCTGAGGAGTTATTTCCAATCACAGCACTCTGTGTTTCCTCTTGCTTATTTACACTGTTGGAATCAAGGCCAGTTGACACAGTCTCCTGGTTTGGCTCATTCTTCTGGAAGCATGTACCTGTTGCACAGCTCTCTGGGTGTTCATTTTTAAATAAAGTCACTGCCTGGCTAGCTGGAGTGCTGGAGCTTTGTAGTCCCTCCACTGTACTTGTATCAACAGATTCTTCCTTATCTTCTACAGATACCATTGGATCAGCAATGGTAGAATTTTCAGTTACGGTTAAAAGTGTGTCTGATTTATCTGCAGAATGTTCATGAAATGGTTCAGCTTCAGGTCTCAAGGCTGCTTCTTCACTTATTGACAAGAGTGGAATTTCCTCTTGTTTGTCAAGACATATTAGAGGGATAGAAACCTCATCTGCAACAGCAGGCTGTTGGTAACAAGGACTTTTGATTTGGAGACACTCCAACACAATGCTCGGACTTTTTCTTTCTGTTTCGGGCTGGCTTGTGCAGGAGCCAGTACTTTCCCAAACGTGGTCAACTCCAAGAAAAACATCAGTAATGTTTTCCCCCAAGCTCTCACTTTTGCAGCTGGAGTCTTTGCTTTGCTTAAGAAGTTCCATCTGTTTTGTTTCTTCCTGTACTTTATCAACATATGGTGTTAATTCCTCTGTAATGGTTACTGAGCAGGAAGGGCTCTGAACAACTGGTATAAAGTTACTTTCCTGCAAGCTTTGAACAGTACAAGAAATGAGCACTTGCTTTCCGGGGGCTTCCTTCTCCAAAGGCTCAGGATCTCTACAAGGTGAAGCTTTCTTTTGCTCTTGATCCTTCTCACAAAATCTTACATTTTCTTGAAAGAAAGCTGGTTTTCTCCCTACTTCTGGGAACTGCCATTTTGAATGTGAGCACCTATCTCTCGATCTTGATCTACTCTGGTCTTTAGATCTCGAACGAGTTCTTGATCGAGTTCTTGGTTTTCTTCTTTCCCTGGATCTAGATCGAGTCCTTGATCTTCTCTTTTCCCTAGATCTGGCTAATTTTCTCTTCTCTCTGGAACTTGACCTCGTCCGCGATCTTCTCTTGTCCCGAGAGCTCGATCTAGACCATGATCTTCTTTCTCTAGAACTAGACCTAGACCAGGACCTTAACTTCTCCCTAGACCTAGGCCATGCTTTTTTCTTATCTCTGGATCTAGACCATGATCTCGAGCGCCTTCTCTCCCTTGACCAGGAGGTTGATCGTCTGCTTCGTCTATCATACTGCTCCCGGTTTTGCTCCCGTCGGTACTGCTTTCTTTTTCCTTTCTCACTGCTGCTCCAAGAATGTCTGTAGGAGCCTTTGTGGTCCCTTGACCCTGAAATTTTCCTTCTTCTCTTGTGGCTGTCAATAGATGCACCAGAGGAGGAACTGTGCGACCTCCTTTCTCGAGATCTTGATCTGGACCGTCTTCCTCTTTTTTCCTTGCTCCTATCCTGTTTATGTTTTCGCCTCTTAACCTTCTCGGAACTGCTGGAATGAGACCTTGACCTAGATTTTGATCTCCGTCGTTCTCTTGAACGCGACCTCAACTTCTTCCGTTCCTTCGATCTTGACCTGTAGCTCCTGCGTTCTTCAGAGACCGAGCTCTTGCATTTGTGTTGGCTGTGGGAACGTGATCTCGATCGTGACCTTGAACGAACCTTTGATTCGGTGTGGAGTTTTTTATTCACGGTTAGTCTTAGTTCATTTTCTGATGAGGTATCTGCATCAGTTCTCACACCAGTGGGAACCATCTTGTTGACAACTTGCAAAGTACCCTCATCAGAGCACATACAAGAAATAATACCATCTGTCTCTGCATTTACTGTCTGTTGTTCAGACTTGGGTCTGTCTTCAGATGTTGAAAAGCTGCAATATGTTCGGTTTGTGTGTGCACTGTCCCACTTTCTCACTTCAGATTCTGTGTCCAATTTCATATCCTCATCACCAATATTAGCCTGTGATTCACTAATAGCTTCTGCCTCAGAAACGAAAGAAAGTACAGTAAAAGATTTACAACCAACAGGACTCACAATTGGTTTTTCTGTTGTCAGAGCTTCAGTTTTGATTTTACAAGGCTCTGTTTGCTGTGTGCAAGATAGCTGTGTAGTATCAGTATTAAAGTATAGATTTAATGTATTAGCTGTGTGTTTATCTCCCTCAGAATTGTCATTACCAGGGCTGGGCACTGGGGACTCACCCTCAGATCTGGACTCATTCCTATCAGGGGTGGAATCAGAAGAAGATGGGTCAGAGCCTGTGGGTTCAAAAGGATCATATATCTCATCGATTTCTTTTTTTATATTGAGTTTCAATCGTGAAGTATTCTTGCCGCTTTTGCTATAATGCTGAACTTCATCATCCGTGGGTTCAAATGGGTCGTAGGCATCTAACTTAGGCAACCTAGTCAAATGGCCAGTGCTACTAGTCACTTTTGTACAACACTGGTCAGACGAGCTGGAAACTAGGTCATGAACTCGGAGCTTTTCTTGGAAAGTACTGGAGCAGCCAGTCGAGCCTGTGGGGGAAGATGATTGATGCCTCTGCTGGACAGGTCTTTCACTATCCTCTTCTCTGCTATTGCCCAACTCAGTAGGTCTTGTAGCCTGGCTATTCTGTTCATTGCCTGTGAGTCTGTTTATACAGGCACGAGGTATTCCATTGCTTTGTTTGTTACCAGTTTGCAAACCTAAACTACCAGTTTGGTTCTTGATCTTTGGTATCCTAGGAAATTCCGATATATCAAGCCTAACAGATGGTTTAGGTGGAACTCGGTTCAGTAAACCCACATTGTTTTTGAAATGCAAACTGGAGGCACTATTTAACCATTTGAAAGGTGTAAAGCCACTAGTACTCTTCTGACTGTCCCCAACACTTTTACTAAATTCTCCGGTCCGTTGTGTATTAAGCAAAGAAACAGATTCGCCTGGCCTGGAGCTGACTGATATTTCAGGCATCGGAGTAAATGTTCCTGAAAAGGCAGGTCGCAGATTGCTGGATGCTGTTTGTTGTCTTGGCTTAGATATTAAACCAGATGTTGGTGGCAACGTATCCAACGCAGGTTTCGCAGTAGTAGTGAAACTAGGGGTTTTCTGATCCTCTTTCAAGGTACTTGCAGAGTTCCCTGAGATGCAAGCACTTGTCAATGAACATCCACCAGAGGTCTCACCTGCTCTGCTCTTACTTGACATCGATTGTGCAGGTTGTCCTGATACAACAGCAGAAAAGAAATCATAAAGTAAATACGTTACACAACACACGCTTATGAATTGCAGTTCTGGGCACCACACTTAAGGGAGGATGCCAAGGCCTTGGACAGGGAGCAAAGGTTTACCAGCATGATAACAGGCATAAGGGACTTCAGTTATGTGGAGAGAGTGAAAAAGTTGGGATTGTTCTCCTTAGACCAGAGAAGGTTAAGGGGTGATTTAATAGAGGTGTTCAAAATAATGAGGGGTTTTGACAGAACAAGTAGGGAGACTGAGAAGGCAGGCAAACGCAGAACAGGAAGGCAGGCTAATGTGGACACTTCTGCTCCAACTAGAAACTGAGAAGTGAGCTCTAAATGCATACTTCGGTTCTGTCTTCACAAAGGAGGACACAAATATCATACCAGAAATGTTGGGGAACACAGGGCTTAGTGAGAGAGAGGAACTGAAGGAAATCAGTATTAGTAGAGAAATGGTGTTGGGGAAATTGATGGGATTGAAGGCCGATAAATCCCCAGGGCCTGATGGTATGCATCCCAGAGTACTTAAGGAAGTGGCCCTAAATATAGTGGATGCATTGGTGGTCATCTTCCAAGATTCTATAGACTCTGGAACAGTTCCTACAGATTGGAGGGTAGCTAATGTAACCCCACTATTTAAAAAGGGAGATAGAGAGAAAGCAGGGAATTACAGACCAGTCAGCCTGACGTCGGTAGTGGGGAAAATTCTAGAGTCCATTATCAAAGATTTTATAGCAGAGCACTTGGAGAACAGTGGTCGAATCGGACAGAGTCAGTATGGATTTACGAAAGGGAAATCATGCTTGACAAATCGACTAGAATTCTTCGAGGATGTAACTAGTAGAGCTGATGAAGGGGAGCCAGTAGATGTGGTTTATTTAGACTTTCAGAAGGCTTTCGACAAAGTCCCACATAAGAGATTAGCATGTAAAATTAAAGTGCATGGGATTGGAGCTGACTGAATATTTCAGGCGATGGAAAGAAAATTGGTTGGCAGACAGGAAACAAAGAGTAGGGATAAATGGGTCTTTTTCCGAATGGCACAGTGACTAGTGGGGTACCGCAGGGATCGGTGCTAGGACCCCAGCTATTCACAATATACATTAATGATTTAGATGAGGGAACTAAATGTAATATCCCCAAATTTTTTTTTTTTTAAAGAGATACAGCACTGAAACAGGCCCTTCGGC
The DNA here is from genome assembly GCF_036365525.1 of Heterodontus francisci. NCBI lineage: Eukaryota > Metazoa > Chordata > Chondrichthyes > Heterodontiformes > Heterodontidae > Heterodontus > Heterodontus francisci. Next base: position 108,429,044 of record NC_090384.1, on the reverse strand, counting down.
CCACCGAGTCTGTGCCGACCATCAACCACCCATTTATACTAATCCCATATTCCTACCACATCCCCACCAGTCCCTATATTTCCCTACCACCTACCTATCCTAGGGGTAATTTATAATGGCCAATTTATCTATCAACCTGCAAGTCTTTGGCATGTGGGAGGAAACCGGAGCACCCGGAGGAAACCCACGCAGACACAGGGAGAACTTGTAAACTCCACACAGGCAGTACCCGGAATTGAACCCGGGTCGCTGGAGCTGTGAGGCTGCGGTGCTAACCACTGCGCCACTGTGCCGCCCATTTGCAGATGACACAAAACTGGGTGAGGAGGATGCAGAGAGGCTTCAGGGTGATTTAGACAAGTTGAGTGAGTGGGCTAATGCGTGGCAGATGCAGTATAATATGGATAAATGTGAGGTTATCCACTTTGGTTGCAAAAACAGGAAGGCAGATTATCTGAACAGCTATAAACTGAGAGAGGGGAATATGCAGCAAGACCTGGGTGTTCTCGTACACCAGTCACTGAAGGTAAGCGTGCAGGTGCAACAGGCGGTAAAAAAGGCAAATGGTATGTTGGCCTTCATAGCGAGAGGATTCGAGTACAGGAGCAGAGATGTCTTGCTGCAATTATACAGGGCCTTGGTGAGGCCACACCTAGAATATTGTGTGCAGTTTCGGTCTCCATATCTGAGGAAGGATGTTCTTGCTATAGAGGGAGTGCAGCGAAGGTTTACCAGACTGATTTCTGGGATGGTGGGACTGACGTATGAGGAGAGATTGAGTCATTCACTGGAATGGAGTTCAGAAGAGTGAGGGAGGAATCTCATAGAAACCTATTAAATTCTAACAGGACTTGACAGGGTAGAAGCAAGAAGGATATTCCCGATGGTGGAGGAGTCCAGAACCAGGGGTCATAGTCTAAGGATACGGGGTAAACCATTCAGGACTGAGATGAGGAGAAATTTCTTCACCCAGAGAGTGGTGAGCCTGTGGAATTCGCTACCACAGAAAGCAGTTGAGGCCAAAACATTGTATGTTTTCAAGAAGGAGTTAGATACAGCTCTTGCATCTAAAGAGATCAAAGGGTATGGGGCGAAAGCAGGAACAGGCTACTGAGTTGGATGATCAGCCATGATCATAATGAATGGCGGAGCAGGCTCGAAGGGCTGAATGGCCTACTCCTGCTCCTTTTTTCTATGTTTCTATGTAACAGAATTGAACTATATGGCTGGGACAGTGGGAGTAAGAAGAGAGAGAGAATAGGTAGCTATTCAAACAGGTTTTTCCAATAATTTGAAAGACATGACAACTGGCAGGTAATGTATGGAGATCATCTAAGTGTGGTAATGGAAAGCAATAAATCAGATAATTCGCAGGGACTATAAAGATCATGAAGGCAAAAAAGCAGAACAGCATTCTTCATTATAAACAGAAGTTAGCTTAAGACTTTAAGATAAATGACTTGGTGCTCTGTTTTAGAGAATACCTCGAACGTTAGGCTTCAGTGTTCCATCCCTATTGATCACAACATTGGAACTGTCCATCAGTAAGACATTCTGTCCAGCTAGGATACTTCCCAACACATCTGGTACAGATGTGGCTTCTGGTTCTGCCTCCTGAGCAACAGCTGGAAGTCTTCCATTCCTGTCACAAAGAAAAGATTACATCTCTGTTTAAACATGCCCTGCCACAGGACTCAGTTGGATGTAACCGTTTTACTGTCAGATCAGATGCAGAAAGTAGACAGGTTGTTTCGATTACAGTCTTAAGGCCCTTGGGAGACTTGTGTGGCAGCGCACATCTTCTAGAAGAACACAGGACAGTGCCATCACTGCCTGTCTACACAAACAGCCAAGTGTACAATACTGACAGGGGGTCCTTTCCTCAATAACTTCAATTAGACGCCAAGGTCCTCGGGTATGAACATGAGAATTAGGGTTGGGTTGACTGGGTCCTAAAACTCAGCAATTCAAGTCCAATGGCAACAATATGATCAATATGGTACATCATAAACTCAACTGATCACTAGAGACAGAGAACAAACAACTTCTAGCTGGAGCTATGACAGGTTTGGTAGAGTAAATAAGGAGCCTGTTTATACTGGCAGGAGGGTTGGTAGCCAGAGGACACAGATTTAAGATAATTGGCAAAACAAAACAGAAGGGAGATGAGGAAAAAAAAAACATTTACATAGTGAGTTATTGTGATCTGGAATGCACTTCCTGAAAGCAGATTCTATAACCTTCAAAAGGTAATTGGATAAATACCTGAAAAGGAAAAATTTTAAAGGGCTATGGGTAAAAAGCAGCAGCTTTTTCGGAAGCAGAGACAGTGCGAGCGAGTTATCAGCTGGGAAGATCAGTTTCAGCTTAAAGTAAATTACCTTTTGTTTCGGCGGACCAGGGGACTGCTGGGTAAGTAAAAACCTATATATTTGGGCAGTGGCTGAACCCGAGACACTACACGTGTAGTGTCTCCCACCCGCCTTCCTCCTCTAACCAAAAAAAAAAGGACTCTGGTGTGTTGATAAGGTAAGCTTTTTTATTTCTTCTGTACCGTGTGATTGGTTAAAAATTTACTTTCTTTTTTTGATTTATCTATTAATTGGTTATTTGAAAAAGACCATAGCAGAGAAGTATCAGAAAGTATTTAACTCATAAATTTATATAAAGTAATTAACTAAGCAGAGATGGCTGGGCAGGTGATGTGCTGTAGCTGAATGATGTGGGAGCTGGCTGACCCCATTGTGAACGGCAGCAAGTGTTGGTTGCTGGAAGAACTCCGGCTCAGAGTTGATGATCTGGAATCTGAGCTTCAAACACTGCGGCACATCCGGGAGGGGGAGAGTTACCTGGACGTTTTGTTTCAGGAGGCAGTCACACCTGGTAGATTAAGTCATTCAAATTCAGTTAGTGATCAGGGACAACAGGGTGTGATTGCAAGTGAGGCAGGTAGGGGGTTCCTGAGTTCAGGAGTGGAGGAGCCTCAGCCTTGCTCCCTGTGTGGATGAGGAAAAGGGCTGCGGGGAGGATGAGCCAACTGACCATGGCACCATGGTGCAGAAGGCCATTCAAGAGGAGGGAGCAAAAAGACAAGTGGTAGTTATAGGGGATTCTATAATTAGGGGGATAGATAGTATCCTTTGCAAGCGGATCGGGAGTCCCGCATGGTGTGTTGCCTGCCCGGTGCCAGGGTGCAGGACATCTCTGACCGGCTTGAAAGGATATTGGAGCGGGAGGGGGAGGATCCAGTTGTTGTGGTCCACGTTGGGACTAACGACATAGGCTAGGATGGAGGACCTGTTTGGGGATTATAAAGCACTAGGAACGAAATTAAGGAACAGGTCCTCGAGGGTCATAATCTCCGGATTACTGCCCAAGCCACGTGCAAATTGGCTTAGGGATAAGAATATTAGGGAAGTAAACACGTGGCTAAGGGAGTGGTGTGGGAAAGAGGGGTTCCATTTCATGGGGCATTGGCATCAGTTTTGGAACCGGGGGGATCTGTACCGATGGGACTGTCTCCACCTGAATGGATCTGGAACCAGTGTTCTAGCGAAACGGATAAATAGGGTGGTCTCTAGGACTTTAAACTAGTGACTCGGGGGGAAGGGAAAGGGAAAACGACAGGGAGTATGATGGTAAATAAAAAGGTAAGCAGCAGGTTAACATGTGTGCAGGAGGGTTTAAGTTCAAGGCAGACTATGAAAGAAGCAGAAAGGAAGGATAACTCAGGAGTTATTATTAGAGATGTTGGGAATCATGAGGGTAAGAAAGCTAGCATAAAGGCATTTTACCTGAATGCTCGTAGCATTCGTAACAAGGTTGATGAGTTAACGGCACAAATCATCGCGAATGAATATGATTTGGTAGCCATTACGGAGACATGGTTACAGGTTGGTCACGACTGGGAGTTAAATATCCAGGGGTACCAGACTATTCGGAAGGACAGACAGGAAGGTAAGGGAGGTGGTGTAGCTCTGATATTCAAGGACGACATCAGGGCGGTGCTGAGAGATGATATAGGTTCTATGGAGAATGAGGTTGAATCCATTTGGGTGGAAATTAGAAACTCTAAGAAGAAAAAGTCATTGATAGGCGTAGTCTATAGGCCACCAAATAATAACATCACATTGGGGCGGGCAATAAACAAAGAAATAACTAATGCCTGTAAAAATGGTACGGCAATTATCATGGGGGATTTTAATCTATATGTAGATTGGTCGAACCAGCTCAGTCAGGGTAGCCTTGAGGAGGAGTTCGTTGAGTGTATCCGTGATAGTTTTCTTGAACAGTATGTAATGGAACCGACGAGGGAGCAAGCTATCCTAGATCTAGTCCTGTGTAATGAGACAGGAATAATTAATAACCTCATAGTTAGGGATCCTCTTGGAAGGAGTGATCACAGTATGGTTGAATTTAGAATACAGATGGAGAGTGTGAAGATAAAATCCAATACCAGGGTCCTGCGCTTGAACAAGGGGGACTACAATAGAATGAGGGAGGACTTGGCTAAAGTAGATGGAAACAAAGATTTTATGGTGGGACAGTTGATGAGCAGTGGAGGACTTTCAAAGCAATTTTTCAAAGTGCTCAGCAAAAGTATATTCCAGTGAAAAGGAAGGACTGGAAGAAAAGGGGTAATCTGCCATGGGTGTTTAAGGAAATAAGGGAGGCTATCAAATTGAAAGAGAAGGCATACAAAGTGGCCAAAAACAGCATGAAACTAGAAGATTGGGAAAACTTTAAAGGTCAACAGAAAGCCACAAAAAGAGCTATAAAGAAAAGTAAGATAGAACATGAGAAAAAACTAGCACAGAATATAAAGACAGATAGCAAAAGTTTCTATAAATATATAAAACGAAAAAGAGTGGCTAAAGTAAACGTTGGTCCTTTAGAGGATGAGAAGGTGAATTTAGTTATGGGAGATGATGAAATGGCCGAGGCATTGAACAGGTATTTTGTATCGGTCTTCACAGTGGAGGACATTAATAACATGCCAGTAATTGACAAAGAGATGAACGTAGGTGAGGACCTGGAAACAATCATTATTACGGAAGAGGTAGTGTTGGGCAAGCTAATGGGGCTAAGGATTGATAAGTCTCCTGGCCCTGATGGAATGCATCCCAGGGTACTAAAAGAGATGGCGGGAGAAATAGCAGGTGCACTGGTGGTAATTTTCCAAAATTCGCTGGACTCTGGGGTAGTCCCAGCAGATTGGAAAACAGCAGATGTGACACCACTGTTTAAAAAGGGAGGTAGACAAAAGATGGGGAATTATAGACCGGTTAGCTTAACCTCTGTAGTGGGGAAGATGCTTGAGTCTATTATCAAGGAAGAAATAGCAGGGCATCTCGACAGAAATTGTCCCGTTGGGCAGACGCAGCATGGGTTCATGAAGGGCAGGTCATGCTTGACAAATCTTTTGGAATTCTATGATGACATTACGAGCAAGATGGACAATGGGGGCCCAGTGGATGTGGTGTACCTAGATTTCCAAAAGGCCTTCGACAAGGTGCCGCACAAGAGGCTGCTGCATAAGATAAGGATGCATGGCGTTAGGGGTAAAGTATTAGCATGGATAGAGAATTGGTTGACTAACAGGAAGCAGAGAGTGGGGATAAACGAGTGCTATTCTGGTTGGCAATCAGTCACTAGTGGTGTGCCTCAGGGATCGGTGTTGGGACCGCAATTATTTACAATTTATATAGATGATTTGGAGTTGGGGACCACGTGTAGGGTGTCAAAGTTTGCAGATGACACTAAGATGAGTGGCAGAGCAAAGTGTGCAGATGACTGTGAAACTTTGCAGAGGAACATAGATACATTGAGTGAGTGGGCAAAGGTCTGGCAGATGGAATACAATGTTAATAAATGTGAAGTCATTCATTTCGGTAGGAGTAACAGGAAAAAGGATTATTACTTGAATGGTAAAAAGTTGCAGCATTCTGCTATGCAGAGGGACCTAGGTGTCCTTGTGCATGAATTGCAGAAGGTTGGTCTGCAGGTACAGCAAGTAATTAGGAAGGCAAATGGAATTTTGTCCTTCATTGCTAAAGGGATTGAGTTTAAAAGCAGAGAGGTTATGTTGCAGCTGTATAAGGTACTGGTGAGGCCGCACCTGGAGTACTGTGTGCAGTTTTGGTCTCCTTACTTGAGAAAGGATGTACTGGCACTGGAGAGGGTGCAGAGGAGGTTCACTAGGTTGATTCCGGAGTTGAGGGGGTTTGGCTTATGAGGAGAGACTGAGTAGATTGGGATTATATTCATTGGAATTCAGAAGAATGAGGGGGGATCTTATAGAAACATATAAAATCATAAAGGGAATAGATAAGATACAAGTAGAGAGGATGTTTCCACTGGCAGGTGAAGCTAGGACAAGAGGGCATAGCCTCAAGATTAGAGGGAGCAGATTTAGGACTGAATTAAGAAGGAACTTCTTCACCCAGAGGGTTGTTAATCTATGGAATTCCTTGCCCAGTGAAGTAGTTGACGCTTCTTCAGTAAATGTTTTTAAAGCTAAGGTAGATATCTTTTTGAACAATAAAGGAATTAAGGGATACGGTGAGAGCGCGGGTAAGTGGATCTGAGTCCACGAAAAGATCAGCCATGATCTTATTGAATGGCGGAGCAGGCTCGAGGGGCCGGACGGCCTACTCCTGCTCCTAGTTCTTATGATCTTATGAAAGAGCAGGGGGGGAGTGGCACTAATTGGATAGCATTTTCAAAGTGCACAGGCAACTTCCTGTGCTGTATCATTCTGCAATATTAAAATTAAGTGTCTATTTTGCTAGGATCCACTGCCAGTAATGAAACTCTACACCAGGAGCCTAGAGTCAACATTTGTCTTTGGATTTAAATCCCTAGATACAATATTATTAAAATATGAGGGGCCGAGATAGAGTGGATCGGAAGAAGGTATTTCCATTAGCAAAGATGTCAATAACTGGGGGCACAGATTTAAAGTAATTGGCAGAAGGATTAGAAGGAAGTTGAGGAGAATTTTTTTCACCCTGAGTGTGATGGGGATCAGAAACTCACTGCCTGAAAGGGTGGTAGAGGCAGAAACACTCTTCACAATTAAAAGACACTTGGATATGCACTTGAGGTGCTGTAACCTACAGGATTACCGGCCAACAGCTGGAAGGTGGGATTAAACCGCATAGCTGTTTTTTAGCCAGCAAGGTCACTGTGTAAGTGATACAACTTGACGAGATAAATCTCAGGATCCCGACGGAAATGGAAGGAGAAACAGCAAAGCCCTAGAATGTATAAGCCGGGTCTATTGAGGGCAGATGTGAGCTGGAGGATTGGAGAATAGCCAATATAAATCAAACAGGGAGACAGGGTTAATTCAGATATCACAGGCCAGTTAGCTTAACATCTGCAGCAGGAAATTTTTTTGGGATCATTAACTAAAGATGAAATTACTCAATATCGAAAACAAAAAGAAAATAATTAGAAACAGCAAACACTGATTTTAGAAAGAGAGATGGTGCTTGACAAACTCTACCACGCTGAGGGGCAACGACGAGTGTTAAAGTGGGGGGGGGGAATAAAATAGATCTTTTAACATTTCTACTGTGAATGGCCCATAAACAAACCTCCAATCACAGTAACAACTCACCAATGGCATTTCCTACCTTGAGATTTTCACAGAGATGGGTCGGGCTACTGGCCGGTGAGATCGCAGAGCTGAGCGGGAAAGAATTCTTCTCTTGTTGCTAAGAGGGGACCCAAGACCTGAAGATTCCCCGTACAAAGGTTCAGCAGCACTAAAAAATAACAATTATTTCTACATCATTTCATTTTCTCACAAAGCCGAAAACATTGGTAATTTTACATTCAAATGATATCTGAAATTATACAGCCCCTCAAGCTTGCTCTGCCATTCAATATGATCATGGCTTTTGCCTCAACCCCACTTTCCTATCCATTTCCCATATCCCTTGATTCCCTGAGAGACCACAAAACTGTCTATCTCAGCCTTAAATATGCTCAATGATGGAGCATCCATAACCCTCTGGGGTAGACAATCCTCCACCAGCACAACCATCTACAAATTCCTCCTCCTCGCGTACATATCCATCATGGCCTCATCCCTGCCCTATCTCTTCATCAGCCTGAGACCAAGCCTCCACAAATTTCCTAAACTTCCTCTGCTCCACTTCCAAAGGCAGAGCCTTCAGCCCTCCTGGCTGTGCTCTGGGGAACTCTCCCTAAGGTGTTAGCCTAGGTTTTGTGCTCGATTCTCTTGGGAAGCATGTTAGAAGATTCACATCAATGGTAAACTAACCTTTCAAATGGATCCAGGTCATTTGGATCACCATACACAGATAATGAAGCCGCTCCAATATCTGTTCGCATAGTCCTCAGGGACGGCTCCAGTGGCCTGTACACGGAGGGAACTGAAATCCCATTTACAGGTTTACCGAGACCAAGGCTCTTTGCAATGCGTGAACGTGCTGTGAAACTCAGCTTAATCTATTTAAAAACACAAAAATGTCACCCAGATATTTGACTGGAAACTCAGAATTACAGTACAGAACAGCAGCAATGTGTCTCTCACCGCCTTCTTCTTTCCCTTCCTTCTCTTCACTCTTCTCCTGCGTCTCCTTGTAGGCTTTCCGCTGACCTTAGTTCCAGATGCCAGGCTGCTTTTGCTGTAAGGTTTCTGCGTTCTGACTCTTTTCCTCTTTTTACCTGGAGAGACCCCAGCAAGATCACATCACAAGTCGGCACATTCAGCCGGCGTGAGTGATTACTAAATGGCTACAAATTACAATCTTCACACCAAATTCCATTCTGTGTTGTAGAAATGTAGGATAGGCCCGCTTAAAACACCCCTTTTCACGCCCAGTTCTTGGTCCCTACCGCCTTCCCCCCAACCCATGCGAGGTTATCAACACTGATGAGCTACGAGGAAAGATTAAAGAATCTGAGCTTCACTGGCTCGTAAGAGGGTAACTAAGAGAAGACCTCAGCGAAATATCTAAAATATTAAAATGATATGAATGATGATCTTGGAAATAATAACCTGGTTAATGTCAAGAAAGTCAGAGGAAATAAATGAAAATTAGAGAAAAATAAATTTGCACGAGCATGAAATGTTTGGAACAATCTATTGTTGGACTGGCTGGGCCACAGTCTGTTTCTGTGCTTTGTTTTCTATGCAATATTGATACGAAGTAATCAAATCAAGAACTCAGTTTATTCAAAGTAAAATAAAGTGGCAGCTATTATACAAAAGGGATGGGCACGTTTAATGGGGGGGGAGATGAAGAGATGGGCTATGATGGGTGAATTATTGCTCGATGGGGACAGGAATCTTTAAGTACAAGAGGGACTGGCTTTTTTTAATCCCTGACTTTTACATGCATAAAGCTAGTCGCTATTACCTGTTCTTTTTCTACATTTCTTTGTGCTTCGGGCTCGTGGAGTGAGGGGCCGATGATACACGGCTGTATTTAAGCCTGCGACAACTGTCTCAATAGTTTCATCTAGCAAGCTTGCATTCATCAGGTACTGCGGTACATGCTGCAGATAAAAAAACCAGCACAGGTTACAAAACAGGTCTCCTTGCACCCCTTTATAATCTTATTTTGTACCTGTCAGTGCATTCCAGTTGTAATCAAATTCCTTCCTGTCATCGTTTTCTTTTTGGTATGACACAATGCAGAGACTGACAAAGAACATGAATTAAAACAAGAAATGCTGGAATCACTCAGCAGGTCTGGCAGCATCTGTGGAAAGAGAAGCAGAGTTAACGTTTCGGGTCAGTGACCCTTCTTCGGAACGGTTCCGAAGAAGGGTCACTGACCCGAAACGTTAACTCTGCTTCTCTTTCCACAGATGCTGCCAGACCTGCTGAGTGATTCCAGCATTTCTTGTTTTTGTTTCAGATTTCCAGTATCCGCAGTATTTTGCTTTTAAAGAACATGAATTGCTTGTTGCTTCCATGATACTCAGACACATATGGTAACCCTAATGGGTTTAAGCAAAAATGCAGAAGCTGAGAACAACTTGATGCAAATCATGCTTTGGCCCTCAAATAATGCCACTGCCACCACCTGCAAGTTCCCCATCCTGACTTGGAACTATATCGCCATTCCTTCACTGTCGCTGGGTCAAAATCCTGGAACTCCCATCCAAACAGCACTGTTAGTGTACCTACACCCCAAGGACTGCAGCAGTTCAAGAAGGCAGCTCACCACCATCTTCTCAAGGGCAATTAGGGATGGGCAATAAATGCTGTCCTAGCCAGCACATCTACATGCCATGAATGAATAAAAAACGCACCGAGAGAATAAAATAGTTCTAAGTAAATAAGAGCAACATCCACAAGCCTGCACTCACCTTGAGGAGTAAATGTGGGTTGGAGAATCGAGGCTACAGAACACTGAACTGCCCTTCCCTTCCCTGGATTTACCCTGGGATGTCTGTGATAATACTCCGATGGGGTGAAATCATGTGATTAGTGTGTGTGAAGCCCATTGTTCAGTGAGTTAACTGGGCTGTGTGGGTGAGTTGGATTCAGTGGGGAAATGATCCATATGATCCCGTGTCATAGAGCAGGAAAATCACTAGAGCTAGCCAATTAGTTGATGAAGGCATGATGATTAAGGTCACCAGAGGGGGAAAGATCCAGTGATCGCACGCCTGAGTAGCGCTTACAACAAGCTCCACATGGTTGTCTAGAGACAGTAGCGTCAGGAACAGGATATTGCAGCAATGATCACTCCCCAGGCTCACTTATGAAGAGGAGTCATTGACATGGCCCAGCCTGAGTCTCTGCCGTTAGTAAACTGAACCCAAACACAAAGAAAATAAATTACCAACTCACATGGAATTCACGAAATGCTGCAATGCCAGGATGTGATTTCTGGGGCATGGAGAATTTTAAGAACTGTCACTATCTAAAAGGATTTATAAACATGACTAAAGATGCTACAACTATATTAAGACATCCAGGTTAATTTATAAAAGGCATCTAGTACAAAAGCCCAAATTTTGCAGCAGTAATGACAGTTTCATTGCTAGTGTTCACCATCATTACTCTTCTGAAACGGATAACAACTTCCAAAGTCTACATATGCACCAAACACAGAAACCCAGAAGTTGCTGGCAGCGATTCCACACTTCTCCATAGGGTGTGCTGTTGAAGTCTTCGCAGACTGCAACCAATTAGAAATCATGAACTGATGTGAACTTCCCCTTTTACGCTGTAATATCATTGCTTAAAAATGCCCCAAAATATCACGCTTTGTTAATGAGGTGCAACTGAGTTTTTAATGGAGTACGAAGTAATATCTTCTTCTTCTTTGGCCTCCTTATCTCGAGAGACAATGGGTAAGCGCCTGAAGGTGGTCAGTGGTGTGTGAAGCAGCGCCTGGAGTGGCTATAAAGGCCAATTCTAGAGTGACAGACTCTTCCACAGGTGCTGCAGATAAAATTGGTTGTCAGGGCTGTTACACAGTTGGCTCTCTCCTTGCGCTTCTGTCTTTTTTCCTGCCAACTGCTAAGTCTCTTTGACTCGCCACACTTTAGCCCCGCCTTTATGGCTGCCCGCCAGCTCTAGTAAACGCTGGCAACTGACTCCCACGACTTGTGATCAATCTCACAGGACTTCATGTCGCGTTTGCAGACCTCTTTAAAGCGGAGACATGGACGGCCGGTGGGTCTGATACCAGTGGCGAGCTCGCTGTACAATGTGTCTTTGGGGATCCTGCCATCTTCCATGCGGCTCACATGGCCAAGCCATCTCAAGCGCCGCTGACTCAGTAGTGTGCATAAGCTGGGGATGTTGGCCGCCTCGAGGACTAAGTAATAACTACTGAAGAAATAAACTTTTCCATTCTGATAAAAATTCCATGTTTTAATATAATTTTTTTTTAATGTTATGCTATTTCAGCTTCTAATGTGTATGCCCAATCTTCACTTTGCCCTCCAGAAAATGTAATTAAAAATTAATTGGGGGTGGCACAGTGGCCAGCACCGCAACCTCACAGCTCCAGGGACCCGGGTTCAATTCTGGGTACTGCCTGTGAGGAGTTTGCAAGTTCTCCCTGTGACCGCGTGGGTTTTCGCCGGGTTTTCCGGTTTCCTCCCACCGCCAAAGACTTGCAGGTGATAGGTAAATTGGCCATTGTAAATTGCCCCGAGTGTCGGTAGGTGGTAGGGAATATGGGATTACTGTAGGGTTAGTATAAATGGGTGGTTCTTGGTCGGCACAGACTCGGTGGGCCGAAGGGCCTGTTTCAGTGCTGTATCTCTAAATTAATAAATAAAATAAAAATGAAGGATGATCAGTACAATTTACTTCCCAATTTACGGTAAGTGAGAATACTTCAAATTGATTGGTTGCTTACCCTGTTTGATGGCATTATTGTTGCTGGATGCCTGGCAATCCCCTTAACTTGGCACCAGATTCAAACATCAGGAAAGGAGAAATCCACGCCACAGAGATTGCTAGATCTTTGTGGGCAGCTTTCTTTGACGTCAGAGGCAAGTGCCACCGCTGATCGCAAAATCCAGGCCATTGATTCACAAAATCTATAATTTCTCTAAGATATAATTATAGGAGTTTCCGGGTTACAAGAACACCCAGTTACAGCACACTTAAAACAGTTTTACAGGAGCTCAGACATGGACATACCCTGGAAGTACATTTGAAAACATCACTGCATTGTGTCCGCTGTGCTGTCCTAACTTCGTATCATACAGGTTTATTGCTGAACTATTAGTTTTGTAATGTGAAATTCAGCATACCCCAATTTGATGTGCGTGGGTAATCCTGTTCCTGTTTACATTTGCCCGAACCCTTTCACTCTGACGAGTCCTTGCTATAGCACGAGTTCTTCTGGCAGTTGGGCGCAACCGGGAAGTAGTGGGTTCTTGCGGTGCATCAGCAACAAGGAAGGCAACCTCTTCATCATCGATCTCCTCAACTGCTGCAATCAGAGGCAAATGGAATCAGCTATTATTCATACAATGCCCTTTCTGATGAGCTTTACCCCGCTCAGAGTCTTAGTTTGGAGTAAGGAACAGTCTAGCTAATTGTTCCTTAGCACACTGCACTGGGAGACCCATTACTCTGGCAAACTTCAACTTATGGGATACAATGAGGTCCAAGGGCAATGGTCAGTTAATTGGGATACAAACTAGCAACTTGTATTTATATAGCACCTTGAACATAGTACCACATCTAGGATACAAAGTATACGCTACCTTTGTCCATCACAAATCCCACGCAAAAATCCAATCCAGCATAAATCAACTCATGAACTCTTCACTAATACCGCTGAGTGTGTCACAACATTTGATTTCCAAATACATTTAAAAGCCCTGTGTCTAAAAGGTTACATAGACTAGGCTTGTATTCCCTTGAATATAGAAGAATAAAGGGTGACTGAATTGAGTTTTTAAGATGATTAAAGGATTTGATGGGGTAGAGTGGTTGGGGTAGAGTGGTTGGGGTAGTGGCGGGACTCCAGAACAAGGGGCATAATCTTAAAATCAGAGCTAGGCCTTTCATGGGTGAAATCAGGAAGCAATTCTTCACACAAAGACTAGTGGGAATCTGACTCAACCATCCAGAAAGCTTTTGAGGCTGGGAGTCAACTGAACATGTCAAAACTGAGATTGATTGATAAATTAAGTTAAGACATCTATCAGGCATGATCTTATTGAATGCACGAACAGGCTCAAGAGGCTGAAACGTTTACTCCTGTGTTCTCGTGTATCTGTAATGGAAAGCCCATTAGAAAAGCACCTCCATTTAACGGTTATGCTTGTAAGTGGCTATCATTATGGGGTCCAGAGAATTCACCCCATAATGTGGCTGCCACTGACTTTTAGTAGTGTCAGCCGTGGCTCAGAGGGTAGCACTCTTGCCTCTGAGGCAGAACAAAGAACAGTACAGCACAGGAACAGGCCATTTGGCCCTCCAAGCCTTCGCCGAGCTTGATGCCTGCCTAAACTAAAACCTTCTGCACTTCCGGGGTCCGTATCCCTCTATTCCCATCCTATTCATGTATTTGTCAAGATGCCTCTTAAACGTCTCTATCGTACCTGCTTCCACCACCTACCCCGGCAGCAAGTTCCAGGCACTCACCACCCTCTGTGTAAAGAAGTTGCCTCGCACATCCCCTCTAAACTTTGCCCCTCTCCCCTTAAACCTATGTCCCCTAGTAACTGACTCTTCCACCCTGGGAAAAAACTTCTGACTATCCACTCTGTCCATGCCGCTCATAACTTTGTAAACCTCTATCATGTCACCCCTCCACCTCCGTCGTTCCAGTGAAAACAATCCGAGTTTATCCAACCTCTCCTCATAGCTAATGCCCTCCAGACAAGGCAACATCCTGGTAAACCTCTTCTGTACCCTCTCCAAAGCCTCCTCATCCTTCTGGTAGTGTGGCGACCAGAATTGCACGCAATATTCTAAGTGTGGCCTAACTAAAGTTCTGTACAGCTGCAGCATGACTTGCCAATTTTTATACTCGATGCCCCGACCGATGAAGGCAAGCATGCCGTATGCCTTCTTGACTACCATCCACCTGCGTTGCCACTTTCAGTGACCTGTGGACCTGTACGCCCAGATCTCTCTGCCTGTCAATACTCCTAAGGGTTCTGCCATTTACTCTATACTTCCCACCTGCATTAGATCTTCCAAAATGCATTACCTCACATTTGTCCGGATTAAACTCCATCTGCCATTTCTCCACCCAAGTCTCCAACCGATCTATATCCTGCTGTATCCTCTGACAATCCTCATCACTGTCCGCAACCCCACCAACCTTTGTGTCGTCCGCAAACTTACTAATCAGACCAGCTACATTTACCTTCAAATCATTTATATATACTACAAACAGCAAAGGTCCCAGCACTGATCCCTGCGGAACACCACTAGTCACATCCCTCCATTCAGAAAAACACCCTTCCACTGCTACCCTCTGTCTTCTATGAGCGAGCCAGTTCTGTATCCATCTTGCCAGCTCACCTCTGATCCCATGTGACTTCACCTTTTGTATCAGTCTGCCATGAGGGACCTTGTCAAAGGCTTTACTGAAGTCCAGACAGATAACATCCACTGCCCTTCCTTCATCAATCATCTTCGTCACTTCCTCAAAAAACTCAATCAAATTAGTGAGACACGACCTCCCCTTCACAAAACCATGCTGCCTCTCGCTAATAAGTCCATTTGTTTCCAAATGGGAGTAAATCCTGTCCCGAAGAATCCTCTCTAATAATTTCCCTACCACCGACGTAAGGCTCACCGGCCTAGAATTTCCTGGACTATCCTTGCTACACTTCTTAAACAAAGGAACAACATTGGCTATTCTCCAGTCCTCTGGGACCTCACCTGTAGCCAATGAGGATGCAAAGACTTTAGTCAAGGCCCCAGCAATTTCTTCCCTTGCCTCCCTCAGTATTCTGGGGTAGATCCCATCAGGCCCTGGGGACTTATCGACCTTAATGCTTTGCAAGACACCCAAAACCTCCTCCTTTTTGATAATGAGATGACTGAGACTATCTACACTCCCTTCCCTAGGCTCATCATCCACCAAGTCCTTCTCCTTGGTGAATACTGAAGCAAAGTACTCATTTAGTAACCTCACCCATTTCCTCTGGCTCCACACATAGATTCCCTTCTCTGTCCTTGAGTGGGCCAACCCTTTCCCTGGTTACCCTCTTGCTCTTTATATACGTATAAAAAGCCTTGGGATTTTCCTTAATCCTGTTTGCCAATGACTTCTCATAACCCCCTTTAGCCCTCCTGACCCCTTGCTTAAGTTCCTTCCTACTGTCTTTATATTCCTCAAGGGATTCGTCTGTTCCTAGCCTTCTGGCCTTATGAATGCTTCCTTTTTCTTTTTGATGAGGCTCACAATATCCCGCATTATCCAAGCTTCCCGAAACTTGCCAAACTTATCCTTCTTCCTCACAGGAACATGCTGGTCCTGGATTCTAATCAACATACATTTGAAAGACTCCCACATGTCAGATGTTGATTTACCCTCAAACAGCCGCCCCCAATCTAAATTCTTCAGTTCCTGCCTAATATTGTTATAATTAGCCTTCCCCCAATTTAGCACCTTCACCCGAGGACTACTCTTATCCTTATCCACAAGTACCTTAAAACTTATGGAATTATGGTCACTGTTCCCGAAATGCTCCCCCACTGAAACTTCGACCACCTGGCCGGGCTCATTCCCCAATACCAGGTCCAGTACGGCCCCATCCCTAGTTGGACTATCTACGTATTGTTTCAAGAAGCCCTCCTGGATGCTCCTTACAAATTCTGCCCCATCCAAGCCCCTAGCACTAAGTGAGTCCCAGTCAATATAGGGGAAGTTAAAATCACCCACCACTACAACCCTGTTACCTTTACATCTTTCCAAAATCTGTCTACATATCTGCTCCTCTACCTCCCGCTGGCTGTTGGGAGGCCTGTAGTAAACCCACAACATCGTGACTGCACCCTTCCTTTTCCTGAGCTCCACCCATATTGCCTCGCTGCATGACCCCTCCGAGGTGTCCTCCCGCAGTACAGCTTCCCGAAACTCCTTAACCAGTAATGCAACTCCCCCACCCCTTTTACATCCCCCTCTATCCCGCCTGAAGCTTCTAAATCCTGGAACATTTAGCTGCCAATCCTGTCCTTCCCTCAACCAAGTCTCTGTATTAGCAACAACATCATAGTTCCAAGTACTAATCCAAGCTCTAAGTTCATCTGCCTTACCTGTTATACTTCTTGCATTGAAACAAATGCACTTCAGACCACCAGTCCCGCTGTGCTCCACAACATCTCCCTGCCTGCTCTTCCTCTTAGTCTTACTGGCCTTATTTACTAGTTCCCCCTCATTTATTTCACTTGCTGTCCTACTGCTCTGGTTCCCACCCCCCTGCCACACTAGTTTAAACCCTCCCGAGTGACGCTAGCAAACCTTGCAGCCAGGATATTTGTGCCCCTCCAGTTTAGATGCAACCCGTCCTTCTTGTACAGGTCCCATCTGTCCCTGAAGAGATCCCAATGGTCCAGATATCTGAAACCCTCCCTCTACACCAGCTGTTCAGCCACGTGTTTAGCTGCACTATCCTCCTGTTTCTAGCCTCACTGGCACGTGGCACAGGGAGTAATCCAGAGATTACAACCCTAGAGGTCCTGTCTTTAACTTTCTACCTAACTCCCTAAACTCCCCCTGCAGGACCTCATCACTCTTCCTGTCTATGTTGTTGGTACCAATGTGTACCACAACCTCTGGCTGTTCACCCTCCCCCTTCAGAATGCCATGGGTTCAAGCCCAACATCAGAGACTTGAGCACAAAATTCTAGGATGACATTCCAGTGCAGCACTAAGGGAGTGCTGCACTGTCTGAGGTGCTGGCTTTCAGACACGGACATTAAACTGAGGCCCCATCTGCTGGCTGTAAATGAACTTACAGCACTTTTCAAGGAGCAGGGCAATTCTACCCAGTGACTTAACCAATATTTATCACTCAACCAACATCAGTGGAATAGATTATCCAGTCAGTTATCTCCATGTGGTGCTTACATTGGCTGCTGTGTTTCCCTGCTCCTTCAGAAATACTTAACTGGCTGTGAAACACTTTGGGATGTTCTGTGCTGAAAGGAGCGACATTACTGTAAGTTCTAAAACAGCAGCATAGCTACATATGGTACAGTAGATGTTAATACCATAAAAAGGGTTAGATTTGCGTGCAATTGCAGACTCTGGCTACTGCCAATTGCTGCGGGGCAGCATAAATTTGTTTTCAGCCAGCTGCCATGTTGATAAAGCTAATTGGCAAAATTTCGAAGTAAAATTAAAATCTTTTACAATTGTGTTTTGGTTGCTGACTGCTTCCCAGGACTTGCTATCATACCCTCCTCCATTTCTCCTTGCAACCTCAAACAATGCTTCATCCCACAGGCCTCTCCCAGCTGCCTGCAGCCCAACTGTTGTCCCTGGGAGCACGACCCACTGCCGCTAGATAGAGTACCCCACCCCTGTCAGGCTGCCCACTTGCCAGGCTCTGCCACTGCTAGCCATCCACCCTTCCAAGCTCTGTGACCACTGGGCTTCTCCACTGACCACCCAACATTACAGGCTGTTGGACCATTCATTTCCTTGGCTGAACACCCACCCACTCACTCAGCTCCCACCAGCAAAATGGTGGAACTTGAACTCCCAGCCTCTGGGTTGCTGGTCCAGCACCATATTCAGTCCAATACTGTATGTATGTATATATATATATATTATGTGCACGTATTACACACAAAACTCAGCAAACAAGCTTAAGATATTTAAAAAGGCATTCCCCCACCACCCCCCAACCAATATAAACCATATGGCTATTGTTATTTACCATCTGTGGGATTGTTAACAGCACATTCTGGACAAAACCATTCTTCTACTGGAACAGTATGAAGGGCGGGAGTGAGACAGTCCAAGTGATATCTAAAACAAAATGGTGAAAGTTTGAATCAGCAAAAATACTCAACACAAAACAGTAAAAGGTGAAGCATGCAGAAAGGCAGAACTTTAAAGAACAGTGGAATTAAAAAATAAGCACCAAATACTTTCCAACAAGCTTGTAACTTCACATACAGAACTTGTTTCCTTCAATTTGAAGGAACTGTTATTATTTATAAAACTCATTGGGGGCCTCCAAGGGAAGTAACATAGTACTGGACCGACATGTGATTGCGAAGTCCACACAGCAAGAATTAAAAAGTGATAAAGGGGCAATCTGCAGTCTGACTTGGACAAATATCGCCATTCCTTCACCATTGCTGGATCAAAATCCTGGAACTTCCTCCAGAACAGCACAGTGGGAGCACCTTCACCACACAGACTGCAGCGGTTCGAAAAGGCGGCTCACCACCACCTTCTCAAGGGCAATTAAGGATGGGCAATAAAAGTGACATTCACATCCTACGAATGAATTTTACAAAATACATGGTTTAAGCTTAACTGGCAGCATTTAACAGATGGTCCTTTTTTTTATTCGTTTATGGGGATGTGGGCGTCGCTGGCAAAGCCAGCATTTATTGCCCATCCCTGACGCCCATGAGAAGGCGGTGGTGAGCTGCCTTCTTGAACCCCTGCAGTCCACGTGGGGTAGGTACACCCACAGTGCTGTTAGGAAGGGAGTTCCAGGATTTTGACTCAGCGACAGTGAAGGAACGGCGATATAGTTCCAAGTCAGGATGGTGTGTGACTTGCAGGGGAATTTGCAGGTGGTGGTGTTCCCATGCATTTGCTGCCCTTGTCCTTCTAGGTGGTAGAGATCACGGGTTTGGAAGGTGCTGTCGAAGGAGCCATGGTGCGTTGCTGCGGTGCATCTTGTAGATGGTATACACTGCTGCCACTGTGCGTCGGTGGTGGAGGGAGTGAATGTTTGTAGATGGGGTGCCAATCAACCGGGCTGCTTTGTCCTAGATGGTGTCGAGCTTCTTGAGTGTTGTTGGAGCGGCACCTATCCAGGCAAGTGGAGAGTATTCCATCACGCTCCTGACTTGTGCCTTGTAGATGGTGGACAGGCTTTGGGGAGTCAGGAGGTGAGTTACTCACCACAGGATTCCTAGCCTCTGACCTGCTCTTGTAGCCATGGTATTTATATGGCTACACCAGTTCAGTTTCTGCTCAATGGTAACCCCCAGGATGTTGATAGTGGGGGATTCAGCAATCGTAATGCCATTGAATGTCAAGGGGAGATGGTTAGATTCTCTCTCATTGGAAATGGTCATTGCCTGGCACTTGTGTGGCGCAAACGTTACTTGCCACTTACCAGTCCAAGCCTGGATATTGTCCAGGTCTTGCTGCATTTATACATGGACTGCTTCAGTATCTGAGGAGTCACGAATGATGCTGAACATTGTGCAATCATCAGAGAACATCCCCTCTTCTGACCTTATGATTGAAGGAAGGTCATTGATGAACCAGCTGCAGATGGTTGGGCCTAGGACACTACCCTGAGGAACTCCTGCAGTGATGTCCTGGAGCTCAGATGATTGACTTCCAACAACCACAACCATCTTCCTTTGTGCTAGGTATGACTCCAACCAGCGGAGAGTTTTCTCCCTGATTCCCATTGACTCCAGTTTTGCTAGGGCTCCTCGGATGCCATACTCGGTCAAATGCTGCCTTGATATCAAAGACAGTCACTCTCACCTCACCTCTGGAGTTCAGCTTTTTGTCCATGTTTGGACCAAGGCTGTAATGAGGTCAGGAGCTGAGTGGCCCTGGCGGAACCCAAACTGAGCATCACTGAGCAGGTTATCGCTAAGCAAGTGCCTCTTGACAGCATTGTCGACGACACCTTCCATCACTTTACTGATGATCTAGAGTAGACTGATGGGGCGTTAATTGGACAGGTTGGATTTGTCCTGCTTTTTGTGTACAGGACATACCTGGGCAATTTTCCACATTGCCGGGTAGATGCCAGTGTTGTAGCTGTACTGCAATAGCTTGGTTAGGGGCGCAGCAAGTTCTGGAGCACAGGTCTGCAGTGCCATTGCCGTAATCATGAGGGACAAAGTATTTGACAAACTAATGGGACTAAAGGCAGACAAGTCGCCAGGACTTGATGGCCTGCATCCAAAGGTTTTAAAGGAAGTGGCTGCAGAGATAGTGGAGGCATTGGTCGAAATATTACAGAACTCACTGGATTCCGGGAGGGTCCCAGTGGATTGGAAAACCGCTAATGTGACGCCCCTGTTCAGGAAGGGAGGGAGACAAAAAGCAGGAAACTATAGGCAAATCAGTCCACCATCGGTCGTTAGGAAAAAGTCCATTATTAAGGAAGAAATAGCAGAACATTTAGAAAAGCTTAACGCAATCAGAGTCAACATGGTTTTGTGAAAGAGAAATCATGTTTGACAAATTTGCTAGAGTTCTTTGAGGATATAACAAGCACAGTTGATAAAGGGGAACCAGATGTTGTGTATTTGGATTTCCAGAAAGCATTCGATAAAGTGCCACATAAAAGATTATTGCACAAGATAGGAGCTCACGGTATTGGGGGTAATGTATTAGCATGGATTGAGGATTGGTTAACTTACAGAAGAGAGACGGGATTAATGGATCTTTTTCAGGTTGGAAAGACGTTAACTAGCGAAGTGCCACAAGGATCAGTCCTAGGGCCTCAACTATTTATAATCTATATTGGAGGAGGGGGCAGAGTGTAATATATCCAAATTTGCTGACGATACAAAAATAGGTGGGAGGGCATGTTGTGATGAGGACATAGAATCTGCAAAGGGATATAGATAGGTTGAGAGAGTGGGCAAAAACTTGGCAGATGGAGTTTAATGTAGGCAAGTGTGGGGTCATGCACTTTGGTAGGAAGAATCAAAAGGCAGGCTATTATTTAAATGGAGACTAAAAAAAAGCAACACAGTGGGATCTGGGTGTTCTTGTGCATGAAATACAAAAAGTTAGCATGCAGGTGCAGCATGTAATTAAGAAGGAAAATGGAATTTTGGCCTTTATTGCTAGGGGATTGGAGTTTAAAAATAGGGAAGTCTTGTTACAACTGCACAGGGTGTTGGTGAGGCCGCACCTGCAGTACGGTGTACAGTTTTGGTCCCCGTATTTAAGAAAGGATATACTAGCATTGGAGGCAGTTCAAGAGAGCTTCACTAGGCTGATTCCTGGGATGAACAAAGAACATGGAACAGCACAGGAACAGGCCATTCGGCCCTCCAACCCTGCGCCGATCTTGATGCCTGCCTAAACTAAAACCTTCTGCACTTCCGGGGACCGTATCCCTCTATTCCCATCCTATTCATGTATTTGTCAAGATGCCTCTTAAACGTCGCTATCGTACCTGCTTCCACCACCTCCACCGGCAGCAAGTTGCAGGCACTCACCACCCTCTGTGTAAAGAACTTGCCTCGCACATCCCCTCTAAACTTTGCCCCTCTCACCTTAAACCTATGTCCCCCAGTAACTGACTCTTCCACCCTGGGAAAAAGCTTCTGACTATCCACTCTGTCCATGCCGCTCATAACTTTGTAAACCTCTATCATGTCACCCCTCCACCTCCGTCGTTCCAGTGAAAACAATCCGAGTTTATCCAACCTCTCCTCATAGCTAATGCCCTCCAGACCAGGCAACATCCTGGTAAACCTCTTCTGTACCCTCTCCAAAGCCTCCTCATCCTTCTGGTAGTGTGGCGACCAGAATTGCACGCAATATTCTAAGTGTGGCCTAACTAAAGTTCTGTACAGCTGCAGCATGACTTGCCAATTTTTATACTCTATGCCCCGACTGATGAAGGCAAGCATGCCGTATGCCTTCTTGACTACCTTATCCACCTGCGTTGCCACTTTCAGTGACCTGTCGACCTGTACGCCCAGATCTCTCTGCCTGTCAATACTCCTAAGGGTTCTGCCATTTACTCTATACTTCCCACCTGCATTAGATCTTCCAAAATGCATTACCTCACATTTGTCCGGATTAAACTCCATCTGCCATTTCTCCACCCAAGTCTCCAACCGATCTATATCCTGCTGTATCCTCTGATAATCCTCATCACTATCCGCAACTCCACCAACCTTTGTGTCATCCGCAAACTTACTAATCAGACCAGCTACATTTTCCTCCAAATCATTTATATATACTAGAAACAGCAAAGGTCCCAGCATTGATCCCTGCGGAACACCACTAGTCACATCCCTCCATTCAGAAAAGCACCCTTCCACTGCTACCCTCTGTCTTCTATGACAGAGCCAGTTCTGTATCCATCTTGCCAGCTCACCTCTGATCCTGTGTGACTTCACCTTTTGTACCAGTCTGCCATGAGGGACCTTGTCATGAAGGAGTTGACTTATCAAGAACGGCTAAACAGGTTAGGCCTTTATTCATTAGAGTTTAGAAGAATGAGGGACGATCTTATTGAAACGTACAAGACTCTGAGGGGGCTTGACAGGGTAGATTTTGGGATGATGTTTCCACTAGTGGAGGAATCTCAAAGTAGGGAACATAGGGCAGAGTAGTGCACACTCATTTAAAACTGAGATGCAAAGGATTTTCTTCTCTCAGAGGGTAATGAATGTTTGGAATCCTGAAAGTATTTTAAGAGGAGGTAGATAGATTTTTGAAATATCAGGGAGTTGAGGGCTATGAGGAGCTGGCACGAAAGAGAAGTTGAGGTCTGGGGCAGATCAGCCATGATCTTATTGAACGGCGGGGCAGGCTTGAGGGGCCAAATGGCCTACTCCTGCTCCTATTTCTTATGTTCTTATGAATGTTGTCAGGGCCCATAGCCTTTGCAGTATCCAGTGCCTTCAGTCGTTTCTTGATATCACACGGAGTGAATCAAATTGGCTGAAGACTGGCATCTGTGATGTTGGAGACTTCAGCAGGAGGCCGGGATGGATCATCCACTCGGTACTTCTGGCTGAAGATTGTTGCAAATGCTTCAGCCTTATCTTTTGCACTGATGTGCTGGGCTCTCCCATCATTCAGCATGGGGATATTTGTGGAGCCACCTCCTCCTGTTAGTTGTTTAATTGTCCACCGCCATTGACGACTGAATGTGGCAGGACTGCAGAGCTTAGATCTCATCCGTTGGTTGTGGGATCGCTTAGCTCTGTCTGTCGCACTGATTGATGGGTTAATCCCCGGCTTGATGGTAAGGGAGAGTGGGGGATATGCCAGACCATGAGGTTACAGATTGTGGTTGAGTACAATTCTGCTGCTGCTGATGGCCCACAGCACCTCATGGATGCCCAGGTTTGCATTTCTAGATCTGTTCGAAATCTATCTCATTAAGCATGGTCGTAGTGCAACACAACATGCTGGAGGGTATCCTCAATGTGAAGACGGGACTTTGTCTCCAGAAGGCAAGATTTAGGATGCGTAGGATGGAGAAGGAAACTGCAGGGGATGGGAACAATCGAAATGTGGAGCTTATTCAAGGAGCAGCTACTGCGTGTCCTTGATAAGTGTGTACCTGTGAGGCAGGGAGGAAGTTGTCGAGCGAGGGAGCTGTGGTTTACTAAAGAAGTTGAAGCGCTTGTCAAGAGGAAGAAGAAGGCTTATGTTAGGATGAGACGTGAAGGTTCAGTTAGGGCACTTGAGAGTTACAAGCTAGCCAGGAAGGATCTAAAGGGAGAGCTAAGAAGAGCAAGGAGAGGACACGAGAAGTCATTGGCGGATAGGATCAGGGAAAACCCTAAGGCTTTCTATAGGTATATCAGGAATAAAAGAATGACTAGAGTTAGATTAGGGCCAATCAAGGATAGTAGTGGGAAGTTGTGTGTGGAATCAGAGGAGGTAGGGGAAGTGTTAAATGAATATTTTGCGTCAGTATTTACAGTAGAGAAAGAAAATGTTGTCGAGGAGAATACTGAGATTCAGACTACTAGGCTAGATGGGATTGAGGTTCACAAGGAGGAGGTGTTATCAATTTTGGAAAGTGTGAAAATAGATAAGTCCCCTGGGCCAGATGGGATTTATCCATGGATTCTCTGGGAAGCTAGGGAGGAGATTGCAGAGCCTTTGTCCTTGATCTTTATGTCGTCATTGTCAACAGGAATAGTGCCGGAAGACTGGAGGATAGCAAATGTTGTCCCCTTGTTCAAGAAGGGGAGTAGAGACAGCCCTGGTAATTATAGACCTGTGAGCCTTACTTCGGTTGTGGGTAAAATGTTGGAAAAGGTTATAAGAGACAGGATTTATAATCATCTTGAAAAGAATAAGTTCATTAGCGATAGTCAGCACGGTTTTGTGACGGGTAGGTCGTGCCTCACAAACCTTCTTGAGTTTTTCGAGAAGGTGACCAAACAGGTGGATGAGGGTAAAGCAGTGGATGTGGTGTATATGGATTTCAGTAAGGCGTTTGATAAGGTTCCCCACGGTAGGCTATTGCAGAAAATACGGAAGTATGGGGTTGAAGGTGATTTAGAGCTTTGGATCAGAAATTGGCTAGCTGAAAGAAGACAGAGGGTGGTGGTTGATGGCAAATGTTCATCCTGGAGTTTAGTTACTAGTGGTGTACCGCAAGGATCTGTTTTGGGGCCACTGCTGTTTGTCATTTTCATAAATGACCTGGAAGAGGGGGTAGAAGGATGGGTTAGTAAATTTGCGGATGACACTAAGGTCGGTGGAGTTGTGGATAGTGCCGAAGGATGTTGTAGGGTACAGAGGGACATAGATAGGCTGCAGAGCTGGGCTGAGAGATGGCAAATGGAGTTTAATGCGGAAAAGTGCGAGGTGATTCACTTTGGAAGGAGTAACAGGAATGCAGAGTACTGGGCTAATGGGAAGATTCTTGGTAGTGTAGATGAACAGAGAGATCTTGGTGTCCAGGTGCATAAATCCCTGAAGGTTGCTACCCAGGTTAATAGGGCTGTTAAGAAGGCATATGGTGTGTTAGCTTTTATTAGTAGGGGGATCGAGTTTCGGAGCCACGAAGTTATGCTGCAGCTGTACAAAACTCTGGTGAGACCGCACCTGGAGTATTGCGTGCAGTTCTGGTCACCGCATTATAGGAAGGATGTGGAAGCTATGGAAAGGGTGCAGAGGAGATTTACTAGGATGTTGCCTGGTATGGAGGGAAGGTCTTACGAGGAAAGGCTGAGGGACTTGAGGTTGTTTTCGTTGGAGAGAAGGAGGAGGAGAGGTGACTTAATAGAGACATATAAGATAATCAGAGGGTTAGATAGGGTGGATAGTGAGCGTCTTTTTCCTCGGATGGTGATGGCAAACACGAGGGGACATAGCTTTAAGTTGAGGGGTGATAGATATAGGACAGATGTCAGAGGTAGTTTCTTTACTCAGAGAGTAGTAGGGGCGTGGAACGCCCTGCCTGCAACAGTAGTAGACTCGCCAACTTTAAGGGCATTTAAGTGGTCATTGGATAGACATATGGATGAAAATGGAATAGTGTAGGTCAGATGGTTTCACAGGTCGGCGCAACATCGAGGGCCGAAGGGCCTGTACTGCACTGTAATGTTCTAATTCTAATTCTAATTCTAAAAAGGACTGTGCGTGGGTCAGTCCTACCAATACTGTCATGGACAGATGTGGCACGCAGTTTGGTGAGGGCGAAGTCAAGTATGTTTTTCCCTCTTGTTGGTTCCCTCACCACCTGCCGCAGACCCAGTTCTTTGTCTTTGCCCTTTACGACTCAGCCAGCTCAGTCAGTAGTGGTGCTATTGAGCCATTCTTGAAGAACATTTTTGTCCCCCACCCAGAGTATATTCTGTGCCTTTGCCACTCTCAGCACTTCTTCCAAGTGGTGTTCAACGTGGAGGAGTACTGATTCATCAGCTGAGGTGGGGGGGCGGGGCAGCGATAGGTGGTAATCAGCAGGAGATTTCCTTGCCCATGTTCGACCTGATGCCATGAGACTTCATGGGGTCTGGAGTCGATGTTGAGGACTCCCAGGGCAACTCCCTCCCGAATGTATACCACTGTGCCACCACCTCTGCTGGGTCTGTCCTGCCGGTGGGACAGGCCATACCCGGGGATGGTGATGGCAGTCTCTGGGATATTATCTGGAAGGTATGATTCAGTGAGTATGACTATGCCAGACTGCTGCTTGACTAGTCTGTGGGACAGCTCTCTCAACTTAGGCACAATCCCCCAGATGTTAGTAAGAAGGACCCTGCAGGGTCGACAGGGCTGGGTTTGCTTCGTATAAAACAAATCAGTGTGTTTCATACAGGGTCTGATGGTCTATGTCTACTGTTGTAGGGGTCTGGCAGGAGGCATTTTCCCTACACAAACCATAAAAAGCAGCATCTACTAGGCAAGTGTTCTTCAATATAGATTCTGCAGGCAGCTTTCAATCATAACCAGATGTTAATCTAGCTCTTTTTAAGACAGCTGATTGTCATGTGATGACTCATTTTCCTGGATGAAATTTTGCAGACTGAAATCGATAAGATTTTTGTCAATTATCAAGAGATATCGAGCAAATAGAGTTAAGGTACAGATCGACCATGATTTAATTGAATGACGAAAGAGGCTTGAGGGGCTGAATGGCTTCCTCTTGTTCCTATATTGCTATGTCTACTCCCTTTACCCACTACGCTTTTGGGATGGGTGAGTGGAGCTTTCAATCTCTATCACTTGAGACTTGTTAGCTTCAAATTCACATTCTCTTTTTCTACTGTTAAAGCTACTTAGCTCCAAATTATCCATGTCTCATGTCATTGAATAGATGTGGATGGTGCCACCATCTCAATCTATTCTCTAATGAAAAAATAGCTCTGTTCCTTCAGCTTACTTTCACTATCACAGAACCTTGAATCATGTAATTGATTGCTCTCTGTGAACTAACCCAATGCACCAAAATAGACGGAAACACCCACATTGGCAATACCTTCACTTTAAATCCCCTTCACTTTGTAACTTTTGAAGGAAAGTTTTATAAACATTTGAAGTAGATACAGAGTTCTGGAGAGGGGCCTGGTGGAGTTTTGGATTGTTCTAGCAATGAACCTGCACAGACACGACAGGCTGAATGGCCTCCTCCTGTGCTGTAAATTCCAATGGCTACATGATAACTCTTTATATTCAAGTTGCTGTACTATGTGTTGGGACTCCTATTATAATGAAATTCATCCTATTTACATAGTCGTGGCCAATTTCAGACCACAGTCAATAGATACAAGTGCCTGCAGAATCTCGCAGCAGGGCAGTGTTTCAAACATCACAGCTTCCATTTTCAGGCAGTGCACTTTCTCCAATGTCAGAGAATGTTGGTACACAGCACAGCAAGACTGCAGTGACAGGCTGCTTGATCAGACCGTCCACATCCAGGAAATAAGGTAGAAAGGGATATGGTTGTTTACTGTCTCTGTTGGCAACACAGAGGTGGCAGTGCTGGAATGTAAAGGGATTTTAGATATTAAAAAGCATTGCAGTTCCTTCCCTGTCACTCAGATCAGACAGTTTCAATCCTGAGAGTTTGTCACCACAAAATTTATGGATGAAACTTTTATTTTAAACTAACATACCATGTTCCAAAATTGCAATGCTAACAGATGCTGATGATTATAGTTAAAAGGAAAATGCCACAAAAACTCTTATTAATGCCAAAGACCTGCAGGTTGATAGGTAAATTGGCCATTATAAATTGTCACTAGTATAGGTAGGTGGTAGGGAAATATAGGGACAGGTGGAGATGTTTGGTAGGAATATGGAATTAGTGTAGGATTAGTATAAATGGGTGGTTGATGTTCGGCACAGACTCGGTGGGCCGAGGGGCCTGTTTCAGTGCTGTATCTCTAAACTAAACTAAACATATAAATTTAACCAGATATTCACCATCTCATCACTTCAACAAGTTATTTGAAGACAGTTATCCCATTTCTTTCTGGAAAGTTTTTTTACTAGGTAATTTTCCTCCGTTAAAACCTTAAGATTCTTCAATTCTCACAGCACAAACCTCAAGTGGCTAGACCTAATTTGGAGTACTGTGTTCATTTTAGGACTTATTGGCCTTGGAGGGGGAGTGCAGATTAACCAAAATGATACTGGGGCTAATTTATGAAGACCGGTTGCAGAGACTAGACTTGTGTTGTCTTGAACATGAAAGATTAAGGGCTGATCGAACTGAAGTGTTTAAGATGATTAAAGGAGTTATAGGTTAGAGAGAGAGACAAGATTTATTCTCGGGGTTGGGGGGGGGGGGCGCAAGAGAGATCCAGAACAATGGGGCACAACCTTAAAATCAGAGCTCGGCCGTTCAAAAGCAATGTCAGGAAACATTCCTCAAAGAGTATTGGAGATCCGGAATTCACTTCCACAAAAAGGCTGCTGAGGCTGGAGGCCAAACGAAAATTTCAAAACACAGATCGACAGATTTTTGGTGAGGCAAAGGTGTTAAGGACTATGGAACTTCTTTTTGGGCCTCCTTATCTCGAGAGACAATGGATACGCGCCTGGAGGTGGTCAGTGGTTTGTGAAGCAGCGCCTGGAGTGGCTATAAAGGCCAATTCTGGAGTGACAGGCTCTTCCACAGGTGCTGCAGAGAAATTTGTTTGTTGGGGCTGTTGCACAGTTGGCTCTCCCCTTGCGCCTCTGTCTTTTTTCCTGCCAACTACTAAGTCTCTTCGACTCGCCACAATTTAGCCCTGTCTTTATGGCTGCCCGCCAGCTCTGGCGAATGCTGGCAACTGACTCCCACGACTTGTGATCAATGTCACACGATTTCATGTCGCGTTTGCAGACGTCTTTATAACGGAGACATGGACGGCCGGTAGCTCTGATACCAGTGGCAAGCTCGCTGTACAATGTGTCTTTGGGGATCCTGCCATCTTCCATGCGGCTCACATGGCCAAGCCATCTCAAGCGCCGCTGACTCAGTAGTGTGTATAAGCTGGGGATGTTGGCCGCTTCAAGGACTTCTGTGTTGGAGATATAGTCCTGCCACCTGATGCCAAGTATTCTCCGAAGGCAGCGAAGATGGAATGAATTGAGACGTCGCTCTTGGCTGGCATACGTTGTCCAGGCCTCGCTGCCGTAGAGCAAGGTACTGAGGACACAGGCCTGATACACTCGGACTTTTGTGTTCCGTGTCAGTGCGCCATTTTCCCACACTCTCTTGGCCAGTCTGAACATAGCAGTGGAAGCCTTACCCATGCGCTTGTTGATTTCTGCATCTAGAGACAGGTTACTGGTGATAGTTGAGCCTAGGTAGGTGAACTCTTGAACCACTTCCAGAGCGTGGTCGCCAATATTGATGGATGGAGCATTTCTGACATCCTGCCCCATGATGTTCGTTTTCTTGAGGCTGATGGTTAGGCCAAATTCATTGCAGGCAGACGCAAACCTGTCGATGAGACTCTGCAGGCATTCTTCAGTGTGAGATGTTAAAGCAGCATCGTCAGCAAAGAGGAGTTCTCTGATGAGGACTTTCCGTACTTTGGACTTCGCTCTTAGACGGGCAAGGTTGAACAACCTGCCCCCTGATCTTGTGTGGAGGAAAATTCCTTCTTCAGAGGATTTGAACGCATGTGAAAGCAGCAGGGAGAAGAAAATCCCAAAAAGTGTGGGTGCGAGAACACAGCCCTGTTTCACACCACTCAGGATAGGAAAGGGCTCTGATGAGGAGCCACCATGTTGAATTGTGCCTTTCATATTGTCATGGAATGAGGTGATGATACTTAGTAGCTTTGGTGGACATCCGATCTTTTCTAGTAGTCTGAAGAGACCACGTCTGCTGACGAGGTCAAAGGCTTTGGTGAGATCAATGAAAGCAATGTAGAGGGGCATCTGTTGTTCACGGCATTTCTCCTGTATCTGACGAAGGGAGAACAGCATGTCAATAGTCGATCTCTCTGCACGAAAGCCACACTGTGCCTCAGGGTAGACGCGCTCGGCCAGCTTCTGGAGCCTGTTCAGAGCGACTCGAGCAAAGACTTTCCCCACTATGCTGAGCATTAGGACTTATTGGCCTTGGAGGGGGAGTGCAGATTAACCAAAATGATACTGGGGCTAATTTATGAAGACCGGTTGCAGAGACTAGACTTGTGTTGTCTTGAACATGAAAGATTAAGGGCTGATCGAACTGAAGTGTTTAAGATGATTAAAGGAGTTATAGGTTAGAGAGAGAGACAAGATTTATTCTCGGGGTTGGGGGGGGGGGGCGCAAGAGAGATCCAGAACAATGGGGCACAACCTTAAAATCAGAGCTCGGCCGTTCAAAAGCAATGTCAGGAAACATTCCTCAAAGAGTATTGGAGATCCGGAATTCACTTCCACAAAAAGGCTGCTGAGGCTGGAGGCCAAACGAAAATTTCAAAACACAGATCGACAGATTTTTGGTGAGGCAAAGGTGTTAAGGACTATGGAACTAAGGTGGGTAAATGGAGATAGCATATGGAGCAACCGAGACCCCAGTGAAAAGCAGAAAAAGCTCGAAGGGCAGAAAAGCCTACCCGTCACTATGTAGCACTTTTGGGACACTGAGGTAATAAAGGAATATGGATTAAAGCAGAACAGTGGAGATGAGGTAGATTAGCCATGACCTCAGCTGTACCATATCACCTGTTCAACACTCCACTTACTGTGTGTGTTACTCGGTTAGACACGTCACTGCACTGCATCAGTATTACCCTGTTAGACAAGTCACTGTACTGTATCTGTGTTACTCGGTTAGACACGTCACTGTGCTGTATCTGCGTTACCGTTAGACATGTCACTGTATATATCAGTGTTACCCTTTGAGACATGTCACTACTGTATCTATTACCCTGTTAGACACGTTACAGTACTGTGCCTGGGTTATCCTGTTGAACACGTCACTGTACTGTATCTGTTACCCTGTTAGACAAGTCACTGTACTGTATCTGTTACCCTGTTAGACAAGTCACTGTACTGTATCTGTTACCCTGTTAGACAAGTCACTGTACTGTATCTGTGTTACCCTGTTAGACAAGTCACTGTACTGTATCTGTGTTACTCGGTTAGACATGTCACTGTACTGTATCTGTGTTGCCTTGTTAGACATGTTACTGTACTGTATGTTACTCTTTGCTTAAGTTTAAGATTCTTGTTTGTAATTGAAATATATCAGTTTCAAACTTAACATGAAATGCAATGGTATTAGGAGCACTATTTCCCTAAAATTGCACACAGTACTCCAGGTGCGGCCTAACCAAGGTTCTATTCAATTGAAGCAAGACTTCGCTACTCCTGTACTCAAATCCTTTTGCGATAAAGACTAGCATAACATTAGCCTTCCTAATTGCTTGCTGCACCTGTATGCAAGCTTTCAGTCCCGAGCATCACAGATGTCAGTCTTCAGCCAATTCGATTCACTCCGCGTGATATCAAGAAACGACTGAAGGCATGGGATACTACAAAGGCGATGAGCCCTGACAACATTCCGGCAACAGTACTTAAGATCTGTGCTCCAGAACTTGCCGCGCCCCTAGCCCAAGCTGTTCCAGTATAGCTACAACACTGGCATCTACCCAGCAATGTGGAAAATTACTGAGGTATGCCCTGTACACAAAAAGCAGGACAAGTACCACCCCATCAGTCTACTCTCAATCATCAGTAAAGTGATGGAAGGTGTCGTCGACAGTGCTATCAAGCAGCACTTGCTTCGCAATAACCTGCTCAGTGATGCTCAGTTTGGGTTCCATCAGGGCCACTCAGCTCCTGACCTCATTACAACCTTGGTTCAAACATGGACAAAAGAGCTGAACTCAAGAGGTGAGGTGAAAGTGACTGCCCTTGACATCAAGGCAGCATTTGATTGAGTATGGCATCAAGGAGTTCTAGAAAACTGGAGACAATGGGAATCAGGGGGAAAACTCTCTGCTGGTTGGAGTCGTATCTAGCACAAAGGAAGATGGTTGCGGTTGTTGGAAGTCAAACATCTCAGGCTCCAGGACATCACTGCAGGAGTTCCTCAGGGTAGTGTCCTCGGCCCAACCATCTTCAGCTGCTTCATCAATGACCTTCCTTCAATCATAAGGTCAGAAGAGGGGATGTTCGCTGATGATTGCACAATGTTCAGCACATTCGTGACTCCTCAGATACTGAAGCAGTCCGTGTAGAAATGGAGCAAGACCTGGACAATATCCAAGCTTGGGCTGATAAGTGGCAAGTAACATTTGCGCCACACAAGTGCCATAACAGTGATACCATCTCCAACAAGAGAGAATCTAACCATCTCCCTTTGACATTCAATGGCATTACCATCGCTGAATCCCCCACTGTCAACATCTGGGGGTTACCACTGAGCAGAAACTGAACTGGAGTAGCCATATAAATACTGGGGCTACAAGAGCAGGTCAGAGGCTAGGAATCCTGTGGAAAGTAACTCACCTCCTGACTCCCCAAAGCCTGGCCATCATCTATAAGGCAGAAGTCAGGAGCGTGATGGAATACTCTCCACTTACCTGGATGGGTGCAGCTCCAACAACACACTAGAAGCTCGACACCATCCAGGACAAAGCAGCCCACTTGACTGGCATCCCATCCACAAACATTCACTCCCTCCACCACTGACGCACAGTGGCAGCAGTGTGTACCATCTACAAGATGCACTGCAGCAATGCACCAAGGCTCCTTAGACAGCACCTTCCAAACCTGCGACCTCTACCACCTGGAAGGACAAGGGAAGCA
This sequence comes from Heterodontus francisci, assembly GCF_036365525.1. Classification (NCBI taxonomy): domain Eukaryota; kingdom Metazoa; phylum Chordata; class Chondrichthyes; order Heterodontiformes; family Heterodontidae; genus Heterodontus; species Heterodontus francisci. The sequence continues at coordinate 108,395,940 of NC_090384.1, read as the reverse complement.
AATGCATGGGAACGCAACCTGCAGGTTCCCCTCCAAGCAACACACCATCCTGACTTGGAACTGTGTGGAGTTTGCAAGTTCTCCGTGTCTGCGTGGGTTTTCTCCAGGTGCTCCGGTTTCCTCCCACAAGCCAAAAGACTTGCAGGTTGGTAGGTAAATTGGCCATTATAGATTGCCCCTAGTATAGGTAGGTGGTAGGGAAATATAGGGACAGGTGGGGATGTGGTAAGAATATGGGATTAGTGTAGGATTAGTATAAATGGGTGGTTGATGGTCGGCACAGACTCCGTGGGCCAAAGGGCCTGTTTCAGTGCTGTATCTCTAAACTAAACTATATCACTGTTCCTTAACTGTCGCTGGATCAAAATCCTGGAACTTCCTTCCTAACAGCACTGTGGGTGTACCTACCCCACATGGACTGCAGCGATTCAAGAAGGCAGCTCACCACCACCTTCCCAAGGGCAATCAGGGAAGGGCAATAAATGCTGGCCTGGCCAGCGATGCCCGCATCCCATGAATGAATAAAATAAAATTGATGAGGACACCCTTTGTACATCTACACTTTCTAATCTCTTAACATTTAAGAATATTCCTCCTACCAAAGTGGATAACCTCACATTTTTCCACATTACATTCCATCTGCCAAGTTCTTGCCCACTCACTAAGTCTGTCCAAATCCCCCTGAAGCCGCTTTGCATCTTCCTCACAACACAGATTCCCGCCTGGTTCTGTGTCACCTGCGAACTTGGAAATATTACATTTGGTCCCCACATCCAAATCATTGATACATATTGTGAACAGCTGGGGCCAAAGTACTGATCCTTGCGGTACCCCATTAGTCACAGCTTGCCAACGCAAGAATTACCTGTTTATTCCTATGCCGTTTTCTGCCTGTTAACACCAATCCTTAATCCTTGCCAGTATATTACCTTCTATCCCATGTGCTTTCATTTTGCTAACCAACCTCCTGTGGGGGACTTTAACAAAAGCCTTCTGAAAATCCAAGTATACTATGTCCGCCAACTTTCCTTTATCAATTCTGTTAGTAACATCCTCAAAAAATTCCAACAGGTTCATCAAACATGATCTCCCATTCATAAATCCACGTTGAATATGTCCAATCAGATCACTATTATCCAAGTGTCAATTTATCACATCCATTAGAATAGATTCTAACATTTCCCCTACTACTGATGTAAGGCGAACAGGTCTGTAGTTCTCTGTTTTCTCTCTCCCTCCCTTCTTAAATAGTGGGGTGGCATCTGCTACCTTCCAATCTGTAAGAACCATTCCAGAATCTGCAGAATTTTGGAAGATGATCACCAATGTACCCACTATCTCCATAGCTACCTCTTTCAACACTCTGGGAAGGAGAATATCAGGTCTTATCAACCTTCAGCTCCATTAATTTCTCCAATACAACCTTCTTACTAATACTAATTTACGTCAATTCCTCATTCTCCTTACTCCCTTGGATCTCTCATTCGGGGAGATTTCTTGTATCTTCCTCAGTGAAGACAGACACAAAGTTATCATTTAGCTTCTCTGCCATTTCTCTATTCCCATTATAAATTCTCCTGGTTCTGCCTGTAATGGACTCACGTTTGTCTTGGTCAAACGTTTCCTTTTTCCGTACCTATCAAAGCTTTTAGTCAGTCTTCATGTTTTTTTTACTAGTTTACATTCATATTCTATGCTCCCTTTCATTATCAGTTTCTTGGTCCTCCTTTGCTGTATTCTAAAACCCTTCAGGTTTACTACTATTTCTGGCAACTTTATAGGCCTTTTCTTTTAATCTTATACAATCCTTAACTTCCTTTCTTAGCCACGGTTGCCTGACTTTTTGGGTTTTTGCGCCTTGAAGGAATGTACAGTTGCTATAAACTAAGTAATAATTCTTTAAAGACTATTAATTGCCTACGTACTGTCATACCTTTTAATGTATTTTCCCAATCCACCTCAGCCAATTTGCCCCTCATACCTTCATAATTTCTTTTGTTCAAATTTAACACCCTGGCTTCAGATTGAACTACCTCACTTTCAAACATAGTGTAAAATTCCATCATATATGGTCACTCATTCCTAAAGGTTCGTTTACAAGATTAATTAGCCCATTCTCATTATATAATACTAGATCTAAAATAGCCTGTTCTCTATTCGGTTCAACATACTGCTCTAGAAAACCATCCCGAATGCACTCCAGAAACTCGTCCTCCACAGCATTAGTGCTCATTAGGTTTACCCAGCCTATATGCAGATTGAAGTCACCCATGATTACTGTATTACCAATGCTACATGCCTCTCTAATCTCCTGATTAATGCCAGACCCACCATTTGGTGACCTACAAACAACTCGTACCAATGTTTGCTGCCCCTTGCTGTTTCTTAGCTCCACCCAAACAGATTCCACATTTTGTTCTTCTGATCTGAGATCCTCCCTTACTATTGTACTGCTCCCATCCCTTATTATCAGCACAACACCATGTTCTTTTCCTTTTTGCCTGCCCTTCCTAAATGTCAAATATCCTTTAATATTCAGTTTCCAGTTTTGGTCAGCCTGTAGCCATGTTCCCGTGTTGGCAACTAGATCTTGCCCATTTACCTCTATTTACATCACTGTACTGTATTTGTTACTTGTTAGACATTCCACTGTACTGTATCTGTGTTACCCTATTAGATATTCTACTGTACTATATTTATATTTATATTTTATATTATATTTAGAGATACAGCACTGAAACAGGCCCTTCGGCCCACCAAGTCTGTGCCGACCAACAACCACCCATTTATACTAATCCTACATTAACCCCATATTCTCTACCACATCCCCACCATTCTCCTACCACCTACCTACGCTAGGGGCAATTTACAAAGGTCAATTTACCTATCAACCTGCAGGATTTTGGCTGTGGGAGGAAACCGGAGCACCCGGCGAAAACCCATGCAGACACAGGGAGAACTTGCAAACTCCACACAGGCAGTACCCAGAACTGAACCCGGGTCGCTGGAGCTGTGAGGCTGCGGTGCTGTTATGTGTTACCCTGTTAGACGCGTCGTTGGATTGGACAGAACTTAAAAACCAGCAAAGAATGACTAAAAAAGAGGGAGAAATTAGATTATGAGAGAAAGCTAGCTAGAAATAGTTAAGAGTTTCTACAAGTATTTAAAAAGGAAAAGAGCAACTAAAGTCAGCGTTGTCTCTTAGATGGCGAGACTGGGGAATTAATAATGGGAAATAAGGAAATAGCAGAAGCGTTGAAATTCCCAAAACTATTTATAAATCATACATACATACAAGCATATGAACTAGGAGCAGGATTCAGCTCCTCGAGCATGTTCCGCCATTCCATAAGATCACGACTGATCTGTTTGTGGACTCAACTACACTTTCCTACCTCTCCCCGATACCCTTTGACTCCCTTGTTTGTCGCTTGCCAGGTGACAGGGTTCGGGACATCTGCTCAGGGCTGGAGAGGAACTTACAGTGGGAAGAGGAGGATCCAGTCATCATGGTCCATGTAGGTACCAACGACACAGGCAGGACAAGAAAGAGGTTCTGCATAGTCAGTATGAGGTACCAAATTAAGAAGCAGAATCTCAAAGGTAATAATCTCTGGATTATTACCTGAGCCACGTGCAAATTGCAGTAGGGCAAGTAAGATTAGAGGAATGAATGCGTGGCTCAAAGACTGTTGTGGTAGAAGTGGGTTCCGGGTCGTGGGGCACTGGCACCAGTACTGGGGAAAGTGGAGGCTGTACCATTGGAACGGTCTGCACCTGAACAGTGGTGGTACTGGTCTTCTAGCGAGTGCATAATGAGAGAAGTAGAGAGGGTTTTAAACTAAATAGTGGGGGCAAGGGACCAAATTTGAGAAAATGTAGTAAACCAATGAGTAGAGACAAGGCAAGACAGAAAGGTATTAATATGGGAAAAGATAAACAGATTGTGGCAGGAAGGGACAGAAAGTACAAAATTCTAAGAGTAAATCAGCAGATAAGGCTAGAGGTTACAAAAATAAAAAAAGGACAAAACTATAGGCTCTGTATCTGAATGCACAAAACATTCAAAACAAAACAGATGAACTGATAGCTCAAATAGAAATAAATAAGTATGATCGGATAGCCATAACAGAGATATGGCTGCAGGATGACATAGATTAGGACCTGAATATTCAAGGGTGCATGATATTTAGGAAGGACAGGAAGGTAGGAAAGGGTGGAAGGGAGGCTCTGTTAAGCAATGATGGTATTAGCACAATAGTGCGGTGTTACGGCCGAGGTGGGGGCAATGCACTATCAATTCAGTCCCATCACTCCACATGTCGCAGCATATTATTAAAGCTTTCCCACCAAACTAGAAAACAGCCAAATTAAACACTCTAGTAAGCACACCGCTCCCCCCCACGACGTCCAGAATAAAACAGACCAAACCAGGTATCTTTAGACAACAACAAATTAACTATTTATTAAAAACTAAATCATAAACACTATCAAAACAAACCTATGTCTAAAGACCTTATAACTTCTTGTTTTAACCTAACTCCCCCATTCACACACATACACTCAAAAAACGGTTAACCATTTTTAAAAAAAAATTATGTTTTAAAAATTCGCTGTTTCTTAAGAATATATAAATAACTGGGTTATTCTGGGATACGTTCCAGATGGTGAGGTATCTGAGTGTAAAAATAATCAGATGCCATTCAAAGTCTCCACGCGGATTTGATGAAGCAGTCTTTTCTTGCTAGGCATTCAAAGCACTTTGGCTGCAGCAGGCGTCAAACAATGGGTATAATGACAGATCTACGTTTGGATTTTAAAATAGATTTCAGTTGAAGCTTTACTGCGAATTCCAGAAAACACAATCAGTCAAGAGAGAGTCAATCTTGAAGTAAAGAGTCTTCGATTGGAAGTAAAGAAAAAGAAATTTCGCTACCTCCAGCAATACGAATGTTCTCTTCAAAAGGGTTTTCCCCCTTAGGCAATGAATACAGCCTGGATCTCATTGTAGAATTTCTGCTGAGAGATTTCTCTTCTTTCAAGGCAAGCACGCTTTGTTGGTGTCTCTCTCAAAACTGGTTTCAGCTGGTTTTTACACACAGTTAAAAGTTACAATACACCATGTGACCTCTCCACTCTCCTGGTGTTGCATAGGTATTAGGTGCAGCTGTGGCACACTGTACCTCTTAGTTTTTAAAGGCACACTGTTTTTAAACAGAGTCTTAAAGGCACACTGTTTTAATCAGAGGAGAAAATAAATAGTTCCATTACACCTCCGCCCTGGCGAAATAAAACGCCATCCTTAAAATGCATTTCATTACAGTGCAAAAAAAAAACTGGGAAAAAAACACTAACATTTTTTCACATTCAGGCACCCATTCACTCTACTGATAATTTACAGAATTTTCTTTTTACCATCGCCATCCATATAACACAATGGTTAAATTCGTGACAAAGTGTCGGCGATGATACTGTTTTTCCCCGAAATATGTACAATTTTCAAATGATAAGACTGTAACAACAAACTCAATCTAAATATTCCAGCATTTCAGTTTTAAATTTTTCCACAAACGTTAATGGGTCATTGTTTATTAGTGTTTCCAAATAGCCTTGGCGGACATGTACTTCAAAATGTTTGAGAGCCAGCAAAAGTCTTAACGTTTCTTTTTCCACAGTGGAATACTTTGTTTGATGGCAATTTAGTTTTCTTTAAAAGTACCCTACTGGCTTCTCTATGCCAGATTTGTCATCCTGCAATAGGACTGCACCAACCTCCAGGTCACTAGCATCGATCACTATTTTAAAGGATTTAGCAACATTTGGAGCAGCATGTTGTCCAATTTTCTAGCCATTCTGTATTCGTTAACCTGATAGTTGGAGGTTCAATCTGAGAATTGTCTAGGCCTCCTTCTGCCTTATCCTCACTATCCTTTTCATTCTCAACAGTCCCATTACCTGACATACCTGAACTGGATTATCTTCCTCCCTGCAATAATATTGCTTTAACATCTTGATATGACATAACCAGTTCTTCTTCCAGTGATCAGAGGTGTCAATCAAGTAATTTACCTTACCCACTCTTTTGATCACTCTATATGGGCCACTGAACATGCTCTGAATGGTTCTCTTCCTATGACAGTAACACCACCAATACTTCATTCCCTGGTTGAAAATTGCTGGTTTTTGCATTCTTAGCTGCTTATTTTTTCACATTGGCTTGGGATGCTTTAAGGTGTTCCTGAGCTACACAAAACTGCTTCACGTCCTTTGTAAGGCCTGGCCAGTAATAATGTTGGCTTATACGTGATTTGGTCTTCCGAATTCCTACATGTCCTGCAAAAAGAATATCATGTGCTAACCTTAATAATCCCTGGCGTTATTTAGGTGGTACCACCATCTGTTTAACAACTGTCCAGTCTTCGTCTGCAGGTCTATGAGGCGGTCTCCATTTCCTCCTCAAAACCCCGTCTTCCATATAATAGCCTTCCTGAACTCCTTTGACCTCAGCTTCTGTCAGAGCCATCTGTGCTATTCTGTATATCTCTGGGTCAGCTTGCTGTGCTGCAATTATAGAAGATTTGTTAAACATCTCACTTGGATTATCTAAATCCCCAAACAGCTATATGTTTGTTGTGCCACTTTTATCTCCGACAATGGATCCTGTTTAGCCATTATTCGGGTGACGACACACACAGGAAATATTCCCGGAACTCGTTCCTGTAATTGTTCCGTTTCCCGAACTTCACTTGGTTGCTCTGTAATTATAGGAGAAACTGATACTTTTGATCTGGCCAAATCATTTCCTAGGAATAGATCAATTCCCTCTATTGGCAAACTGTGGACAACTCCTACAGTTACTATTCCAGATACTAAGGCACTCTCTAGGCATACTTTATATAAACGTATGGGTATATACATCCCACCAATTCCAGGAACTAAAACTTTAGTGTTTAAGGTGCTCTCTGATGGAAACGTTATATCTTTCCCCAGCAAGAGCGTTTGGGTTTCTCCTGTATCCCTGAGTATAATGATAGGTTTTCCTGCCTCACTTAAGGGCTATGGAGTTACTTTCCCCTTTGATAAAAATCCTTAATAACTTTTGGGTATCTTATTCTTAACCTCTAACTCACTTTAGTTTTTGTACCTGGTTTTCCAGCTGCTGTTAAAGCTATAGCCTGGTCTGCTATACTCTCAGTCAGAGTTTTTTCCTCTGCATTTGCTTTGCATACCCCAACAAGTCCTATGGGTTTATCTTGCAATTTCCAGCATTCTGAATGAAGACGTCCCATTTTGTGGCAATGATAACACTTAGGCTTGCGAACCTCACTTCTAGCCTCAGCACCTTCCTTTCTGGCCTGAGGTGGTGATCCTGGGGCATTCCCAGCTGTTCCTTCTCGTCCCCGGCTACTTGCCTTCCTTTCACTCTCCCACTTTCTATCCTTCTCGGGTTTATGGGGGGTGACGAACACAAGGTATTGGCTTATTCACAAGCACAAAATCATCAGCAATTTCCGCTGCTTGCCTAGCTTTCAAAACCTTCAGGTTATCTACATGAGTTCTCACTACTGAAGGAATTAAATTTTTAAACTCCTTCAAGAGAATCAATTCTCGAAGGTTCTCATGTGGTTTCCATCTTTACTGCCTGTATCCAATGATCAAAATTAATTTGCTTCACCCTCTCAAATTCTACATAAGTCTGCCCAGCCAATCACCGTAAGTTCCAAAACTTCTGACGGTAAGCTTCAGGGTAACTCATACGCAGCGAGAATAACCTTTTTGCCATCTCATATTCTGCAGAAGGCTCTTCAGGAAACATGGTATAAACTTCATGAGCTCTGCCCACCAACCTGCTTTGCATAAGCAGTGTCCAGCTTTCCTTCGGCCATTTCATCTGTTCGGTTATTTTTTCAAAAGAAATGAAAAATGTCTCTACATCCCTTGCCTTAAACTTAAGAAGAGCCTGTATAAATTTTAACAGCTTTTCACTGGATCCTGGGCTGGATTCAGATTCTCCCTGACCAGAATTTTCCCTGGAGTCACGACTACCCCTTTATCTTAGTCCCATCTCTTTTAACCTAAATTCTCTCTCTTCTCTTTTACTTTTTCTCTGAAGTTCAGGTTTTCTTACTGCTAGTTCTTTTTCCTTCTCACGTTTTTTCGTTCCTTTATCAGCCTCAAGTTGTTTCATTTGCAACTGAATTCTAGCTAATTCAACAGCATCACCCTCTGACTTACTATCTTCTTGTTCCTCCTCCTCCTCTTCTTCTTCCAATTTTAGATGCTGGGCTATTTCGTCAATTATCTCTGGTTTTTTTAATCACCGGATTTCAATTCCAACTCCAATTGTGCTGCCAGTTCTTTTAGCTTACTCTTAAAGTTGTCAAGACACTGAGGGACATGTTGTTTGATACGATCCGCCAGTCTGTGGGACGTATGGCCTATATACCTAATATCACACTGGCACTGAAATTTATATATCACATTACTCATTGGTTATTCTTGCGATTGTCCTGATGAGTACAAGACAAAAAGCTTCGACAACATGTCTCTATTTTCAGCAATACTAAAAACTAAATCTTAACACTATTAAGATAAACTTATTTCTAAAGACCTTATAACTTCTTATTTTAACCTAACTCCCCCATTCACACACACACACTCAAAAATCAACGGTTAACCGTTTTTAAAAAAAAAAATGTTTTAATTTGCTGTTTCTTAAGAATAAATAAATATCTGGGTTATAAGTCTTTGCGGATTACATTCCTGATGGGCGAGGTATCTGAGTGTAAAAATAATCAGATGCCACTCGAAGTCTCCACGCAGATTTTATGGAACAGTCTTTTCTCGATAGGCATTCAAAGCACTTCGGCTGCAGCAGACGTCAAACAGTTCTTTCAACATGGGGTATAACGACAGCTCTATATTTGGATTTTAAAATTGGTAGATTTCAGTTGAAACTCTACTGCGAATTCCAGAAAACACAATCAGTCAAGAGAGAGTCAATCTTGAAGCAAAGACTCTTAGATTGGAAGGAAAGAAAAAGGAATTTCGTTACCTCCAGCAATACGAATGTTCTCTTCAAATGGATTTTTTTTCTCCTTAGGCAATTAACACAGCCTGTAGCTCATTGTAAAAATTCACTGGTGTCTCTCTCAAAACTGGTTTTAGTTGTTTTTTACATAGAGTTAAAAGTTACCTCACAGTATTTTGTTTTTATATTAGTCTAGTAAATCTTCTCAACTGCTTCCAACGCATTTACATCCTTCCTTAAATAAGGAGACCAATACTGTACACTACTCCAGATGTGGCCTCACCAATCTCCACTCACTTAACCTATCTATATCCTTTTGTAGCCTCCTTATGTCCTCTTCACAACTTACTTTCCTACCTATATTTTTGTCATCAGAAAATTTAGCAACCATACCTTTGGTCCATTCATTCAAGTCATTTATGTAAATTGTAAAAAGTTAAGGCCCCAGCACTGATCTCTGCGGCACACCACTCGTCGTATCTTGCCAACCAGAAAATGACCCATTTATGCCTACTCTCTGTTTCCTGTTAACTAGCCAATCTTCTATCCCTAACCCTAACCCTAATCTAATCTAATCTAATCTAGGGTCTAGGCAACTGAAGGCGCAGCCATCAATGGTGCAGTGATTGAAAGTGGGGATGCACAAGAAGCCAGAATTAGAGGAGCTCAGATATCTTGGAGGGTTGCGGGGTCTGGAGGAGATTACAGAGAAAGGGAGGGATGTAGAGGCTGGAGGAAATTACAGAGATAGGGAGGGGCAAGGCCATAGAGGGATTTGAGAACAAGGTTGAGAATTTTAAAATCAAAATGTTACTTGACTGGGAGTCAGTGTAGGTCAGTGAGCACAGGGGTAAGAGGTGAACAGGACTTGGTGCGAGTTAATACACGGCAGCAAAGTACTGGATGGCCTCAAGTTTACAGAGGATAGAACGTGGGAGACCAGCCAGGAGCGCATTGGAACAGTCAAGTCTAGATGTAATGAAAGCATGAATGACGGTTTCAGCAGCAGATGAGCTGAGACAGGGGCAAAGTCAGGTGATATTCTGGAGATGGAATAGACAGTCTTAGCAATGGCGCGAATATAAGTTCGGAAGTTCATGTTGAGGCCAAATGTAACATCAAGGATGTGAACATAGTGGTTTAATCTCAGACTGTTGCCAGGGAGAGGGATGGAGTCAGTAGCCAGGGTTTCGAGCAGGAAATGACAAGAAGGGCTTCATGGTTCAAACAGCAAAATATTTAATTTCAGCAATATCCCCTTTTTTTTTTAATTCATTCAAAGATGTGAGCATTGCTGCTAAGGCCAGTACTTATCGCCCATCCCTAAGTGCCCTTGAGAAGACGGTGGTGAGCTTACTTCTGGAATATAACCGAGAAGCTTGCTCGGCTATTTTAGTGGACAGTTAAGAGTTAGGGTGATGGGGTTTGGAAATCACTGCCTGAAAGGGTAGCATTTAAAAAATATTTGGACATGCCCCTGAAGTGCCGGAGCCAAAATGAACTATGGACCAAGAGCTGGAAAATGGGATTAGGCTGGATAACTCTTTTTTTTGGCCGGCATGGACATGACAGGCCAAATGACCTCTTTCTGTGCCATAAATCTTTGTATGTTTTAACCACATTACTGTGGGTCTGGAGTTACATGTAGGGCAGACTTCCTCCCCAAAGGGCAAGAGTGAACCAAATGGGTTCTAACAACAATCTGGTAATTTCATGGTCACTGTTACTGGGACTAGCTTTTTATTCCAGATATTATTTAATTAATTGAATTTAAAGTCCCCAGCTACTGTAAGGGGACCATTTAGCCCATCTTTCTCATACTTATATAAAAATCCACAGCTCTCCCCACCAGTGCATCTGTTGTCACCCTGTAATTATGTAATCCTCAAATAGATCACTATGAGAAGTCATAAAGGATATGCCAGGGTATATATGCCTCTGTGAAGTCACAGAAAAACCTTTTAGCAAACCATTGCTATAAACTAGTGACTGCTTTCATAAAAATATACAGAGGAAGAAAAAACCCAGAGTTTGCACATTTCAACTCGTTTTGGCCAGCAAAATTCAGGTTTGCAGCTTACAAATTCACAAATGATGCAAAACGGTATGTAACTCACAGTTCCATGCTGTAAAATTGAGCTGACTTGCTACATGTAACAACCTCCCATTAACACACCTGATTCATATTAAAAATCGTGCACCTGCACGCACTTCCTGTCATTTTTTCCATTATAAATTCCCATATCCACTTTTATAATGGCACCTGCCTATGTAAACTTGTCACGCTGCAATCCCTGCCCTCCCCCTCAGCAGACTCGCTGTAAACACTAGATGCAGAGTGCACTAACAGCATGGCAAGTTTACAGGGCAGTTTCTGTTATAAATGTGCCAGAAGAATTTATGAAAATACCCAAAGGATGGTACGCATTATTTTGCGAATAAGGAAGCATTACTTTAAAAGATCCAAACATAACCCCCTGCCCCAACATCTGACACCACCTGAACTAAAGATTACACGAGATTTTGACTTTCCCTGCGTAACACACGATCACAGAATTGTTACAGCGCAGGAGGCGGCCATTCAGCCCATCGTGTCTGCGGCAGCTCTCCAAAAGAGCAATTCATCTACTGCCATTCCCCCACCGTCTCCCCATAACCCTACACATTCTTCCTTCTCAAATAACTGTCTAATTCCCTTTTGAATGCTTCAATTGAACCTGCCTCCACCACACTTTTGGGTAGTGCATTCCAGACCTTAACCACTTGCTGCATGAAGATGATTTTCCTCATGCCACTTTTTTCTCTCTCACTAAATACTTTAAATCTGTACCCTCTTGTTCTTGATCCTTTCACGAGTGAGAACAGTTTCTCCCTATCTGCTCTGTCCAGACCCCTCATGATTTTGAACACGTCCATCAAATCACCCCTCAGCTTTCTCTTCTCCAAGGAAAACAGTCCTAACTTCTCTAATCTATCTTCAGAACTGAAGTTCCTCATCCTGGGAACCATCTCGTGAATCTTTTCTGTACGCTCTCCAATGCCCTCACATCCTTCCTAAAGTGCAGCGCCCAGAACTGGAAGCATAACTCCAGCTGAACCAACTAGTGCCTTATACAAGTTCAACATAACTTCCTTCCTCTTGTGCTCAATGTCCCCATTTTCTTTAATTCGTTCCTGGGATATGGACGTCACTGGCCAGGCCAGCATTTATTGCCCATCCCTAATTGCCCTTGAGAAGGTGGTGGTGAGCTGCTTTCTTGAACCGCTGAAGTTCATGTGGGGTAGGTACACCCACAGTGCTGTTAGGAAGGAAGTTCCAGGGTTTTGACCCAGCGACAGTGAAGGAACGGCGATATAGTTCCAAGTCAGGATGGTGCGTGGCTTGGAGGGGAACTTGCAGGTGGTGGTGTTCCCATGCATCTGCTGCCGTTGTCCTTCTAGGTGGTAGAGGTCGCAGGTTTGGAAGGTGCTGTCGAAGAAACCTTGGTACATTGCTGCAGTGCATCTTGTAGATGGTACACACTGCTGCCACTGTGCATCGGTGGTGGAGGGAGTGAATGTTTGTAGATGGAGTGCCAATCAAGTGGGTTGCTTTGTCCTGGATGGTGTCGAGCTGAGTGTTGTTGGAGCTGCACCCATCCAGGCAAGTGGAGAGTATTCCATCACACTCTTGACTTGTACCTTGTAGATGGTGGACAGGCTTTGGGGAGTCAGGAGGTGATTACTCGCCGCAGGATTCCTAGCCTCTAACCTGCTCTTGTAGCCATGGCATTTATATGGCTATTCCAGTTTAGCGTCTGCTCAATGGTAACCCCCCAGGATGTTGATAGTGGGGGATTCAGCGATCGTAATGCCATTAAATATCGAGTGGAGATGGTTATTTTCTCTCTTGTTGGAGATGGTCATTGCCAGGCACTTGTGCGACACTAATGTTATTTGCTACATATCAGCACAAGCCTGGATATTGTCCAGGTCTTGCTGCATTGCTACACGGACTGCTTCAGTTTCTGAGGAGACGTGAATGGTAAATATTGTGCAATGATCAGTGAACATTCCCACTTCTGACCTTACGACTGAAGGAAGGTCATTGATGAAGCAGCTGAAGATGGTTGGGCCGAGGACACAACCCTGAGGAACTCCTGCAGTGATGTCCTGGAGCTGAGATGATTGACCTCCAACAACCACAACCATCTTCCTTTGCGCTAGTTATGACTCTAACCAGCAGAGAGTTTTCCCCGAATTCCACTGACTCCAGTTTTGCTAGGACTCCTTGATGCCATGCTCAGTCAAATGCTGCCTTGATGTCAAGGGTAATTCTCATCTCACCTTGAGTTCAACTCTTTTGTCCATGTTTGAACCAAGGCAGTACTGAGGTCAGGAGCTGAGTGGCCCTGGCACAACACAAACTGAGCGTCACTGAGCAGGTTATTGCTAAGCAAGTGCCACTTGATAGCACTGTCGACGACACCTTCCATCACTCGAATAGTGATGGGGCGGTAATTGGCCGGGTTGACTTGTCCTGCTTTTTGTTTACAGGGCATACCTGGGAATTTTCCACATGGCCGGGGAGATGCCAAGGTTGTAGCTGTACTGCAACAGCTTGGCTAGGGGTGCGGCAAGTTTTGGAGCGTAGGTCTGCAGTACTATTGCCTGAATGTTGTCAGAGCCCATAGCTTTTGCACTATCCAGTGCCTTCAGTCGCTTCTTGATATTACGCAGAGTGAACCGAATTGGCATCTGTGATGCTGGGGACTTCAGGAGGAGGTCAAGATGAATCATCCACTTGGCACTTCTGGCTGAAGATTGTTGCAAATGCTTCAACCTTACCTTCTGCACTGATGTGCTGGGTTCCCCCATCATTGAGGATGGGGATATTTGGGGAGTCACCTCCTCCAGTTAGTTGTTTAATTTTTTTTTTATTTCCAAAATATACTTTATTCATAAAAATCTGTAGAAATTACATTACCAGTTTCAAACAGCACCAAGTCAAAAAATACAAACAGTGCAAAGGAGGTCCGTTTGCTTCATTACAATCATGAGTTGCCTCACAACCCTTCCATTTCACAATTGTCATGCCAATTACATTTTTACAGCAAATGAAAATCTTCCCGATACAGTTCAAGGGGTTTCCCATGGATCCAGCTCCTCAGTTCAGTTTGGTGGGGGGACCTTACACTGTGGTCTTTCCCCATCGAGCCTTTGCTGCGGCTGCCCCAAGCTTTAGTGCGTCCCTCAGCACGTAGTCCTGGACCTTGGAATGTGCCAGTCTGCAACATTCGGTCGTGGACAACTCTTTGCGCTGGAAGACCAGCAGGTTTCGGGCAGACAAAACGGGGTCTTTCACCGAATTGATAGTCCTCCAGCAGCTGTTGATGTTTGTCTTGGTGTGCGTCCCTGGGAACAGCCCGTAGAGCACAGACTCCTGTGTTACAGAGCTGCTTGGGATGAACCTTGACAAAAACCACTGCATCTCTTTCCACACCTGCTTTGCAAAGACACATTCCAGGAGGGGGTGGGCAACCGTCTCTTCCCCACCACAACCACCGCGGGGGCATTGCGCGGAGGGGGCGAGACTTCGGGCGTGCAGGAAGGATCTGATGGGGAGGGCCCTTCTCACCACCAGCCAAGCTACATCTTGGTGCTTGTTTGAAAGTTCTGGTGATGAGGCATTCCGCCAAATGACTTTTGCGGTCTGCTCGGGGAACCATCCGACAGGATCCCCCATCTCCTTTTCCCGTAGGGCCTTGAGGACATTCCGTGCAGACCACTGCCTGATGGATTGGTGGTCAAAGGTGTTTTCCCACAGAAACTGCTCCACGAAGGATACGTGGTACGGCACGGTCCAACTGCATGGAGCATTCCGCGGCAATGTGACCAGGCCCATCCTTTGCAACATCGGGGACAGATAGAACCTCAGCACGTAGTGACACATGGAGTTTGCGTACTGGAGGTCTACACACAGTTAGTTGTTTAATTGTCCACCACCATTCACAACTGGATGTAGGAGGACTACAGAGCTTATACCTGATCCGTTGGTTATGGGATCGCTTTGCTCTGTCTATTGCATGCTGGTTACACTGTTTGGCATTCAAGTAGTCCTGGCTTGTAGCTTCACCAGGTGGACAACTCATTTTTAGTTTAGTTTAGAGATACAGCACTGAAACAGGCCCTTCGGCCCACCGAGTCTGTGCCGACCATCAACCCCCCATTTATACTAATCCTACCCTAATTCCATATTCTTACCACATCCCCACCTATTTCCCTACCACCTACCTATACTAGGGGCAATTTATAATGGCCAATTAACCTATCACCCTGCAAATCTTTGGCATGTGGGAGGAAACCGGAGCACCCAGAGGAAACCCACGCAGACACAGGGAGAACTTGCAAACTCCGCACAGGCAGTACCCAGAATTGAACCCGGGTCGCTGGAGCTGTGAGGCTGCGGTGCTAACCACTGCGCCACTGTGCCGCCACTGTGACACGAAAATTGGTGGTGTCGTAAATAGTGAGGAGGAAAGCCTTAATGGGAATTTAATCCTGAGAACTGTGAGGTGATGCATCTTGGGAGGACTAACAAAACAAGGGAATATACAATGGATGGCAGGACCCTAGGAAGTACAGAGGGTCAGAGGGACCTTGGTGTACTTGTCCATAGATAACTGAAGGCAGTAGCACAGGTAGATAAGGTGGTTAGGAAGGCATATGGGATACTTGCCTTTATTAGCTGAGGCATAGAATATAAGAGCAGGGAGGTTATGATGGAGCTGCATAAAATGCTAGTTAGGCCACAGCGGCAGCACTGTGTACAATTCTGGTCACCACACTATAGGAAGGATGTGATTGCACTGGAGGGTGCAGAGGAGATTCACCAGCGTGGTTGATGGTCGGTGCAGACTCGGTGGGCCGAAGGGCCTGTTTCAGTGCTGTATCTCTCTATGACTCTAAGATAGAGAGTGACGTAGTTGATTCTGAGACTAGGCTCCTGAATCTTCATAAAGGAAACTACGAAGGTATGAGGCGCGAGTTGGCTATGATGGATTGGCAAACATTACTTAAAGGGATGACGATGGATAGGCAATGGCAAACATTCAAAGAGCGCATGGATGAACTACAACAATTGTTTATTCCTGTCTGTCGCAAAAGTAAAACGGGTAAGGTAGCCAAACCACGGCTTACCAGGGAAATTAGAGATAGCATTAGATCCAAGGAAGAGGCATACAAATTCACCAGACAAAAACAGACCTGAGGATTGGGAGCAGTTTAGAATTCAGCAAAGGAGTACCAAGGGATTGATTAAGAAGGGGGAAATAGAGTACAAGAGTAAGCTTGCGGGGAACATAAAAAGTGACTGTAAAAGTTTCTATAGGTATGTGAAGAGAAAAATATTGGTGAAGACAAATGTAGGTCCCTTACAGTCAGAAACAGGGACTTTATTATGGGGAACAAAGAAATGGCTGACCAACTAAATGCATACTTTGGTTCTGTCTTCACAAAGGAGGAACAAATATCATACCAGAAATGTTGGGGAACACAGGGCTTAGTGAGAGGGAGGAGCTGAAGGAAATCAGTATTAGCAGAGAAATGGTGTTGGGAAAATTGATGGGATTGAAGGCCGATAAATCCCCAGGACCTGATGGTATGCATCCCAGAGCACTTAAGGAAGTGGCCCTAGAAATAGTGGATGCATTAGTGGTCATCTTCCAAGATTCTATAGATTCTGGAACAGTTCCTACAGATTGGATGGTAGCTAATGTAACCCCACTATTTAAAAAGGGAGGTAGAGAGAAAGCAGGGAATTATAGACCAGTCAGCCTGACGTCGGTAGTGGGGAAAAATCGAGAGTCCATTATCAAAGATTTTACAGCAGGACACTTGTACAACAGTGGTAGAATCGGACAGAGTCAGCATGGACTTACCAAAGGGAAATCTTGCTTGAAATATCTACAATTCTTCAAGGATGTAACTAGTAGAGTTGATGAGGGGGAGCCAGTGGATGTGGTTTATTTGGACTTTCAGAAGGCTTTTGACAAAGTCCCACATAAGAGATTAGCGTGTAAAATTAAAGCGCATGGGATTGAGGGTAGTGTATTGCAGTGGATAGAAAATTGTTTTTTATTTATTTATTTAGAGATACAGCACTGAAACAGGCCCTTCAGCCCACCAAGTCTGTGCCGACCAAGAACCACCCATTTATACTAACCCTACAGTAATCCCATATTCCCTACCACCTACCTACCTACACTAGGGGCAATTTACAATGGCCAATTTACCTTTCACCTGCAAGTCTTTGGCAGTGGGAGGAAACCGGAGCACCCGGCGAAAACCCACGCGGTCACAGGGAGAACTTGCAAACTCCGCACAGGCAGTACCCAGAATTGAACCCAGGTCCCTGAAGCTGTGAGGTTGCGGTACTAACCACTGCGCCACTGTGCCGCCCTGGCAGACAGGAAACAAAAAGTAGGAATAAAGTGGTCTTTTTCTGAATGGCAGGCAGTCACTAGTGGGGTACCACAGGGATCGGTGCTAGGACCCCAGCTATTCACAATATATATTAATGATTTAGATGAGGGAACTAAATGTAATATCTCCAAATTTGCAGATGACACAAAACTGGGTGGGAGGGTGAGTTGTGAGGAGGATGCAGAGAGGCTTCAGAGTGATTTGGACAAGTTGAGTGAGTGGGCTAATGCATGGCAGATGCAGTATAATGTGGATAAATGTGAGGTTATCCACTTTGGCAGCAAAAACAGGTAGGCAGATTATTATCTGAACAGCTATAAACTGAGAGAGGGGAATATGCAGCGAGACCTGGGTGCTCTCGTACACCAGTCGCTGAAGGTAAGCATGCAGGTGCAACAGGCGGTAAAAAGGGCAAATGGTATGTTGGCCTTCATAGCGACAGGATTTGAGTACAGGAGCAGGGATGTCTTGCTGCAATTGTACAGGGATCTTGGTGAGGCCACACCTGGAATAGTGTGTGCAGTTTTGGTCTCCTTATCTGAGGAAGGATGTTCTTGCTATAGAGGGAGTGCAGCGAAGGTTTACCAGACTGATTCCTGGGATGGTGGGACTGACGTATGAGGAGAGATTGAGTCGGTTAGGATTATATTCGCTGGAGTTCAGAAGAGCAAGGGGGGGATCTCACAGAAACCTATAAAATTCTAAAAGGACTTGACAGGGTAGATGCAGGAAGGATGTTCCCGATGGTGGGGGAGTCCAGAACCAGGGGTCATAGTCTAAGGATACGGGGTAAATCTTTCAGGACTGAGATGAGGAGAAATTTCTTCACCCAGAGAGTGGTGAGCCTGTGGAATTCGCTACCACAGAAAGCAGTTGAGGCCAAAACATTGTATGTTTTCATGAAGGAGTTAGATATAGCTCTTGGGGCAAAAGGGATCAAAGGAAATGGAGGGAAAGCGGGAACAGGTTACTGAGTTGGATGAACAGCCATGATCATAATGAATGGCGGAGCAGGCTCGAAGGGTCAAATGGTCTACTCCTGCTCCTATTTTCTATGTTTCTATAGTGGTCATGCCACACAACACAATGGAGGGTATCCTCAGTGTGAAGATGGGACTTTGCCTCCGCAAGGGCTGTGCGGTGGTCACTCCTACCAACGCTGTCATGGACAGATGCATCTGTGGCAGGCAGATTGATGAGGACCAGGTCAAGTATATTTTTCCCTCGTTAGTTCCCTCACCACCTGCCGCAGATCCAATCTTGCAGCTATGTCCTTTTGGTCTCGGCCAGCTCGGTCAGTAGTGGCGCTACTGAGCCACTCTCAGTGATGGACATTCAAGTCCCCCACCCAGAGTACATGCTGCGCCCTTGCCACCCTCAGTGCTTCCTCCACGTGGTCTTCAACATGGAGGAGTTTGATTCATAAGCTGAGGGGGGAGTGGTAGGTGGTAATCAGCAGGAGGTTTCCTTGCCCATGTTTGACCTGATGCCAGGAGACTTCCTTGGGTCTGGAGTCGATGTTGAGGACTCCCAGGGCAACTCCCTCCCAACTGCATACCACTGTGCCGCCATCTCTGTTGGGGCTGTCCTGCCGGTGGGATAGGACATATCCGGGGATGGTGATGACAGGGTCTGGGACATTTTCTGTAAAGTATGATTCGGTGAGTATGTCTATGTTAGGCTGTTGCTCGACTAGTCTGTGGGACAGCTCTCTCAACTTTGGCACAAGCCTCCAGATGTTAATAAGGAGGACTTTGCAGGGTCGACAGGGCTGGGTTTGCCGTTGTTCTTTCCGGTGCCTAGGTCAATGCCGGGTGGTCCACCTGGTTTCATTCCTTATTGACTTTGTAGCAGTTAGATACAAATGAGTGGCTTGCTAGGTCATTTCAGAGGGCATTTAAGAGTCAACCATTGCTGTGGGTCTGGAGTCACATGTAGGCCAGACCAGGTAAGGAAAGCAGATTTCGTTCCCGAAAGGACATTAGCGAACCAGATGGGTTTTTACAAAATGGTACCATAGCCATCATTAGGCTAGCTTTTTAATTCCAGATTTAACAAATTAATAAACCCAGAATACTGTAAGCTTTAGTAACTGCTCTCTCAATCTGTCCTGCTACCTTCAATGATTGATGCACATATACACCCAGGTCCCTCTGCTCCTGCGCCCCGTTTACTATTGTACCCTTTATTTTAGATTGTTTCTCCATGTTCTTCCTACCAAAATGAATCACTTCACATTTCTCTGCATTGAACATCATCTGCCACCTGTCTGCCCATTCCACCAACTTGTCTATGTCTTCTTGACATTCTACATTATCCTCCTCACAGTTCACAATGCTTCCAAGTTTATCATCCACAAACTTTGAAATTGTGCCCTGTACACCAAGGTCTAGGTCATTAAGATATATCAGGAAAAGCAAGGGTCCCAACATGAACCCCTGGAGAACTCACAGGGCGGCACAGTGGCGCAGTGGTTAGCACCGCAGCCTCATAGCTCCAGCGACCCGGGTTCAATTCTGGGTACTGCCTGTGTGGAGTTTGCAAGTTCTCCCTGTGTCTGCGTGGGTTTCCTCCGGGTGCTCCGATTTCCTCCCACATGCCAAAGACTTGCAGGTTGATAGGTAAATTGGCCATTATAAATTGCCCCTAGTATAGGTAGGTGGTAGGGAAATATAGGGACAGGTGGGGATGTGGTAGGAATATGGAATTAGTGTAGGATTAGTATAAATGGGTGGTTGATGGTCGGCACAGACTCAGTGGGCCGAAGGGCCTGTTTCAGTGCTGTATCTCTAAATCTAAATCAAATCAAACTACAAACCTTCGTTCAGCCGAAAAACATCCATTAACCACTACTCTTTGTTTCCTGTCACTCAGCCAATTCCGTATCTGTGTTGCTACATATGAACATACGAATTAGGAGTAGGCCACTCAGCCCTTCAAGCCTGCTCTGCCATTCAATAAGTTCATGGCTGAATTGATTACTCCACATTTCCACCTACCCCCGATAACCTTTCACCTCCTTGTTTATCAAGAATCTATCTACCTCTGCCTTAAAAATATTCAAAGACTCTGCTTCCACCGCCTTTTGAGGAAGAGAATTCCAAAGGCTTACGACCCTCAGAAAAAAAATTTCTCATCTCTGTCTTAAGGGCGACCCCTTATTTTAAACAGTGACCCCTAGTTCTAGATTCTCCCACAAGGGGAAACATCCTTTCCACATCCACCCTGTCAAGACCCCTCAGGATCCTATTTGCTTCTTTTTTATTCTTCCTGCAAAAGTGGACAATTTCACAGCTATTCAGCTATTCTGTGACCTTGTCCTATCTACACCTTCTCCTTTGTTATCTCTTGCCCCACCCCCGCTTTACTTGCTTATAACCTTTTACATTTGTAATATTTGCCAGTTCTGAAGGGTCACTGACCTGAAATGTTAACTCTGCTTCTCTCTCCACAGATGCTGCCAGACCTGCTGAGTATTTCCAGCATTTCTTGTTTTTATTTTGGACAATTTCCCACTTTCCCACATTATACTCCATTTGCCAGGTCTTTGCCCACTCACTTAACCTATCTATATCCCTTTGTCGGCCCCCTGATGTCCTCTTCACAAGTCACTTTCCTACTTATCTTTGTGTCATCAGCAAATTTAGCAACCATACCTTCCGTCCCTTCATCAAAGTCATTTATATAAATTGTAAAAAGTTGAGGCCCCAGCACAGACATCTTGCCAACCACAAAGTGACCCATTTATGCCTACTCTCTGTCTCCTGTTAGCCAGCCAATCTGCTATCCATGCCAATATGAAGACCCCCTACACCATGAACTTTTATTTTCTTCAATAACCTTTGATGTGGCACCTTATCAAATGCCTTCTGGAAATCTAAGTACTAGACATCCACCGGTTCCCTTTTATCCACAATATAAGTAACTCCCTCAAAGAACTCCAATAAATTAGTTAAATATGATTTCCCTTTCACAACAGAAGTTGACTCTGTCTGATTACCTTGAATTTTTCTAAATATCCTACTATAACATCTTTAATAATTGCTTCTAAGATTTTCCCGAAGACAGATGTCAAGCTGGGTTTCAAAAGAAGGAAAAAAAACGTAGTGACATCATGGGAAATCCGTAAGCTGATTGATTGGTAAGTAACAGCTGTTATTGCCTGTACATAGCTTAAAAAATCAGGGAAAAAAAAGAGTTATTTTTTTAAACCCTCAAATAGCTACCCTGTAAGTGATAGGTTAGTACTACTAAGGTTTTGTTTTTAAACAGTGTAATTTATTAATAATTTCTACTTAGAATAGTGTTGTTTGAACAGAGTCAGGCTGTGAGCTGTGTGTGAGGAATTTTACTGACAAGGGGAAGGTGGTGTTCTTTCATCTCTTTTCTTTTCTGCCTTTTCAGCCTCCACGGTACAGGGGAAGAAGCTGATTGGCAAGTAACTGATAAGTTATTCCACTTATTACATTAGCAATAGTTAGCTGTAAAGCTAAGTAGTGGCAGGGCCTCTCGGCCAAGTGGAATGTGCCTCCTATGGCATGTGGGAAGTCATGGACGCACCACGTGTTCTTGACAAACACATCTGCAGCAAGTATCGCCGGCTGCAGAAGCTTGAGCTCTGGGTTTCGGAACTTGAGCGGCGGCTGGAGTCACTGTGGTGCATCCGCGAGGCAGAGGACTACGTGGATAGCACATTTCAGGAGGTAGTCACCCCGGAGCTTAAGAGAACACAGGCAGAGAGGGACTGGGTGGCTACCAGACAAGACAAAATGGTCAAGGCAGGTATTGCAGGAGTCCCCAGAGGGCATCCCACTTTCTAACCGGTATTCAGTTCTGAGTACCGATGGGAGGGGGTTCCTCTGGAGGGTGCAGCGAGAGTCATAACCAGAGCACCATGGGTGGCTGAGCTGTGCAGGGAAGCAGCAGAAAGGACAAGAGAGCAATAGTGATAGGGGATTCTATAGTTAGGGGAACAGATAGACGTTTCTGTGGTCGCAGACCTGATTCCAGGATGGTATGTTGCCTCCCTGGTGCAAGGGTCACGGATATCATCGAGCAGCTACAGCACATTCTGGAGGGTGAGGGTGCACAGCCAGAGGTCGTGGTCCACAACGATATAGGAAGAAAGAGGGATGAGGTCCTGCAGGCTGAGTTTAGGGAGTTAGGAACGAGATTAGCAAGCAGGACCTCAAACATAGTAATCTCTGGATTACTCCTAAGGCCACGTGCTAGTGAGTATAGAAATAGGAAAATACACCAGATGAATGCGTGGCTGGAGAGATGGTGCAGGAGGGAGGGCTTCAGATTTCTGGGGCATTGGGACCAGTTCTGGGGAAGGTGAGACCTGTACAAGCCTGGTCTGCACCTGAACAGGACTGGAACAAATATCCTTGCAGGAAGGTATGCTAGTGCTGTTGAGGATGGTTTAAACTAGCTTGGCAGGGGGATGTGAACCTGAGCACAGTCTTAGATAGGTCAATTTCAGGGCAAGGAGGCAGAAAATTAGCGAGTGACTCTGAAAGACAGAAGAAGCAAAGGTTAAAAAGTATAGAGCACCGGAACTTGGCAGTGTTAAAGGGTATTTATTTAAATGTAAGGAGTATAGTAAATACACCCAATGAGCTGAGGGTACAGATAGACACATGGTCACATGATATCATTGCTAACGAAGCATCGCTTAAGGAGGGGCAAGAATGGCAACTCGGCATCCCTGGATATAGAGTTTTCAGGCAGGATAAGGAGATAAAAAAGGAGGGGCTGTATCATTATTAGTTAAGGAATCAATAACAGCTTTGAGGAGGGATGATGTACTGGATGAATCATCAAATGAGGCCATATGGGTGGAGCTCAGAAATAAAAAAGGGGCATCCACACTACTAGGAGTGTACTAAAGACCCTCAAATAGTGAGAGGGAGGTAGAAGAACAAATATGTAGGCAAATTTATGAGTGCAAAAACTATAGGGATTTATAGTTGGGGATTTCAACTACCCCAATATCAAATGGGATACAAACAGTGTGAAGGGCACAGAGGGGACAAAATTCTTGAACTGCATTCAAGAGAACTTTTTTAGCCAGCACGTAACAAGCCCAATGAGAGGGGGCACAATTCTAGATTTAGTCTTGAGTAATGAAGCTGGGCAAGTGGAGGAATTAACAGTGGATGACCATTTTGGAGACAGCTCATAATACATCAAGTTTTAGCATAATCATGAAAAAGGACAAAGATAAAACAGGAGTAAGAGTTCTAAACTGGGGGGGGAAGGCGAATTTTAAGCAGCTGAGAGTTGACCTGGCGAAAGTGGACTGGATACAGCTACTTGAAGGAAAATCAGTGGCAAACCAGTGTGAAGCATTCAAAAGCGAGATTCTACAGGCACAGCGTAGACATGTCTCCACAAAGATAAAGGGTGGTACTGCCAAATCTAGAGCCCCCTGTGTGGAAGTGAGCAGAAATCAGTGGCAAACCAGTGTGAAGCATTCAGAAGGGAGATTCTACAGGCACAGCGTAGACATGTCTCCACAAAGATAAAGGGTGGTACTGCCAAACCTAGAGCCCCCTAGTTATCTAGAAGCTTACAGGGTAAGTTAGAGCAGAAAAAGAAAGTTTATGAGGATCACAAAAATCTTCACACTTTAGAAAGCCTAGAGGAGTATAGAAAGTACAGGGGTGAAGGAAATTAGTTCAGCAAAGACAGGACATGAAAAATTATTGGCAGGTAAAACCAAGGAAAACCCAAAGATATTTTATCAGTACATTCAGAGCAAGAGGATAACTAAGGAAAGGGTAGGCCCATCAGAGATGCACAAAGGAACTTATGTGTGGATGCAGAAGATGTGGGCAGGGTTCTTAATGCGTTTTTTGCCTCTGTCTTCACAAAGGAAAGGGCTGTTGTAGACATTGTAGTTAAACAGCAGTGTGAAATATTAGATGCAATAAGCATAATGAGAGAGGAAGTGCTAGAGGGCCTGACATCCTTGAAAGTGGATAAATCGCCAGGGCCGGATGGATTGCATCCCAGGGAGGAAACAGCGGATGCACTGAGGATCATCTTCAAATCCTCACTAGATACAGAAGAGGTACCAGACGATTGGAGGTCAGCGACAGTTGTACCATTGTTTAAAAAGGGTGCGAGGGATAGGCCAAATAATTATAGGCCGGTCAGTCTGACCTCGGTGGTGGGAAAATTGTTAGAATCTATGCTGAGGGGCAGGATAAACTGCCACTTAGAAAGGCATGGATTAATCAGGGATAGTCAGCATAGATTTGTTAAGGGAAGGTCATGTCCTCCCAACTTGATTGAGTTTTTTGAGGAAGTAAGGAGGAGGATTGATGAGGGAAGTGCAGTGGATATGGTCTACATGGATTTTAGTAAGGCATTTGACAAGGCCCCACATGGTAGAATGGTCAGTTAAAATGAAAGTCCATGGGATTCAGGGGAATGTGGCACATTGAATCCAGAACTGGCTCAGGGCCAGGAAACAAAGCGTAGTAGTCGACGGATGTTTTTGCTGTTTCCAGTGGCGTTCCACAGGGTTCAGTGTTGGGTCCCTTGCTGTTTGTGGTATATATTAATGATTTGGACTTAAATGTGGGAGGCATGATTGGGAAATTTGATGATGACACAAAAATTGGCCATATAGTTGACAATGAAGAGGATAGCTGTAGACTCCAGAACGATATCAATCGTTTGGTTGAGTGGGCGGAAAAGTGGCAAATGGAATTCAATCCAGATAAGTGTGAGGCAATGCATTTGGGAAGGGAAAATAAAGCGAGGGAATACACAACGAACGGGAGGACAACGAGAGGGGTAGAAGAAGTGAGAGACCTTGGAATGCTTGTCCACAGATCCCTGAAGGTGGCAGGACAGGTAGATAGAGTGAAGAAAGCATATGGAATGCTTTCCTTTATTGGCCGGGATGTAGAATACAACGGCAGGGATGTAATGCTGCAACTGTATAAAACACTGGTTAGGCCACAGTTGGAGTATTGCGTACAGTTCTGGTCACCACATTACAGGAGAGAGTACAAAGGAGATTTACAAGAATGCTGCCATGAGGAAAGATTGGATAGGCTAGAGTTGTTTTCCTTAGAACAGAGGAGGCTGAGGGGTGACTTAATTGAGGTGTACAAAATTATGAGGGGCCTAGATAGAGTAGACAGGAAGAACCTGTTTGCCCTAGTGGAGAGGTCAATTATCAGGGGGTATAGATTTAAGGTGATTGGTAGAAGGATTAGAGGGGACATGAGGAAATACTTTTTCACCCAGAGGGTGGTGGGTGTCTGGAATTCACTGCCAGTAACAGTGGTGGAGGCAGAAACCCTCAATTCTTTTAAAAGGTACCTGGACATGCACCTGAAGTGCTGTAACCGGCAAGGCTACGGACCAGGTGCTGGAAAGTGGGATTAGATTGTGCGGCTAGTTTTTATAGCCGGAGTGGACATGACGGGCTGAATGGCCTCCTTCTGTGCCATAATTTTTCTACAGTTCTATGGTTCTAACTGGCCTGTAGTTTCGTACTTTGTCTCTCTCCCATTTTGAATAAAGGAGTTACATTCGCTATTTTCCAACCTAATGGAACCTTCCCCGAATCTAGGGAAATTTGGAAAATTAAAACTAATTCATCAACTATCTCGCTAGTTACTTCTTTTAACACCCTCGGATGAAGTCCATCAGGATCCGGGGACTTGTCAGCCCGCAGCTCCAACAATTTGTTCAGTACCACTTCCCTGGTGATTGTGATTTTCTTGAGTTCCTCCCTCCCTTCCATTTCCTGACTTACAGATAATACTGGGATGTTATTTGTATCCTCAACAGTGAAGACCGATGCGAAGTATCCATTCAATTCATCTGCCATCTCCTTATTATCCATTATTAATTCCCCAGACTCTTTCTGTAGGACCAACGCTCACTTTGTTAACTCTTTCTTTTTTTAAGTATCAACAGAAACTCTTACCATCTGTCTTTATATTTCTAGCTAGCTTTCTCTCGTACTTGTCCCTTTTATTCCATGAGCTATAACTTCTCTCACAAGTCTGTTGTGTGGCACTGTATCAAACACCTTTTGAGAATTCATGTACACCACATCAACTGCATTGCCTTCATCAACCCTCTCTGTTACCTCTTCCAAAAACTCCAGCAAGTTAGTTGAACATGATTTTCCCTTTAGAGTTCCAGAGCAGATCAACTAAAAATCTTTTAGAAATCGGATAAATGCATGCATTGCCGACCCACAATTTCCCTTCCTGCTTTAACGAATTTTAATTACGCTTTTTTAGCTCAACATTGTGACATTGAAAAGTGAATAGTAATTCTCCTAGTGAACAAGTCACAGTGATGCTGTGGTGCAGGCTGCAACCACTAGGGTGGCATTGTTGCCTCAGCATATCCTGTTTCATTGCATTATCTGACCCAGCACCAACAGCTACTGGTAACCTTTTGATGAGGATACATAGTTGTGCTTGTAAGGAAAGGATTAATTAAACTGTCTGGCGATCTGTATATTAGCTTTTAGTTTATGCCTGTTGATTGAGTTTCAACGTTCAGTTGGAATTCAAACATACCAGACAAAGGCATGTAGCTGATAAGCATTCAGTTACAAGCTCCTTTGCCGTGGCCCTTGATCCCTCAGCTGACCTCCCAGGAGACATCTTCCAAGACTAAATGATAATATCACCTGTAGGAGGCCTTCATTTATTAATCTCCCCGTAACTGTCTGCAGCTGAATGATTTGATTTGACAGGTTGGTCAAGGTGAAGTTTATTGGGAAGTTATTCTTGTTAAAACTGCAGTTTTCAATGAGCAAGAACAGCTAATTGAATAAGGTGATGCTAGGGAACATGTGGATTCTCAAGTAGCTAGGTTTGGACAAAAGTATAAAAGAAGGGGCGTTAATCTGATGAGGTCTGATCAGTCATGAACTCCGA
This sequence comes from Heterodontus francisci, assembly GCF_036365525.1. Classification (NCBI taxonomy): domain Eukaryota; kingdom Metazoa; phylum Chordata; class Chondrichthyes; order Heterodontiformes; family Heterodontidae; genus Heterodontus; species Heterodontus francisci. The sequence goes on along the minus strand of NC_090384.1, from coordinate 108,368,520 downwards.
GGTTGATAACTGTAACATGTGAATTCTCTGGTGAACTTGCAACGTACCATTATTAAAGAAGGGTAGCAGGGATAAACCAGGTAATTACAGGCTGGTGAGTCTAACATCAGTGGTTGGGAAAATATTTTTAAAAATTCTGAGGGACAGGATTAATCTCCACTTGGAGAGGCAGGGAATAATCAGGGATAGTCAGCATGGCTTTGTCAGGGGGAAGATTGTGTCTAACGAACTTGATTGGATTTTTCGAGGAGGTGACTAGATGTGTAGATGAGGGTAAAGCAGTTGATGTAGTCGACATGGACTTCAGTAAGGCTTTTGATAAGGTCCCGCATGGGAGATTGGTTAAGAAGGTAAGAGCCCATGGGATCCAGGGCAATTTGGCAAATTGGATCCAAAATTGGCTTAGTGGCAGGAGGCAGAGGGTGATGGTCGAGGGTTGTGTTTGCGATTGGAAGCCTGTGACCAGTGGTGTGCCACAGGGATCGGTGCTGGGACCCTTGCTGTTTGTAGTTTACATTAATGATTTAGACATGAATATAGGAGGTATGATAAGTAAGTTCGCAGATGACACGTAAATTGGTGGTGTCGTAAATAGTGAGGAGGAAAGCCTTAGATTGCAGGACGATATAGATGGGCTGGTAAGATGGGCGGAGCTATGGCAAATGGAATTTAATCCTGCGAATTGTGAGGTGATGCATTTTGGGAGGACTAACAAGGCAAGGAAATATACAATGGATGGTAGGACCATAGGAAGTACAGAGGGACCTTGGTGTACTTGTCCGTAGATCACTGAAGGCAGCAGTACAGGTAGATAAGGTGGTTAGGAAGGCATATGGGATACTTGCCTTTAGTAGCCGAGGCATAGAATATAAGAGCAGGGAGGTCATGATGGAGCTGTATAAAATGCTAGTTAGGCCACAGCTGGAGTACTGTGTGCAGTACTGGGCACCACACTATAGGAAGGATGTGATTGCACTGGAGAGGGTGCAGAGGAGATTCACCACGATGTTGCCTGGGCTGGAACATTTCAGCTATGAAGAGAGACTGAAAAGGCTAGGGTTGTTTTCCTTAGAACAGAACAGGATGGTGGGGGGGGGGGGGGGGGACATGATTGAGGTATACAAAATTATGAGGGGCATTGATAGGTTAGATAGGAAGAAACTTTTTCCCTTAGCAGAGGGGTCAATAACCGGGGGCATAGATTTAAGGTAAGGGGCAGGAGGTTTAGAGGGGATTTGAGGAAAAATATTTTCACCCAGAGGGTGGCTGGAATCTGGAACACACTGCCTGAAGTGGTGCTAGAGGCAGGAACCCTCGCAACATTTAAGAAGTATTTAGATGAGCACTTGAAACGCCATAGCATACAAGGCTACGGGCCACGTGCCGGAAAATGGGACTAGAATAGTTAGGTGCTTGATGGCCGGCACAGACACGATGGGCCGAAGGGCTTATTTCTGTGCTGTATAACTCTATGACTCTATCTCCATAAGTGCTACAGTTACGTTTGTGTGTAATTATTGTCAAATAATAATCACTGTATACTTAATACTCTGAACATTAATAATTTTGAACCCCATTATTTTGAGGAGGAATTTATAAACTTAGAATAAATCCTATTCTCTAACATGCTCACTAGCCGATGTAGTATTGCAACAAATGTTGCCCAAAGATAATCCAAAGATCCAACAACAGAGAATAGGGAGGGAAGTCACTACCCAAGACTGAAAGCTATAGACTTTTCTTCCAATACAGTGCTAATGTTTTAAGGTGCTGGTGATCAGACAACAGATTATCATTGTAAGAAAAGCAATTTGAATCACTATTTTTCCAAACATAGTTTAGGTTACCATCATGTCCAGCTGATTACATACCCCGAATCACAACCATCACAGAGGAGAAGGCTATCTTCCCGGTCACTCCGTCCACACACCTCACAGTTTGTCACGTCCTCTTCCTCCTCTTCATTGTCTTTACCAGGGTTTTGGACTGGAATCTTCAAAAGGAATGTGAGCTCTTAGCAGTTAAATGTTTAATCATTCATAAGCACACTCCCTTTCTCCTCAAATGTCAGTCAGTGGTACCAGGGATGTGACACCGAGCCGCACAGACCACAAAGAGCTGAGATGTGATCCCCTTTCAATGGTTTGAGCACTGTGTTAATGGGCCTGCTCTCAATGTGTGTGTGTCAGTCAGTACTAACACCTTCGGGAAATGGATAAGATTCACTTGCACAATATAAAAAACGCATCATTTCAGCAAGGATGACTTCAACAGGCCTCCCTGCCCCAGGTATCATTGTCAAGCACTTCTGTTAGATGGAGCCAGACACACCTGTATGCCTGGTGAAGCCAGGGTCATCTACGATGCCCTCAGGGCATTCACTGTCCAGGATCACAGGCAAGGAATTGACACTTGTGCAAAGTATCAAAGGATCAGTGCTTCCCAGGGCACTGTCTGCACTCTCCACATTCTCCACTTGCCCCCAATCGCCAACATCACCATCATCCATAGGTGGAAAAGAAAAAAATAAGCGTCTACGCTATTTTATGCAAACACACTTACACCATCCTGATGAAGAGTTTTCATTCCAACTCACCTTCTTTAGAACTGTCCCTCCAAAATGTGTGCGAACACAGATGTGTTTGAAGACTATTCGATCAACAGGGCACGAATTGGCATTCTGTTTGAGAAATAACATTTTATAAACCATTGTAGCAATTCCCTTTTCTTTGTAAAGCTGTGAGTTAATCTGCTTTGGAATTTTATTACTGAACTGCTAGATGGTTTTCACCATATGGCAGGTGGCTTCATAGAGCACCCTCAATACCTGCACTTCCAGCATCTGGGAGGCAAAACAATGGGGATAGAATTTATATTTCTACAGAGTCCTTCATAACTTCAGGACGTCCCAAAGCACTTTACAGCCAATGAAGTACTTTGCAAGTGTACTCACTGTTATAATGTAGAAAACGTGGCAGCCCATGTGCACACAGCAAGCTCCCACAAACAGCAATGTGATAATGGTCAGATCATTGTTTTAGTGATGTTGGTTGAGGGATAATTATTAGCCAGGATAATGGGGTGAAATCCTTTGCTCTTCTTCAAATAGTGCAATGGGATCTTTTACATCCAGCTGAGAGCAGACGCCACTTTTGTTTACCATCTCATCCAAAAGACGGGCACCTCCAACAGTGCAGCACTCCCTCAGTACTGCGCTGAAGAGTCTGCCTAGATTATGTGATCAAATTCTGGAGTGTGTCTTGAATCCACAATCTTCTGACTCAGAGGCAATAGTGTTACCCACTGAGGTACAGCTGACATTCTCAACCTGGAGGGAAATACCACTGCCATATTTTTTTCAAATCATTAAGGAGGTGCAAATGTGAAAAGAATAATTTCTGGTTGAGAACAAACGCACCAGGCAACTCACTCTCTGATTGGAAGAATGAGGAGGAGTAATATAAACTAAATGGTACAATTTTAAAGGGGGTGCATGAACAGAGAGACCTGGGGATGTATGTTCAGAAATCTTTGATGGTGGCAAGATAAGTTTCAAGTTGATAAAACTGTTTTTTAAAAAAACAGGTAATTTGGCTTTATAGAGTAGAGCACAAAAGCAAGGAAGTTATGCTAAAACTTAATAAAATACTAGTTAGGCCCCAGTTAGAATGTGCAAAATTCTAGGCACCACTCTTAAGGAAGGATGCCAAGGCCTTAGAGAGGGTGCAGAGGAAATTTACCAAAATGGTACCAAGGATGAGGGACTTCAGTTATGTGGAGACTGCAGAAGCTGGGGCTGTTTTCTTTAGAGCAGGGAAGGTTAAGTGCAAATTCATGTTCAGAATTATCAGGGGATTTGATAGAATAGATAGGGAGAAACTGTTTCCACTAGGAGGGGGATTAGTAACCAGAAAAGACAGATTTAAAATAATTTGCAAAACAGCCAGCGGCTGATGAGCAGAATTTCTTCTATGCATCCAGTTGTCATGATCTGGAATGCACTGTCTGAATGGACGTTGGAAAAAGAGTCGATAGTAACTTTCAAAAGGGAATTGGAAAAATACTTAAAATGAAACCACAACAAGGTTGTGGGGAAAGAGAAAGGGAATAGGATTAATTGGATTGTCCTTTCAAAGAACCGACACTGGCACAATGGACAGAATAGGATCACAGGGAGTAGGAGTAGACCATTTGGCCCGTCGAGCCTGCTCCGCCATTCAAACAGATCGAGGCTGATCATCTACCTCTATGCCATTTCCCCCCCCACAATCCTCATTGTTATGGTCCTGTAGTTTTTTTTTCAGAAGAATGCGGTGTGCCTTTAAGGCTGGAAAAGGAACCGTATGCTTTAAGAACCAACAAGCCTCAGGAGTTAGAAAAAGTGCATTTTGGTTTCCGTTGGATATAACCACATGGAGAGGGAACCAAGCAGGTTCAAAGAATGCATCCTGGTTACCCGGCAGCGGCCATTCAGAGACCAAGGACTGGATATACAACGTTGCAATAATCTTTTGAACTGGCTTTTTAGTTGAGACAGACTGTTCCACTGGAAAAACAGACAGACAGCTGTGTGTTAGCACCTGCAAGGAGACCTCTTGGACCATTTAAACTGAAGGAAGAGAATTTAGTCTGTTTATTTATTATTCTCTCTCAAACTTCTAAAAAGTCAAGTCAAAACAGAGATCTCTGATAATTTAAACTGAAGGAAGGGAAGTTAGACTGTGACAGCTATTTCAGCTATGAAGAGAGACTGGATAAGCTAGGGTTGTTTTCCTGAGAGCAGAGAAGGCTGAGGGAGGACCTGATTGAGGTATACAAAATTATGAGGGGCATAGATAGGATAGATAGGCAGAAACATTTTCCCTTAGTGGAGGGGTCAATAACCAGGGGCATAGATTTAAGGTAAGGGGGCAGGAGGTTTAGAGGGGATTTGGGGAAAAAAAAATTCACCCAGAGGGTGGTTGGAATCTGGAACACACTGCCTGAAGAGGTGGTAGAGGCAAGAACCTTCACAACATTTAAGAAGTATTTAGATGGGCACTTGAAGCGCCATTGCATATAAGACTACGGGCCAAGTGCTGGAAAATGGGACTAGGATAGGTGCGTGATGGCCGGCACAGACACGATGGGCCGTTGGGCCTGTTTATGTGCCTTATAACTCTTTGACTCTATGACAATCTTTTATCCCTCAAAAATCCTAAAGCCAAATTGATGCAGTAAAAAGTGTTTGCAAGTTGTTAATTGTTGAAATTCATCGCTGGAGAAGGAAAGCATCACTTACTGTTGAATTAGACTACGGACTGTTTTACTGTTGAAGAACCTTTTTTTCCCCATCGCACAGCTGTGAGGACTTCAAGCAACCTTGGACTGTTCCACATCCGGCAGGAGCGTAAATCTACAAGGACTCTAATTTTTTCTATTTTAAATGTTGCTTATATCTTAGTAGTGTTTAAGAATTTAAGATTTCTAATTAAACAGTTAATTTGTTGATTTAAAGACACCTGGTTTGGTTAGCCTCACTCGGGGGTTAATAGATGGTACAATTTGGCTGGGTCTTTCTTGAAATTGGAAAATTTAAAATGATATGTTAGGTGATCTGTGGAGGAATGGGATTGAATTAACAGTGCAATTCTCCCACCACAATCAGAATCATATATTTTGATTGGGGGCTTTGACTGGAGCAGTTGGTCGTAACATCATATCCCTTGATGTTGTTAGTATTCAGAAATCTATCGATTTCTGTCTTGAACATGCTCAATGATTGAGTTTCCACAGCCCTCTGGGGTAGAGAATTCCAAAGATTCACCACCCTCTGAGTAAAGAAATTCCTCCTCATCTCAGTCTTAAATGGCCTGTCCCTTATTCTGAGACTGTGTTCCCTTGTTCTAGACTCACCAGCCAGGGGAACCATCCCACCCGATCACACCCTGCAAGAATTTTGTAAGTTTCAATGAGATCACCTCTCATTCTTCGAAACTCTAGAGAATACAGGCCCAGTTTCTGCAATCTCTCCTCATAAGACAAGCCCGTCATCCCAGAGGTTAGTCTAGTGAACCTCCGTTGAACTCCCTCTATGGAAATATATCCTTCCTTAGATAAGGAGACCAAAACTCTACCAACAACGGCCTCCTTCTGTGCAATATGATTCTATATTACTCAGTGGTCCTCACTGAGGTGGTTCTTGGTGAAGATGGATTAGGTTTCCATTCAAATAGTAGAAATTTAAAACAGTTCAACAGACTATACTGCCTGGTTCACAGCACTCACCTTTGCCCATTCAAGGATGCAATCAAGGCAAAAGTAATGTGCACAGCTTTCTGGAGTGCCAATAGCCTGATCCCGAAAAGTATTCAGGCAGATCGGGCAGTTTTCAGCCTCCTCATCAGAGTTGCTTTCCCACTTCCCTCCAGAACTGGTCTTTTCCGTGTCCACTCCTCCAACAGCCTCATCATCATCGTCAGCTTCATTGTCTTATAATTAAAAAAAAATCATTTTTTACCAATTTAATAGCATTCAGATTCATCACCCTCTGATCCTAAACCTGAGTTATAACAAGTGACAGTGGAACCAAATTTACAATGTGCATTTTTATAGTGCCTTTAATATAGTAAAACATCCCAAGATGCTGCACAGCAGCATTATCAAAACAAACTTTGAAACTGAACCACATAAGGAGAAATTAGGGAAAGTGAACAAAATATTGGTCAAACTGGTAAGTTTTAAGGAATATTTTAAAACATAAAAATGAGTTACAGAGTCAGAGAGATTTAGGGAAGGAATTTCAGAGTTAAAGTCCTGGGCAGTTGAAGACATGACCACCAATGGTGAAGCGATGAAAATGGGGGATGCGCAAGAGGCCAGAATTGGAAGAACACAGAGATCTTGAAGAGTTGTAGGCTAGAGGAGATTAGGGAATGGCCATGGAGGGATTTGAACACAAGGATGAGAATATTCAATTCGAGGTGTTGCTGGGAGCCCATATAGGTCAGTGAGCACTGGGTGATGAGTGAACGGGACTTGGTGCGAGTTAGGACACGGGCAGCAGAGTTTTGGATGAGCTCAAGTTTACAGAGGGTGGAAGATGGGAGGCTGGCCAAGAGACCTTGTCAAATCTAGAGGCAATAAAGGCATAGATGAGGGTTTCACGAGCAGAACCTCATCGTAACACGAGCAAATTACACAGGGATAATGCTCCAGGCATTCCAGGGTATAACAGAGAAAAGAAGTGTATATAAAAATTCTCCACATTGGGAAACACAGTGGAGGCGGATTAGCAATCCATTCAAATAGAAATTTAAAAGTGGAAAGTAGGTATGAGCGTACTGTGCACATTCTCCTAGAATAGAAAATTATAGTTTGAAGACTTGAAAAACTGGGACAATACCCACAGGAATAGAGAAGTCTGAGGAGATTTAATAGAGGTTTTTAAAATTATAAACAGTTTTGATAGAGCGCATAAGGAAAGGCAGTTTCCTCCATATTGGGGAATTAATAAGTCAATAGCTGCAGTTCAGGTTATGATTGCTTTTGCTTTCAATGCGCTTGAACAAGGTGTGAACTGATGAGTAAAAATAACATACGCTCACACATAATCAGGTAAGGGCAAGAACAGTTCCGATGAAGGGTCACTGACCCGAAACGTTAACTCTGCTTCTCTTTCCACAGATGCTGCCAGACCTGCTGAGTGGTTCCAGCATTTCTTGCTTTTATTTCAGATTTCCAGCATCCGCAGTATTTTGCTTTTATTAAAGGGTAAGAACAGGTTCAGTTGTGCTGGTCCCGCTCATCTTGCAGCAATGGCCATTTAGCTGAAGCACCAAAGGGCCACCAGTTCCTTCAGGCAGGAGGAGTAAGGGGAAAAATAAATTTCCTTCCAAGCTTGGACTTGCGACATCATTTTTTAAATAGCTTCTGCAAGAACAGTAATGTAGCTGAACAATGCTTGGTCCTATAGATTTTGAATCTTGCAAGATTAACAGTTCTTACCAGATCAGTTATCAAGTATGCACTATTGAATTCAACTGAATCAAGTATTATAAGGTAGTGAACCAAATACTATACCTTCCTCTGCCTCCTCCTCATCTTCATCCTCACCCTCGTCAACTTCTTCATCATCTAAGTCATCATCTTCCTCCCCTTCCCCATCTTCTTCTTCATCATCATCATCGTCTGTACCGCCCTCATCCACATCATCTTCACTACTGGATTCCTCTAACAAAACAATACACATTCAGAGTTTTAGGAATAGGACTAAAGTTAGATTCCCACTCCAGCCTTCTCAGGGAATGGGGACATCCCATTGTCCACTACCACGGTGAAAACTACCAAAACTCACTGGCAACAGTCAAATCGAAGGGCCAAGCCACTTTGACATTGCGAGCATTTGATCAGGCCATATGCCGAAGTGCCCAGTGGATGGCAAAATATACCGTTTAGAAATTACAGAAAGATTCAAAAATAGTCTAGTTAGACAACAATCAATAAAGCTAAAAGCTGCGCAAATATTAATGTCACATTTAGTAACTACTACACAACATACATTTCCATACAAGCTGAAGACATCCTTCTGCATACTCATTAGCCATGGATGGGAGAAATTCCAGGTTTGATTTCCCATCTGTGCTTGTTACCCATTTCAGCTGAATGGAATTGGGGCATGTATAATGCTATAGCTGAGCTAGGTCTTAAATCATCAGCTAGGATTTCCACTACTGATCCCTATCCAGCAACTCTGCTGGAAGCACCAATATGAAAGTTGTGGGACACAAGATTGGGGTTGGCTATGCTGCACCACACAACAAAATCCCCCCACTGCCCAAGTTATTTCCAGATACTTTTCTTATATTCAAATACAAGTAATTCACTGACATTGGTGAACCCTATAAACTGAAGCGAGACCTTCCAGTGTCAGTTGCGTCTCTGTGGATAGCCTTAGAGTCAGAAGGTCGTGTATTCAAATCCCACTCCACAGCCTAATTCAGGCTGATGCTCCATTGCAGGCCTGAGAGAGTGCTGCACTGTTGGAGGTCTTTTGGATGAGACATTAAACCGAGGCTCCATCTTCCAGCTCAGGTGCATATAAAAGTTTCCATGGTCAGAATTTTGAAAAAGAGCAGGTGGATTCTTCCCAGTTGTCCTTGGGCCAGTATCATGGAAACATTATTTGGTCATTATTACATCGCTGTTTGTGGAACCCGTATCCCTACATTTTAACTGTGACTACACTTCAAAAGTATTAAATTGGCTGTAACACATTTTTGGATGTTGTGAGATTGTGAAATGCAAGTATTTCTTTCTTTGTTCTGTTCAAATTGTCCCACCCCAGGTACTTTCTTGCTACCAGATAATCCACAATGACCCTCTGACTCGCAACACTTCTGAAAAGAGTTAATATCAAGCTTTTTGGAATCAGCTAAACTATCAAACAGATTTAATGCCCTTCAGGAAGCAAAAGATGGGTAACCAGAATGGGCAGATAGGTGCAACTTAATGCACAGTGTGGGAAATAAGGTATTCTGGGAGGGAAACAAGGAGGGAGTAAAGATGCAGTGAAAAGAAGCAAAAGGTTGTGGAGGAACAGGGAGACCTGAGGTGCAAATATATAATTGCTGGAAAATGCAGACAGATAAAGCTATTAAAAAAAGCTAACAACATTTTGGGTTTTATGAATAGGGACACAAGAAAAAGAGGCAAAACTTGCCCAAATCAATGGCTAGGTCACAGTTTAGGGTGCTATATTACAGAAAGAGTATTAAATGCCTATAGTGGCCAATGACAGACTATAGTTATGAGGACAGGTTGATCTATTGAAACTAGCATTTTACAGCACTAAAGGAGGCCATTCAGTCTATCAAATAACTTAAGAGTCAAAACTGGCACTAAAAACTGGTCCCGCATGGCAGACTGGTGCAAAAGGTGAAGTCACACGGGATCAGAGGTGAGCTGCCAAGATTGATACAGAACTGGCTCAGTCACAGAAGACAGAGGGTAACAGTGGATGGGTGTTTTTCTAAATGGAGGGATGTGATTAGTGGTGTTTCGCAGGGATCAGTGCTGGGACCTTTGCTGTTTGTAGTATATATAAATGATTTGGAGGAAAATGTAGCTGGTCTGATTAGTAAGTTTGCGGACGACACAAAGGTTGGTGGAGTTGCGGATAATGATGAGGATTGTCAGAGGATACAGCAGGATATAGATCAGTTGGAGACTTGGGCGGAGAAATGGCAGATGGACTTTAATCCGGACAAATGTGAGGTAAGGCATTTTGGAAGGTCTAATGTAGGTGGGAGGTATACAGTAAATGGCAGAACCCTTAGGAGTATTGACAGGCAGAGATATCTGTGCGTACAGGTCCACGGGTCACTGAAAGTGGCAATGCAGGTGGATAAGGTAGTCAAGAAGGCAAATGGCATGCTTGCCTTCATTGGTAGGGGCATAGAGTATAAAAATTGGCAAGTCATGCTGCAGCTGTACAGAACTTTAGTTAGGCCACACTTAGAATATTGCGTGCAATTCTGGTCGCCACACTACCAGAAGGACGTGGAGGCTTTGGAGAGGGTACAGAAGAGGCTTACCAGGATGTTGCCTGGTCTGGAGGGCATTAGCTATGGGGAGAGGTTGGATAAACTCAGATTGTTTTCACTGGAATGACAGAGGTGGAGGGGCGACATGATAGAGGTTTGCAAAGTTATGAGTGGCATGGACAGAGTGGATAGTCAGAAGCTTTTTCCCAGGGTGGAAGAGTCAGTTACTAGGGGACATAGGTTTAAGGTGAGAGGGGCAAAGTTTAGAGGGGATGTGCGAGGCAAGTTCTTTACACAGAGGGTGGTGAGTGCCTGGAACTTGCTGCCGGGGGAGGTAGTGGAAGCAGGTACGATAGCGACGTTTAAGAGGCATCTTGACAAATACATGAATAGGATGGGAATAGAGGGATACGGTCCCCGGAAGTGCAAAAGGTTTTAGTTTAGGCAGGCATCAAGATCGGCGCAGGCTTGGAGGGCCGAATGGCCTGTTCCTGTGCTGTACTGTTCTTTGTTTGTTTGTTCATTTAAACTTAACAATTGATCCAGCATCCATTGCCACTTGTGGAATTCCAAACGTCTACAACCCTTTGTGTGTAGAAGTGTTTCCTATTTTCACTCCTGAAATTTTTAGACTATGTTCCCCAGTCCTAGACTTCCCAGCCAGTGGAAACAGTTTCTCTCTATCTACTGTATCTGTTCCTCTTAATAGCTAAAAAACTTTGCTCAGTTCACTTCTTAACCTTCCAAATTTGAGGGAATACAGCCCTTGTTTGTGTAATCTCTCCTCATAATTTAATCTTTGGAGTCCAAGCATTATTCTGGTAAAGATATGCAGCACTCCATCCAAGGCCAATATATCCTCCCTAAGGTGTGGTGTCCAGAACTGCTCAGAGTAACCCCAGGTGTGGTTTGAGCAGGGCTTTGGATACCTGAAGCAGGACTTCTACTCCCTTGTATTCTGGATTTTTGTACATGCAAAGCCGTTGATTATTTTCTGTCCATTTTAGTGATCTATGTACTTGGACTCTCAAGTCTCTCTGAATCTCCACTGTTTATAGCTTTTCACCATTTAGAAAGTACCCTATTCTATCCTTTATTAGTCCAAAACTAACATTTGCCTGTATTGAAATCCATTTGCCACATTTTTGCCCATTCACTCTATCTATCAACAATTTCTTTTGCAATGTTAAGCGTTCATCTACACCGCTGATAATACCGCCTAACTTTGCGTCATCAGCAAATTTGAATATGTGGATTTTTATCCCATCATCTAAGTTGTTAATAAATATATTATGATCGCTATTAGATAAATGTTCACGCATGGTTAGGCTATTAACTAAATCTGGCTCATTACTCTATTCAATCTAATATGGAATGCTAGATCGTAATGTTGTCGAAAACTATCCCGGTCATACTCAAGAAATTCACTACCGTTCTGACATGCTAGTTCGCTTATCCCAATATATATGAAAGTTAAAATCCCTCATTAAAACCACTCTGCCTTTACTACATGCTTGTCTAATGTCTGCATTTATACAATCTACCACTTCACAGCTTCTACCAGGGGGCTTATACACAACTCCCACTACAGCATTAAATTTTTTTCTCTTTCTTAATTCTATCCATAAAATCTTCACTGCCTGCTTATCTCTCATTATATCCCATCTTACCATTGAAGCGATTTCATCCTTAATCATTAAGCTACTCCTTCCCCTACCATTTTCCCTATCTTTCCTGTAGATCTTATAACCTGGTATATTTCGTTCCCTGTCCTGACCATCTTGCAGCCATGTCTCAATAATGGCTACCATGTCATACCTTCCAAGTTGAATTAGCACCGCAATTCATTATTTTTTTGTTCCTTACACTCTGTGTTTGTGTAATAGAACCCATATTTGGGCCACACACCCTAACCTGTGCTTCTGTACTAATGCTTTACTCACATATTTCTTATTTCTCCCTCTTGGTTTAACTACATTACATCGTTTCGATTTTCCTTTAGCTGCAGTGCTTAAAGCACAATTTCTGACTGTTACTCCACTCTCTTACCTGTCATTTGTTCTTGAACTATTATTTATATGACCTTTTCCACCTGACCCCTTCCCCCACTTACTAGTTTAAAGTCCTTGTGACTGCCTTATTTATCCTTATAGCTAGGACCTTATTCCCAGTGCAGTTCAGCTCAGCCCATCCCAACAGTACAGTTCCCTCCTGCCCCAGTACTAGTGCCAGCATCCCATAAAATGGAACCCCTCTTTCCCACACCACTCCTTCAGCCACGTGTTCACCTCCCCAATCTGCTTAGCACCACACCAATTTGCACGTAGCTCAGATAATAATTCAAGGATAGGAATATGGAAAGATTAATGGCACAGAAGGAAGACATTCTGCCCGTCATTTCTGTGCCTGCTGAAAAAGAGCTATCCAGTCTAATCTTACCTTCCAGCTGTAGCCTGCAGTTTATGGCACCTCAAACTATAATCCTTGAGGTCCTATTCTTTAATTTAGCTTCTAGTTCCTGGTACTCTCCAAATAGGACCTCTTGCCTACTCTTCCCTATGTTGTTAGTCCCAACATTTTTTTTTAATTCTTTCATGGGATGTGGGCAAGCCCAGCATTTGTTGTCCATCCCTAATTGCCCTTGACAACTGAGCGGCTTGCTCGGCCATTTCGGAGGGCAGGTTGAGAGTCAACCACATTGCTGTGGGTCTGGAGTCACATGTAGGCCTGCCCAGGTAAGGATGGCAGATTTCCTTTCCTAAAGGACATTAGTGAACCAGATGGGTTTTTATGACAATCAATGATGGCACCATTACTGAGACTAGCTTTCAATTCTGGATTATTTTTATTAATTAAATTTAAATTCCACCAGCTGCCATAATGGGATTTGAACCTGTGCCCCCAGGGCATTAGCATGGGCCTCTGGATTACTCATTCAGTGACATTACCACTGTGCCACTGTCTCCCCCATGGATCACAACAAATTGATCTTCCCCTTCCCTCTCCAATATCCTTTCAAGTCGTTTTGAGATGTCCCTCAGCCTGGTGCCAAGGAGGCAACATATCATGTGAGACTCTCAATCCTGCTTTTAAGGATAACTGCCCCTTTAATTGTTGACCCTGAGATCTAATGTGTATTGTTTCATTAGAAACAGTGTCATGAAAGGTGTACAACTGAAACATTCAGCTGTTTCTCTTTATTTCCAGCATTTTGTGTTTTTATTTCAGATACACAGTGTTTTCTTTTTATTTTTGTGATGTCTGCAGATCTCACTTAATCAATTTCTGATCTATGCTGCCACACTCTAATACCGTGTGCCTTAACATAATGAACTAGCCTCCTATGCATCACTTTACCAAATGCACAACTTGCACCACATTTCCTTAATCACTACACTGATATTTCCTCGAATGTGTCAGACATGATTTGCCTTTTACATAATGATGCTGGCTCTCCCTACTTAACCGTCATCTTGCTAAGTAGGTATTAATTAGAAGACAAACTGTTCTCCTTCAATGGCTGTGAAGCATTAAGCCCTGTAGCCCAGAAGCTCTGAGGTTTAGTCGTTGGTCTGTGCTGAGCAGGTGGGCTCAGGCAGAGCAACAGTTGTGGTGGTATATCTGAGCCCTGGAATAATGAAGAGAAACATCAGTCTGGATCCACCTTCCAGATTATCACCAGTGATCTCTATTCCATATGCCGACATCAGATGAGGGGCAGGATTAGTTATGCCTTCCATAGGAAGGAGGGGAAGCCATTCAGCCCTTCGAGCCTGTTCCACCATTCAATGAAATCATGGCTCATCGGCATCCTAACTCCACCTTTCCACCTTGGCTCCATATCCCTTAATGCCCTTGACTAGCAAAAATCTACCGATCTCAGATTTAAAATTAATTGAGCGCGCTCACCTCTACCAACCTTTGTGTAAAAAAGTATTTCCTAACTTCTCTCCTGAATGACCTAGCTCTGATTTTAAGGTGCTTTCCCCTTATGCTGGACTCCCCCACCAACAGAAAATGAGGGAACAGCCTGTCAATGCACACTGCCCGTGTTTTCTTGGAAAGAATGACTACTTTAGCAAAGTACCTGACACCTGCCAGTACTATGGAGCCATACCCTAGGAGTCAGCATCTTCCGAAGAAAAGAGTAAAACAGAAAGAAACACATCGAAAAATTCAACTGGCTGTTTTACCTATATGGATGCAAGATTAAATATTTAAAATTGAATTCATCGTAAGCCTGTCAGGGCATTTCTGTATCAGCACATTTCTGAGACCAGTATGCAACATGGCATTGTGACTGAAGGCTTTCTTTTGTCGTTCATTGCCTTCATCAAACATGCACGTCTGACCCTCAACCCTAAACAAGAGTAGTTTTACACCACTGGCATGCCCACCTTGTCCTATACAGCATCTCATTTTTGTCAAACTGAGCATTACCTTCATCACTGAAAATGGCTATAACTTCCCGTTTTCCTCTTCCTTTTCCCAGGGCTGCATTTATGTTGATCAGTTCATCTTGGCTGTCGTCATCCATAGTGTACATTCAGAAATGCAAGATCTGCAAGAAACAAAGAGTTTTCATTAACTAAAACGCAACAGGGGCACCAGTATCAAAGAGAGCAACCAGATTTGTGAGTCATCACATCTGTGATCATAAAAACATAGAATGATACAGCACAGAGGGTGACCATTCAGTCCATTGTGCCTGTGCTAACTCTTTGGTATAGCTATCTAATTAATCCCACTCCCCTGTTCTTTCCCCATAGCTCCGCAAATTTTTCCTTTTCAAGTATTTATCCAAGTCCCTTCTGAAAGTTACTCGTGAATCTGCTCCATTGTCTTTTCAGGCAGCACATTCCAGATCATTATCTGACTGCGTAAAAAAATTCTCATGTCTCCTCTGGCTCTTTTGCCAATTACCTTAAATCTGTGTACCAAGCCTTCTGCCAATGAAAACAGTTTCTCATTATTTACTCTATCAAAATCCTGAAAGGTTTTCAACATCTCCATTAAATCCCCCCATTACCTTCTCTTTTCTAAGGAGAACCAGCCCAGCTTCTCCCATCCCTTATCCTGGTACCATTCTAGTAAATCGCTTCGGCATCCACTCTAAGGTCTTGACATCCTTCACAAAGTGCGGGGCCCAGACTAGCCACAATCCTCGAGTTGGGGCCTAAGCAATAATTTTGTTTTAACTTATTTCAAGACTTCCTCCTTTTCTGTTTCCATTAGACCCAGGAAGATTCTTGTATTTGCAATTGACGCAGTTATGTGCCACGGATAAAGTTTAAACTGCTGTTCCCATTAATTCCACAATATCTCTCGTTCCTGATACCAACAGATCTTGGGAATTCTGTTTAGGATTTATCCATCAATGATGCAACAGCACTGAAAACAATCCGTGTAAATCTCTAGGTCCACAAAACTTACACAAGACAAATCCATGAGTAAGAAACACCAGGACAAATAGAATGAATTTCCTGGGCTTCAAAGGTTGGATTGATGAGGTTTGGGTCCCACGTGACCCATGGCTGGAAAACCTTAGCCAAGTCTGAATGGGCTAAAACATCCTGGCTGGCAAAGGAAATATATTTCACAGATGAGACGTTAAACCGATGCTCCATCTGCCCTCTTAGGTAGATGGACACTACTCATACAACAGCAGTGGAGTTCTCCCGGAGTCTTGACAATATTAATCTCTCAACCAACATCACTAAAAGAAAATCAGATTATTTGGTCATTGTCACATTACTGTTTGCAGGATCTTGCTGTGCAAAACTACACTTTGAAAGTGCTTCACTGGCTGTGAAGTGTTTCGCTGTACGGTCTTGAAAAGTGCTAAATATAAGTGCATCTTTCTTCATCATCAGTACATGGCTCATTTTTAGATCATATACAGCAAAAGAAATAATATGCAAGGAAAGCAACAAATACAGAACATCGAAATCTGATGACAGACAGAAATCCGACAACTTTTCAAACCTTCCGGGACGGCCTCACAGACCTAACATCAAAGGACACAAGCTTGAAAGCATATGGTCGAGGTATACAGAGAAATATATGCATACTGGTCATGCATTCAAAGACCCTAGATACAGAAATCCCAAAAAATTCATATCTTTCTTGCAACTATTGGTTATCTAATATATTTTCATGATTCCCCACCCCCAATTATAAGACAATAATGCTGTAAAATGTCTGACCCAGTGAAACAGAGCTGAGTGATTATATAGATGGTATGTAACTCAGGGCAGTATCCTAGGCTCAACCATCTTCAGCTGCTTCATCAATGATCTTCCTTCAATCATAAGATCAGATGTGGGGATGTTCACTAATGATTGCACGATGTTCCGTACCATTTGCAACTCCTCAGATACGGAAACTGGCTGTGCCTGTATGCAGCAAGACCTGGATAACATTCAGGCTTGGGCTGATAAATGGCAAATAACATTCAAATCACACAAGTGCCAGGGAGTGACCATCTCCAACAAGAAAGAATCTAACTATCTCCCCTTGGCATTACCATCGCTGAATCCCCCACCATCAACAACTTGGGGGTTACCATTGGCCAGAAACTTACCTGGACCAACCACATAAACACTGTGGCTACAAGAGCAGGTCAAGAGGCTGGGAATTCTGCAGAAAGTAACTCACTTCCTGACTCTCCAAAGCCTGTCCACCATCTACAAGGCACAAAACAGGAGTGTGATGAAATACTCTCCACTTGCCTGGATGAGTGCTGATCCAACAACACTCAAGAAGCTCAACACATTTCAGGAGAAAGCAACCTGTTATTTTGGTCCACCAGTGTACAGTGGCAGCAGTGTGTGCCATTTACAAGATGCACTGCAGCAACTCACCAAGGCACCTTTGACAGCACCTTCAAATCTGCGACCTTTACCACTAAGGACAAAGGCAGCAGACGCATGAGACCACCACCACCTGCAAGTTCCCCTTCAAGCCACACACCATCCTGACTTGGAATTATATCACCGTTCCTTCACTGTTGTTGGGTCAAAATCCTGAAACTCCCTCCCTAACAGCACTGTGGGTGTACCTACACCACACAGACTGCAGCGGTTCAAGGCGGCGGCACATCACCACCTTCCCAAGGACAATTAGGAAGCAGTAATAAATGTTGGCCTTGCCAGCAACACCCACATCCCATGAATCAATAAAAAGTAAGATATTAGAACTAGTGACAATAAATTTGGTTAAAGAGCTAGGCTTTAGGAGTGTCTTAATGGAGGAGGGTGGGAAGTGAGAGGGTGGGAAGGGGGGGTGGGGATGAAGAGGGGGTTAGGGAGATTGAAGGACCGAGGGCAAGAACGAATATGAATTGTTGAGCACATTTAAAAATTCTGTTTACAACATAACCCAGAAGAAGTCCAACAGATTAGACATACATCTGTCATGATGCATTTTATCAGGAAAATAAATTGAGAGCATGGCAGCAAGTGGGACATGCAATCCTACACTTATATTTATAGGTTAAAGAATAGAAAAGATGCACAATTCACACTTTATAATCAGCTTTGCAATATACTTTTAGATCTATTGTGCTGATGTACACTAAAACCCACACAATCTGCCCAAAACTCGTAAATTAACTCCCTGAACATGCCAAAATAAATCCATTTCATTCTTTAATCTGTTTTCAGATACATTCAGCAAATCCAAACATCACATCTCATCACTACATTCACCATAAATATGCTTGCATCAAAGCTGAAAGCTCTTTATACAACCTGAGCACAATTTTGTCATTTGGAAACCTTTATATTGTTTTATGAATGGAAGAGAATCACTGCTACTTCTATAAAATCTAATTTTTAAAAATGAAATCAAGGTAATATAAACTGAACCAAGATTAATTTACTATGAACAGTGTGGGTGCTATAAGATTTAATGCAAAATTTAATTGATATGGGTGTTCACAGATAGGAGAGGTTTCAGGAAGATAAACTGAGAAAATCTATTTCTGCTGTTCAGTGAGCTGCTAACTGGACAGCAGAAATATAAAACCATTAGCAAAAGAATAACAGGAGTTTTTTTTGCTCCTCCCGACTGAGGTATTGAACTCCTGACCAAAAACAGCAGTGGATTCGGAATCCAAAATTTCTTTTAAAAGGGAAATAGATAAATATTTGAAGAATAAAAATTTGAAAGGGTGCAGGAATAAGTAGACATCTCTTTCAAAGCACAGACACAGTGGGCTGAATGTCTTCCTTCTGTGCTGTAAAATACTATGATTTTAACAGCAAATCTTACAGTAAAAGAAATAAGATTTTACAAAAATTGAACAAAAACATTCTTTCAATTAAAATAGGCAGTCATTGTACAGGCAATTATTATACTCTAACACAGTGTTGTCACAAGTAGTTCAGCAACGAGTAATGACAGATCAGATAAGATTTCTTTCAGAAAACATTTTGGGATCCAGTACATGAGTAATGTCGAAATATGACATGGCAAGTATGGCATGCTCAGGAGGAACAGGTGCCTTCAGACCTATGGTTCCTAAAGGCATTTCATAAAGTACCACATAATAGACTTGCTAGCAAAATTGAAGCCCACGGGATTAAACGGTCAGTGGAAGCATGGATATAAAACTGACTGAGTGAGGGACTGTAGGGCTGAGCAGTTGTTTTTAAGCGTACAGTGGTGTCCCCTAGGGGTCAGTATTTGGGCCACAGCACTTTTTGATATATATTAATGACCTGGACCTTGGGTATACAGGGCATAATTTCAAGGTTTGCCAATGACATGAAACTCAGAAATGTAGTACACAGTGATAATAGAAACAGACTCCAAGGAGACAGACACAGGCTGGTGAAATGGGCAGACACATGGCAGATTAAATTTAACACAGGGAACTGTGAAGTGATGCATTTTAGTAGGAAGAATGAGGAGAGGCAATATAAACTTGGCTATTGTGCTTTTAGCTCACCAACCTTAGTCACCACACTTTGTTCATTTACTTACATGCATTGTAAACCTGTCTTTGTATTCCTTGTAGTCCTTCTTAGTCTGTTCCTATATATCACAGAATTGTTACAGCACAGGAGGAGGCCATTCAGCCCATCATGTCCACACCAACTCTCCGAAAGAGCATTTTACCTAGTGCCATTCGCCCACCTTCTCCCTGTAACCCCGCACATTCTTCCTTCTCATATAACAGTCTAATTCTCTTTTAAATGCTTCAATTGAACCTGCCTCCACCACATTCTCAGGCAGTGTATGGCAGACCTTAACCACTCACTGCGTGAAAAGTTTTTCCTCAGGTCAGAGGCTAGGAATCCTGCGGTGAGTAACTCACCTCCTGACTCCCCAAAGCCTGTCCACCCTCCACAAGGCACAAGTCAGGTGTGTGATGGAATACTCTCCACTTGCCTGGATGGGTGCAGCTCCAACAACACTCAAGCAGCTCAACACCATCCAGGACAAACCAGCCCACTTAATTGTCACCCCATCCACAACATTCACTCCCTCCACCACCGACAGTGGGTGCAGGAACAGAGACACCTGGGGGTGTACATACATATGTCTTTGAAAGTGGTAGAACAAACTGAGAAACTGAAAAAAACACGGGATCTTTGACTTTGTTAAGACACAAAAGTACAAAAGCAAGGCCATTTATGTTAACCCTTCATAAATCACTGGTTAGTCCCCAGCTGCAGTATTATCTCCAATTCTAGGCACCACACTTTAGAAAATATGTCAAGACCTCAGAGTGCACAGAGGAGATTTATTCTGGTACCAGGGATAAGTGACTTCACTTAACTAGACTAGAGAAGCTGGGATTGTTTTTCTTATAGGAGGGAAAGTTGAGGGGAGATTAAATAGAGCTGTTCAAAATTATGAATAGCATTGATAAGAGTAAATAGGTGAAACTGTTTCCACTTGAAAAATGGTCAGTAACCAGGGGATGCAGATTTAAGGTAATTGGCAAAGAACTAGAGGCAGGTTGAAGAGAAATTTTTTTACACAGTAATTTATGATGATCTGGAATTCACTGCCTGAATGTATTGAATCTGTTTCCACCACCCTAATTTTCAAAAGACAATTAGATAAGGACTGGAAGGGGGAAATCTGCAGGTCTATGGGGAAAGAACAGGGATAGTGGGACACAGTGGATACCTCTTTCAAAGTGGTGACACAAGCACAATGGGCCAAATGGCTCCTTTTGTGCTGTAAGATTCTATGATTCCAAGTTCTCCACCACTGGGGGCTTTCCTCGCCTCATGTCTGGGTCTATTCTAGGTTAATTATTAGAGTTTGATTGTCATGATTAGGCAACAAAGTCATATATTGAGTGATAACAAAGATCAGCATGGTAAAAGGTAAACTAGATAGGCCTTGGGTTTTTTCCATCCAGCTATTCCTCTGTTCATATGAGAGTAGGATTAGACTGGGTGGGATATTAAAGGGTACGGAGAGTGAGGGGGAGAGCGGGATTAGACCGGGTGGGATATTAAAGGGTACGGGGAGTGAGGGGGAAGAGTGGGATTGGACCGGGTGGGATATTAAAGGGTACGGAGAGTGAGGGGGAAAGCGGGATAAGACCGGGTGGGATATTAAAGGGTACGGAGAGCGAGGGGGAGAGCAGGATTAGACTGGGTGGGATATTAAAGGGTACGGGGAGTGAGGGGGATAGTGGGATTAGACTGGGTGGGATATTAAAGGGTACGGGGAGTGAGGGGGAGAGTGGGATTAGACTGAGTGGGATATTAAAGGGTACGGGGAGTGAGGGGGAGAGTGGGATTAGACTGAGTGGGATATTAAAGGGTACGGCGAGTGAGGGGGAGAGTGGGATTAGACTGAATGGGATATTAAAGGGTACGGGGAGTGAGGGGGAGTGGGATTAGACTGAATGGGATATTAAAGGGCACGGGGAGTGAGGGGGAGAGTGGGATTAGACTGAAAGGGATATTAAAGGGTACGGGGAGTGAGGGGGAGAGTGGGATTAGACTGAGTGGGATATTAAAGGGTACGGGGAGTGAGAGGGAGAGTGGGATTAGACTGAATGGGATATTAAAGGGTACGGGGAGTGAGGGGGAGAGTGGGATTAGACTGGGTGGCTCATGTGGATCTGATTCTAATTTCGTTTTGTTGAAGCTCAGCACACAACGGAAGCTTCACAATTAAATGTTACTGTGTTTATTGGAACGACAGCCTCCCATGTGCTGATTTGTGTTCATTTGGCACTCACGCCTGAGTGAGAAGGTCCTGGGTTCAAGCCACACACCATCTAGGATGACAGAGTGCTACACTGCCATGATTTGTCAACAACTCCATTGTTATTGCATCATACAACTACCAGGATGGTAGAGAACTAGATGGACTTTGGACTTATTTTCATCCAATAATTCCTATGTTCCTGTGAGGAGTGTTCATACTGTATCCAGTTAAAGATTCTATCTTTCCAGAACAGGGATGCATCTGGAGACAGCACTGGGCTGTTTAAGACAAGGACAAAATATGAAGTTAACAGGCCTGCCGCTGGTGGAGACAACCTGAAGCGATGATTAAAGCAGCACTCAAGAAGTGTACCACAGGGTGCTGAAGCAAAATGAACTGCTCCAGTGGCAGCAATCTAATTACTGAGTCATGTGTTTGTGGGTTCAAGCACCAGTCCAGGACTGGACCACAAAATTAACAAACAAGAACACAAGAAATAGGAGCAGAAATAGACCATTTGGCCCACCGACCCTGCTCCGCCATTTAATATGATCATGGCTGATCTTGGGTTTCAATTGCACTTTCCTGCCCGCTCCCCACATCCCTTGATTCCCTGTGAGACCAAAAATCTATCTATCCCAGCCTTAAATGTACTCAATGATGGAGTACCCACAACCCTCTGGGGTAGAGAATTCCAAAGATTCACAACCCTTTGAGTGAAGTAATTTCTCCTCATCTCAGTCCTGAATGATCGGTCCCTTATCCTGAGACTGTGCCTCCAACCAGCAGAAACAATCTCTCAGCTTCTACCCTTTCAGAATCTTCTATGTCTCAATTAGATCACCTCTCATTCTTCTGAACCACAAACAATATAGGCCCAATTTACTCAGCCTCTCATCATAGAACACCCTCATCAAAGGGACCAATTTAGTAAATCTTTGCTGCACTGCCTCCAGTGCAAGTATACCCTTTCTTAAATGTGGAGACCAAAACTGCACACAGTATTCAAGGTGCGGTCTCACCAAAGCCCGGTACAATTTTACTAAGATTTCTTTATTCCTGTACTCCAATCCCCTTGCAATAAAGGCCAACATGCCATTTGTCTTCCTAATAGCCTGCTGCACCAACATGTTAACTTTGTAAGTTCCTTGTATGAGTACCCCCAAGTCTCTCTTAACATCAACACTTACCATGTTCACACCTTTTAAAAAACTTTTGCTTTTCTATTTTTACGACCAAAGTCACTCACTTTAAGTACAACATTGTCGGAGATTCTGTCTTTCAGAAGAGACATTGAATCAAGGCTCATCCAACAGTTTGATGGGAGCTGTGCCAGTGTCCTATCCAACAATCATCCCTCAACCAACACAAAACAAATTATCTTTTCATTTATGTCATTTGTGTTTGTGGGATCATGCTGTGCATAAATTAATTGCCACATTTCCCTACATAACAGTGACTATATTTAAAAAAGTACTTCATTGACTGTAGAGCCTTTTGAGACATCCTACGATTGTGAAAGGTGATATTTAAATGCAACTTCTTGCTTGCTTGCTTTGGAAAATACTGGGCAGATCCCAGCTGAGTGTCAGAAACACCCAGCATTAAAACAAAGTGTGAAGTCTAAAGTGTGAAGCATACATAAACAGAGATTGCTGTTTTTAATATGTTAGAGACAGCAATATTAGCATTGATAGAGCACTTCATAATTTATCAAAAGCTTGAATTCACATAGTGCTCTTAATTTTTTTATTCATTCAGGGGATGTGGGCATCGCTGGCTCAGCCAGCATTTATTGCCCATTCCCAACTGCCCTTGAGAAGGTGGTGGTGAGCTAGCTGCCTTCTTGAACCGCTGCAGTCCATGTGGAGTGTAGATATACACATTAATGCAGGAAAACATTCCAAGGTGCTTCACAGATGTGTAATCAAACAAACATGATCACCCAAACAAAGGAGATATTATAAGGGGTGACAATGGCAGTTCCCAGGAGGGTTTTCAAATTTGGAGATAAACAGAGCATCAGACCACTTCACACAATCAAATACTACTTCCTGGATTGTCAAATTGGTTGCATGAGATAATCAGATTTCTGTCTGTGTAGATCAACGCATACACTGCACACCAAAGAGAGTGGGTTTATATTCTGCATGTTCTAGTATTTGGTGATTACCAAGATAAATATAGGTAAGGGACGCCTTGCAGCTCATCTAGCTTAACCTGCCATGAAAAACAACACTCAACACCATTACAGCTCCCAACTACCGGACCTGCCTCAGTGGTAGATCTCTCACCTGAGTCACAAGGTTGTCAGTTTAAGCCCCTCTCAAGACATGAGCATGGAAACTAGATGTAATTTCAGGGCAGGACTGAGGGAGCGCTGCACTGCCGGAGGGACAGCACTGATGGAGTGCTGCACTGCCGGAGCGTCAGTACTGAGGGAGCGCTGCACTGCCGGAGCGTCAGTCCTGAGGGAGTGCTGCACTGTCGGATGGTCAATTTTAAGGGAGCACTGCACTATTGGCGGTGCCACATTAACCAAGGCCCCATGTATCCACTCAGGTGAACATAAAAGACCCCACGGCACCATTTGAGAAACAGCAAGGGAGTTCTCCTGGTGTCCTAGCCAACATCCAACTCTTAAATACCTAAATCAGATTATCTAGTCATTTATTTAATCTGTTTGTGGGATCTTGCATTGTGCATATTCGGCTTTCGCATACCCTACATTACAACAGTGACGATATTTCAAAAGTACTTCATTGGCTGTAAAGTGCTTTGGGACGTTTTGTTATTAGTTCATGGGATGTGAACATTGCTGGCAAGGTCAGCATTTGTTGGCCAACCCTAATTGTCCTTGAGGTGGTGGCAGTGCACAGCCACAGTCCATCTGGGGCGGTACTCCCACAGTGCTGTTAGGAAGGGAGCTCCAGGAATTTGACCCAGCGACAGTGAAGGAACAGCGATATAGTTCCAAGTCAGAATGGTGTGTGGCTTGGAAGGGAACTTGCAGGTGGTGATGTTCCCATGCAACTGCTGCCCTTGTCCTTTGAGGTGGTAGAGGCCGCAGGTTTGGAAGGTGCTGTCTAAGGAGCCTTGGTGCATTGCTGCAGTGCATCTTGTAGATGGCACACACTGCTGCCACTGTGCACCAGTGGTGGAGGGAGTGAATATTTAAGGTAGTAAAAGGTGTTATATACATGCAAGTTTTTTCTTTATTACCTCTTGTAAAGATGATGTAGGGTGGGAGAAACTTCATGTGGAGCATAAACATAGACTAGTTGGGCCGAATGGCCTGTTTCTGTGCTGTTCAGTCTATGCAACATGCCTCGATACTCTTATCTAACAAAGATATCAACCTTAGTCTTGGAAATTTCAACTGACCACCGCTCGGCGCCCCATCCCCGACAGGCGACTACAGCCTTTTCGGAGAGAGAACTGCAAATGTTCGCTGCACTTTGTGCGAAAAATGTGTTTTCTGACATCATGGTCTGGTTCTGCTTTAAGATTATGTCCCCTTGTCCTTGATTCCCACACCAGAGGAAGTGTCCCAGACTCCTCCATCACCATTGCCAGGTATGCCCTGTCCCACCGGCAGGACAAACCCATCAGAGGTGGCGGCACAGTGGTATACAGTCAGGATGGAGTTGCTCTGGGAATCCTCAACATTGACTCAAGACCCCATGAAGTCTCATGGCATCAGGTCAACCATGGGCACGGAACCTCCTGCTGATTACCATCTAGCATCCTCCCTCAGCTGATGAATCAGTACTCCTCCATGTTGAACACCACTTGGAAGAAACACTGAGGGCAACAAGGGCACAGAATGTACTCTGAGTGGGGAACTTCAAGTCCATCACCAAGAGTGGCTTCATAGCACCACTACTGACTGAGCTGGCTGAATCCTAAAGGACATAGCTGCGAGACTGGGCCTGGATAGGTGGTGCGAGAACCAATAAGAGACGAAAACTTGCTTGACCTCGTCCTCACCAATCAACCTGTCACCAGATGCATCTGTCCAGGACAGTATTGGTCAGAGTGACCACTACACAGTACTTGTGGAGATAAAGACCCATCTTCACACTGAGGATACCGTCCATTGTGCTGTGTGGCACTACCAACGTGCTAAATGGGATAGATTTTGAACAGAGCGAGCAGCTCAAAACTGGGCATCCATGAGGTGCTGTGGGCCATCAGCAGCAGAATTGTACTCAACCACAATCTGTAACCTCATGGCCTGGCATATCCTCCACTCTAACATTACCATCAAGCCAGGGGATCAACCCTGGTTCAATGAGGAGTGCAGGAGAGCATGCCAGAAGCAGCACCAGGGATACCTAAAAATGAGATGCTAACCTGGTGAAGCTAGCTAGAACAGGGCTACGTGCATGCTAAATACTGGAATCAGCATGCGCCAGGCAAAGCTAAGCAATCTCACAATCAACAGATCAGATCAAAGCTCTGCAATCCTGCCACAACTAGTTGAGAATGTGGTGGACAATTGAACAATTAACTGGAGGAGGTGGATCCACAAATATCCCCATCCTCAATGATGGGGGAGCCAAACACATCAGTGCGAAAGATAAAGCTGAAGCATTTGCAACAGTCTTCAGCCAGAAGTGCCGAGTGGATGATACCTTTTGGCCTCCTCGAGGTCTGCTGCATCACAGATGCCAGTCTTCAGCCAATTCTATTCACTCTACATTATATCAAGAAATGGCTGAAGGCACTGGATACAGCAAAGGCTATGGGCCCTGACATCTTGGCAGTCTTACTGAAGACTCGTGATCCAGAACTAGCCGCACCCCTAGCCAAGCTGTTCCGTGACAACTACAACACTGGCATCTACCTGACAATGTGGAAATTGCCCTGGGCCACTGGCACCAGGTCTCATTACAGTCATGGTCCGTGTGGACAGAAGAGCTGAATTCAAGAGGTGAGGTGAGAGTGACTGCCCTTGACATCAAGGCAGCATTTGACTGAGTGTGGCATCAAGGAGCCCTAGAAAACCTGAAGTCAGTGGGAATCAGGGAGAAAACTCTCCGCTGGTTGGAGTCATACCGAGAGCAAAGGAAGATGGTTGTGGTTGTTGGAGGTCAATCATCTCAGCTCCAAGACATCACTGCAGGAGTTCCTCAGGGTAGTGTCCTAGGCCCAACGATCTTCAGCTGCTTCATCAATGACCTTCCCTCCATCATAAGGTCAGAAGTAGGGATGTTCGCTGATGATTGCACAATGTTCAGCACCATTCACAACTCCTCAGACTGAAGCAGTCCATACCCACATGCAACAAGACCTGGACAACATTCAGCCTTGAGCTGATAAATGGCAAGTAACATTCGCGCTGAGAAATGGCAAGTACCAGACAATGAACATCTCTAACATGAGAGAATCTAACTATCTCCCCTTGACATTCAATGACATTACCATCGCTGAATACCCCACTATCAACATCCTGGGGGCTACCATTGACCAGAAACTGAACTGGAGTAGCCACATAAATACCATGGTTACAAGAGCAAGTCAGCGGCTGGGAATTCTGCAGCAAGAAACTCACCTCCTGAATCCCCAGTGCCCATCCACCATCTACAGGGAACAAGCCAGGAATGTGATGGAATACTTGCCTGGATGGGTGCACCTCCAACAACACTTAAGCTTGATACCACCCAGGACAAAGCAGCCCGCTTGATTGGCACCCCATCCACAAACATTCACTCCCTTCACCACTGATGCACAGTGGCAGCAGTGTGTACCATCGACAAGATGCACTGCAGCAACTCATCAAGGCTCCTACAACACATCACCTTCAAAACCTGCAACCTCCACCACCTAGAAAAACAAGGGCAGTAGATGCATGGGAAAACCACCACTTGCAAGTTGACCTCCAAGTCACACACCATCTTGACTTGGAACTATATCACTGTTCCTTGACCGTCGCTGTATCAAAATCTTGGAACTCCCTCCCTAATAGCACTGTGAATGCACCTACAGCACATGGAGTACAGCAGTTCAAGAAGGCAGCTCACTACCGCCTTCTCAAGCAAAATTAGGGATGGCAACAAATGCTGGCCTTGCCAGCGATGCTCACATCCAAGCAAGAATAAAAAAAGTTTCTCCATTTCTAGTATTGCCTCACTTTATTTTAAATATCTCAATCACCTCTCAACTTTTGAATCGCAAGGGAGTACAAACAAATTTTATACAACCAGTACTCAGAAATTAACTCATAAGTTCCGAAGAAGGGTCACTGACCCGAAACGTTAACTCTGCTTCTCTTTTCACAGATGCTGCCAGACCTGCTGAGTAGTTCCAGCATTTCTTGTTTTTATCTCATAAATTAACTCTTTGAGTCTGGTATGAACCTGGCGAAGCTACACTGTACCCCTTCCAAGGTCAATGCATCTTTCATAAGATTCAGTATCCAAAACTGAACAGAGTTACTCCAGATGGGGTATGATCAAGGATTTGTACAACTGAAGCATCACTTCCTCCCTTTTGTATTCCAGCCCCTTGAGATAAAGGTCAACATTTCATTCGCCTTTTTTCTATCTTGTCATGGTCTTTGTATGCAGACATCTAAATCCATTGGTGCTCCTCCAAACTTTTTAGTATCTCTCTGATCTGTCTTTCTCCAATGATGATAAAGGAGTTATGTTCTGGAGTGCACACCTGAAACAGTGGTGGAAGCAGATTCACCAGTAACTTGCAAAAGCGAATTAAATAATACATGAAAAGGAGAAATTTTGCAGGGTTATTTGGGGGAGGGGGTGGTGGGATGGGGAATGTGACTAATCAAGTAACTTTTTAAGAAGCTCCTTCTGTGCAGTAAGATTCTACCATAAGTAAGGATGGATATTTGAACATACAGTACAAAAACAGCCCATTCAGCCAATAGTCTGTGCTGGTGTTTATACTCCACACGAGTCTCCGCCAATTCCAACGACCTCATCTCAGCCTCTCAACATATCTTACTATTCCCTTTTCTTTCATGTTTCTCACTCCTCTAAGTTTCATTTTCAAAGAGATTGTTTATTTTAATGGGGACCCCATAGACATATATAAAGAGATGCTGTCCTGACCCCACAGACATAAATAATGTAGAGTTCACATATTTTTATAGACACCCCAAAGATATCTTTTAGAGACCTGCTTAAACATATATTGCGCGACTTGATATATAAAGGCCGCTGTATATGTGTGTATATATATGACAGAGCCACACAGGGAGTGTGTGTGGGCCTGGGCCTGGGCTTGGGCCTGTCCTGATACTGTGTGCGGAGTAACAGTAAGGCCTATTTGTTTTGGTATGAGGTGATCGGGCCTGGGGTTTGAGTTCCTGCCGTGCCCGCCCCCCTCACAGGGACAGCAGTCCCGAACTAGGCCTCCACCACGGACTGTCCTTCGCCCAGCCCCCACCCACCCCGGCACCAAGCCCGCAAAGCGGGGAGCGGCTCCTGACACCCCCGGGCTGGGCCTGGTGAAGGAACCGAGCCGGGAAACTCAGCTCCCGGGCTTGTTCCCCACCCACAGGTGGATGGCTGTAACCTCGGCCTCTCCATTACTCTGTCCCCGAGGCGGTGTAGGCCTCAGGCTGTGCCGTGTTAAAGCAGCGGGCTGGCCCTGCTCTGTCCCTTCCTCCTGCCCGGCCGCCTGACCCTCCCTCGCCGTCTCACCTCTCGTCGTTCCCGGATCGCCGGTGTGGAAGCTCCAGGGACGCTCGATCCTGTCACTCAGTCGCCACACGGGCCCTCAGCGAACGCAGCGCCTCGGCGCCGCACCGGGAGCGGATGGCGGAAAGAGCCGAGCGGCCTCGGCGCCGCACCGGGAGCGGATGGCGGAAAGAGCCGAGCGGCCTCGGCGCCGCACCGGGAGCGGATGGCGGAAAGAGCCGAGCGGCCTCGGCGCCGCACCGGGAGCGGATGGCGGAAAGAGCCGAGCGGCCTCGGCGCCGCACCGGGAGCGGATGGCGGAAAGAGCCGAGCGGCCTCGGCGCCGCACCGGGAGCGGATGGCGGAAAGAGCCGAGCAGTTCCGATTGTTCCCAAGCCTCCTCCCACCTCTTCCTCTCACCCTATCAGCATCCATGACAATATGAAAGGCACAATTCAGCATAGCGGCTCCTCATCAGACCCCTTTCCTATCCTGAGTGGTGTGAAACAGGGCTGTGTTCTCGCACCTACACTGTTTGGGATCTTCTTCTCCCTGCTGCTCTCACATGCGTTCAAGTCTTCAGAAGAAGGAATTTTCCTCCACACAAGATCAGGGGGCAGGTTGTTCAACCTTGCCCGTCTAAAAGCGAAGACCAAAGTACGGAAAGTCCTCATCAGGGAACTCCTCTTTGCTGACGATGCTGCATTAACATCTCACACTGAAGAGTGTCTGCAGTCTCATCGACAGGATTGCGGCTGCCTGCAATGAATTTGACCTCACCATCAGCCTCAAGAAAATGAACATCATGGGGCAGGACGTCAGAAATGCTCCATCCATCAATATCGGCGACCACGCTCTGGAAGTGGTTCAAGAGTTCACCTACCTAGGCTCAACTATCACCAGTAACCTGTCTATAGATGCAGAAATCAACAAGTGCATGGGAAAGGCTTCCACTGCTATGTCCAGACTGGCCAAGAGAGTGTGGGAAAATGGCGCACTGACACGGAACACAAAAGTCCGAGTGTATCAAACCTGTGTCCTCAGTACCTTGCTCTATGGCAGCGAGGCCTGGACAACGTATGTCAACCAAGAGCGACGTCTCAATTCATTCCATCTTCGCTGCCTCCGGAGAATCTTTGGCATCAGGTGGCAGGACCGTATCTCCAACACAGAGGTCCTCGAGGCAGCCAACATCCCCAGCTTATACACACTACTGAGTCAGCGGCGCTTGAGATGGCTTGGCCATGTGAGCCGCTTGGAAGATGGCAGGATCCCCAAAGACACATTGTACAGCCAGCTCGCCACTGGTATCAGACCCACTGGCCGTCCATGTCTCCGCTTTAAAGACGTCTGCAAACGCGACATGAAATCCTGTGACATTGATCACAAGTCGTGGGAGTCAGTTGCCAGTGATCGCCAGAGCTGGCGGGCAGCCATAAAGGCGGGGCTAAAGAGTGGCTAGTGGAAGAGACTTAGCAGTTGGCAGGAAAAAAGACAGAAGCGCAAGGAGAGAGCCAACTGTGTAACAGCCCCGACAAACAATTTCTTCTGCAGCACCTGTGGAAGAGTCTGTCACTCTAGAATTGGCCTTTATAGCCACTCCAGGCGCTGCTCCACAAACCACTGACCACCTCCAGGCGCTTATCCATTGTCTCTCGAGACAAGGAGGCCAAAGAAGATCAGCATCGCCTTCTCTTCCTTTCTCGCTTGTGTTTATCCGGCTTCCCCTTCAATGCATCTTTAATCAGGCATGCCAACTCTCACTAAATTATCTCAGCAAACTAAACCCTGTAAACTCATTAATTCAGCATCTGGTTTATCAATTGTTTCTCCAACCCCAATGTCATATTTGACCCCGAGATGAGCTTCCAACCACATATCCACAGCATCATAAAGACTGTCTCTTTCCACCTCCATAACATTGCCCGACTTCACACCTGCCTCACCTCAATTGCTGCTGAAAAAGTCAACCATGCCTTTGTTACCTCGAGACTATCCCAACATACTCCTGGCCAACTTCCCACATTCCACCTTCATTAAACTTGAGGTCATCCAAAACTCTGCTGCCCGTGTCCCAACTTACACCAAGTCTTGTTCCCCTATCTCCCCAGTGCTCGCTGACCTACATTGGCTCCCCGTCAAGGGGGAGGCAGTGGCGTAGTGGTATTGTCACTGGACTAGTAACCCAGAGACCCAGGGTATTTCTCTGGGGACATGGGTTCGAATCCCACCACAGGAGAAGGTAGAATTTGAATTCAATTAATAAATCTGGAATAAAAAAGCTAGTCTAATGATGGCCATGAAACCATTGTCGATTGTTGTAAAAACCCATCTGATTCACTAATATCCATTAGGGAAGGAAATCTGCTGTCCTTACCTGGTCTGGCCTACATGTGACTCCAGATCCACAGCAATGTGGTTGACTCTTACATGCCCTCTGAAATGGCCTAGCAAGCCACTCAGTTAGGGCAATTAGGGATGGGCAATAAATGCTGGCCTGGCCAGTGACACCCACATCCCATGAATGAATTTTTTTTTAAAAGCAGCAACTCAATTTGAAAATTCTGTCGCCTGCACCAATGGATTCACGCCTATGGCCAGGAGTCCTCCCCCCCCCCATTCACCCACCTCCAGTATTCTCCTTCCACCCGGACCCCTTCCTCTGGCCTTTTACCCGCTCTTCAACTTTTCATTGAGAACTGTCGGCGTGACATCGGCTGTCTCAATTTCTCCGCTTCCCTTGCTCACTCCAACCTCTCTCCCTTGGAACTTGCTGCACTCCGTTCTCTCAGGTTTAACCCCGACATTGTGATCAAACCTGCAGACAAGGATGGTGCTGTTGTTGTCTAGCATATGGACCTCTACCTTGTAGAGGCTCAGCGCCAACTCTCAGACAATTCTTTCTACCTCCCCATGGACCATGACCCCACCACCAAACATCAAGCTACTGTCTCCAGGACTCTCACTGACCTCATCTCCTCTGGAGATGTTTCCTCTACAGTTTCCAACCTCATAGTCCCACAACCCCGGACTGCCAGCTTTTTTTTACTTCCTTCCCAAAATCCACAAACAGGACTGTCCCGACAGACCCATTGTTTCAGCCTGTTCCTGCCCCACTGAACTTATTTCTTCCTATCTTGACTCAATTCTTTCTCTGCTGGTCCATTCCCTTCCCACCTACATCCGTGACTTCTGACACCCTACGTCATTTTGACAATTTCCAGTTTCCTGGCCCTAACCGCCTCTTCTTCACTATGGACGTCTAATCTCTCTACACCTCCATCCCACACTAGGACAGTTTGAGGGCTCTCCGCTTCTTCCTTGAACAGAGGCCCAACCAGTCCCCATCCACCGCCACCCTCCTCCGCCTGGCTGAACTTGTTCTCACATTGAACAACTTCTGCTTCAACTCCACTCACTTCCTTCAAGTAAAGGGTGTTACTATGGATACCCGCATGGGTCCTAGTTATGCCTGTCTTTTTGTGGGATATGTCGAGCATTCTTTGTTCCAGTTCTACTCAGGCCCCCTCCCTCACCTCTTTATCCGGTACATTGATGACTGTATCGGTATAATTTCCTGCTCCCGCCCGAACTGGAAAACTTTATCAACTTTGCTTCCAATTTCCACCCTTCTCTCACCTTCACATGGTCCATCTCCGACACTTCCCTTCCCTTCCTCTACTTCTCTGTCTCTGTCGCTGGGGATAGACTGTCTACTAATATTGATTATAAGCTCACCGATTTCCACAGCTACCTCAACTACACTTCCTCACACCCTGCCCCCGTAAGAACTCCATTCTATTCTCTTAGTTTCTCCATCTCCAGCGTATCTGTTCTGATGATGCAACCTTCCACAACAGTGCTTCTGATATGTCTTCCTTTTTCCTCAACCACTGTGGTTGACAGGGCCCTCAACCATGTCTAACCCACTTCCTGCACCTCTACCCTCACCCCTTCCCCTGCCTCCCAGAACTGCAACAGGGTTCCCCTTGTCCTCACTTTCCACTCCACCAGCCTCCACATCCAAAGGATCATCCTCTGCCATTTCCACCACCTCCAGTGTGATGCCACTACCAAACACATCTTCCCCTCCCCTACCCTGTCAGCATTCCGACACCCTCGTCCACTCCTCCATCACCGCCGGCACCTCGTATCCTTCCCACGGCACCTTCCCATGCAAACGCAGGAGGTGTCATACCTGCCCATTTACCTCCTCTCTCATCACTACCCAAGGCCCCAAACTCTCCTTCCAGGTGAAGCAGTGATTTACTTGTACTTCTTTCAGTTTAGTATACTGTATTCGCTGCTGACAATGTGGTCTCCTCTACATTGCGGAGACCAAACGCAAGTTGGGTAACCACTTTGCGGAACACCTCCGCTCAGTCTGCAAGCATGACCCCGCGCTTCCGGTTGCTCCGGTTGCTGGCTATTTTAATTCACCACCCTGCTCCCCTGCCAAATTTTCCGTCCTCGGTGTTCCAATGGATCTCAACCCAAAAGCACCTCATCTTCTGATTTGGAACGCTACAGCCCCCTAGAGTCAACATTGAGTTCAATAATTTCACAGCATGACTGCCTTTTATTTTATTTTATTTTATTTTTTAACCATGTGCCTATCTTAAACTTGTTTTTCATGTTTTTGCTTTTGGACAGAGCTGTTCATTGTTCTGCCGTTAACACTCTCTCTGGACTGAGTCTTTTACAACAACTATTACCACTCCCTTTGCCTTTGTTCCAGGACATCTTTATCATTAATCTTTCCTGCCCTCTGCCCGATCACATACCTTCCCATTTCTTCTTCTTCCCCCCTCCCCCTCTTTACTTGTTCAAAGCCTATTACATTTCTAACCTTGCCAGTTCTGATGAAAGGTCATCGACCTGAAACATTAATTCTGTTTCTTTCTCCACATCTGCTTCCAGACCTCTTGAGTATTTCCAACACTTCCTGTTTTTATTACAGATTTCCAGCATCTGCAGTATTTTGCTTTTTTTGAAAATTCTCATACTTGATTTCATAAGAATATAAATAGGAGCAGGAGTCGGCCGCTCGGCCCCTCGGTCACTCGAGCCTGCTCCACCATGGCTGATCTGATTGTAACCTCAATTCCACTGATCTGATGAAAATAAGACCAGCAAATAGAGAATATGAGAATAGAATTGTGAGAAACGTAGCCCACTTGATAATAATTTACACCAAGTCAAACTCTGAAGAAGTAAGTTTATTTAACGTTCTTGCAAGATCGGGTGTCCTACAAGCAGGCACACCGATCAACATATTCAGTTCATGTTTATACAATACAAATCCATTTGTCCACGCCTTTATTTTACATTATTGGTTTTAACGTATTATGACACTAACCTATCCTATGGTTGCTACAGTCTCCTCCTCTGTTTACTTCTCCCCCTACTCTAACTTTCTAGCCCCTAACTCTTGTTTTTGTTTTACCTTATTTGGCTCTCCATTGTGTGTTTTAACTTGCAGCTGTCAGCCTTTATCTTAGTGGGGCAGTTTCTTATTCACTACATCCTTTGTTCTAACTCTTGCTGTTTCTCTTTTATCTGCCTAAGCACAATTATTAAGTGATGTACTGTCCCAAGGTCTGTACTTACATACCCTTATCAATTCTCTTTTTCAGTGATGTACTGTCTTAAGGTCTCCACTTACAGACCCTTATCAGTTCTCTTTGTCAGTGATGTACTGTCTTAAGGTCTCCACTTACAGACCCTTATCAGTTCTCCTTTTCAGTGATTTCATTATGTTGTGCACAAATGACTTCTTGGTAACTTTCCACAAGCTGTAGAAACAACATTTCAGTATTTCTTATTCTCACAGAATGGAATCAACATAAAAAGGAACCCAAAAATCTTCTATCGTTATGTAAATACTAAGCGAATAGTAAGAGGTGGAGTTGGGCCCATTAGGTACAAAGGGTGACATATGCTGAGAGGCACAGAGCAAGGCTAGGACACTTAATGAGTACTTTATATCAGTGTTAACTAAGGAAAAGGAATCTGACAAAATATCGGTCGAAGTAGAGAGAGTAGAGGCAATGAATAGTTTAAAAATTGAGAGAGGGAGGTACTGGAAAGGCTAGCTGTGCTTTGCTAATTCACCTGGTCTGGATGGCTTGGATCCCAGTTTGCTAAAGGAAGTGCGAGTAGTGATAGTGGAAGGGCTTGTCATAATCTTCCAATCTTCCCTAGATATGGGGGAGGTGCCAGAGGATTAGAGAGTGGGAAATGTGACAAGCTATTCAAGAAAGGGTGTAAGGACAGTCTTAGCAACAAGAGGCCAATTAGTTTAACATCAGTGGTGGATCGAGTGTGTAATGTTTTGAAATTGCAATTGCATTGTGCATTATGTACTCTAGAGGCTACTGTAGAAGACACAAGCTCGCAAAATGAGACTAAGAATAAATGAAAAAGCCTTTATGTTCAGTTGCTGCAGTCATTGTCTCTCTGTTTTTTCCTCATACCTTACACCAACTGCAGCTAAACCTCACTCAAGTCCTGACGACAGCACAATGGTGAGGTGCAAAACAGAAAAACGATTAAAAAGCAGAAACATTCCTTTGAGGTATGAAAATTTTGGAAGGTTTTTGTCAACTTTCATAGACAGCATTTTAACTTGGAGACTGTGCTAGACACACATAGGAAGCTAGAATACTGTATACTCACACATTAATCTCTCCAAAATGACATAGGACATAAGAACATTGGAAGATTTTTGTTTTATTCATTCATGGGATGTGGGCGTCACTGGCCAGGCCAGCATTTATTGCCCTTCCCTAATTGCCCTTGAGAAGGTGGTGGTGAGCTGCCTTCTTGAACCGCTGCAGTCCATGTGGGGTAGGTACACCCACAGTGCTGTTAGGAAGGGAGTTCCAGGATTTGGCCCAGTGACAGTGAAGGAACGGCGATATAGTTCCAAGTCAGGATGGTGTGTGGCTTGGAGGGGAACTTGCAGGTGGTGATGTTCCCATGTATTTGCTGCCCTTGTCCTTCTAGTTCGTAGAGGTCACGGGTTTGGAAGGTGCTTTCTGAGGAGCCTTGGTGCATTGCTGCAGTGCATCTTGTCGATGGTACACACTGCTGCCACTGTGCGTCAGTGGTGAAGGGAGTGTATGTTTGTAGATGGAGTGCCAATCAAGCGGGCTGCTTTGTCCTGGATGGTGTTGAGCTTCTTGAGTGTTGTTGGAGCTGCACCCATCCAGGCAAGTGGAAGTATTCCATCACACTCCTGACTTGTGCCTTGTAGATGGTGGACAGGCTTTGGGGAGTCAGGAGGTGAGTTACTCGCCTCAGGATTCCTAACCTCTGACCTGCTCTTGTAGCCACGGTGTTTATATGGCTACTCCAGTTCAGTTTCTGGTCAATGGTAGCCCCTAGGATGTTGATAGTGGGGGATTCAGCGATGGTAATGCTGTTGAATGTCAAGGGGAGATGGCTAGATTCTCTCTTGTTGGAGATGGTCAATGCCTGGTACTTTTGTGGTGCGAATGTTACTTGCCACTTGTCAGCCCAAGCCTGGATATTGTCCAGGTCTTGCTGCATTTCTACACGGACTTCTTCAGTATCTGAGGAGTCACGAATGGTGCAGAACATTGTGCAATCATCAACGAACATCCCCACTTCTGACCTTATAATTGAAGGAAGGTCATTGATGAAGCAGCTGAAGATGGTTGGGCCCAGGACACTACCCTGAGGAACTCCTGCAGTGATGTCCTGGAGCTCAGATGATTGACCTCCAACAACCACAACCATCTTCCTTTGCGTTAGGTATGACTCCAGCCAGCAGAGGGTTTTCCCCCTGATTCCCATTGACCTCAGTTTTGCTAGGGCTCCTTGATGCCATACTCGGTCAAATGCTGCCTTGATGTCAAGGGCAGTCACTCTCACCTCACCTCTTGAGTTCAGCTCTTTTGTCCATGTTTGAACCAAGGCTGTAATGAGGTCAGGAGCTGAGTGGCTCTGGTGGAACCCAAACTGAGCGGCACTGAGCAGGTTATTGCTAAGCAAGTGCCACTTGATGACACTGTTGATGACACCTTCCATCACTTTACTGATTATTGAGAGTAGGCTAATGGGGCGGTAGTTGGCCGGGTTGGACTTGTCCTGCTTTTTGTGTACAAGACATACCTGGGCAATTTTCCACATTGCAGGGTAGATGTCAGTGTTGTAGCTGTACTGGAGCAGCTTGGCTAGGGGCACGGCAAGCACAGGTCTTCAGTACTATTGCCGGAATATTGTCAGGGCCCATAGCTTGTGCAGCATCCAGTGTCTTCAGTCGTTGCTTAATATCACGCGGAGTGAATCGAATTGCCTGAAGTCTGGCATCTGTGATGCTGGGGACTTCAGGAGGAGGCCGAGATGGATCATCAACTCGGCACTTCTGGCTGAAAATTGTTGCAAATGCTTCAGCCTTATCTTTCGCACTGATGTGCTGGGCTCCCCCATCATTGAGGATGGGGATATTTGTGGAGCCACCTCCTCCAGTTAGTTGTTTAATTATCCACCACCATTCACGGCTGGATGTGGCAGGACTGCAGAGCTTAGATCTGATCCGTTGGTTATGGGATCACTTAGCTCTGTCTATCGCATGCTGCTTACGCAGTTTGGCACGCAGATAGTCCTGTGTTGTAGCTTCACCAGGTTGACACCTCATTTTGAGGTATGCCTGGTGCTGCTCCTGGCATGCCCTCCTGCACTCTTCATTGAACCAGGGTTGGTCCCCTGGCTTGATGGTAATGGGAGAGTGGGGGATATGCAGGGCCATGAGGTTACAGAATGTGGTTGAGTACAATTCTGCTGCTGCTGATGGCCCACAGCGCCTCATGGATGCCCAGTTTTGCATTGCTAGACCTGTTCGAAATCTATCCCATTTAGCACGGTGATAGTGCCACACAACACGACGGATGGTATCCTCAATGTGAAGGCGGGACTTCGTCTCCACAAGGACTGTGCGGTGGTCACTCCTACCAATACAGTCATGGACAGAAGCATCTGTCGCAGGCAGGTTGGTGAGGACGAGGTCAAGTATGTTTTTCCCTCGTGTTGGTTCCCCCACCACCTGCCGCAGACCCAGTCTAGCGGCTATGTCCTTTAGGACTCGGCCAGCTCGGTCAGTAGTGGCGCTACCGAGCCACTCTTGGTGATGGACATTGAAGTCCCCCACCCAGAGTACATTCTGTGCCCTTGCCACCCTCAGTGCTTCCTCCAAGTGGTGTTCAACATGGTGGAGTACTAAGTCATCAGCTGAGGGAGGGCGGTAGGTGGTAATGAGTAGGAGGTTACCTTGCCAATGTTTGACCTGATGCCATGAGACTTCATGGGGTCTGGAGTCGATGTTGAGGACTCCCAGTGCAACTCCCTCCCGACTGTATACCACTGTCCCGCCACCTCTGGTGGGTCTGTCCTGCTGGTGGGACAGGACATACCCGGGGATGGTGATGACAGTGTCTGGGACATTGTCTGTAAGGTATGATTCCGTGAGTATGACTATGTCAGGCTGTTGTTTGACTAGTCTGTGGGACAGCTCTCCCAACTTTGGCACAAGCCCCCAGATGTTAGTAAGGAGGACTTTGCAGGGTCGACAGGGCTAGGTTTGCCGTTGTCGTTTCCGGTGCCTAGGTCGATGCTGGGTGGTCCGTCCGGTTTCATTCCTTTTTATTGACTTCGTAGAGGTTAGGTACAACTGAGTGGCTTGCTAGGCTATTTCAGAGAGTTAACCACATTGCTGTGGGTCTGGAGTCACATGTAGGCCAGACCAGGTAAGGACAGCAGATTTCCTTCCCTAAAGGACATTCGTGAACCAGATGGGTTTTTACCACAATCGACAATGGTTTCATGGCCATCATTAGACTAGCTTTTAATTCCAGATTTATTAATTAAGTTCAAATTCCACCTTCTGCTGTGGTGGGATTTGAACCCATGTCCCCAGAGAAATACCCTGGGTCTCTGGGTAACTAGTCCAGTGATAATACCACTACTCCACCGCCTACCCTGATAGGAACAGGAGTAGGCCATTCAGCCCCTCGAGCCTGCCCCGCCATTCAATGAGATCATGGCTGGTCCGTGGCCTAACTCCATATACCTGCCTTTGACCCATATCCCTTAATATCTTTGCTTAACAAAAATCTATCTATCTCAGATTTAAAATTAACAACTGTTCTAGCTTCAACTGCTGTTTGTGGGAGCGAGTTCCAAACCTCTACCACCCTTTGCGTGAAGAAGTGCTTCCTAACATCTCTCCTGAACGGTCTGCTCCTAATTTTTAGATTATGCCCCCTAGTTTTAGAATCTCCAACCAGTGGGAATAGTTTATCTTTATCTCGCCTGTCTTTTCCTGTTAATATCTTGAAGACTTCGATCAGATCACCCCTTAACCTTCTAAATTCTAGCGAAAACAGGCCTCATTTGTGTAATCTCTCCTCGTAACTTAACCTCTGTAGTCCAGGTATCATTCTTGTAAACCTACATTGCACTCCCTCCAAGGCCAATATATCCTTCCTAAGGTGTGGTGCCCAGAACTGCTCACAGTAACTCCAAGTGGGGTCTAACCAGGGTTTTGTACAGCTGCAGCATAACCTCTGTGTCTTTATACTCCAATCCTCTGGATATAAAGGCTAGCATTCCATTAGCCTTTTTGATTATTTTCTACACTTGCTCCTGGCATTTTAAAGATCTATGCACCTGAACCTCCAAGTCTCTTTGGACATCCACTGCACTTAACCTCTTCCCATTTAGAAAGTACCCTGCTCTATCCGTTTTTGGTCCAAAATGGATAACCTCACACTTGCCCACATTGAAATCCATCTGCCACAGTTTTGCCCACTCACCTAGTCTGTCAATATCTCTTTGCAATTTTATGCTATCATCTAGACTGTCTACAATGCCGCCTAACTTTGTATCATCAGCAAATTTGGATATATGACTTACTATGCCATCATCCAAGTCGTTAATCAATAATATGAATAATTGAGGCCCCAACACAGATCCCTGTGGGACACCACTAGTCACATCCTGCCAATCGGAGTACTTGCCCATTATCCCCACTCTCTGTCGCCTACCACTCAACCAACTTTCTAACCATGTCAATAATTTGCCCTCAACTCCATGGGCTTCTACCTTAGTTAACAGTCTCTTATGTGGGACTTTATCAAATGCCATCTGGAAGTCCATATAAATAACATCCATAGACATTCCCCTGTCCACTACCTTAGTCACCCCTTCAAAAAATTCAATGAGATTTGTCAGGCATGACCTTCCTGTCATGAATCCATGCTGGCTGTCCCTGATTAACTGACATTTTTCTAGGTGTTCAGTCACCCTATCCTTGATTATAGACTCCAGCAACTTGCCCACCACAGATGTCAGGCTAACTGGTCTGTAATTTCCTTGATTCCCCCTTTCACCCTTCTTAAAAAGTGAAGTGACATGTGCAACTTTCCAATCCAGAGGGACCACTCCTGAATCTAGGGAACTCTGAAAGACTATAGTTAGGGCATCTACAATGTGCTCCCCTACTTCCTTTAACACCCTCGGATGGAAACTGTCAGGTCCTGGGGAGTTCTCACTCTTTAGTTCCATTAATTTCTTTGTTACTGATGATTTACTTATGTTAATTGTATTAAGTCCCTGTCCCCTACCGACTATTAATTTTTTCGGGACTTCTGGCAAGTTATCCTCCTTTTCAACTGTAAATACTGAGGCAAAGTAATTGTTCAACATATCTGCCATTTCCCCATTATCAATGACAATATCTCCAGTTTCAGCTTTTAGTGGGCCTATATTGTTCTTGACCACCCACTTTCCCTTTATGTAACTATAAAATTTC
Organism: Heterodontus francisci; assembly: GCF_036365525.1. NCBI lineage: Eukaryota > Metazoa > Chordata > Chondrichthyes > Heterodontiformes > Heterodontidae > Heterodontus > Heterodontus francisci. The sequence continues at coordinate 108,327,328 of NC_090384.1, read as the reverse complement.
TTCTTATTGATTTTGATGTCCCTTGCAAGTTTCCTTTCATAATCTCTTTTAGTGGCTCTTATAAGCTGCTTTGTGACCCTTTGCTGGTCTTTGTATCGATCCCATTCGGCCGGATCTGTGCTGCGTTTTGCATTTTTGTAAGCCATTTCTTTTTGTTTTATGCTATCCCTAATCTCTTTAGTTGTCCATGGCTGTTTTTTCTGTGAAGTGGAGCTTTTTCCTCTTGGGTATATACTCGCTCTGTATTTCATTAAATGTTTCTTTAAATATTCTCCACTGTTCTTTAGTCGTTTGACCCATTAACAGATCTACCCAGTTTACCGTGGACAGTCTCTGTCTCATCCCAGTAAAGTCAGCCTTACCCACGTCTAAAATTCTAGTAGCTGATTCGTGCTTTTCACTTTCAAACGCTACCTTGAATTCAATCATGTTGTGATCACTATTTGCTAAATATTCACGCACAGTTAGGCTACTAATTAAATTTGGCTCATTACTCATAACTAAATCTAATATTGCCTGTCCCCTTGTTACATGTGGAACATATTGCTGTAGGAAACTATCCCAGACACATTCCAGAAATTCACTACCTTTCTGACAGGTGCTAGTCTGCCTCTCCCAATCTATGTGTAAGTTAAAATCCCCCATTAATACTACACTGCCTTTGTTACACACTTGCCTAATTTGTGCATTTATACAATCTAACACCTCAGAACTGCTACCAGGGGGTCTATACACAACATCTATTACAGTTTTAGATCCTTTTCTGTTCCTCAGTTCCACCCATAAGGTGGAACTGGATGCTTTCCCCTCATTATATCCTCCCTCACCAATGAGGTGATATTATTTCTAATCAGTCAGGCTACTCCACCCCCTCTGCCATTTTCCCTGTCCCTCCTGTAAACTTTATAACCAGGTATATTTAGTTCCCAGTCCTGACCATCCTGCAGCCACGTCTCCGCAATGGCCACCACATCATAATCTTCCATTTGAATTTGCGCCTGCAGTTCATCTAGTTTATTCCTTACACTCTGCATTTGTATATAGAACTCTTATTTGGACTATACCCCCTAACCTGTCCCTCAGCACTGATGCTTTATTCACCTGTTTATTATTTCTCTCTTCTGGTTTAACCAGTATACTTCTTGCAGTTTGGTAACAATCAGTCTCATCACTAACCTGCACTCCTACCTTCTCCTTTAACTTCCTGTTTTTCCATGTAACTGAACCCCCCCCCCCCCCCCCCGCCCCCAACACTATTTAGTTTAAAGCCCTATCTACAGCCCTAGTTATGTGATTCGCCAGGACTCTGGTCCCAGCATGATTCAGGTGGAGCCTGTCCCATCGGAACAGCTCCCTCCTTCCCCAGTACTGGTGCCAATGTCCCATGAATTCGAACCCATTTCTCCCACACCAATCTATGAGCCACGCATTTACCTCTTTAACCTTATTGACCTTGTGCCAATTTGCTCATGACTCAGGTAGTAATCTGGAGATTATTACCTTTTTAGTTCTGCTTTTTAATTTAGCCCCCAGCTGCTCATATTCCCTCAGCAGAACCTCTATCCTCGTTCTACCTATATCGTTGGTACCTACGTGGACCACGACAACTGGATCTTTCCCCTCCCACTCCAAGTTCCTCTGCAGCCCAGATGAGATATCCTGAACCCTGGCACCAGGTAGGCAACAGAGCCTTTGGGACTCTCGATCCTGGCCACAGAGAACAGTGTCTATGCCCCTAACTATACTATCCCCGATTACAACTACATTTCTCTTTTCTCCCCCCACTTGAATGGCTCCCTGTATCACGGTGCTGTGGTCAGTTTGCTCATCCTCCCGACAGTCCCTGCTTTCGTCCACACAGGGATCAAGAATCTTGAACCTGTTGGACAAGGACAATGGCTGAGGCTCCTGCAGCACTACCTCCTCAATCCCTCTACCTGCCTCACTCATAGTCACACCCTCCTGTCCCTGACCACTGGCCGAATTCAAGGTAGTTAATCTAAGGGGTGTGACTGTCTCCTGAAACACAGCGTCCCAGCCCTGATGTGTCGCAGTGTCCGAAACTCAGATTCCAGCTCATCGACTCTGAGCTGGAGTTCGTCGAGCAGCTAATACTTGCTACAGATGTGTTCACCAGGAACCACAATGGGGTCCACCAGCTCCCACATCATGCAGGTACAACACATCGCCTGGCCCTGCATCTCTATTTTATTTAATTATATTTTAATTTGTTTTTTAAATTTCCGACTGGTCTTTAGTTTTTAATCTGTAAAATATTTCTCCTATTCACCTTTAATCTGAAATCAACTTAGAATAGGTAATTCAAATTAGCAGTTACTTACCAACCAATGAACTTACGGTTTTCCTGTGATGTCACTCTTTGTTTTTTTTCACTCTGTTTTTACTCCCTTAAATTACCCAAACGTTAGTTTATTTACGCCAGGAACCTTGGTTCCCCCCCCTCAAAAAAACACTACCTACTATATTAAAAAAGAACTGTAGATCTTACTCTTTACTTTAGTTACTTACCGAGCTACTTAGAGTTATTCCCTAACAGCTGTTACTCACCAACCAACCACCTTGCAGCTTTCCTGTGATGTCACTGTTGACTTTTTTTTTTCAAAACTCCGGCACGCCTGGACTGTTCGGAAGGTAAATGAATGAACTCTCTCTCTGTCTCCCGGTTTCCCACTCGCTGAATGAACTCTCGTTCTGTCTCTTTCTCTCCCGGTCTCTTTATACTCCGGCTCCGCTCTCGCTGTTTCCTGCTCGCTGAATGAGCTCTCGCTCTCTTTCCCGGTCTCTTTATACTCCGGCTCCGCTCTCGCTGTGTCCCGCTTGCTGAATGAACTCTCGCTCTGTCTCCCAGTCTCTTTATACTCCGGCTCCGCTCTCGCTGTTTCGCACTCGCTGAGTGAACTCTCTCTCTCTCTCTTTCTCTCCCGGTCTCTTTATACTCCGGCTCCGCTCTCGCTGTGTCCCGCTTGCTGAATGAACTCTCGCTCTGTCTCCCGGTCTCTTTATACTCTGGCTCCGCTCTCGCTGTGTCCCGCTCGCTGAATGAACTCTCGCTCTGTCTCCCAGTCTCTTTATACTCCGGCTCCGCTCTCGCTGTGTCCCGCTCGCTGAATGAACTCTCGCTCTGTCTCCCAGTCTCTTTATACTCCGGCTCCGCTCTCGCTGTGTCCCGCTTGCTGAATGAACTCTCGCTCTGTCTCCCGGTCTCTTTATACTCTGGCTCCGCTCTCGCTGTGTCCCGCTCGCTGAAGGGCCATTCCAATCAAAAAAAATATAATCTTGGATCATTGCAGAGAAGTTTCCTCTGAAAATACTGCTATCCTGGATTCCTTATCACTGAGTTTCTGATCAGTCTGACATTGTCTCTGCCCAATCTACCACCTTTTAATGTGTATTCAGAACCATCATCTGTATCCCCATGTTGGCAAATGTGGCTGTGACGTTTCGAAGGCACGATGGCAGGTTTCACAATCTCAGACAACACAAGGAAAAAGGCCTTACTTCTACAGGATGGAGGTGAAGAATTGTAGGATATCTTTGAGACACTTACACCTGAGCAAAATGACTATGACTTAGCAAAAAGTGTGCTGACGACCTATTTAACAAGCTTGGCTAAATCTCACTCAAGTCCCAAGGATGTCACAGTGGATAAGGTTTTAGAAACCATAATCACAGTGGTGCAGTGGTTAGCACCGCACCCTCACAGCTCCAGCACTCCAGGTTCGATTCTGGGTACTGCCTGTGTGGAGTTTGCAAGTTCTCCTGTGTCTGCGTGGGTTTCCGCCGGGTGCTCCGGTTTCCTCCCACAGCCAAAGACTTGCAGGTTGATAGGTAAATTGGCCATTATAAATTGCCCCTAGTATAGGTAGGGGAATTGAGGGAAGGTGGGGATGTGAGAGGGTAATGGGATTAATGTAGGATTAGTATAAATGGGTGGTTGATGGTCGGCACAGACTCGGTGGGCCGAAGGGCCTGTTTCAGTGTTGTATCTCTAAATAAAATAAATCGGTGGGAAAAATCAACAGGCACTTTGAGAAGTTTGAGTTAATTAAGGATAGTCAGCACGGATTTGTAAAAGGTAGATCATGCTTGACTAATCAAATTGAATTTTTTGATGAAGTAACAGAGAATGTTGATGAAGGGAATGTGGTGGATGGTGTCTATTTGGATTATAAGAAAGCATTTGATAAAGTACCACATAAAAGGCTGGTTCACAAAATTGAGGCTCATGAAATAGGAGGGCCAGTGTCAGCTTGGCTAAAAAAAATTGACTCAAGGACAGAAAACAGCGAGTTGGAGTTAAGGGTTGTTTTTCAGACTGGAGGATGGTAGACAGTGGTGTTCCCCAAGGGTCAGTGCTTGGACAAATGCTTTTATTGCTATATATAAATGCCTTGGATCTTGGAACATAGAATATTTCCAATGTTACCAAACATGGAGGAGTGGCAAACAGTGAGGAACTGATACGAACTGCCTGCAACAGGACATAGATAGACTAACAGAATGGGCAGACAACTGGATAATGGAATTTAATACAGAGAAATGTAAGGTGATGCATTTTGGCAGAAGGGATAGGATGAGGCAATGTAGACTTAATAGTACCATTCTAAAGAGTGTGCAGGGACAGAGGGACCTGGGGGTGTATGTGCACCCATCTTTGAAGGTGGCGGGACATATTGGGAGAATGGTTAGCAAAGCACATGGATTTTGGGCTTCATAATTAGAGGCATTGTGTACAAAGCAGAGAAGTTATGTGGAACCTTTATAAAGCTGTGGTTAGGCCCCACTAGAGTATTGTATCCAGTTCTGGTGACCACACTTCCGGAAGGATGTGAGGGTCCTCGAGAGGGTGCAGAGGAGATTTACCAGAATGGTTCCAGGGATGAGGGATTTTAGTTACAAGGTTAGGCTGGAAAAGCTGGGTTTGTTCTCCTTAGAACAAAGGAGATCGAGGGGAGATTTGATAGAGGTGTACACGATTATGACAGGTTTAGATAAGTTGGACAAGGAAAAACTGTTCCCATTAACTGATGGTACAAGGACTAGGGGACACAGATTGAAGGTTTTGGGCAAGAGATGCAGGGGGAATATGAGGAAGAACTATTTTACACAGTGAGTGGTAATGACCTGGAACTCACTGCCCATGAGGGTGGTGGAAGCAGAGACAATCAATGATTTCAAAGGAAATTGGATGAACACTTGAAGGAAATAAACTTGTAGGGCTTTGTGGATTGAGCAGGGAAGTGGGACTGATTGGGTTGCTGCGTGGAGAGCTGGCATGCACTTGATGGGTCAAATGGTCTCCTTTCATGCCATAAATGTCTCCATGTTCCCAGACGTATTTTGTATCTGTTTTCACAGTAGAAGTTACAAAAAGCCTCTCAAGAATAGAAGAAAGTCAACAGGCAAAAGGGAGGGAAGAATTTAAAACAATTACTATCACTAGAGAAAAGTACTCGGAAAACTAATGGGACTAAAAACTGACAAGTTCCTTGGACCTGATGGCCTGCATTCTAGGGTCTTAAAAGAAGCGGCTGCAAAGATAGTGGATGCATTGGTTGTAATCTTCCAAAATTCCCTAGATCCTGGAAAGGTCCCAGTGGATTGAAAAACCACAAATGTAACACCTCTGTTCAAGAAAGGAGGGAGACAGAAAGCAGGAAACTATAGGCCAGTTAGCCTAACGTCTGTCATTGGGAATTTGCTGGAATTCATTTTTAAGGAAGTAGTCGCTGGACATTTAGAAAATCACAATACAATAAGGCAGAATCAACATGGTTTTGTGAAGGGGAAATCATGTTTGACAAAATTATTAGAGTTCTTTGAGGATGTGACAAGCAGGGTGGATAAAGGGGAACCAGTAGATGTAGTGTATATGGATTTCCAAAAGGTATTCAAAAAACTGTCACATAAAAAGTTACTGCACATGATAGAGCTCATGGTATAAAAACAAAAAATGCTGGAAATACTCAGCAGGTCTGGCAGCATCTGTGGAAAGAGAAATAGAGTTAACATTTCAGGTTCGTGACCCTTCATCAGAACTGACAAATATTAGAAATGTAAAAGGTTTTAAGCAAGTAAAACGGTGGGGGGGGGGGGGGGGGGTGCAAGAGGTAACAAAAGAGAAGGTGTTGTTAGGACAGAGGGTCACAGAGAATAACTGACCAGAAGGTCATGGAACAAAGGCAAACGATATGTTAATGGTGTGCTGAAAGACAAAGCGTTAGTGCAGAGAAGGTGTCAATTGACTGTAAAGCACAAAGCATTCCAAGCACAAACATTAAAATAATGCTAATAAAACAGAAACAGTGGGTAGGCACAGTAGAAACAAACTCCCACTGACTCCCACAGCTGCCTCGACTACACTTCTTCACACCCTGCCTCCTGTAAGGACTCCATTCCATTCTCCCAGTTTCTCTATCTCTGACGCATCTGTTCTGATGATGCTACCTTCCACGACAGTGCTTCTGATATGTCTTCCTTTTTCCTCAACCGAGGATACCGCACCCCCACCCCCCCTCCCCACTGTGGTTGACAGGGCCCTTAACTGTGTCTGGCCCATTTCCCGCACACCTACCCTTACCCTTTCCTCTCCCTCCCAGAACCGTGACAGGTTTCCCTTGCCCTCACTTTCCACCCCACCAGTCTCCAGATCCAAAGGATCATCCTCCGCCATTTCCGTCACATCCAGCGTGATGCCACTACCAAACGCATCTTCCCCTCCCTTCCCATGTCAGCATTCCAAAGGGATCGTTCCCACTGCGACACCCTGGTCCACTCCTCCATTACCCCCACCATCTTGTCCCCGTCCCATGGCACCTTCCCCTGCAATTGCAGGAGGTATAATACCTGCCCATTTACCTCTTCTCTCTCCTCACTATCCCAGGCCCCAAACACTCCTTTCAGGTGAAGCAGTGATTTACTTGTACTTCTTTCAATGTAGTATACTGTATTCGCTGCTCACAATGTGGTCTCCTCTACATTGGGGAGACCAAGCGCAGACTGGGTGACCGCTTTGTGGAACATCTCCGCTCGGTCCGCAAGCAGGACCCTGAGCTTCCGGTTGCTTGCCATTTCAACACTCCCCCCTGCTCTCACGCTCACATCTCTGTCCTGGGATTGCTGCAGTGTTCCAGTGAACATCAACGCAAGCTCGAGGAACAGCATCTCATTTACCGATTAGGCACACTACAGCCTGCCGGACTGAACATTGAGTTCAATCATTTCAGAGCATGACGGGCCCCCTTTTTGTGTTTAGTTATTTTTCTTATTTCTTTTTTATTTGGTTATTTTATTTTAGTTTTTTTAGTTTGTTTGGTTTGTTTCTACTGTGCCTACCAACTGTTTCTGTGTTTTTTTTTAATGTTTGTGCTTGGAGTACTTTGTGCTTTACAGTTTATTAAAACCCTCTCTGTACTAACGCTTTGTCTTTCAGCACACCATTAACATACTGTTTGCCTTTGCTCCATGACCTTCTGGTCAGTTATTCTCTGTGACTCTCTGTCCTATCAACACATTCTCTTTTGTTATCTCTTGCCCCCCCCCCCAGCTTTACTTGCTCAAAACCTTCTAAATTTCTAATATTTGCCAGTTCAGGTGAAAGGTCACAGACCTGAAATGTTAACTCTGCTTCTCTCTCCACAGATGCTGCCAGTCCTGCTGAATATTTCCAGCATTTCTTGTTTTTATTTCAGATTTCCAGCATCTGCCGGATTTTGCTTTTATTATAGAGCTCATGGTGTTGCGGGTGATATATTTTCATGGATAGAGGACTGGCTAACTAACAGGAAACAGAGGCAGGGGGATTAATGGGTCATTTTCAGGTTGGCAAACTGTAACCAGTGGAGTGCCACAGGGATCAGTGCTGGGGCCTCAACTATTTACCATCTATATTAATAACCTGGATGAAGGGATCGAGTGTATTGTAGCCAAATTTGCTGAAGGTACAAAGAGAGATGGGAAAGCAAGTTGTGAGGAGGACATAAAGTGTCTGCAAAGGGATATTTTTAGGTTAAGTGAGTGGGGAAAAACTTAGCAGCTGGAGTATATTGTGTTTTAGTATTTTTTAATTAAAGGGAGTAACTAAGTAACCTAAAGGTAAGTCATGGCAAGGGAGCTCGCACCCATGATATGTTCCTCCTGCGCTATGTGGGAAATCAGGGATGCTTCCAGTGTCCCTGACGACCATGTGTGCAGGAAGTGTATCCATCTGCAGCTACTGGCTACCTGCATTACAGAGCTGGAGCTGCGGGTGGATTCACTGTGGAGCATCCGCGATGCTGAGATCATCGTGGTAGCATGTTTAGCGAGGTGGTCACATCGCAGGCAAAGGACACAAAGGCCGAAAGGGAATGGGTGACCACTAGGCAGAGTAGAGGAAGGCAGGTTGTGCAGGAGTCCCCTGTGGCCATCCCCCTCTCTAACAGATATACCGCTTTGGATACTGTTGGGGGAGATAGCTCAGGGGAAAGCAGCAAGAGCCAGGTTCGTGGCACCACAAAGAACAAAGAACAAAGAAAATTACAGCACAGGAACAGGCCCTTCGGCCCTCCAAGCCTATGCCGATCCAAATCCTCTACCTAAACCTGTCGCCTATTTTCTAAGGGTCTGTATCTCTTTACTTCCTGCCCATTCATGTATCTGTCTAGATACATCTTAAAAGACGCTATCGTGCCCGCGTCTACCACCTCCGCTGGCAATGCGTTCCAGGCACCCACCACCCTCTGCGTAAAGAACTTTCCACGCATATCCCCCCTAAACTTTTCCCCTTTCACTTTGAACTCGTGTCCCCTTGTAATTGAATCCCCCACTCTGGGAAAAAGCTTCTTGCTATCCACCCTGTCTATACCTCTCATGATTTTGTACACCTCAATCAGGTCCCCCCTCAACCTCCGTCTTTCTAATGAAAATAATCCTAATCTACTCAACCTCTCTTCATAGCTAGCGCCCTCCATACCAGGCAACATCCTGGTGAACCTCCTCTGCACCCTCTCCAAAGCATCCACATCCTTTTGGTAATGTGGTGACCAGAACTGCACGCAGTATTCCAAATGTGGCCGAACCAAAGTCTTATACAAATGTAACATGACCTGCCAACTCTTGTACTCAATACCCCGTCCGATGAAGGAAAGCATGTCGTATGCCTTCTTGACCACTCCATTGACCTGCGTTGTCACCTTCAGGGAACAATGGACCTGAACACCCAAATCTCTCTGGACATCAATTTTCCCCAAGACTTTTCCATTTACTGTATAATTCACTCTTGAATTGGATCTTCCAAAATGCATCACCTCGCATTTGCCCTGATTCAACTCCATCTGCCATTTATCTGCCAACTCTCCAGTCTATCTAGATTCTGCTGTATTCTCTGACAGTCCCCTTCACTATCTGCTACTCCACCAATCTTAGTGTCGTCTGCAAACTTGCTAATCAGACCACCTATACTTTCCTCCAAATCATTTATGTATATCACAAACAACAGTGGTCCCAGCACGGATCCCTGTGGAACACCACTGGTCACACGTCTCCATTTTGAGAAACTCCCTTCCACTGCTACTCTCTGTCTCCTGTTGCCCAGCCAGTTCTTTATCCATCTAGCTAGTACACCCTGGACCCCATGCGCCTTCACTTTCTCCATCAGCCTACCATGGGGAACCTTATCAAACGCCTTACTGAAGTCCATGTATACGACATCTACAGCCCTTCCCTCATCAATCAACTTTGTCACTTCCTCAAAGAATTCTATTAAGTTGGTGCAGATGTGGTAGGGAATATGGGATTAATATAGGATTGGTATAAATGGGTGGTTGTTGGTTGGCACAGATGTGGTGGGCTGAAGGGCCTGTTTCAGTGCTGTATCTCTAAATCAGTAAATAGAAAGATAAGACAGGTAACCCATCAATTGATAAGCAGATCATTACTGCCTGTTGAACAATGATATATGCAAGCAGAGAAAGAGAAGCACTCTCAATCACATGCAGCATTCTACACTTTCATCTCTACTTGCATAGAAGTGAGTTTGAAGTGTTCAACAATCTGCATAATAAGCCACCTACTCAAATAGAGCATTGGATACTCAAACTGTGAGCATATGAATTCCATGTTGAGTACCAGCCAGACAAGCTTAACCCAGAGGACTACCTTTCGCGCCATCCTTTGCCGACAAGCAGTCCTACAAGTTGCGAAGAACAGACTGCTGAACAACATCTTAACTATGTGAGTGTAAATGTTGTGCTGAAGTCACTAAAATTAAATGACATCACAGTGGCAAAAAAAACCAGATGAAGCGTTACAGCTATGGAATCACAAAACTGGAAAGACATGATTGAGAGAGTGTCTACAAATGATGTTACTCACATGCCAGAAGAACATAAAAACTTTAGAAATAGGAGCAGGAGTAGACTGTTGAGCCTGCGGAAATAATCTCTCAGTGTCTACCCTATCCAGCCCCTTTAGAATCTTCAATGTTTCTCTCATTCTACTAAACTCTGCCTTAATCTCTCCCGCCCTCCATCCTATCCTGTTCTTCTTCTGCCCCTCCCACCTTTCACTTGCTTAAAACCTATTGCATTTCTAACCTTTGCCAGTTCTGATGAAAGGTCACCTTCCTGAAACATTAACTCTGTTTCTCTCTCCACAGTTGCTGCCAGATCTGCTGAGTATTTCTAGCACTTTCTGTTTTTATTCCAGAGGGTATAGACCCAATTTACTCAGCCTCTCATCACAGAACAACCCTCTCATCCCAGGGACTAATCTAGTGAACCTTTGCTGCACGGCCTCCAATGCAAGTATATCCTTTCTTAAATATGGAGATCAAAACTGCACACAGACTCCAGATGTGGTCTCACCAAAGCCCCGTACAATTGCAGCAAGACTTCTTTATTCCTGTACTCCAATCCCTTTGCAATAAAGTCCAGCATGCCATTTACCTTCCTAATTGCTTGCTGCTAACCTTCTGTGTTCCTTGTACGAGCACACCCAAATCTCTCTAAAATCAACATTTATGAGTTTCACGCTTTTTCAAAAATTCTTCTCTATTCTTACAACCAAAGTGCATCACCTCACACTTCCCCACATTATACTCCATCTGCCACCTTGTTGCCCACTCACTTAATCTGTCTATATCTCTTTGAAGTCTCTCTGTGCCATCCTCACAGCTTGCACTTTCATCTAGCTTTGTATCATCAGTAAACTTAGATACATTACTCTCAATCTCTTCGTCCACGTCATTAATACAGATTTTTAAAATTCTTTCATGGGGTGTGGACGTCACTGGCAAGGACAGCATTTATTACCAATCCCTAATTGCCCTTGAACTGAGTGGCTTGCTAGGCCATTTCAGAGGGTAGTTAAGAGTTAACCACATTGTTGTGGGTCTGGAGTCACATGTAGGCCAGACCAGGTAAGGACAGCAGATTTCCTTCCCTAAAGGACATTAATGAACCAGATGGGTTTTTACAACAACTGATGATAGTTTCATGGCCCCATTACTGAGACTAGCTTTCATTTGCAATTTAAAAAAATTAAGTAATTGAATTTATTAATTAATTGAATTTAAATTCCACCAACTACTGTGGTGGGATTTGAAACCGTGTCCCCAGAGAAATAGCCTGGGCCTCTTAATTACTAGTTCAGCAACATTACCACAACACCACCATCTCCCCCCAGGTTGTAAATAGCTGAGGCCCCAGCATTGATCCTTGTGGCACTCCACTAGTTACAGCCTGCCAACTTGAAAATGCCCCATTTATGCCTACTCTTTGCTTGCTGTCCATTAAACAATCCTCTGTCCATGCTCATATATCACCCAAAACTCCATGAGCCCTTATCTTGCCTATTAACCTTTTGTCCTTAATCACAGATAGATTCTTGATATGCATGTGGGTGAAAGGTTATCAGGATAGGCAGGAATGTGGAGTTGAGGTTACGATCAGATCAGCCCTGATCTTATTGAATGTCGGAGCAGGCTCGAGGGGCTGAGTGGCCTTTGCAAGTTCTCCCTGTGTCTGCGTGGGTTTTCTCCGGGTGCTCCGGTATCCTCCCACAAGCCAAAAGACTTGCAGATTGGTAGGTAAATTGACCATTATAAATTGCCCCTAGTATAGGTAGGTGGTAGGGAAATATAGGGACAGGTGGGGATGTGGTAAGGAATATGGGATGAGTGTAGGATTAGTATAAATGGGTGGTTGATGGTCGGCACAGACTCGGTGGGTCGAAGGGCCTGTTTCAGTGCTGTATCTCTAAACTAAACTAAACTAAACTCCTGCTCCTAATTCGTACGTTCGTATGTTACCAAATGCCTTTTGGAAATCCAGATATACTACAGCTACTTGTTCCCCATTATTTCTCCTACTGGTTACATCCTCAAAAAACGCTAATAAATTTGTCAAAAACTATTTTCCTTTTGGGAAACCATATTGACTTTGCTTGACCATACTATGTTTTTATGACCACATTGTTAATACTTCCTTGATAATGGATTCCAGACCTTTCCCGATGCTGCCATCATTTTTTCACATCCTACACACACGTCTTCCTGAGCTACCCCATAAAGTTAATGATCAACACGTAAGCGAGCGTGATCTAGGACAGAAAGATCGCAAGAGAGCAAACACAGGGCAAAACATGACATTCAGAACTACTCTGCTAAAGTCAGTAGGCAAAGTACTTGTAAAACATGATGGTTATGTTAGAAAGCAAACAGCATCACCCCTCCGCGGCCCCCGCCATGATATCCAGCCATTCATTGTGACCACCACTAAAGGGTCACTGATCACTGCTCAATGTTGTTCACAAATCATCACCCGAAACACATCATTCTTCAAAATGCTGTAAACATCATCCACAAGCGTTTCATCTGATCCAGACATCGACACTTCAGATGAGACACGAGTTAAATGAGACAACACCTGAAGTCACACAGTGTGAGTGGAAATGTCTGTTATACTTAAGTGATTATATTACAAACTGCAGTAATGTTCAAACAGAACAATGTAAAGGCCTTCTCGGGTATGCAATTGAAACCCGACCCGGGTCCGACCCGATCACATCCAACCCGAACCCGACCCAGACCCAACCCGAACACATCCAACCCGAACCTGACCCAGACCCAACCCGATCACATCCAACCCGAACCCAACCCGAGTCTGACCCGATCACATCCAACCCGAACCTGACCCAGACCCAACCCGATCACATCCAACCCGAACCCAACCCGAGTCTGACCCGATCACATCCAAACCGAACCTGACCCAGACCCAACCCGAATACATCCAACCCGTACCCGACCCAGACCCAACCCGATCACATCCAACCCGAACCTGACCCAGATACAACTCGATCACATCCAACCCGAACCCAACCCGAGTCTGACCCGATCACATCCAAACCGAACCTGACCCAGACCCAACCCGAACACATCCAACCCGTACCCGACCCAGACCCAACCCGATCACATCCAACCTGAACCTGACCCAGATACAACTCGATCACATCCAACCCGAACCCAACCCGAGCCTGACCCGATCACATCCAAACCGAACCCAACCCGTGTCTGACCCGATCACATCCAACCCGAACCCAACCCAGGCCTGACCCGATCACATCCAACCCGAACCCAAACCGAGTCTGTCCCGATCAACATCCAACCCGAAACAAAACCAATCAGATCCAACCCGAACCTAACCCAGATACAACTCGATCACATCCAACCCGAACCCAACCCGATCACATCCAACCCGAAACTGACCCAGATCCAACCCGATCACATCCAAACCAAACCCAACCCGGGCCTGACCCGATCAACATCCAACCCGTACCCGACCCAAACCCGACCCGATCACATCCAACCCGAACCTGACCCAGACCCGACCCGATCACATCCAACCCGAACCTGACCCAGACCCAACCTGATCACATCCAACCCGAACCCGACCCAGACCCAACCCGATCACATCCAACCCGAACCCAAACCGAGTCTGTCCCGATCAACATCCAACCCAAACCGAAACCAATCACATCCAACCCGAACCTGACCCAGATACAACCCGATCACATCCAACCCGAACCGAACCCGATCACATCCAACCCGAACCCAACCCGAGTCTGACCCGATCACATCCAAACCGAACCCAACCCGAGTCTGACCCGATCACATCCAAACCGAACCCAACCCGAGTCTGACCCGATCACATCCAAACCGAACCCAACCCGAGTCTGACCCGATCACATCCAAACAGAACCCAACCCGAGTCTGACCCGATCACATCCAACCCGAACCTGACCCAGATCCAACCCGATCACATCAAAACCGAACCCAACCCGGGTCTGACCCGATCACATCCAACCCGAACCCAACCCAAGTCTGATCCGATCACATCCAACCCGAACCCGACCCGAGTCTGACCCGATCACATCCAAACAGAACCCAACCCGAGCCTGACCCGATCACATCCAACCCGAACCCAACCCAAGTCTGATCCGATCACATCCAACCCGAACCCGACCCGAGTCTGACCCGATCACATCCAAACAGAACCCAACCCGAGCCTGACCCGATCACATCCAACCCGAACCCAACCCGGGTCTGACCCGATCACATCCAACCCGAACCCAACCCAAGTCTGATCCGATCACATCCAACCCGAACCCGACCCGAGTCTGACCCGATCACATCCAAACAGAACCCAACCCGAGCCTGACCCGATCACATCCAACCCGAACCCGACCCGAGTCTGAGCCGATCACATCCAAACAGAACCCAACCCGAGCCTGACCCGATCACATCCAACCCGAACCCAACCCGGGTCTGACCCGATCACATCCAACCCGAACCCAACCCAGGCCTGACCCAATCACATCCAACCCGAACCCGACCCGAGTCTGACCCGATCACATCCAACCCGAACCCAACCCAGGCCTGACCCGATCACATCCAACCCGAACCCAACCCAGGCCTGACCCAATCACATCCAACCCGAACCCGACCCGAGTCTGACCCGATCACATCCAACCCGAACCCAACCCAGGCCTGACCCGATCACATCCAACCCGAACCCGACCCGAGTCTGACCCGATCACATCCAACCCGAACCCAACCCAGGCCTGACCCAATCACATCCAACCCGAATCCAAACCGAGTCTGTCCCGATCAACATCCAACCCGAACCAAAACCAATCACATCCAACCCGAACCCAACCCAGGCCTGACCCGATCACATCCAACCCGAACCCAACCCGGGTCTGACCCGATCACATCCAACCCGAACCCAACCCAGGCCTGACCCGATCACATCCAACCCGAACCCGACCCGGGTCCGACCCGATCACATCCAACCCGAACCTGACCGAGACCCAACCCGATCACATCCAACCCGAACCTGACCCAGACCCAACCCGATCACATCCAACCCGAACCAGACCGAGACCCAACCCGATCACATCCAACCCGAACCTGACCCAGACCCAACCCGATCACATCCAACCCGAACCCGACCCGGGTCCGACCCGATCACATCCAACCCGAACCTGACCCAGACCCAACCCGATCACATCCAACCCGAACCCGACCCGGGTCCGACCCGATCACATCCAACCCGAACCTAACCAAGACCCAACCCGATCACATCCAACCCGAACCAGACCCGGGTCCGACCCGATCACATCCAACCCGAACCTGACCCAGACCCAACCCGATCACATCCAACCCGAACCTGACCCAGACCCAACCCGATCACATCCAACCCGAACCTGACCCAGACCCAACCCAATCCCATCCAACTCGAATCCGACCCGATCACATCCAACCCGAACCTGACCCAGACCCAACCCAATCACATCCAACTCGAATCCGACCCGATCACATCCAACCCGAACCTGACCCAGACCCAACCCGTGCACATCCAACCCGAACCTGACCCAGACCCAACCCGATCACATCCAACCCGAACCTAACCCGAGCCTGACCCGATCAACATCCAACCCGGACCCGACCCAGACCCAACCCGATCACATCCAACCCGAACCTGACCCAGGCCCAACCCGATCAAATTCCAACCCGTACCCGACACAGGCCTGACCCAATCACATCCAACCCGTACCCGACCCAGACCCAACCCGGTCACATCCAATCCGTACCCGACCAAGACCCAAACCGATCACATCCAACCCAAACCCAAACCGACTCTGTCCCGATCAACATCCAACCCGAACCGAAACCAATCACATCCAACCCGAACCTGACCCAGATCCAACCCGATCACATCCAAACCGAACCCAACCCGGGCCTGACCTGATCACATCCAAACAGAACCCAACCCGAGCCTGACCCGATCACATCCAACCCGTACCCAACCCAGGCCTGACCCGATCACATCCAACCCGAACCCAACCCAGGCCTGACCCGATCACATCCAACCCGAACCCAACCCAGGCCTGACCCGATCACATCCAACCCGAACCCAACCCAGGCCTGACCCGATCACATCCAACCCGTACCCAACCCAGGCCTGACCCAATCACATCCAACCCGAATCCAAACCGAGTCTGTCCCGATCAACATCCAACCTGAACCAAAACCAATCACATCCAACCCGAACCCAACCCGGGTCGACCCGATCACATCCAACCCGAACCTGACCGAGACCCAACCTGATCACATCCAACCCGAACCTGACCGAGACCCAACCTGATCACATCCAACCCGAACCCGACCCGGGTCCGACCCGATCACATCCAACCCGAACCTGACCCAGACCCAACCCGATCACATCCAACCCGAACCTGACCCAGACCCAACCCGATCACATCCAACCCAAACCCGACCCAGACCCAACCCGATCAACATCCAACCCCAACCTGACCGAGACCCAACCCGATCACATCCAACTCGAACCCGACCCGGGTCTGACCCGATCACATCCAACCCGAACCTGACCCAGACCCAACCCGATCAACATCCAACCCGAACCTGACCCAGACCCAACCCGATCACATCCAACCCGAACCTGACCCAGACCCAACCCGTTCACATTCAACCCGTACCCGACACAGACCCAACCCGAACACATCCAACCCGAACCTGACCCAGACCCAACCCGTTCACATCCAACCCGAACCTGACCCAGACCCAACCCGATCACATTCAACCCGTACCCGACACAGACCCAACCCGAACACATCCAACCCGAACCTGACCCAGACCCAACCCGTTCACATCCAACCCGAACCTGACCCAGACCCAACCCGATCACATTCAACCTGTACCCGACACAGACCCAACCCGATCACATTCAACCCGTACCCGACACAGATCCAACCCAAGAAACAAAAGAACAAAGAACAAAGATAATTACAGCACAGGAACAGGCCCTTCGGCCCTCCAAGCCTGCGCCGATCCAGATCCTCTCTCTAAACATGTCGCCTATTTTCTAAGGTTCTGTATCTCTTTTCTTCCTGCCCATTCATGTATCTGTCTAGATACATCTTAAAAGACTCCATCGTGCCCGCATCTACCACCTCCGCTGGCAATGCGTTCCAGGTGCCCACCACCCTCTGCGTAAAGAACTTTCCACGCATATCCCCCCTAAACTTTTCCCCTTTCACTTTGAACTCGTGTCCTCTAGTAATTGAAACCCCCACTCTGGGAAAAAGCCTCTTGCTATCCACCCTGTCTATACCTCTCATGATTTTGTACACCTCAATCAGGTCCCCCCTCAACCTCCGTCTTTCTAATGAAAATAATCCTAATCTGCTCAACCTCTCTTCATAGCTAGCGCCCTCCATACCAGGCAACATCCTGGTGAACCTCCTCTGCACCCTCTCCAAAGCATCCACATCCTTTTGATAATGTGGCGACCAGAACTGTACGCAGTATTCCAAATGTGGCCGAACCAAAGTCCTATACAACTGTAACATGACCTGCCAACTCTTGTACTCAATGCCCCGTCCGATGAAGGAAAGCATGCCGTATGCCTTCTTGACCACTCTATTTACCTGCGTTGCCACCTTCAGGGAACAGTGGACCTGAACACCCAAATCTCTCTGGACATCAATTTTCCCCAGGACTTTTCCATTTACTGTATAGTTCACTCTTGAATTGGATCTTCCAAAATGCATCACCTCGCATTTGCCCTGATTGAACTCCATCTGCCATTTCTCTGCCCAACTCTCCAATCTATCTATATTCTGCTGTATTCTCTGACAGTCCCCTTCACTATCTGCTACTCCACCAATCTTAGTGTCGTCTGCAAATTTGCTAATCAGTCCACCTATACTTTCCTCCAAATCATTAATGTATATCACAAACAACAGTGGTCCCAGCACGGATCCCTGTGGAACACCACTGGTCACACGTCTCCATTTTGAGAAACTCCCTTCTACTGCTACTCTCTGTCTCCTGTTGCCCAGCCAGTTCTTTATCCATCTAGCTAGTACACCTTGGACCCCAAGCGCCTTCACTTTCTCCATCAGCCTGCCATGGGGAACCTTATCAAACGCCTTACTGAAGTCCATGTATATGACATCGACAGCCCTTCCCTCATCAATCAACTTTGTCACTTCCTCAAAGAATTCTATTAAGTTGGTAAGACATGACCTTCCCTGCACAAAACCATGTTGCCTATCACTGATGAGCCCATTTTCTTCCAAATGGGAATAGATCCTATCCCTCAGTATCTTCTCCAGCAGCTTCCCTACCACTGACGTCAGGCTCACCGGTCTATAATTACCTGGATTATCCCTGCTACCCTTCTTAAACAAGGGGACAACATTAGCAATTCTCCAGTCCTCCGGGACCTCACCCGTGTTGAAGGATGCTGCAAAGATATCTGTTAAGGCCCCAGCTATTTCCTCTCTCGCTTCCCACAGTAACCTGGGATAGATCCCATCCGGACCTGGGGACTTGTCCACCTTAATGCCCTTTAGAATACCCAACACTTCCTCCCTCCTTATGACGACTTGACCTAGAGTAATCAAACATCTGTCCCTAACCTCAACATCCGTCATGTCCCTCTCCTCGGTGAATACCGATGCAAAGTACTCGTTTAGAATCTCACCCATTTTCTCTGAGTCCAAGCATAAAACCCGATCACATCCAACCCGTCCCCGACACAGACCCAACCCGATCACATCCAACCCGAACCTGACCCAGACCCAACCCGATCACATCCAACCCGAACCTGACCCAGACCCAACCCGATCACATCCAACCCGAACCCGACACAGACCCAACCCGATCACATCCAACCCGAACCTGACACAGACCCAACCCGATCACATCCAACCCGAACCTGACCCAGGCCTGACCCGATCACATCCAACCCGTACCCGACCCAGACCCGACCCGATCACATCCAACCCGAACCTGACCCAGACCCAACCCGATCAACATCCAACCCGAACCTGACCCAGGTCTGACCCGATCACATCCAACCCGAACCTGACCCAGACCCAACTTGATCACATCCAACCTGTATCCGACCCAGACCCAACCCGATCACATCCAACCCAAACCCAACCCGAGCCTGACCCGATCAACATCCAACCCGTACCTGACCCGATCACATCCAACCCGAACCCGACCCAGACCCAACCCGATCACATCCAACCCAGACCTGACCCAGACCCAACCCGATCACATCCAACCCGAACCCAACCCGAGCCTGACCCGATCAACATCCAACCCGTACCCGACCCAGACCTGACCCGATCACATCCAACCCGAACCCAAACCGAGTCTGTCCCGATCACACCAACCCGAATAGAAATCAATCACGTCCAACCCGAACCTGACCCAGATACAACTCGATCACATCCAACCTGAACCCAACCCGAGTCTGACCTGATCACACCCAAACCGAACCCAACCCGTGTCTGACCTGATCACATCCAAACCGAACCCAACCCAAGCCTGACCCGATCACATCCAACACAAACCCGACCCAGACCCAACCCGATCAACATCCAACCCCAACCTGACCGAGACCCAACCCGATCACATCCAACTCGAACCCGACCCGGGTCTGACCCGATCACATCCAACCCGAACCTGACCCAGACCCAACCCGATCAACATCCAACCCGAACCTGACCCAGACCCAACCCGATCACATCCAACCCGAACCTGACCCAGACCCAACCCGTTCACATTCAACCCGTACCCGACACAGACCCAACCCGAACACATCCAACCCGAACCTGACCCAGACCCAACCCGTTCACATCCAACCCGTACCCGACACAGACCCAACCCGATCACATCCAACCCGAACCCGACCCAGACCCAACCCGATCACATCCAACCCCAACCTGACCCAGACCCAACCCGATCAACATCCAACCCGAACCTGACCCAGGCCTGACCCGATCACATCCAACCCGAAACTGACCTAGACCCAACCCGATCACATCCAACCCAAACCCGACCCAGACCCAACCCGATCAACATCCAACCCCAACCTGACCGAGACCCAACCCGACCACATCCAACCCGTACCCGACACAGACCCAACTCGATCACATCCAACCCGTACCCTACCCAGACCCAACCCGATCACATCCAACCTGTACCCGACCCAGCCCCAACCCGATCACATCCAACCCGTACCCGACACAGACCCAACCCGATCACATCCAACCCGTCCCCGACACAGCCCCAACCCGATCACATCCAACCCGAACCTGACCCAGACCCAACTCGATCACATCCAACCCGAACCTGACCCAGACCCAACCCGAACACATCCATCCCGAACCTGACCCAGACCCAACCCGATCACATCCAACCCAAACCCGACCCAGACCCAACCCGATCACATCCAACCCGAACCTGACCCAGACCCAACCCGATCACATCCAACCCCAACCTGACCCAGACCCAACCCGATCAACATCCAACCCGAACCTGACCCGAGTCTGACCCGATCACATCCAACCCGAACCCGACCCAGACCCAACCCGATCACATCCAACCCGAACCTGACCCAGACCCAACCCGATCACATCCAACCCGAACCTGACCCAGGCCTGACCCGATCACATCCAACCCGTACCCGATCACATCCAACCCGAACCTGACCCAGACCCAACCCGATCAACATCCAACCCGAACCTGACCCAGGTCTGACCCGATCACATCCAACCCGAACCTGACCCAGACACAACTTGATCACATCCAACCTGTACCCGACCCAGACCCAACCCGATCACATCCAACCCAAACCCAACCCGAGCCTGACCCGATCAACATCCAACCCGTACCTGACCCGATCACATCCAACCCGAACCCGACCCAGACCCAACCCGATCACATCCAACCCAGACCTGACCCAGACCCAACCCGATCACATCCAACCCGAACCCAACCCGAGCCTGACCCGATCAACATCCAACCCGTACCCGACCCAGACCTGACCCGATCACATCCAACCCGAACCCAAACCGAGTCTGTCCCGATCACACCAACCCGAATAGAAATCAATCACGTCCAACCCGAACCTGACCCAGATACAACTCGATCACATCCAACCTGAACCCAACCCGAGTCTGACCCGATCACATCCAAACCGAACCCAACCCGTGTCTGACCCGATCACATCCAACACAAACCCGACCCAGACCCGACCCGATCACATCCAACACAAACCCGACCCAGACCCAACCCGATCAACATCCAACCCGAACCTGACCCAGACCCAACCCGATCACATCCAACCCGAACCTGACCCAGACCCAACCCGATCACATCCAACCCGTACCCGACACAGACCCAACCCGATCACATCCAACCCGAACCTGACCCAGACCCAACCCGATCACATCCAACCCGAACCTGACCCAGACCCAACCCGTTCACATCCAACCCGTACCCGACACAGACCCAACCCGATCACATCCAACCCGAACCTGACCCAGGCCTGACCCGATCACATCCAATCCGAACCTGACCCAGGCCTGACCCGATCACATCCAACCCGTACCCGACCCAGACCCAACCTGATCACATCCAACCCGAACCTGACCCAGACCCAACCCGATCACATCCAACCCGAACCTGACCCAGACCCAACCCGTTCACATCCAACCCGTACCCGACACAGACCCAACCCGATCACATCCAACCCGAACCTGACCCAGGCCTGACCCGATCACATCCAATCCGAACCTGACCCAGGCCTGACCCGATCACATCCAACCCGTACCCGACCCAGACCCAACCCGATCACATCCAACCCGAACCTGACCCAGACCCAACCCGATCAACATCCAACCCGAACCTGACCCAGGTCTGACCCGATCACATCCAACCCGAACCTGACCCAGACCCAACTTGATCACATCCAACCTGTACCCGACCCAGACCCAACCCGATCACATCCAACCCAAACCCAACCCGAGCCTGACCCGATCAACATCCAACCCGTACCTGACCCGATCACATCCAACCCGAACCCGACCCAGACCCAACCCGATCACATCCAACCCAGACCTGACCCAGACCCAACCCGATCACATCCAACCCGAACCCAACCCGAGCCTGACCCGATCAACATCCAACCCGTACCCGACCCAGACCTGACCCGATCACATCCAACCCGAACCCAAACCGAGTCTGTCCCGATCACACCAACCCGAATAGAAATCAATCACGTCCAACCCGAACCTGACCCAGATACAACTCGATCACATCCAACCTGAACCCAACCCGAGTCTGACCCGATCACACCCAAACCGAACCCAACCCGTGTCTGACCTGATCACATCCAAACCGAACCCAACCCAAGCCTGACCCGATCACATCCAACACAAACCCGACCCAGACCCGACCCGATCACATCCAACACAAACCCGACCCAGACCCGACCCGATCACATCCAACACAAACCCGACCCAGACCCAACCCGATCACATCCAACCCGTACCCGACACAGACCCAACCCGATCACATCCAACCCGAACCTGACCCAGACCCAACCCGATCACATCCAACCCGTACCCGACACAGACCCAACCCGATCACATCCAACCCGAACCTGACCCAGACCCAACCCGTTCACATTCAACCCGTACCCGACACAGACCCAACCCGAACACATCCAACCCGAACCTGACCCAGACCCAACCCGTTCACATCCAACCCGTACCCGACACAGACCCAACCCGATCACATCCAACCCGAACCCGACCCAGACCCAACCCGATCACATCCAACCCCAACCTGACCCAGACCCAACCCGATCAACATCCAACCCGAACCTGACCCAGGCCTGACCCGATCACATCCAACCCGAAACTGACCCAGACCCAACCCGATCACATCCAACCCAAACCCGACCCAGACCCAACCCGATCAACATCCAACCCCAACCTGACCGAGACCCAACCCGATCACATCCAACCCGTACCCGACACAGACCCAACCCGATCACATCCAACCCGAACCTGACCCAGACCCAACCCGATCACATCCAACCCGTACCCGACACAGACCCAACCCGATCACATCCAACCCGAACCTGACCCAGACCCAACCCGATCACATCCAACCCGTACCCGACACAGACCCAACCCGATCAACATCCAACCCAAACCCGACCCAGACCCAACCCGATCACATCCAACCCGTACCCGACACAGACCCAACCCGATCACATCCAACCCGAACCTGACCCAGACCCAACCCGTTCACATCCAACCCGAACCTGACCCAGACCCAACCCGTTCACATCCAACCCGAACCCGACACAGACCCAACCCGATCACATCCAACCCGAACCTGACCCAGACCCGACCCGATCACATCCAACCCCAACCTGACCCAGACCCAACCCGATCAACATCCAACCCGAACCTGACCCAGGCCTGACCCGATCACATCCAACCCGAAACTGACCCAGACCCAACCCGATCACATCCAACCCGTACCCGACACAGTCCCAACCCGATCACATCCAACCCAAACCCGACCCAGACCCAACCCGATCAACATCCAACCCGAACCTGACACAGACCCAACCCGATTACATCCAACCCAAACCCGACCCAGACCCTACCCGATCACATCCAACCCAAACCCGACCCAGACCCTACCCGATTACATCCAACCCAAACCCGACCCAGACCCAACCCAATCAACATCCAACCCGAACCTGACCCAGGCCTGACCCGATCACATCCAACCCGAACCCAACCCGAGTCTGATCCGATCACATCCAACCCGAACCTGACCCGGGATTGACCCGATCACATCCAACCCGAACCTGACCCAGGCCCGAGTCCTTTGATTTTTTTCCCGCACCTGACCTGACCCAACCCGACTACCAGAATGAGGTTCGTTATATCAAAGAGGTTGTTCTATACCTTGGATGGAATGGACACTCTCACTCGCTCACCGCTGACTAGTGCGGAGTCCAGATGCACATTTCCCGCCGTGACATCCCGGCTGTTCAAATTTCGAAGCTTACTTCCCTTTCCCTCCCTGAGGAAAAGGCAGCACTGTGTCCGACTTGGTCCGACATGACCTGTGCCCGAATTCCGGCCCCAGAAGAGAGACCCGACCCGAACCCATCCCAACACATGTCGTTGTGTCTGGTAGGTTCAGGTCGGGTGCGTCGTGCTCTAATGTACACAAACCATTGAAACTCTCAGTTACCAAGAAGGAAAGGGATGTAATGTACTGCTCATTTATTGTTCATTTGAGGCCACTGCACATGCTCAGTGTGAAGCATAGGCAATGTGACGCTCGAGGGAGACGATAATAAAGGTTCAGTTTACAGTAGCTAAACTACAATCTCTAGTCCTACAATCCTCCGAGGTCTCTGTGCTGCTCCAATCCTGGCTCTTGAGCATCCGTCCTCCATTGGCAGCTCAGATTACCGGTCTCTGCTTTTCAAAGCTCAGGATTAAACTGAATACAGCACAGAAGAGGCAGATCCCGTATTATGCCTGTTTCAGCCTGGGAAGAGAGAGAAACCGAGTGCATGGGCTGCTGACACTCTACCAGTGGTATGAGAGACCTCAGCAGTGATGCCAGCTCTTGATGTCAGCGGGGTGGAGGGAGGGGGAGGGTGTGGGTGTCTCCAGGCCAGTGTCTGTGCCTTGGCTTGGTGTAGCGGTTTGTCCCAGGAATTGTAGCCCAGGTTCAGCTGTTGGTTTTGGGGAGTGGTTTTGGGCAGAGAGGTGTTAATTTTAAGGAGAATTTTGGTTAAAAAGAGCGAGGCCCAGTTAATTCATGAAGCCGTGTTTATTTTGATTCATCAACACAGGGGAATGAGTGAGACCCTGGGCTCTGGACTATTCCTAGTTCCTATTTTAGATGCAATTACGTCTGCCCAGATAGCAGAGTTTCTGAAGTGCAAGAGCTGGAAAGCTGATTTGTGCAATGGATTAAGAGTTAGTTGTTTACCTTTGGAACTTGGTCTTAATCCAGGCAGGATACACTGGCCTTGGGCTCCTGGAGTCTGGGTTCGTCGCAGGACTGGAGTCACATCCTCAAGCCTGGCATTAACTGGCAGTTTTTGGCTGATGTGGGAAATGGTGGGGAACATGTATGGAGGGAAGAGATAGGCTTTTTTAAAAAGTTTTTTTGTGAGGCATTTTCAGATGCAGTAATATGGTTTTTGTGAAAAGTTCTGAGATTAAATAATCCTCGAATTAAGTTTATAAACCAACTGTCAACTGATATTGGTTTCTATTTGAACAAAAAAACCTCATGATTTTTATACTGTATCTAGAAACATAGAAAATAGGAGCAGGAATAGGCCATTCGGCCCTTCGAGCCTGCTCCGCCATTCATTATGATCATGGCTGATCACCCAACTCAGTAACCTGTTCCCGCTTTCTCCCCATATCCTTTGATCCCTTTAGACCCAATAGAAACAAATCTCTTTATTTTTAAGAGTTTGTCTGTATTTATGAGGCGTTGGGTTTGGCATGTTGAACGCTATTGACCTCAACAAATTCCACATTCTCAGCACTCTCTGGGTAAAGAGGTTTCTCCTAATAAATAAAAGGTGAAGAGGTGATTTGATTGACGTTTTCAAGATATTAAGGGGAACAGATAGGGTCGATAGAGAGAAGCTGTTTCTGCTGGTTGGGGAGTCTAGGACTAAGGGGGCACAGTCAAATAATTAGAGCCAGACCTTTCAGGAGTGAAATTAGGAAACACTTCCAAACACCAAGGTGGAACTCTCTTTCCCACTCCCCATTCCCTTCCCACTCTGGAAAACCCTCCCTAAAACCTTCCTATTGGCAACATCTTCTCCCACTTTCTCTGCAAAATCCTATGCCTTCAATTATGCCTTCAGCTGCTTATCCCTCCGCTTTCCAATTTTGGCTCCCTCTCCCGGTAAAGAGCCTTAGAATGGTTTGTCATGTTCAAGGCAGCTTGTACCCATTGTCTCGAATCAAAGAACAGAAGCAAAATGCTTTCTAAATAAACATCTGACACTTTCTGCAGTGTGGGACAGTGAGGACAGGGACTGAATGGCAAAGGAGACTATCTTGCTCATCCCAAAACTGGATTTTCTGTGAGCAAAACAAAGTAATTAACTAATATCCACAGGGGGGCACTGACTGTCTGCAACCATCCCGTACGCAACAGCACACCACTCACCAGAAATAAACACATCACCAAACATCTCATCAATCAGTCAGAGAGACACATTTAATATGTACAGAACCTAGCTGGGTCGATGGCGTTAAGATACAGAGCAGTCATAATCTCATTGAAGGGCCTGAATGACCTCCTCCTGTTCCTGTGTTTCTGAGTATAAATAATTACCATCTTGGGAATGTTTGCCGATATTTTTTAATTCATTCTCACGATGTAAAGTTGTCCAAGTCCCAGGGAAGACTTTCTGCCTCAGAGTGTCTGCTGTCAAAGTGATTGTTTCAGTCGAGGGCTATTTTAAACCCAGCAACGTGTTTCAAATCACTGAGATATTTTCTGCATTCCTCTGTATGATGTTGAAAAAAACTTTGTGAATTTTCTACACTGTAATTTATTTTTGCACAAGCCTGAACTCTCTGTGATCAACTTTGGTTCTTCCCTGGCTCCTGGTTTCCGATTGTTTGGAACATTTACTATCAGTGAACTTTCTCTCAGATTATCACTGACTAAACAGCTTTGGAACAGCAAGTGAGCAGAGTTATCCTGACACAATTATTAATCTAGGACGTATGAGAGAAGCAGACAATTCAGCAAGTGGTCTTATTTCAAAATTCCCACACCAGGAGAGCCAGTGACAGCTCCCAGTCAGTCTCTGGAGACTGCCAGCACTGCCCTATCTTCAAACAAATTACAAATTACTTCTAATCATCAAAGAGACAAATAAACAGCAACATGCTGAAGTTAGTCTATTTCTAGATATTTCTCTGTTGGAGCCGTTAATTGTCTGACCTTAATTATCACATGTACAACTTCAAAAGATTGTTTCAAAGTGGTGTCAACTATGGCACCATTGGAACAAGACTGGAATTTTTAGCTTATTCAGATGCTGCTGTTGCATGGGAAACATTATGTGTGGACTATGGGTGCGGCAGTGAGAGACTATTTCCTTGTACGTTGTCCTTTCCCTTTTAAGAATTAATTTCAGGATGTGGGTGTCACTGGCAGGGATCAGTTTTACTGATCCCAGCTTTTTATTTCCAGATTTTTATAAATTGAATTCAAATTCTGAAAAGGCAAGGAACTCACATCTGGACAGAGTGACCATTGGCTCAGGGTCATATTTCTACCCCACAGTCAGAAGGGTTGGGATCGGGACCCAATGTGAGCGATGCTTTTTATCTTGGGTTACAGCCCACCTAAGAGAGGCTAAAAATCATGAGGGAGGCAGTAGGAACCACCTCAGCTACCGTTCCCTCGTTAAATGGCTCATAGAATCTAATGAGTGAGTTTATTGGATAGACATTATTGTTACTCCTTGTTGATCAAGGAGGGATGCAGTAAGGAGGGATGCAGTAAGGAGGGATGCAGTAAGGAGGGATGATAGCTTAGAAGGTTCCTCAAATTAGGCCATTTGGGTAGAACTTAAGAACAAAAAAGGGGCAATCACTTGGCTGGGTGTCTACTACAGGCCTCCAAACAGTCAGCAGGAGATAGAGGAGCAGATATGTCGGCAAATATCTGTGAGGTGTAAAAATAATAGGGTAATAATAGTAGGGGATTTCAACTTCCCCAATATTAACTGGGATAGTCTCAGTGCAAAAGGCTTAAACGGGGCGGAATTCTTAAAATGCATCCAGGAGAGATTTTTGAGCCAGTATGTACAAAGTCCTAGAAGAGAGGGGGCAGTACTGGACCTAATCCTAGGGAATGAAGCCGGACAAGTGGTAGAAGTGTCAGTGGGGGAGCATTTCGGGGATAGTGACCATAACTCTGTAAGATTTAAGGTAGTTATGGAAAAGGACAAAGATGGACCAGAAATAAAGGTACTGAATTGGGGGAAGGCCGATTTCAATATGATAAAACACAATCTGGCCAAAGTGGACTGGGAGCAGCTACTTGTAGGAAAATCTACATCAGATCAGTGGGAGTCATTCAAAGAGAAAATAGTGAGAGTTCAGAGCCAACATGTACCCATTAAAGTGAACGGTAGGACTAACAGGCCCAGGGAACCCCAGATGTCAAGGGATATAGAGGATTGGATCAGGAAAAAAATGAAGGTTTACGGCAGATCCCAAGCGCTGAAAACAGCAGAGGCACTAGAGGAGTATAGAAAGTGTAGGGTAGCACTTCAAAAAGTAATTAGGAGAGCGAAGAGGGGCCATGAAAAAACACTGGCGGGTAAGATAAAGGAAAATCCTAAGGCGTTTTATAAGTCGATTAAGGGTAAGAGGATAACCAGGGAAAGAGTAGAGCCCATTAGGGACCAACATGGCAATCTTTGTGTGGAGCCGGAGGACATAGGTGACATAGGTGACAATGATTACTTTTCATTGGTGTTCACTATGGAGAAGGACGATGTAGGTGAAGAGATCAGGGAGGGGGATTGTGATATAATTGAACATATTAGCATTGAAAGGGAGGACATATTAGCTGTTTTAGCGGGCTTAAAAGTGGATAAATCCTCAGGCCCAGATGAGATGTATCCCAGGCTGTTATGTGAGGCAAGGGAGGAGATAACAGGGGCTTTGACACAAATTTTCAAATCCTCTCTGGCCACAGGAGAGGTGCCAGAGGACTGGAGGACAGTGAATGAGGTACCATTATTCAAGAAGGGTAGTAGGGATAAACCAGTGAGTCTAACATCAGTGGTTGGGAAAATATTGGAAAAAACTTTGAGTGACAGGATTAATCTCCACTTGGAGAGGCAGAGATTAATCAAGGATAGTCAACATGGCTTTGTCAGGAGGAGATCGTGTCTAATTAACTTGATTGAATTTTTCGAGGAGGTGACTAGATGTGTCGATGAAGGAAAAGCAGTAGATGTAGTACACATGGACTTCAGTAAGGCTTTTGATAAGGTCCCGCATAGGAGATTGGTTAAGAAGGTAAGAGCCCATGGGATCCATGGCAATTCGGCAAATTGGATCCAAAATTGGCTTAGTGACAGGAGGCAGAGGGCAATGGTCGAGGATTGTTTTTGCGAGTGGAAGCCTGTGACCAGTGGTGTACCGCAGGGATTGGTGCTGGGACCCTTGTTGTTTGTAGTGTACCTTAATGATTTAGATGTGAATATAGGAGGTATGATAAGTAAGTTCGCAGATGATACGAAAATTGGTGGTGTCGTAAATAGTGAGGAGGAAAGCCTTAGATTACAGGGAGATATAGATGGGCTGGTAAGATGGGCAGAGCAGTGACAAATGGAATTTAATCCTGAAAAGTGTGAGGTGATGCATTTTGGGAGGACTAACAAGGCAAGGGAATATACAATGGATGGCAGGACCCTAGGAAATACAGAGGGTCAGAGGGACCTTGGTGTACTTGTCCATAGTTCTGGGCACCACACTATAGAAAGGATGTGATTGCACTGGAGAGGGTGCAGAGGAGATTCACCAGGATGTTGCCTGGGCTGGAGCATTTCAGCTATGAAGAGAGACTGAAAAGGCTAGGGTTGTTTTCCTTAGAGCAGAGAAGGCTGAGGGGGGACCTGATTGAGGTGTACAAGATTATGAGGGGCATTGATAGGTTAGATAGGAAGAAACTTTTTCCCTTAGTGGAGTTGTCAATAATCAGGGGGCATAGATTTAGGTAAGAGGCTGGAGGTTTAGAGGGTAGTTGGAATCTGGAGCACACTGGGTAAAGAGTTGGTAGAGGCAGGAACCCACACAACATTTAAGAAGTATTTAGATGAGCACTTGAAATGCCATAGCATACAAGGCTACAGGCCAAGTGCCGGAAAATGGAATTAGAATAGTTAGGTGCTGGATGGCCGGCACAGACACGATGGGCCGAAGGGCCTGTTTCTGTGCTGTATAACTCTATGACAGATCTTATACATGACCATTATACAGTGTGGTGTCACTCACTGTTAGTTAGGTGATGTATCAGTTAAAAGAACGTTAGTTTTGCCGTGTAATGCACATTGCATTGGTTTTCTAAAGTGGAATTGTGACCTTTTCAAGCTACAATGTTAAACTGTAAATACAATCTCAGGGACCATGGTTTGTTTGGAGATCATCGTTAATTTCAGTCTCAGCCGTGGCTCTCACCGTGAAAGCAGAAAATTGGCGGAGTCAAGTGTGACTCCAGAGACTTTAGCACATAGTCTAAGCTCATACCACAGTGCTGAGGGTGTGCTGCACTGTCAGAGGGGCAGTGCTGAGGGTGTGCTGCACTGTCAGAGATGCCGTATTTTGGATGAAATGTGAAACCTGTCAGGTGTAAGAGATCCCACTTGAACAAGAGCAGGAAAATTCTCCTCAGTGTCCTGTCCAACAAATATCCCTCAACCAACACCACAAAACAAATTATCTTTTCATTTATGTCATTTGTGTTTGTGGGATCATGCTGTGCATAAATTAATTGCCACATTTCCCAACATAACAGTGAATACATTTCAAAAAGTACTTCATTGACTGTAAAGCGTTTTGAGACATCCTACAATTGTGAAAGGTGATATTTAAATGCAACTTCTTGCTTGCTTTCTTTGGAAAATACTGGGCAGATCCCAGCTGAGTGTCAGAAACACCCAGAACTAAAACAAAGTGTGAAGTCTAAAGTGTGAAGCATACATAAACAGAGATTGCTGTTTTTAATATGTTAGAGACAGCAATATTAGCATTGATAGAGCACTTCATAATTTATCAAAATGCCTCATCAAAAGCTTGAATTCACATAGTGCTCTTAATTTTTTTATTCATTCAGGGGATGTGGGCATCGCTGGCTCAGCCAGCATTTATTGCCCATTCCCAACTGCCCTTGAGAAGGTGGTGGTGAGCTAGCTGCCTTCTTGAACCGCTGCAGTCCATGTGGAGTGTAGATATACACATTAATGCAGGAAAACATTCCAAGGTGCTTCACAGATGTGTAATCAAACAAACATGATCACCCAAACAAAGGAGATATTATAAGGGGTGACAATGGCAGTTCCCAGGAGGGTTTTCAAATTTGGAGATAAACAGAGCATCAAACCACTTCACACAATCAAATACTACTTCCTGGATTGTCAAATTGGTTGCATGAGATAATCAGATTTCTGTCTGTGTAGATCAACGCATACACTGCACACCAAAGAGAGTGGGTTAGCAACAGCTTGAATTCACATAGTGTAGGAAAACATTCCACAGAGCTGTAATCAGACAAAAATAGTGACCCAAACAAAGGAGATATTAGGAGGGGTGACAAGGTGTGATCTTCAGAAGGTCTGAAAGTAGCAGCGAGATATAAGCAACACGATGAAAGCACAGCTAATGTGTGATGCAAAGAATCACGTGATTCTAGTGAGAGCTGGCAGGATCCCCGGCACAGGGCTGTAAAGATCCACAGAGATTATGGCACCAGGACAACTCTGGAACTGTGTTACTGACCAACCCCACACTCGGAAATAAAGTTCAATATCACAGTCGTCACATATCTCTTGCATTTATATAGTGCCTTTCATGACTTTAGGCATCCCTCAGTGTTTCACAGCCAATGAAGGATGCACCTCTGTGCAGCTGGAATTTTAAACAGATGAGAGTTAAAGTTATCCAGAAGCGGATGGACTGTAACTCTGGGAGTGGCCATCCGCACACAAAACAGAAACTAGAAGCGGGAGCTCAGCTTCCTCTATATGAATGTGATGACCTAGAGAAACCACAAATATAGGAGTGAAGCTCACTGACTCAGCCACCAAATTAACCCTTGATGGTATATTGAAATTTTAGATCAATAGCAAAAAACTCAGAAAAAGCAGTAGGAACTTCTTTTTACGAAAATGAGGGTGAGTCTGTGGAACAAATGATCAGCAGGAGTCAGGGAACAAGAAACCTCAATGGGTTTCAAAAAGGAACCAGACAGAAATTGCGGTAGAGGGTTATTAGATAGACACCAAAGGAACACTGGGGATAGGTGCACTGGAAGGGCTGAATGTGACAGTCATGGCTGACCGAAGGTCCAAAGTTCAAGCCCCACTCCAGAGATTTGAGCACAAGATCTACATTCATAGTTCCAGTGGAGTACTGAGGGAGAGCTGCACTGTCGGAAGCACAGTACTGAGGGAGTGGTGCACTGTCAGAGGGTTAGTACTGAGGGTTGGCTGCACTGTCAGAGGGTCAGTACTGAGGGACTGCTGCACTGTCAGAGGGCTAGTACTGAAGGAGAGCTGCACTGTCGGAAGCACAGTACTGAGGGAGTGCTGCACTGTCAGAGGGTCAGTACTGAGGGATTGCTGCACTGTCAGAGGGTCAGTACTGAGGGATTGCTGCACTGTCAGAGGGCTAGTACTGAAGGAGAGCTGCACTGTCGGAAGCACAGTACTGAGGGAGTGCTGCACTGTCAGAGGGTCAGTACTGAGGGATTGCTGCACTGTCAGAGGGTCAGTACTGAGGGATTGCTGCACTGTCGGAGGGTCAGTACTGAGGGATTGCTGCACTGTCGGAGGGTCAGTACTGAGGGATTGCTGCACTGTCAGAGGGTCAGTACTGAGGGATTGCTGCACTGTCGGAGGGTCAGTACTGAGGGATTGCTGCACTGTCAGAGGGTCAGTACTGAGGGATTGCTGCACTGTCGGAAGCACAGTACTGAGGGAGTGCTGCACTGTCAGAGGGTTAGTACTGAGGGATTGCTGCACTGTCAGAGGGTCAGTACTGAGGGATTGCTGCACTGTTGGAAGCACAGTACTGAGGGAGTGCTGCACTGTCAGAGGGTTAGTACTGAGGGATTGCTGCACTGTCGGAAGCACAGTACTGAGGGAGTGCTGCACTGTCAGAGGGTTAGTACTGAGGGATTGCTGCACTGTCGGAGGGTCAGTACTGAGGGATTGCTGCACTGTCAGAGGGTCAGTACTGAGGGAGTGCTGCACTGTCAGAGGGTCAGTACTGAGG
The DNA here is from genome assembly GCF_036365525.1 of Heterodontus francisci. Taxonomy (NCBI): domain Eukaryota; kingdom Metazoa; phylum Chordata; class Chondrichthyes; order Heterodontiformes; family Heterodontidae; genus Heterodontus; species Heterodontus francisci. Next base: position 108,293,845 of record NC_090384.1, on the reverse strand, counting down.
GATTGCTGCACTGTCGGAAGCACAGTACTGAGGGAGTGCTGCACTGTCAGAGGGTTAGTACTGAGGGATTGCTGCACTGTCAGAGGGTCAGTACTGAGGGATTGCTGCACTGTTGGAAGCACAGTACTGAGGGAGTGCTGCACTGTCAGAGGGTTAGTACTGAGGGATTGCTGCACTGTCGGAAGCACAGTACTGAGGGATTGCTGCACTGTCAGAGGGTCAGTACTGAGGGATTGCTGCACTGTCAGAGGGTCAGTACTGAGGGAGTGCTGCACTGTCAGAGGGTCAGTACTGAGGGATTGCTGCACTGTCGGAGGGTCAGTACTGAGGGAGTGCTGCACTGTCAGAGGGTCAGTACTGAGGAAGTGCTGCAATGTCGGAGGGTCAGTACTGAGGGACTGCTGCACTGTCAGAGGGTTAGTACTGAGGGAGTGCTGCACTGTCGGAGGGACAGTACTGAGGGAGTGCTGCATTGTCAGAGGGTTAGTACTGGGGGAGTGCTGCACTGTCGGAGGGTCAGTACTGAGGGAGTGCTGCACTGTCAGAGGGTCTGTACTGAGGGAGTGCAGCACTGTCAGAGGGTCAGTACTGAGGGAGTGCTGCACTGTCAGAGGGTTAGTACTGAGGGATTGCTGCACTGTCAGAGGATCAGTACTGAGGGAGTTCTGCACTGTCGGAGGGTCAGTACTGAGGGAGTGCTACACTGTCAGAGGGTCAGTACTGAGGGAGTGCTGCACTGTCAGAGGGTTAGTACTGAGGGAGTGCTGCACTGTCGGAGGCACAGTACTGAGGGAGTGCTGCACTGTCAGAGGGTCAGTACTGAGGGAGTGCTGCACTGTCAGAGGGTCAGTACTGGGGGAGTGCTGCACTGTCAGTGGGTGTGTACCGAGGGAGTGCTGCACTGTCGGAGGCACAGTATTGAGGGAGTGCTGCACTGTCAGAGGGTAAGTACTGAGGGATTGCTGCACTCAGAGGGTCAGTACTGAGGGACTGCTGCAATGTCGGAGGGTCAGTACTGAGGCAGTGCTGCACTGTCAGAGGGTCAGTACTGAGGGAGTGCTGCAATGTCAGAGGGTCAGTACTGAGGGAGTGCTGCACTGTCGGAAGGTCAGTACTGAGGGAGTGCTGCACTGCTGGAGGGTCAGTACTGAGGGAGTGCTGCACTGCTGGAGGGTCAGTACTGAGGGAGTGCTGCACTGTCAGAGGGTCAGTACTGAGGCAGTGCTGCACTGTCAGAGGGTCAGTACTGAGGCAGTGCTGCACTGTCAGAGGGTCAGTACTGAGGCAGTGCTGCAATGTCAGTGGGTCAGTACTGAGGGAGTGCTGCACTGTGAGAGGGTTAGTACTGAGGGAGTGCTGCAATGTCAGAGGGTTAGTACTGAGGGAGTGCTGCACTGTCGGAGGGTCAGTACTGAGGGAGTGCTGCAATGTCAGTGGGTCAGTACTGAGGGAGTGCTACACTGTCAGAGGGTCAGTACTGAGGGAGTGCTGCAATGTCAGAGGGTCAGTACTGAGGGAGTGCTGCACTGTCGGAGGGTCAGTACTGAGGGAGTGCTGCACTGCTGGAGGGTCAGTACTGAGGGAGTGCTGCACTGTCAGAGGGTCAGTACTGAGGCAGTGCTGCACTGTCAGAGGGTCAGTACTGAGGCAGTGCTGCACTGTCAGAGGGTTAGTACTGAGGGAGTGCTGCACTGTCGGAGGGTCAGTACTGAGGGAGTGCTGCAATGTCAGTGGGTCAGTACTGAGGGAGTGCTGCACTGTGAGAGGGTTAGTACTGAGGGAGTGCTGCAATGTCAGAGGGTTAGTACTGAGGGAGTGCTGCAATGTCAGAGGGTCAGTACTGAGGGAGTGCTGCAATGTCGGAGGGTCAGTAATGAGGGAGTGCTGCACTGTCGGAGGGTTAGTACTGAGGGAGTGCTGCACTGTCAGAGGGTCAGTACTGAGGGAGTGCTGCACTGCTGGAGGGTCAGTACTGAGCGAGTGCTGCACTGTCGGAGGGTCGGTACTGAGGCAGTGCTGCCCTGTCAGAGGGTCAGTACTGAGGGACAGCTGCAATGTCGGAGGGTCAGTACTGAGGGAGTGCTGCACTGTCGGAGGGTCAGTACTAATGGAGTGCTGCACTGTCGGAGGGTCAGTACTGAGGGAGTGCTGCACTGTCAGAGGGTCAGTACTGAGGGAGTGCTGCACTATTGGAGGGTCAGTACTGAGGGAGTGCTGTACTATCAGAGGGTTAGTACTGAGGGATTGCTACACTGTCAGAGGGTTAGTACTGAGGGAGTGCTGCACTGTCAGAGGGTCAGTACTGAGGGAGTGCTGCACTATTGGAGGGTCAGTACTGAGGGAGTGCTGCACTGTCAGAGGGTTAGTACTGAGGGAGTGCTGCACTGTCAGAGGGTCAGTACTGAGGGAGTGCTGCACTCAGAGGGTCAGTACTTAGGGAGTGCTGCACTGTCAGAGGGTCAGTACTGGGGAAGTGCTGCACTGTCAGAAGGTTAGTACTGAGGGATTGCTGCACTGTCAGAGGGTTAGTACTGAGGGATTGCTGCACTGTCAGAGGGTTAGTACTGAGGGAATGCTGTACTATCAGAGGGTCAGTACTGAGGGAGTGCTGCACTGTCAGAGGGTTAGTACTGAGGGATTGCTGCACTGTCAGAGGGTCAGTACTGAGGGAGTGCTGCACTGTCAGAGTTTTAGTACTGAGGCAGTGCTACACTGTCAGAGGTTCAGTACTGAGGGAGTGCTGCACTGTGAGAGGCTTATTACTGAGGGAGTGCTGCAATGTCAGAGGGTCAGTACTGAGGGAGTGCTGCAATGTCGGAGGGTCAGTACTGAGGGAGTGCTGCACTGTTGGAGGGAATTATAGCTGGGGGAAAGGAAATTATGACACGATTAGGCAAAATTTAGGATGTGTAGGATGGAGAAGGAAACTGCAGGGGATGGGCATAAACGAAATGTGGAGCTTATTCAAGGAGCAGCTAATGCGTGTCCTTGATAAGTATGTACCTGTCAGGCAGGGAGGAAGTTGTCGAGCGAGGGAGCCGTGGTTTACTCAAGAAGTTGAAGCGCTTGTCAAGAGGAAGAGGGCGGCTGATGTGAGGATGAGACGTGAAGGCTCAGTTAGGGCGCTTAAGAGTTACAAGCTCGCCAGGAAGGATCTAAAGTGAGGGCTAAGAAGAGCAAGGAGAGGACACGAGAAGTCATTGGCGGATAGGATCAAAGAAAACCCTAAGGCTTTCTATAAGTATATCAGGAATAAACGAATGATAAGAGTTAGAACAGGGCCAATCAAGGATAGTAGTGGGAAGTTGTGTGCGGAATCAGAGGAGATAGGGGAAGCGTTAAATGAATATTTTTCATCAGTATTTACAGTAGAAAAAGAAAATGTTGCAGAGGAGATTACTGAGATACAGCCTACTAGAAGAGATGGGATTGAGATTCACAAGGAGGAGGTGTTAGCAATTTTGGAAAGAGTGAAAATAGATAAGTCCCCTGGGCCAGATGGGATTTATCCTAGGATTCTCTGGGAAGCCAGGGAGGAGATTGCAGAGCCGTTGTTGTTGATCTTTATGTCGTCATTGTCGACAGGAGTAGTGCCGGAGGACTGGAGGATAGCAAATGTTGTCCCCTTGTTCAAGAAGGGGAGTAGAGACAGCCCTGGTAATTATAGACCTGTGAGCCTTACTTCGGTTGTGGGTAAAATGTTGGAAAAGGTTATAAGAGACAGGATTTATAATCATCTTGAAAAGAATAAGTTCATTTGCGATAGTCAGCACGGTTTTGTGAAAGGTAGGTCGTGCCTCAGAAACCTTATTGAGTTTTTCGAGAAGGTGACCAAACAGGTGGATGAGGGTAAAGCCGTGGATGTGGTGTATATGGATTTCAGTAAGGCGTTTGATAAGGTTCCCCACAGTAGGCTATTGCAGAAAATACGGAAGTATGGGGTTGAAGGTGATTTAGAGCTTTGGATCAGAAATTGGCTAGCTGAAAGAAGACAGAGGGTGGTGGTTGATGGCAAATGTTCATCCTGGAGTTTAGTTACTAGTGGTGTACCGCAAGGATCTGTTTTGGGGCCACTGCTGTTTGTCATTTTTATAAACGACCTGGATGAGGGTGTAGAAGGGTGGGTTAGTAAATTTGCGGATGACACTAAGGTCGGTGGAGTTGTGGATAGTGTCGAAGGGTGTTGTAGGGTACAGAGGGACATAGATAGGCTGCAGAGCTGGGCTGAGAGATGGCAAATGGAGTTTAATGCGGAGAAGTGTGAGGTGATTCACTTTGGAAGGAGTAACAGCAATGCAGAGTACTGGGCTAATGGGAAGATTCTTGGTAGTGTAGATGAGCAGAGAGATCTTGGTATCCAGGTACATAAATCCCTGAAAGTTGCTACCCAGGTTAATAGGGCTATTAAGAAGGCATATGGTGTGTTAGCCTTTATTAGTAGGGGGATCGAGTTTCGGAGCCACGAGGTCATGCTGCAGCTGTACAAAACTCTGGTGAGGCTGCACCTTGAGTATTGCGTGCAGTTCTGGTCACCGCATTATAGGAAGGATGTGGAAGCTTTGGAAAGGGTCCAGAGGAGATTTACTAGGATGTTGCCTGGTATGGAAGGAAGGTCTTACGAGGAAAGGCTGAGGGACTTGGGGTTGTTTTCGTTAGAGAGAAGGAGGAGGAGAGGTGACTTAATAGAGACATATAAGATAATCAGAGGGTTAGATAGGGTGGATCGTGAGAGTCTTTTTCCTCGGATGAGGATGGCAAACACGAGGGGACATAGCTTCAAGTTGAGGGGTGATAGATATAGGACAGATGTCAGAGGTAGTTTCTTTACGCAGAGAGTAGTAGGGGCGTGGAACGCCCTGCCTTCAACAGTAGTAGACTCGCCAACTTTAAGGGCATTTAAGTGGTCATTGGATAGACATATGGATGTAAATGGAATAGTGTAGGTCAGATGGTTTCACAGGTCGGCGCAACATCGAGGGCCGAAGGGCCTGTACTGCGCTGTAATATTCTAATTCTAATTCTAATTCTAGTACTGAGGGAGTGCTGCACTGCTGGAGGGTCAGTACTGAGGGAGTGCTGCACTGTCAGAGGGTCAGTACTGAGGCAGTGCTGCCCTGTCAGTGGGTCAGTACTGAGGGAGTGCAACACTGTCAGAGGGTCAGTACTGAGGGAGTGCTGCACAGTCAGAGGGTCAGTACTGAGGGATTGCTGCACTGTTGGATGGTCAGTACTGAGGGAGTGCTGCACTGTCGGAGGGTCAGTACTGAGGGAGTGCTGCACTGTCAGAGGGTTAGTACTGAGGGAGTGCTGCCCTGTCAGAGGGTCAGTACTGAGGGAGTGCTGCACCATCAGAGGGTCAGTACTGAGGGAGTGCTGCACTGTCAGAGGGTTAGTACTGAGGGAGTGCTGCAGTGTTGGAGGGTTAGTACTGAGGGAGTGCTGCAGTGTTGGAGGGTTAGTACTGAGGGAGTGCTGCACTGTCGGAGGGTTAGTACTGAGGGAGTGCTGCACTGTCAGAGGGTTAGTACTGAGGGAGTGCTGCACTGTCAGAGGGTTAGTACTGAGGGAGTGCTGCACTGTCAGAGGATTAGTACTGAGGGAGTGCTGCAATGTCAGAGGGTTAGTACTGAGGGAGTGCTGCACTGTTGGAGGGTTAGTACTGAGGGAGTGCTGCACTGTCAGAGGGTTAGTACTGAGGGAGTGCTGCACTGTCAGAGGGTTAGTACTGAGGGAGTGCTGCACTGTCAGAGGGTTAGTACTGAGGGAGTGCTGCAGTGTTGGAGGGTTAGTACTGAGGGAGTGCTGCACTGTCAGAGGGTTAGTACTGAGGGAGTGCTGCACTGTCAGAGGGTTAGTACTGAGGGAGTGCTGCACTGTCAGAGGGTTAGTACTGAGGGAGTGCTGCACTGTCAGAGGGTTAGTACTGAGGGAGTGCTGCAATGTCAGAGGGTTAGTACTGAGGGAGTGCTGCACTGTTGGAGGGTTAGTACTGAGGGAGTGCTGCACTGTTGGAGGGTTAGTACTGAGGGAGTGCTGCACTGTTGGAGGGTTAGTACTGAGGGAGTGCTGCACTGTTGGAGGGTTAGTACTGAGGGAGTGCTGCACTGTCAGAGGGTTAGTACTGAGGGAGTGCTGCACTGTCAGAGGGTTAGTACTGAGGGAGTGCTGCACTGTCAGAGGGTTAGTACTGAGGGAGTGCTGCACTGTCAGAGGGTTAGTACTGAGGGAGTGCTGCACTGTCAGAGGGTCAGTACTGAGGGAGTGCTGCACTGTCAGAGGGTTAGTACTGAGGGAGTGCTGCACTGTCAGAGGGTTAATACTGAGGGAGCGCTGCACTGTCAGAGGGTTAGTACTGAGGGAGTGCTGCAATGTCAGAGTGTTAGTACTGAGGGAGTGCTGCACTGTTGGAGGGTTAGTACTGAGGGAGTGCTGCACTGTTGGAGGGTTAGTACTGAGGGAGTGCTGCACTGTCAGAGGGTTAGTACTGAGGGAGTGCTGCACTGTCAGAGGGTCAGTACTGAGGGAGTGCTGCACTGTCAGAGGGTTAGTACTGAGGGAGTGCTGCACTGTCAGAGGGTTAGTACTGAGGGAGTGCTGCACTGTCAGAGGGTTAGTACTGAGGGAGTGCTGCACTGTCAGAGGGTCAGTACTGAGGGAGTGCTACACTGTCAGAGGGTTAGTACTGAGGGAGTGCTACACTGTCAGAGGGTTAGTACTGAGGGAGTGCTGCACTGTCAGAGGGTCAGTACTGAGGGAGTGCTGCACTGTCAGAGGGTCAGTACTGAGGGAGTGCTGCACTGTCAGAGGGTTAGTACTGAGAGAGTGCTGCACTGTCAGAGGGTCAGTACTGAGGGAGTGCTACACTGTCAGAAGGTTAGTACTGAGGGAGTGCTGCACTGTCAGAGGGTCAGTACTGAGGGAGTGCTGCACTGTCAGAAGGTTAGTACTGAGGGAGTGCTGCACTGTCAGAGGGTTAGTACTGAGGGAGTGCTGCACTGTCAGAGGGTTAGTACTGAAGGAGTGCTGCACTGTCAGAGGGTTAGTACTGAGGGAGTGCTGCAATGTCAGAGGGTTAGTACTGAGGGAGTGCTGCACTGTTGGAGGGTTAGTACTGAGGGAGTGCTGCACTGTTGGAGGGTTAGTACTGAGGGAGTGCTGCACTGTCAGAGGGTTAGTACTGAGGGAGTGCTGCACTGTCAGAGGGTTAGTACTGAGGGAGTGCTGCACTGTCAGAGGGTTAGTACTGAGGGAGTGCTGCACTGTCAGAGGGTTAGTACTGAGGGAGTGCTGCACTCTCAGAGGGTCAGTACTGAGGGAGTGCTGCACTGTCAGAGGGTTAGTACTGAGGGAGTGCTGCACTGTCAGAGGGTTAATACTGAGGGAGTGCTGCACTGTCAGAGGGTTAGTACTGAGGGAGTGCTGCAATGTCAGAGGGTTAGTACTGAGGGAGTGCTGCACTGTTGGAGGGTTAGTACTGAGGGAGTGCTGCACTGTTGGAGGGTTAGTACTGAGGGAGTGCGGCACTGTCAGAGGGTTAGTACTGAGGGAGTGCTGCACTGTCAGAGGGTCAGTACTGAGGGAGTGCTGCACTGTCAGAGGGTTAGTACTGAGTGAGTGCTGCACTGTCAGAGGGTTAGTACTGAGGGAGTGCTGCACTGTCAGAGGGTTAGTACTGAGGGAGTGCTGCACTGTCAGAGGGTCAGTACTGAGGGAGTGCTACACTGTCGGAGGGTTAGTACTGAGGGAGTGCGACACTGTCAGAGGGTTAGTACTGAGGGAGTGCTGCACAGTCAGAGGGTCAGTACTGAGGGAGTGCTGCACTGTCAGAGGGTCAGTACTGAGGGAGTGCTGCACTGTCAGAGGGTTAGTACTGAGAGAGTGCTGCACTGTCAGAGGGTCAGTACTGAGGGAGTGCTACACTGTCAGAAGGTTAGTACTGAGGGAGTGCTGCTCTGTCAGAGGGTCAGTACTGAGGGAGTGCTGCACTGTCAGAGGCTCAGTACTGAGGGAGTGCTACACTGTCAGAAGGTTAGTACTGAGGGAGTGCTGCACTGTCAGAGGGTTAGTACTGAAGGAGTGCTGCACTGTCAGAGGGTTAGTACTGAGGGAGTGCTGCACTGTCAGAGGGTTAGTACTGAGGGAGTGCTGCACTGTCAGAGGGTTAGTACTGAGGGAGTGCTGCACTGTCAGAGGGTTAGTACTGAGGGAGTGCTACACTGTCAGAGGGTTAGTCCTGAGGGAGTGCTGCACTGTCAGAGGGTCAGTACTGAGGGAGTGCTGCACTGTCAGAGGGTCAGTACTGAGGCAGTGCTGCACTGTCAGAGGGTTAGTACTGAGAGAGTGCTGCACTGTCAGAGGGTCAGTACTGAGGGAGTGCTACACTGTCAGAAGGTTAGTACTGAGGGAGTGCTGCACTGTCAGAGGGTCAGTACTGAGGGAGTGCTGCACTGTCAGAGGGTCAGTACTGAGGGAGTGCTACACTGTCAGAAGGTTAGTACTGAGGGAGTGCTGCACTGTCAGAGGGTTAGTACTGAAGGAGTGCTGCACTGTCAGAGGGTTAGTACTGAGGGAGTGCTACACTGTCAGAGGGTTAGTACTGAGAGAGTGCTGCACTGTCAGAGGGTTAGTACTGAGGGAGTGCTGCACTGTCAGAGGGTCAGTACTGAGGGAGTGCTGCACTGTCAGAGGGTCAGTACTGAGGGAGTGCTGCACTGTTGGAGGGTTAGTACTGAGGGAGTGCTGCACTGTTGGAGGGTTAGTACTTAGGGAGTGCTGCACTGTTGGAGGGTTAGTACTGAGGGAGTGCTGCACTGTCAGAGGGTTAGTACTGAGGGAGTGCTGCACTGTCAGAGGGTTAGTACTGAGGGAGTGCTGCACTGTCAGAGGGTTAGTACTGAGGGAGTGCTGCACTGTCAGAGGGTTAGTACTGAGGGAGTGCTGCACTGTCAGAGGGTCAGTACTGAGGGAGTGCTGCACTGTCAGAGGGATAGTACTGAGGGAGTGCTGCACTGTCAGAGGGTTAATACTGAGGGAGTGCTGCACTGTCAGAGGGTTAGTACTGAGGGAGTGCTGCAATGTCAGAGGGTTAGTACTGAGGGAGTGCTGCACTGTTGGAGGGTTAGTACTGAGGGAGTGCTGCACTGTTGGAGGGTTAGTACTGAGGGAGTGCTGCACTGTCAGAGGGTTAGTACTGAGGGAGTGCTGCACTGTCAGAGGGTCAGTACTGAGGGAGTGCTGCACTGTCAGAGGGTTAGTACTGAGGGAGTGCTGCACTGTCAGAGGGTTAGTACTGAGGGAGTGCTGCACTGTCAGAGGATTAGTACTGAGGGAGTGCTGCACTGTCAGAGGGTCAGTACTGAGGGAGTGCTACACTGTCAGATGGTTAGTACTGAGGGAGTGCTACACTGTCAGAGGGTTAGTACTGAGGGAGTGCTGCACTGTCAGAGGGTCAGTACTGAGGGAGTGCTGCACTGTCAGAGGGTCAGTACTGAGGGAGTGCTGCACTGTCAGAGGGTTAGTACTGAGAGAGTGCTGCACTGTCAGAGGGTCAGTACTGAGGGAGTGCTACACTGTCAGAAGGTCAGTACTGAGGGAGTGCTGCACTGTCAGAGGGTCAGTACTGAGGGAGTGCTGCACTGTCAGAGGGTCAGTACTGAGGGAGTGCTACACTGTCAGAAGGTTAGTACTGAGGGAGTGCTGCACTGTCAGAGGGTTAGTACTGAAGGAGTGCTGCACTGTCAGAGGGTTAGTACTGAGGGAGTGCTGCACTGTCAGAGGGTTAGTACTGAGGGAGTGCTGCACTGTCAGAGGGTCAGTACTGAGGGAGTGCTGCACTGTCAGAGGGTCAGTACTGAGGGAGTGCTGCACTGTCAGAGGGTTAGTACTGAGAGAGTGCTGCACTGTCAGAGGGTCAGTACTGAGGGAGTGCTACACTGTCAGAAGGTTAGTACTGAGGGAGTGCTGCACTGTCAGAGGGTCAGTACTGAGGGAGTGCTGCACTGTCAGAGGGTCAGTACTGAGGGAGTGCTACACTGTCAGAAGGTTAGTACTGAGGGAGTGCTGCACTGTCAGATGGTCAGTACTGAGGGAGTGCTGCACTGTCAGAGGGTCAGTACTGAGGGAGTGCTGCACTGTCAGAGGGTCAGTACTGAGGGAGTGCTGCACTGTTGGAGGGTTAGTACTGAGGGAGTGCTGCACTGTTGGAGGGTTAGTACTGAGGGAGTGCTGCACTGTCGGAGGGTTAGTACTGAGGGAGTGCTGCACTGTCAGAGGGTTAGTACTGAGGGAGTGCTGCACTGTCAGAGGGTTAGTACTGAGGGAGTGCTGCACTGTCAGAGGGTTAGTACTGAGGGAGTGCTGCACTGTCAGAGGGTTAGTACTGAGGGAGTGCTGCACTGTCAGAGGGTCAGTACTGAGGGAGTGCTGCACTGTCAGAGGGTTAGTACTGAGGGAGTGCTGCACTGTCAGAGGGTTAATACTGAGGGAGTGCTGCACTGTCAGAGGGTTAGTACTGAGGGAGTGCTGCAATGTCAGAGGGTTAGTACTGAGGGAGTGCTGCACTGTTGGAGGGTTAGTACTGAGGGAGTGCTGCACTGTTGGAGGGTTAGTACTGAGGGAGTGCTGCACTGTCAGAGGGTTAGTACTGAGGGAGTGCTGCACTGTCAGAGGGTCAGTACTGAGGGAGTGCTGCACTGTCAGAGGGTTAGTACTGAGGGAGTGCTGCACTGTCAGAGGGTTAGTACTGAGGGAGTGCTGCACTGTTGGAGGGTTAGTACTGAGGGAGTGCTGCACTGTCAGAGGGTCAGTACTGAGGGAGTGCTACACTGTCAGATGGTTAGTACTGAGGGAGTGCTACACTGTCAGAGGGTTAGTACTGAGGGAGTGCTGCACTGTCAGAGGGTCAGTACTGAGGGAGTGCTGCACTGTCAGAGGGTCAGTACTGAGGGAGTGCTGCACTGTCAGAGGGTTAGTACTGAGAGAGTGCTGCACTGTCAGAGTGTCAGTACTGAGGGAGTGCTACACTGTCAGAAGGTTAGTACTGAGGGAAAGCTGCACTGTCAGAGGGTCAGTACTGAGGGAGTGCTGCACTGTCAGAGGGTCAGTACTGAGGGAGTGCTGCACTGTCAGAAGGTTAGTACTGAGGGAGTGCTGCACTGTCAGAGGGTTAGTACTGAAGGAGTGCTGCACTGTCAGAGGGTTAGTACTGAGGGAGTGCTGCACTGTCAGAGGGTTAGTACTGAAGGAGTGCTGCAGTGTCAGAGGGTTAGTACTGAGGGAGTGCTGCAATGTCAGAGGGTTAGTACTGAGGGAGTGCTGCACTGTTGGAGGGTTAGTACTGAGGGAGTGCTGCACTGTCGGAGGGTTAGTACTGAGGGAGTGCTGCACTGTCAGAGGGTTAGTACTGAGGGAGTGCTGCACTGTCAGAGGGTTAGTACTGAGGGAGTGCTGCACTGTCAGAGGGTTAGTACTGAGGGAGTGCTGCACTGTCAGAGGGTTAGTACTGAGGGAGTGCTGCACTGTCAGAGGGTTAGTACTGAGGGAGTGCTGCACTGTCAGAGGGTCAGTACTGAGGGAGTGCTGCACTGTCAGAGGGTTAGTACTGAGGGAGTGCTGCACTGTCAGAGGGTTAATAATGAGGGAGTGCTGCACTGTCAGAGGGTTAGTACTGAGGGAGTGCTGCAATGTCAGAGGGTTAGTACTGAGGGAGTGCTGCACTGTTGGAGGGTTAGTACTGAGGGAGTGCTGCACTGTTGGAGGGTAGTACTGAGGGAGTGCTGCACTGTCAGAGGGTTAGTACTGAGGGAGTGCTGCACTGTCAGAGGGTCAGTACTGAGGGAGTGCTGCACTGTCAGAGGGTTAGTACTGAGGGAGTGCTGCACTGTCAGAGGGTTAGTACTGAGGGAGTGCTGCACTGTCAGAGGGTCAGTACTGAGGGAGTGCTACACTGTCAGAGGGTTAGTACTGAGGGAGTGCTACACTGTCAGAGGGTTAGTACTGAGGGAGTGCTGCACTGTCAGAGGGTCAGTACTGAGGGAGTGCTGCACTGTCAGAGGGTCAGTACTGAGGGAGTGCTGCACTGTCAGAGGGTTAGTACTGAGAGAGTGCTGCACTGTCAGAGGGTCAGTACTGAGGGAGTGATACACTGTCAGAAGGTTAGTACTGAGGGAGTGCTGCACTGTCAGAGGGTCAGTACTGAGGGAGTGCTGCACTGTCAGAGGGTCAGTACTGAGGGAATGCTACACTGTCAGAAGGTTAGTACTGAGGGAGTGCTGCACTGTCAGAGGGTTAGTACTGAAGGAGTGCTGCACTGTCAGAGGGTTAGTACTGAGGGAGTGCTGCACTGTCAGAGGGTTAGTACTGAGGGAGTGCTGCACTGTCAGAGGGTTAGTACTGAGGGAGTGCTGCACTGTCAGAGGGTTAGTACTGAGGGAGTGCTGCACTGTCAGAGGGTTAGTACTGAGGGAGTGCTGCACTGTCAGAGGGTCAGTACTGAGGGAGTGCTGCACTGTCAGAGGGTCAGTACTGAGGGAGTGCTGCAATGTCAGAGGGTTAGTACTGAGAGAGTGCTGCACTGTCAGAGGGTCAGTACTGAGGGAGTGCTACACTGTCAGAAGGTTAGTACTGAGGGAGTGCTGCACTGTCAGAGGGTCAGTACTGAGGGAGTGCTGCACTGTCAGAGGGTTAGTACTGAAGGAGTGCTGCACTGTCAGAGGGTTAGTACTGAGGGAGTGCTGCACTGTCAGAGGGTTAGTACTGAGGGAGTGCTGCACTGTCGGAGGGTCAGTACTGAGAGACTGCTGCACTGTCGGAGGGTCAGTACTGAGGGAGTGCTGCACTGTCAGATTGTCAGTACTGAGGGAGCGCTGCACTGTCGGAGGGTCAGTACTGAGGGAGTGCTGCACTGTCAGAGGGTCAGTACTGAGGGAGTGCTGCACTGTCAGAGGGTCAGTACTGAGGGAGTGCTGCACTGTCAGAGGGTCAGTACTGAGGGAGTGCTGCACTGTCGGAGGGTCAGTACTGAGGGAGTGCTGCACTGTCGGAGGGTCAGTACTGAGGGAGTGCTGCACTGTCAGAGGGTCAGTACTGAGGGAGTGCTGCACTGTCAGAGGGTCAGTACTGAGGGAGTGCTGCACTGTCGGAGGGTCAGTACTGAGGGAGTGCTGCACTGTCAGAGGGTCAGTACTGAGGGAGTGCTGCACTGTCAGAGGGTCAGTACTGAGGGAGTGCTGCACTGTCAGAGGGTCAGTACTGAGGGAGTGCTGCACTGTCAGAGGGTCAGTACTGAGGGAGTGCTGCACTGTCAGAGGGTCAGTACTGAGGGAGTGCTGCACTGTCGGAGGGTCAGTACTGAGGGAGTGCTGCACTGTCAGAGGGTCAGTACTGAGGGAGTGCTGCACTGTTGGAGGGTCAGTACTGAGGGAGTGCTGCACTGTCAGAGGGTCAGTACTGAGGGAGTGCTGCAGTGTTGGAGGGTCTGTACTGAGGGAGTGCTGCACTGTTGGAGTGCTTTTTTTCCTATGAGATGTTGAATTGGGGCCCTCTCAGGTGGAAGTAAAAAATCCCACGAACACTATTTGAGGAGGAATTCATGAGGATTGAGCTTGGGTGTGGGACTGACTGGATTGCTCTGCGGAGAGCTGACATGGGGGTAATGTGTGGAATTGCCTCCTTCTGTGTCCTAAATGACTCCATGACTCTGTGAGCAGGGCAATTCCCTCTCGTGTCCGGGACAGTATTGACCTCTCTATCAATAAACTATGATCATTATCACATTGCTGTTGGTGGGATCTTGCTGTGTGCTAATTAGCTGCTGCATGTCCTACATTGCAACAGTAACGACAAAGTATCTCATTGGCTGTGGAAGTGTTTTGGGACACTCCTGAGGTTGTGAAAGGCGCTATATCAATGGAAGTCTGAGCCCTGCCCGAAGCTGCAAGTGTGATGTGAAAGATGGAGAAATTCCCCTTTAAATAAAGCAGCCGAGCCTGGGCTGAACAGAGAGGAGGAGCATTTCATCGGGCAGAGGCTGTCCTTGGGATCCCCCTGTGCACTATTTGCGCAGGTTGGTTGTAATGGATTTGACTCAGTGTCCCCGCCCACCCCGTTCACATTGTGTAATCGCAGGTTTACGTGCGGATTCTCACTGCACTGGCTCTGTTTCAGAAACACTCGGAGCAGCGGCTCCGGACTCCGGACTCCGGACTGTGTTGCTGCTGCCAGCCCTGGGAGTGAAGCTGGGGGCAGGAGAGGGGCTTCACCCCCGTCCCCGTCCCCCTGGATCCAGAAGTGCAATCCCGGAACAACTCCAGGATTCACTCCGAGTGCGGAGAGAAGCGGCTTCAGAGTGAAGACAAACTTCCCAAGGAGCAGGACAGAGAGGATCAGAGAGACTGAGCAGCAAGTACCCCCGACCAATCACCCCCTCCCCCATCTAACCCCCATCCAAACCCCCTCTCTAACACCCCCACCCCTACCAACCCCCCCCCATCTAACCCCCCCTCTAGCACCACCCACCCCTAGCCAAACCCCCTCTCTATCACCCCCCACCCCTATCCAATCCCCCGCTCTATCAGCCCCCACCCCTATCCAAACCCCCCCATCTAACTCCCCTCTACACCCCCCACCCCCTATCCAAACCCCCCCCATCTAACCCCCCCTCTCTATCACCCCCCCACCCCTATCCAAACCCCCCCATCTAACCCCCCCACTACCCCCCCTCTCTACACCCCCCACCCCTATCCAAACCCCCCCATCTAACCCCCCTCTCTATCACCCCCCACCCCAATCCAACCCCCCATCTAACCCCCCCATCTAACCCCCCTCTCTATCACCCCCCACCCCTAACCAACGCCCCCCCCCCCATCTAACTCCCTCTCTATCACCTCCCACCCCTATCCAAACCCCCTCTCTATCAGCCCCCACCCCTATCCAAACACCCCCATCTAACCCTCTCTATCACCCCCAACCCCCATCCAAACCCCCTCTCTATCACCCCCACCCCTATCCAAACCCCCCCATCTTCCCCCCCTCTCTATCACCCCCCCCACCCCTATCCTAACCCCCCCATCTAACCCCCCCATCTAACCCCCCCATCTAACCCCCCCCATCTAACCCCCCCCATCTAACCCCCCCCATCTAACCCCCCCCCATCTAACCCCCCCCATCTAACCCCCCCATCTAACCCCCCCCATCTAACCCCCCCCATCTAACCCCCCCCATCTAACCCCCCCCATCTAAAACCCCCCATCTAAACCCCCCATCTAAACCCCCCATCTAACCCCCCCATCTAACCCCCCCATCTAACCCCCCCATCTAACCCCCCCATCTAACCCCCCCCATCTAACCCCCCCATCTAACCCCCCATCTAACCCCCCCATCTAATCACCCCCATCTAACACCCCCCATCTACCCCCCCCCTCTCTATCACCCCCCACCCCTATCCAAACCCCCCCATCTAACCCCCCTCTCTATCACCCCCCCACCCCTATCCAAACCCCCCATCTAACCCCCCTCTCTATCACACCCCCCATCCTAACCCCCCCATCTAACTCCCTCTCTATCACCCCCCACCCCTATCCTACCCCCCCCATCTGACCCCTCTATCACTCCCATCTATCCCCCCATCTAACCTCCTCCCCTCTCTATCACCCCCTCTCTATCTAAACCCCCCTCTATCTAAAAATCCCTCTCTGCATCACCCCCTCTCTATCACCTCTCTCTGTCATCCCCTCTCCATAATCACCCCCTCTCTATAATCACCCTCTCTCTATCCATCACCCTCGCTATCTATCTCGATCTATCCTCTCTATGGTCACCCCCTCTCTATAATCACCCCCTCTCTATAATCACCCCCTCTCTATAATCACCCCCTCTCTATAATCACCCCCTCTCTATAATCACCCCCTCTCTATAATCACCCCCTCTCTATAATCACCCCCTCTCTATATTCACCCCCTCTCAATACTCACCCCCTCTCAATACTCACCCCCTCTCAATACTCACCCCCCTCTCAATACTCACCCCCTCTCTATAATCACCCCCTCTCTCTCTGTCCATCACCCTCGCTCTCTATCTATCGATCTATCCTCTTTCTCTATCCACCTCCCTCTCTATCAGCCCCTGTCTCCATCTATCACCCCCTCTGTCTATCACTCCCTCTCTCTATCTAACCCTTTCTTTCATTCTATCTCAATCTATCGTCTCTGTATCCATCTCCCTCTGTCTATTGTCTCTCTCTATCTATCACCCCTCCCATCTATCTATTGTCTTTCTCTATGCACCTCCCTCTCTATCCACTTCTCTCTCTCTCTACCCTCTCTATCTGTCTCTCTCTCTCCCCTCTCTGTCCACCTTGCTTTCTATCTACTTCACTCTCTATCTCTCTCTCTATCCACCTCCCTCTCTATCTATCCTCGCTCTCTATTCTCTCTTTCTATCCACCTCTCTCTCCACTGTCATCCCTCTGTCTCCTCTTCTTTGTCTCCTCCTTTCCCTCCCCATACCCCATCACCCTCTTCATCCCTTCCTCCCCTTCCCCCACCCCCCACACCTCTCCTCTCCCCTTTCCCCCTCCATCATCTTTCCCTTCGCCTCTCCTTTCATCCTTTCCTTCCTCCCCCTCTCCCCCCATTTCCCCCTCTCCCCCATTTCCCCCTCTCCCCCATTTCCCCCTCTCCCCCCATTTCCCCCTCTCCCCCATTTCCCCCTCTCCCCCATTTCCCCCCTCTCCCCCATTTCCCCCTCTCCCCCATTTCCCCCTCTCCCCCATTTCCCCCTCTCCCCCATATCCAACTCTGCCCTATATACCCGATTTTCCCCTCTCCCTTCCCCCCTCGCTTTCCCTCGCTGCCTCTCCCCCTTTCTGTCTCTCCACCTCCCACTTCCTTTCTCTCCCAATGCTCTCTCTCTCTCTTTCACACTTTCTCTGGGTAAACACAACCCTATCCCCTTTCTCTCTGTCCTGCTCTCTGTCTCTCGCCCCCTCTATCAACTCACTGCCTCCCCTACCTTCCTCTCTCTCTCACTCACTCCCTCACTTTCTCCACCCTTGCTCTCTATTTTTCATTCTCTCTCTCCCATGGGTGTGCTTGAGCCACAGTGACATGTGTGGATGGGAAGGTGCTGGGGGTGAAGCCTGTGATTGGAGTAGCCTCTTGTCAATCACTGACAGCTGGGAATGGGGGCAGGGTCATGAGAGTGAAAGTGAGAGTGAAAGAAGGACGGAGAGAGACAGAGTGAGTGACGGAGAGAGAGAAAGAGGCACAAAGAGTGAGAGATGGACAGATTAAGAGTCCATGACAGACAGAGAGAGGGGATAACGTGAGACGGAAACAATGAGGGAGAGAGTACAATGGAGATGAAGAGCAAGATGGGGAGAGACAGTAAAGCAGAGAGAGGGAGAAACAAAGGGAGGGAGATGAACACCGAGGAATGGAGAGGGACGGTGGGTGGACAGGGAGACCCTGGGCGGGGTGGGGGGCTCAGAGACAGAAAAAGCATGTGGATCGGGGGCGAGGGGGAAGCCCAGAGCTGGCGCAGGGGGTGGAGAGGGAGGGGCAGAGATAGGACAGGGGGCGAGGGATGGGGCAGATCCAGGGCAGGGGGCGAGGGGTGGAGCAGAGCCAGGGACGGGGGCGAGGGGTGGGGCAGAGCCAGGGCAGGGGGCGAGGGAGGGGCAGAGATAGGACAGGGGGCAAGGGGTGGGGCAGAGCCAGGGCAGGGGTGAGAGGGAGGGGGCAGAGCCAGGGACGGGGGCGATGGGGAGGGGCAAAGATAGGACAGGGGGCGAGGGGTGGGGCAGAGCTAGGGACGGGGGGCG